>NW_027205603.1:8700000-9440000 GCF_024711535.1 Dipodomys merriami
TTAGAGTCCTTCACTTTATTTCATAGACTTCACTCTTGAGTCAGCAAAGATATATTGAACATTTCTAAGCAGAAAGAGTAGTTTGTATGTACACTTTAGAAAGAACCAATAAGGTCACAGATAAACCTTTCTGGACTCTTCTGGACTATTATAACACAACATACCAGATGTGAGTCTAAAGAGATGTACTGGAGAGCTAACCTAGTTGAGAGGTACTAGAAAACTTGGACTATATGCAATCTTAGTCTCTTTGGACTGTTATAACAAAATACTTTGAATGGAGTGATACACAGAATTTGTTTTACCACAGTTCTAAAGGTTGGTAAGTCCAACGTCAGAATACAAACAGATTTAGTATCTAGAGGTCTTTCTAGTTTATAGAGGATGACTTCCAACTGTGTCTTTGATGTAAACGATGAGGTCTGTGGCCTCACAAATTGTAACTCCTATTACCATGAAGGTTCCATGGTCATGACCCAATCAACTTCCAGAGCCCAGTCCCCCAGTACTGTCATGCTAGGCACAAGAATAGCAGTATATGAATTTTAGGTGCACATAACATTTTTTTTACATTTCTTACTGTTTATAAAGCTAATAAAATTCATCACAACTTTCATAGATCATATCCTGACAGGTATGTTAAATTAGTCTATAATATTACAATGAGTCAAAGGGAAAATCTCAATCAAGGAATGAACCTTTAGAATATATCTCTCATACTGCATATGCACAAGTCCAAAACTTGGTTGGTTTTGTTAAATATATTTTGATTGCCTTACAGGTGTTTTTTTCTACAAATTTTATTAGGATGGTCATCTAGGTGACTCTTTTTTTATTGTAGAGATACTGTGCAGAGGGGTTACAGTTACATGAGTAAGGTAAAGGGCACATCCCAGGAGACTCTCAAGTGCAGAAAAAAAAATGTAGCTGTGCAGTATTTTAATACTGTTTATTAAACCTTTAAATTATTATAATTAAATAGTATTTAGTAGCATTTACATTATTAAACCTTTACATTATTTTAATTTATTTGGTACAGCATTCACATGGCTTTAAAATTATTTAACAGGTATAGTACATGTTAGAAACTGATTACATTCTATGAGACCTAGGTAGCTTTCTATTCACAGCTTTTTATAATACTGACTTTTAATGGTTTGTATATCATTATCTTGAATCAGTGAGTTTGAAACATCTGCAAGTGTAAATATCATTTTCTTAAAAATCCCTTTACTGTGTGGCTTAAGCTATGCTTTATTTGAAAAAGATATGTTTTTATACAACATCCTAGTTTCTTCTCTGTAGGAGAAAAGGCATTCTGAAGGTTGGTATAGAGGTTTTGATAATTGATGGGATATGGGTCTGATAGTACCAGTCATTACAGCTGTACTAATTCTATAAGAGGAGGTGATTTCCTTTGCAAGTACATGCCCTAATAATCTCGTCCCAGACACAGGCAAGTGTCTGTGTAATTTTTCATTTTTCCATTATGAATTAGGCATACATCATGGGCCTCAATTAACACCTGGGAGGTCAATGATTAGCTGATCTGCTGTTAATATTGGCATTGTGCTCATAGTTTGATATAAAAATCCAAACACAATTTTATCATTTTAATTTCACAAACAGATATCCTTATGTATCCCCACAAATTTTCTTTTCCTTCGAGATGTAAAGAATGTTTTAGATATATAGAATTTTAAAAACCTACTTCCATAATATATTTTATATTTACCTTGAGTACCTAATTCTAGTATTACAGAAATTGGGGAAAATAAGCATAAATTGTATCTTTTCCATTTGTAGAATTCCTGGGAAATTAATACAGAGGCCAGTATTTGAAGAATTATTGACTACATGATTTTATCAGTGCCAGACTTGTGACCTTTAGAAACTTAATTCCACCATGTACAGATCTATTTACTTTTTTTTTGGTCTGTTCTGTGTGTTTCCTGGAAGAATGACCAGCTGTTGTTGTTCAGTCAGCCTTTACTATGTGATGAGTCCAAATCTAACGATTCAAGCAATCACAAATCAAAAATATTTTTGAAAACCTTAGTCTGTGCTGAATGTGACATTTTCCCCATCATTTCCTCAACAATAGAATAGAGCAACTACAAAAAAAAAAAAAGAATAGAGCAACTACTTACATTTTTTGCATTGCACCAGATACTATAAGTAATCTAGATATGATTTAAAGTGTAGAGAAAGATGTATATAAGTTAAGTGAAAATACATCACCATTTTAAATAAGGAACTTGAGAATCCATGGATTTGGTATTTTCATGGGGTGCTGGAACTATTCCCACAGATACTGAAGAATTTTTTTCTCTTCAAAAACAAACAAACAAACAAACAACTTGGGCTCAGAAAAAAAATAAAACACACTTTAAAGTTATCCACAGGGATATTTAAATGTGCTGAACTGAAAGTGAATTAAATTAATATAGAGAATAAGTTTGAAAGGAAAGTCTTAGTGACCTGTAAGTGGAATTCTAGCCAGTTTCAGTTCTGATGTTAATTCTCTCTTTATTTATATTTTTCTCCTTTTAATGTCTCTTCTAAAGGTGTTCAATACTTCAGGACCTCATTTTGTTTACATAAAAATAAGCACAAAAAGCAGACCATTCTACAATAAAACAAAAACACAAAAACAAGGAGCAGAAAGATATGGCTAATGACAAGTTAGGCTATACTTTATGATTGCTATTCTCTTAAAAAAATAATTGCTCAGAAGTGGGGTTGCTGGGTCATAGGGGAGCTCTATGTGGAGTCTTTTGAGGAAGCTCCATACTGCTTTCCAAAGTGGTTGAACAAGTTTCCACTCCCACCAGCAGTTCAGTAGGGTTCCCTTTTGGTCCCGTCCCCTTCAGCATCTTACAAGGCTATACTAAAACTACCAGCATAACTATGTTTATCACAGCATTATTCACCATAGCTAAGATATGGAACCAACCCAGATGCCTCTCAATAAATGAACGGATTAAGAAAATGTGGTATATATATATTTATATATATTATATATACAATGGAATTCTATGTTTCTATTAGAAAGAATGACACCACCCCATTTGTTAGGAAATGGAAAGACTTGGAAAAAATGATATTAAGTGAAGTAAGCCAGACCCAAAGAAATATAGGCCCCATTTGCAATAATATATAGTATACATCTAGCATAATTTTATCAAATGATCAGTAAAGCTCAAAAGCTATGTACATATGACCATATAAGATTATGCTAAGTGAAATGAACCTTGAGATAGGGACACAAGAGGTCTTTCTTTGTTGTTTTTAATGTATTACATGATTTTTTTTGTTTCCTTTGTATGTCCTTCCCCTGTTGTCACTGTACTTGATTTTGTTACCCTTCATCTTGTATATACATTTGTCTAATTTGGGGAGGGGTAGAAGAATAACAAAATGCTGAAACAAGGACACAGGATGACCCATTGCAACAATGGTACCCACAAGACACTGTATTTGTAAGAGGAGGAGTGAAGGAGGTGGGAGGTGGGAAGGGATAGTAGGAGAACAACAAAGAAGGGGGTAACAATGCCCGACAAGAAATGTATTCATTACCTTACTCATGTAACTGTAATCCCTCTGTACATTTATTTACAATAAAATAAAATTTTTTTTAAATAACTGATAATTTTTCCAGAAATACCACAGATGGCTGGTACCTGTATGCTGATAGCTCTAATGGGAAATTTGGTGACATCGCTGATATCTTGACTCCTGTCATCTCACTCACTGGACCAAAATGTACCTTGGTGTTTTGGACTCATATGAATGGTGCTACAGTTGGTTCTCTCCAGGTATTGCTTCTACAATAGCATTTTTTGAATTACTTCTTTGCAAATGTCTCTTGCATAATTTAATGCTATCAAAATTGTTGGTAAAAATCATATTGAGTGAAGCAAGCCAGGCCCAAAGAAACATAGGCTGTATGGTTTCCCACATTTGTATTAATTAGTCTATGTCTAGGATAGTCCTAGCAGAGAATCACAATAGCTCAATAGCTATGCACATACGAACATATAAAATGATGCTAATCAAAATGAACTTCGAGATATAGAAATGAGATTTTTTGGGGGGTTGTTTTCAAATGTACTGTGTGAAGTTATTTTTTCTTTCATTTTATTTTCCTTTGGTTTATCCCCTGTTGTCACTGTTTTTGATTCTGATACCCTGTGTCCTGTATATATATATTTATTTGATTTGGGGAAGGGAAGAGGACTAACAAAATGGTGAGACAGAGGACAAAGAGTGAACCAATGCAACAGCAATACTCACAAGATACCATATTGGAAATGAACTTTACAACTTCAGGGATGGGGAGGAGAGTCTGGGGGGAGAGAAAGTGAGAGAAAATGAGGGAGGGGGTAACACTGTTCAACAAGAAATGTACTCACTACCTTATGTAGCTGTAACCCCTCTGTACATTATCTTTACAATTAAATTAAATTAAAAATAAAATACAAGTGAAAATGGACAGTTATCAGCACTTCATTAGTTTCTTAATGATATAATTGAAAAGGAGCTTTGGCAGACATTAGTAGCTAGTTGGAAGTTCTTTTTCTATTTAATTTGTGGTTATTTTCCCGATTCTGGGGTTATAGCTTCTGCCTAATACTATTTTACACTTAAAATACAACTTTTAAGAACTTATAAAGTTTCTGTATCCATGTTCTGGGTGTGACATAATTGAATGAGCATATATCCTTTGGGAATATGTGGATATACATTCTTGCTATCTTGGAGGGTAGTATTGTGAAGTTCTCCAGTAGTCGTTTTTTCAATATGTGTCTTTGAGAAAAAAATAGACTGCTAAAACTCAGGAATAGCTAATGAAATCCTATATATTATTTACTACAGATTCCCATTTTTGCTCATATTCCCTGCAATGACCCTTAAAGCAACAAATCAATAAATAAAAATCAATACAATATCACATATTTTACTCAGATGTTTCTCACTTGTCCCTTTCAAATGAATAATACTTCCTTGTTCTTCCCTAGACTTCATAATGACTATTTTAAAGGATTATGACCAAGATATTTTGTAAAAAGTCTCTTGAGTTGAATTTGAACAATTTAATTTTGGTCATAGGACCACTATCATGTTCATATTATTACTGTTTTCCAATCATATCCCTTTGTCTTCTTCATATTGGAACTGATTTTGTGTAGAAATATTTGAGATCAGTATGCAATCAGTATAAAATCTATATGTAAAATCCCAATGTGAACCAATTTTACTTATTAATTTCTATAGCCAGTAGTGTTTTTGCTTAATTAATTTTAATATGATTACTTAATTCATAGCTGTGGCTTTTCTTCTCTCCATTTGTACTTTCAATTGTAAAACAAATTTTCACATCTCTGTTTCTCATTTACTGTTTTATACTAGTGTGACCCATGTGTTCCTATATTACTCAGTATATTGTCAGTAATTATTGCTATTTATTTGTCCTTAAATTGTCTGAAGTTTTCCTAAAAAGTCTCTATAAACTGATTTCTTTCAGATTATTTCACAAGCCTTTTTCATCATTGTTTAACCATTTTTCTTTTCTGGAATGATATTCAAAACGAATTTTCATACTGCGGTATATCTAGAATTAACACTTTCTTTCTTTCTTTCTTTTTTAGAAGACCAAAGTATAGAGTTAAAACAGAAAAAAAATAGAATACTAATACAGATCCTTAAGTCCTATCTTCCCCTATTTGACATAGCACTGGTAGAAAATAATACAAGATTTATTTAGTGTGCACAAATCCATTGTTTAGACGAATAAAGCTGACTCAGTTTGGAAACATCTCAATTTTTACTTGTCTTCATGCTTACAGTATTTGTCTACCATAAGCACTTTTAAATCAGAGATCTTTTGCTAGAAACAAGTATATAAATGAAACCTCTGCTTGAACATAAAATGTAAAACGAAGTAAATAAATACATAAATTAAAATGACAAGAATGTAAACCAGGCCACATCTGGAGTGTGGATACTGGTGTTAGTGAGGAGAGTGAATATGGTCAGAATACTTCATGTGTACACATAGAACTAGATCAGTGAAGCATGTTAGGGATTGCTTTGGAGGATAGACAAGAGACACTGACAGAGGGTGATGAAGGAGAGAAGTCTGACCAAATCACACTGTATACTTTATAAGCGTATATAGACACATCAAAATGATACTCATTTGTACTAGTAATTAAGGCAAATAAAAAAGCAGCAAAAAGTTGTTCCTGCTCTCAAATACCATAAATTTGGGCTCCTAGGCTCTATTTTCCTCAAAGAAAGAAAAATAAATTATGGGCCAGCCATTTAAACACTTCTTTCTCAATGTTAATAATGAGCAGATGAGTATATTCCCCTTCCTGTTTGTAGTATTTTATTCTAGAATTTTCCTAGCCCTTATTAATAATAAGCTTTTCCAAAATAATTTTAGATAAACATCCTTTATTTTAAAAATGCTGTCTGTTTTTCTATTGGAAATATTAAATGAATGGATCCATTTTAAAAGCATTCTCTTCTCTTATATTTGTATTGTTGAGTGTATGTGTGTGTGCATGTTTAAACTAAAAATGTCAAAATAAGTTATAACTTATTTTTTTGTTTGCATTGATTTTTTAAATGGTTTTAGGCAAAGCAATCAATAAAACTTACTTCAGGGTTCTTGTATATTTTATGGTTGTGATTAATGATCTGAAAAGTATTTTGATTTTTTTTAGAGTACAAATTTGTACTAGCTGTAGAGTTATTAAGTAATATTAAAATTCAGTAATTATAAAATAATTAAAATAGTAATCATAAATAAAAACTAAATAAAACATTAAATATTATATTAAAATATGTGGCTTGATAATGTTTTCCTTAATAGTTTGAACTACTATGGAAATTATACAAATATCTTTCTTCTCTGCCTTTTTTTATATCATTGACAAATGATTTTAATAGTAATTATATTTTCTTGACTTTGATATTAACATGAATTAAGTTGACTTTATAGACCAAGATAATGGTATTTTCTCAAACATTGTATGACTGGAAATTTTAGACATATAAAAATAAATTCATGTAAATTTAATTATTAAAAAGGTAATGTTAAAGATTACTTTAAGATTCCATCTTTATGATGCTTTGTGATTTGATTGTATAAATCGTAATTTTTTAGAGTAATATGAAATAATCAAACCCTCTTTGTTATTTTAGGATGTGGTGCTATTCTTCCTTCCCTGTTATTTATAGTAACTCTCTCTAAGGCTTGTTTTGAATTATTTTAGAAAGGGAGAGCCATAATTTTTATAATACAGTGAGAGTCAGTTAGCATTGCTGTCAAATTTACCTGAGACAATTACCTTATCAAGAGAAAAGCTTTATCTCACAGTGGTGGAAACCTCTGTGTTTGATTGGTCCTCTTGTTCTCAGGCCTGTGGACAAGGCATTCATCACCTCATGGCCAGGATGCAAAAGGGGTGAAAGACAGTACACTGGGTCCTACAATCCTCTTCAGGCTCACACCCACACAGACTTAAAGACTTCCCACCCAACTCCAGCCCTTAAAGGTTTCATAGCCTCCCAAAGGTAACATACTGGGGATCTAGACTACTACATGGACCACTGAGCACCACTTAAGATCAAAACTGTAGCAAATATTGATGAAACCTTGCTTCCAAGGCTGTGGGCAGGGAGCTCTTACAGCACGAATGATGACCCCCTTCTATGACAGGTTGAATATGTTCTCAATATAACTTAACTAACATCAAATACAGTGAAAACAGGGTTTATACCGTGGGGGAGGGACAGTATAATTTGGGGAGGGGAAGAGAAAAAACAAATTGTTTAAATAGGAATACAGGTGGACCCATTGCAACAATGAGATGTACAAGTCGTTATGTTGAAAAACGAACTTTACAGCTTTGGCGCAGAGGTGGGGAGAGGGGCGGAGGGTGGGGGGATGGGAAAGGATGGGAAGGGGAAACAAAGGAGGAGACAACAATGCTTAATAAGAAATGTACACATTACCTTGCTTATGTAATTGTAACCCCTCTGTACAGTATTTTCACAATAAAAAATGTAAAAAATATATATATATATATATATAACTTAACTACTCTACTGAAAACCAATTTTATGAGGAAGATCATTCTCAAACCATTTTAGTAAGGGATTCCACAATTTTTCCAATAAAATGTATGTTTATATTCACTATATACAATATTAACTGATACCAGGGCCATATTTTTATAAAACTAATTTAAAATGTAGCTGAATTCTTAATGAAAATGGTATTTAGATACCTTCAGACATGATTGACAGCTATTCATGAATACTTTTATGACTCAAAAAGCTTATCACTTTCTGTGACACAAAAAGTGTTGTATCGATCCAATAAAAATATTTAAAATATCAACATATTAGACTATTAGATATTAATACACTAATTATGTTATACATAATGTATTATGTATTATATACATAATTATGTATATTTTATATGTATGTATGTATTTATTATATGTATATAATACATTGTGTATAATGTATTATGTATTATATACATAATATATTATGTATTATATATTACATAATATATAATCAATGTATTAGATATTAAAGGGATACAAGAGGTTTTATCTTTGTTGCTGTGCTTTTTAATGTACTTATAATGTACTATGTGATTTTTTTTGTTTCTTTATATGTTTTTCCCCCATGGTACAACCCCTGTTGTCACTGTATTTCATTCTGGTGTCCTGCATCTTGTACATACATTTTTCTAATTTGGGAAGGGGAAGGGAAATAACAAAATGTTGAAATAAGGATACAGGATGGCCCATTGTAACGATGAGATATACAAGACAGTATGTTGAAAACGAACTTTACAACTTTGCAGGGGGGAGGGAGAAAGGAGGGAGAAGTTGGGGAGGTGGGGAGGAATGGGATGGTAGGAGAAAAATAAAGGAGGGTGTAACAATGCTTCATAGGAAATGGACTCATTACCTTGCTCATGAAACTGTAACCCCTCTGTACAGTATCTTTACAATAAAATATATATTAAAAAGATCTTAAAAAATTAAGAATTACTAGGAAAAATGAACATTGTGAAAGACAAAATATTTCATTGCCTTTACTTGCTTTATTTCCACAGGTACTCACGAGGAAAGGCAATGTGACTTCTATAGTATGGATTCAAACTGGACAGCAAGGTGCACAGTGGAAGAAAGTAGAAATATTTTTAGGCATTCATTCCTTCACAGAGGTTTGTAATCAAAACAATTAGGTGATGAAAGGGTTAATATTAAGTGTTTTTTTTTTTTTCTTTCCTACTACTTTATTTCATCCACTCATGTTTATTTCCTCCTATTCCCAGTTTGGTGTGTTGTATGAATGCACAATACTTAAGACTCCATATGGCATTTTTCCATAAGGAATTTACTATTTTAGAAATTCCAAACTGTTCTCAATTAAGCAGCTATTTCTATAACTATCAGAAATTCTACTTTATTTGCATGACAATCTTCTTCCACTTCAGTTTCTCACAAATAGTGAAAACCTCCTTTAATTCTGGAAATATATTCTCAAAGAGGATAGTAAAATTATTCTAAATACAGATGTTCCAAACAATATTATATGGTTTAAGATTACTGGTTTATGGAATTCAAAATAATTAGGAAGTATGATAGTGTCTCTTGTTCCTTTTGTCTTCATTGAGAGTACAATAGTATAGTGACATTAGAACTAATGCAGGTTTCCTTCAGGAAAAAGAATGTGGCTTAAATGGTAGCGCTCTTGCCTATCATTTGCCTAACAAGTGCAAGACCCTGAGTTTAAGCCCTAGTACCACAAAATAAAAGGTTGAAGTAGAACATAGATTGAAATAATTTTTTACTGAAAAGAATTACGTGCCAACATATTGGTATGAATTTCATTTTTACGGATTCTCAAGATTCAAGAGCTTCATGGCTTTATTGGAAATTTACTGGAAGAGGAAACTTGATTGTTAGGTTCTTTTTAAGAGTTGGATAAACAGAGTAAAAACTTAGAGCTAATTATGTACAAGAACCTTTTATTCTTAGCCTTCATTAACCGGAGCTTAATTGCTTGAGTTTAGAAACACTTGTCTATAGATAGAAGTACCATCAGTGCTAAACATTGCATTTGTTGTCTTCTGTCTATGGGACAGAAGTAGACAGGTTAGCTGGGAGTACTGAGTAAGTCTATTGTGGACATTTTCTCTGATCTTTCAGAGAGAACAAAGTGTAATAAAAACCAACAGGCAAATGGGGGTGATATTGTTGATGTATTTTGGATGCATGAATGAAAATATAACTAAGAAATCTATTGAAATTGTTCTAAGAGGACAGAAGAAGAGGAAGAGAGTGGGTTGAGTTTGATAGGGTACATAGTATACATCTATGGGAGTGTCACAATAAAACTTCCTTGTACAACTAATACATGTTAATAAGAATGCAAAGAAAAGGACAAAGATGAGGGGGAATGACTGAGCCTATATTGGAATGAGTCTAATCAAGGTACATTGTATACGTAATGGACATATTAAAACAAAATGCCCTTATACAACTAACTGCTGCTAATGAAAATGTACATGTCTTGGGGGGAGTATAATAAAATTTACCCTGTGAAAGACCAAAAGAAACTAAATTGGGTTGGATTATACAGTGTACAGTTGTTGTAGGAAATGACGTAGAGATAAAGTAGAGTGTAAAGAAACAAAATTGAAGCACAGCCTACATACTGCTGAATAAAAGCACGGATAAATAATTATTCACAATTCCTGGTGATGCTGTGTGTGAGAAATCCACATATGTTGTCTTTTAGTGGATTAACCAATTTCCCTGTAGATATTTGTAGATGATTTGGTCCACAGACAAAAAGATCAATCTCAAAAGAAAAATACTGGCAACAATTCAGTAGCTTGTCACAATAAGAAATTTGTTATTTGTAATATTCCAGGTATTCTATCTGCAGGAATTTTAAACTGAGTCAAGAAGAGTCCTGGGCAAGAATATGTAGAAAGTTCTGTGAGTGCCGCTTAACCCTACATTGGCTTCCATTCTAGACAATGGATCATTCATTTCTTGTAGGATAATATTTATTCAAAATAATGTTAAGGAGCAAAGTGAGGCAACTATAATCAGTGATTAATTTATTTAAAATTCTGTTATTTCACACTTAAATTTTGACTAGAGGGAAGTACACAGCATAGTTTATTTTTTAATACTAATAGTAATGGTTGTGAACATTTATCTTTTCAACATTCTCTCAGTAAAAATGTACTGAGCATGCACATGCAAAGAATCTCATTACATGCCAGGGAGGACAGTGAGGAGTGAGTACACTGCTCATGAATCTTCATTCCTCTAGTACCAGTTCCTCTGGCCTTAAAAGGATGAATGAAGACTTGTAAGTTGGTAACAAGGTAAAACTAGAAATAACACAATGAAGCAGCCCTGGGAAGATTGTATAGCTTTATTTGGAAACCATTTAATTGTTAAACTAATTTTTAAGAATTCTTACAATTAGCCAATCAGATTTACAGCAGTTACTAAATGCTAAGCATTTTACGAATTTGAAAATACATTCTCATGGAGTTTCCACAGGGTTTCTATGAATGAAGCACATACTCCAAAAGGTACATTTACATTTTTAATCTGCAGAACGAACAGATTCTAGCTTCCCGAAAATGATATGTTGGTGCGTCTCTGACTTTGAATGTCAATACTAATTGCTGTTTCCTTTTTTTCCTCATTATTTCTCTTTAGATTATCTTCAGGGCAAAACGTGGTGTTAGTTACATAGGCGATGTAGCCGTGGATGATGTTTCCTTTCAAGATTGTTCCCCTTTACTTAGCCCAGAAAGAAACTGTACTGCTCAAGAATTCACGTGTGCTAATAAGAACTGCATTGCCATAGACAGAATGTGCGACTTCGTGAATGACTGTGCTGACAACTCAGATGAGAACCCCTTCATCTGCGGTGAGTGCAGCGCTCCGTGCTCTCACTGTGGTGCATTGTCCCCTTCGCACTCAATGTGGGGCCTTCATTGTTGATGTCTAAAGTGTAGGGACATTTCAGGAGCAGGTGCAGGCAAGGCGATTCAACTGCTTCATTCCACTCCTTTCTCCTCTCCAACCCATTACTGAGATCCTGTGTTTATTTATTTAAAAGGACTTGGTGTCTTTTGTGTGTAGAGATGAAGGAATTGGAGTTAAAGGGATGTCTTGAAAGACAGAATGGAAACAAATACTTAGCCTAGGAAAGAATTTTAAAACAAACAAAAGACAAGCAAAATATCCATCAAAACTCAATTTATGTGACATTGGTAAGCATCTGCCTTCTCAATACATTTGAGAAGATTGTTATCTTGTGGTATAAATTATATGATACATTATTTAACAAAATGATATTATGATAAAATACAAAGTTGAAAAAGGCTGCTGGGCATCAGTGGTTCACGCCTATAAACCCAGCTGTTTGGGAGGCTAAGAGCGGAAGGATTCCAGAAATGTCCAGGGGACCTTATCTCATAAATAGCCAGCACAAACCAGAGATAGAGGCCTGGCTCAAGTGGTAAAGCACCAGCCTAGCAAGCATGAGGCTCTGAATTCACATCCCAGTCCAACAAGGTAATAATAAAAATGAGAGAAATATATCGTCCAAAGAAAATACTAGATCAGCTATGTAAGAGTGATGTAAGAGATCCACTCATAATGAAACAGTACCATTAAAGATTCCTTAGCTAAATGAACCATATGTATTTATTCGGATAAACTTTTTCTGCTATGCAGCCCAGGCTTCATTTCATTGCAAATGAAGTGAATATAAGTTGCCAAAATGAAGGGTGAGAAGTTATTCCACTATTACAGTTTCTGAAATACAATGTTATTAACAGTCAGATATCATTTGCTTCCTGAAACCAAAATGAACAACTTTTGTGTATAAGTAATGTAAGTATCCTCACACTTGTCTAGAACTTGTAACTGTCCAACATTTTAATTTACTAATCTCCACCTGATCTTGAAAGAAGCCACAAGACGTTATTAGTGCTTTTCTTTTTTCTTTCTTTTTTTTTTTTAAACTAGGGCTGAGAACCGAACCCAGGGCCTTGGGCGCGCCAGGCGGGCGCCCTTCCTCTGGGCTAAACCCCCAGCCCCAATTAGTGCTTTTCTTGAATGGATTCACTAAGAAAAGTGGGTAAGATTGTCAAAGTTCTTACAACCACTGCTAACAAAGATAGTCCTAGGCACTGAATACTTCAATTTATAATTATTGCTTAGACCAAGTTACCATACCACTTCTATATGAAACCAAATGCCAGGAAGCTGGAACATGACATCAAGAGGGTGAGGTCAAAGGGAAGGGGACAGAAAAATGGAAAGAAGAGTGGGCAACAGCCATCATAATAGTCAATGTGCATATGTGAAAATGAATCTTGGTAAACTGAGGACATGAGTAAGGCTGGGGGGAATGATTACAAAGGTGACATTGATAAAGATGTATTGTAGTCACAAACTGACCTATTGAATTGAAACACCTTGGTACAACTACTTAAGGATAACAAATAATAATTCTAATAATACATCTAAGTCTTAAAAAATAGTAGTACATAGAGAAGTTGTCTTTATAACATAAACCTGCATGTCCCTTGAATTGTGGATGTCATTTGTTTATATCCCATTTAATCTATATAGACCAGCCTGAAATAGCTTAGCTGGAATTCTGTACTTATTATTTGTCTTTACCTTTGAATATTTTTCTGATTTTTCAGTTATTGCTATATTAGAAATGCTTATATAGTTTCTTCATTTCCATTTTCATTTGAAGATCATACAAATATGTCAAATCATCAGTTAACAGAAGATGTTATGCTTTTGAATATTATTTGCAATATTCACCAAGGACTCTTTCTCAGAGATATAATTTAATACAATTTTTAGTACTTAAAACATGAGTTTGTTTCTGGCTAAATTTTCTTTTCACTGGATTCAGCCTCCGAAGTCATTAATATTTCTTGGAATTTCTGTGTCTGAGAAAGTATGCTGATTTACTAAGAAGCAGAAGGTGCTTTTTGTAGAACTGATTGCTAAATCCCTTTACATTTTCTTTTCTTTTACGTTTTTGTCTGATCCTGGGGCTTGAACTCAGGGCCTCTGGTTTGTTTGGCTTCCTTTGTTCACAGCTGGCACTCTACCACTTGAGCCACACCTCCAGGCCATCCCTTTATGTTTTATAGAGGGCCTCTTCTTATCAGGAGCACCGGAGCAAGAAAACTAAATTAGTTCCAGATACTGAATAGGTACAAGAAAACTTTTCAACTTTTAGAACAAGTAAACAACAAAAACCTTAGAATAGCACTAAAAGTAACCTAAGTTTCAATATTAGCTCTCATTACATAGAATGATTCTTTTAATATAGCATTACTTATTTTTCCTATGCATCTAAAACGTCAAATGGATTCCCAGTCTACTGGATTAAATGTTGTGTTTTAATTATAGAGTGGCTGGAATCTGCTGTAGGAATTATGAGTAGTGTTATTATCCTGAAATATGCTATAAAGTTTGATGTTCTAATTAGACCTGGATGATTAGGAGGAAAAAAAATTAAAAGAATCACCATAGCAACTGATTTCATAAGTTTGGCTGGCAACCAGCCACATTTTGGGGCTTAAATTTGACTTATTTTCTTTGAGAATTCTAAGTAAAGTTGAACATGTACTACAGCTAGAGAAAATTACTGAAATATTAATAGGTAGGAATGCAACATCTACAAATAGCAGAAAGAATGAAAATTTATCTCTGGCCCTAGAGTATAGCTGATAGAGGAGAACCTGCTGTTTAATTTTATGGAGATTAATGCCCACTCTGAAAGCAAACTTTATCTGAAATTATGAAAATTATTTTTATCTTTATCATTTAAGCATATCAAAATATAGGAAAGACAATGGAAGTTGGTTATATATCTGAGAAATGTAAAATATTTTTTGAATATAGATGTCGATGTCATCAATATTGGAGATCTTTGGGAAATTATTGCAATTCCTTTTTTTCTATATATTTTAGTTAGTGGATTTATTACTGAGATATAACTGAGCATATCACAGGTGTTTTCAAAGTAATTTAATTCTGCACTGTGATAAATAACAATGCAGGTTAGTTATGTGACCAACATAATTTTACTCAAAATTCAGTGGGAACTGTTGGCCCAGTGTAGATATCTCTTCTTTTTAAATACATTCAAAACATTTAAGAACAAATTTAACACTCAACAAATGTCAAACTTTTTGGCAGATTAAAATGACAAAAGAAAATGTTTTCTTATTTAGTCAGAAAAGCAGTTGTAAGACAGTATCTTTTTTTTTTATTGTGAAAATACCGTGCAGAGGGTTACATTTACATGAGCAAGGTAATGAGTACATTTCTTATGGAGTATTGTTGCCTCCTCCTTTATTTCCCCTTCCCATCCATTCCCATCCCCTCCCCCACCTCGCCAAAGTTGTAAAGTTCGTTTTTCCACATAACGTCTTGTACATCTCATTGTTGCAATGGGTCCACCTGTATCCCTATTAAAACAATTTGTTTTTCCCTTCCCCTCCACAAATTATACCAGCATCAAATTCAGTGAAAACAGGGATTATACCATGGGGGAGGGACATACAAAGCAACAAAGAAATCATTTTATAAATATGTTAGAAACAATAGCAAGAAAGAAAAACCATTTAAGTCTTTATCTTGGGGTTCATTTCGCCTAACATCAACTTATCTGACCGTTTCTGCTTGTCTCAGACATATACTAATTATTGCAAATAAGGAAAACCATGGGACCTATGTTTCTTTGGGCCTGGCTTACTTCACTTAATATAATTTTTTTCAAGCCTTTCCATTTCCTAAGAAATGGGGCAATGTCGTTCTTTCAGATGGAGGCATAGAATTCCATTGTGTATATATACCACATTTTCTTGATCCATTCATCTACTGAGGGGCATCTGGGTTGGTTCCATATCATAGCTATGGTAAATAATACTGCAATAAACATAGTTGTGCTGGTAGCTTTAGTATGGCCTTGCTTGTGATCATTTGGGTAAATGCCCAAAAGTGGGATTGCTGGGTCATAGGGGAGCTCTATGTGGAGTCTTTTGAGGAACCTCCATACTAGTTTCCAAAGTTGTTGAACAAGTTTACACTCCCACCAACAATGCAGTAGGGTTCCCTTTTGTCCACATCCCCAACAGCATCTGTTGTAAAAACTTCCAATTGATTAGGATTAGAAATTTTAATAACAAAAGGCCCCTCCCTAAAAAAAATCATAATAAAATTAGAAATGTTCTGAACCCAGGAGTAATAAAATAACTAATGACAAAACCTGTGGGATCTTGTTAAGCTAATATTTAGAGAAAATTTATAGCCCCAAACCTTTAAATTAGAAACTAATTAACTGGTATAATATAATGAAAAATCTAAGATTTACAGAGAATTTTAAAAGACCAATGAGGTTTTCAAATACCTGTAAACAAGCAAGAAAAATAGAGAAAGCAGAATTATAAATAGTTATTGAAGTTATTGTATGTCGGGCAAGGTTTGAGATACCTAAGCATGCATCAATAAGTAAAACAGAAAGCTTTTACAATATAAAGGATATACTTGTGTTCAGCAAAGATACTTTTGTATAGATAACACAAAAACACAGAGGTACATAAATGCATAGATATACACATGTATATATGTCTATAGTACAGAAAGAATAGATCTGAATGAAAAGCTATTTAAGCAGGTTATTGAAGCAAGTTTGAGACACATATTTGATTTTCTTTATTATATTTGTTTTGATGGATTTGAGAGGAATTTCATGTGGTTTTAATTTGCATTTCCCTTTTGACTAGTGATTCTGAACTTCTGTTCTTAAGCTTATTAACCATTTGTGTATGTTTTGCAAAAACCCCCAGTACTTTTTTTTTTTTTTTCAGATTCAGTACCTTACTAATTTTGCCCATATGAGACCACAATCTTCATACATCCACCTCCCAAATAGTTAGGACCATATGTGTCTATCTCCACTTCAGGCCTTTTTTTTTGAGATACTGTCTCATTAATTTGCCTGGGTTGTCCTCAAACTTCCATCCTCCCGTGATTACAGATCTGGGCCAAGCAAAGAGTCAGTGTTTAATGTTAGTTAAATCCAGCTTGTCAATTGTTTGTTTCATGATTGTGCCCTTGATATTATACGTAAGAAGTCATACTATTCAACGTACATATGGGAAAAGAGCCAGGTAACTGGATGGGGTGGGTGGGGTTGAGACACATGGGAGGGAACAGTGATGGAAGAACTGATATTCACCAACATATATTGCACTCGAAAATTAAAACATGTTGAATTGAAACTTTTTTCTACACTTACTTAAGGCTAAGCTCGATTTTTCTCATTTTATTTTGTAGGATTTTACTATTTTATTTTTAGGTCTACAATGATGAGTTACTTTCTTAAAAGAGTATAAAGCTATTGTTTTAGATATGGATGTTCATGTTACCAGCATCTTTAATAGATAAAGCTGTCCTTTTTCTCTTTCTCTCTTTTTTATTTGTCTGTCCTTCAGCTTTTCAGCTCAAGGCTAGTGCTCTACCACTTGAGCCACAGCACCACTTCAACTTTTTCTGATTATATGGTGCTGAGAAATCGAACCCAGGGCCTCATGCCTGCTAGGGAAGCACTCCACCACTGAGCCACACTCCCAGGCCTGTCCTTTTTTTCTTATTTTTCTTTTGTATTTTTTTCAAATATAAGTTGAACAAATTGTTGTGCATCTATTTTTGAGATCTATAGTCTCATTGATTAACTTATTTGTCTTTTTTTTTCTTTATCTACTTAAACCACAAAGTTTTCATTATTGCAGCTTTATTTCAATTCTTCAATCAGATAATGTGACCTTAAACAGTTGTTTTGTTTACTATCCTATTCGTGATTCTTGATTTATTTTTACTCTCCACATGTTATTATAATCAATTTTTCAAAATCTACTAACCACATTTTACTAGGAGTTTATCAATTCTAAAGACTAAATTGCCTAAAAACCAATACTGTAACTGTTGACATTTTCTATCCGGAATCAGGGGAAAACCTCTGTATTTCATAGTTTTTCTCAGATTTTTTGTCACCACTCAAATATCATATATATATATATATATATATATATATATATATATATATATATCAGACGTATAACTTTTATTTTGAGAAGATGCTAATATAAATTGTAATGAGCTTTTTAATTCCTTTTCGTCACTGCTGATCTATGGGAAAGCAATTGGCCTTTGAGTATCCTAATTGATATTTAACCCCAAGATTTTGTTTATATTATTTTAGATTTTCTACCTAGACAATTATGTGATGTGTTACCAAAGACAATTTTTATTGATTCCTTGACTTTTTTTTGTTTATTGCACTAGCTAAGATATTCTGTGTGATGAAGAAAAAGTTGTGAGAGGAAACATTCTGGTTTTGTTCATGATCTTAGAAAACTATTAGTATTTCTTTAACATTAAATATATTACCTGTAGGATTCTTCTGTAATTCTTTATAAAGTTGAGAAAGTTTCCCCCATTCTTAATTTCCTGAGTGTTTTTTAAATGTTTTTTACTGTGAAAATACTGTACAGAGGGGTTACAGTTACATGAGCAAGGTAATGGGTACATTTCTTATCAAGCATTGTTGCTTCTTCCTTTGTTTTTCCCCTATCATCCCTTCCCTCCAACCTCCTCAGCTACACCCCCCGAGACCCATCCCATGCCTAAATTATAAAGTTCATTTTTTGACATAGCATCTTCTACATCTCATTGTTGCAATGGCTCAACCTGTATCCCTATTAAAACATTTTATTTTTCCCTTCCCCTCCACAAATTATACCAACATCAAATACAGTGAAAACAGGGCTTATACTGTCAGGGAGGGACATACAAAGCAACAAAAATATCATGTGGTACCTTATAAATATGTTAGAAACAATAGCAAGAAAAAAATCACTTGTATCCTTATCTTGTGGTTAATTTCAATTATCATCTTATCTGACCTTTTCTGCTTGTCTCAGACATATACTAGCTATTGCAAATAAGGAAACCATGGGACCTATGTTTCTTTGGGCCTGGCTTACTTCACTTAATATAATTTTTTCCAAGTCTTTCCATTTCCTAACAAATGGGGCAATGTCATTCTTTCTGATGGAGGCATAGAATTCCATTGTGTATATGTACCACATTTTCTTGATCCATTCATCTACTGAGGGGCATCTGGGTTGGTTCCATATCTTAGCTCTGGTAAATAATGCTGCAATAAACAATTGTGCTGGTAGCTTTAGTATGGCTTTGTTTTGTAATCATTTGGGTAAATGCCTAGAAGTGAGATTGCTGAGTCATAGGGGAGCTCTATGTGGAGTCTTTTTAGATACCTCCATACTACTTTCCAAAGTGGTTGAATAAGTTTACACTCCCACCAACAATGCAGTAGGGTTCCCTCCTATCCACATCCCCTCCAGCATCTGTTGTTATTAGAATTCTTGATTATATCCATTCTAACTGGGGTAAGGTGGAATCTCAATGTTGTTTTGATTTGCATTTCTTTTATGGCTAGAGAGGTTGAGCATTACATGATCTTGTATTTAAAGAATCCCATGGACTTCACTTCCAAATTACTCAAGCTGATTCAAAACTTTGGAAAAGTAGCAGGGTATAAAATTAACCCTCAAAAATCAATGGCTTTTCTGTATGCCAACAATGAGAAGAGTGCAGCTGAAATCAGGAAAGCAACTCCATTCGTAATAGCCCCACAAAAAATAAAATATACCTAGGAATTAACTTAACCAAAGAAGTGAAGGACCTCTATGATGAAAACTTTTAAAAACCTGAAAAAGGAAATCAAAACAGAACTTAAAAAGTGGCAAAAGCTCCCATGCTCCTGGATTGGAAGGATCAACATCGTGAAAATGGCAATACTTCCCAAGACTATCTACAAATTCAACGCGATGCCTATCAATATTCCAACCTCATTCTTCAAGGAAATAGAACAGGCAACCCAAAAATTCATATAGAACAATAAAAGACCCTGAATAGCAAAAAGATCCTTCACAGAAAGAACAATACTGGAGGAATATCAATAACAAATTTCAAACTCTACTACAAAGCCATAGTAATCAAAACATCTTGGTACTGGCATAAGAACAGACCTCAAGACCAATGGAATAGAATTTGAAAACCCAGAAATGAACAATCTTAGAGTGGATTCTATTTTATCATGGACTAGAATTATTTATATCTTTTGAGATAGCTTTTTGGTGAGAAAATTTTATTTATATTTTTATATTAATGATGTGTATTATTTCATTATTGATGTAAATGCATTTGAATTTTAATCACTGGAAATAGCGTATGTCTTA
Source organism: Dipodomys merriami (assembly GCF_024711535.1). Lineage (NCBI taxonomy): Eukaryota > Metazoa > Chordata > Mammalia > Rodentia > Heteromyidae > Dipodomys > Dipodomys merriami. The sequence goes on from NW_027205603.1 coordinate 8,720,441, forward strand.
TTGATTGCTCAGGTCAAGATTTAATGAGTATTTGACATTTTTATAACTATGAAAGTTACTATACATTTTAAGGAAATTTTAGAACCTGAATATACACTTAATCATTCAGCAAATATTTATCTACTACTGTGCCCAGCTTTGTCTAAGATAGAGGAATGAAAAATCAGACAAAAATTTCTTCGCATAGAACTTCTATTCTGGTTTGTGGGATTATGGGCATGCAAGCATGAATCAAAATGAGTAATATAACTGTATTGACAAATAAGTACAACAGAATTAATAAAAGGAGAAAATAGATGTAGTAGAATATTGTTGGTACAAATCATAAAAAGGAAAAGAAAGAACTATTTAGTGAGTTACACTATTAAAAAATAATGTAGTCATGCTATTTTCACTGGTGTTATTTGAAAACAGTGAAAAAAACGTTTGATCAATCCACTTAATATGGTATACACCTAAAGAATTTTTAATACAAAGTGCATTTTAAAATCTTCAACAATTAAGATGTAGTGCTATGTATATTATTACCTTGTGAACAATAATCTTAAATTTTGTGTTTGTGTGTGTGTGTGTGTGCGCGCGCGCGCGTGTGGGCGTGTGTGTGCATGCTGATCCTGGAGCTTGAACTCAGAACTGTGCTGTCCCAAGGCATGTTTGCTCAAGGTTAACATATCCTTTTAAACGTGATAACTTGCAACACATTATGTGGTTTTATTGCTAGCCCAGGAAATTAGCAACGTTTGCAATCTGAAGTATTGTTTCAATGGAATGTGTATTTCTTTTGTCATCATAAAACCAAAAAATATGGTTAAACCATCATCAGTTGAAGATTTGTGTTTCATTCTTGGTCCATAATACTTTAAAAATATCAGCACATATTTTGTAATTAGCACTCAAATTACCTGACTTTCATACCACTGCTCCTTAACATTTTTCTAAATTATAATTTTTATCTTTAAGTGGTTGTACAAAGGAGTTGCCATTTCTCAAAGTAGACACTTGCCCAGTGTCACCCCTTTCACCTTCCCAAACCCAATCCTTCCCTCAATTTTCTTAATTTCACAGAATGCATTGAATTTTATGACTACATTTCTCACTTCCTGTCTTCATTCTTCTGTCCCTCTCTCCTTGATCCCATACCCCCATTCTCTAGTTCCTGATTACTGATGTTTATTTTGTTGGACTATGTGATTTAGCTTTTCTAAGGAAATACATTGATGAGAGGGTTCTTCTCTGAACCTACCATATTTTGGTTAATATACTTGTATGTACTTAGAAACCACCCCAATGTATATAAATATAGATTAATTCTAGTTTCCACATAGGAGAGAAAACATGCATCCTTTGTCACTCTAGGCTTGACTTCCTTCACTTAATATGATTTCTCCCTGGTCCTTCCTTATCTTTGCAAATGATGCACTATCATTCCTAATGGATGAGGAAAACTCCATTGTGAATATATGCCATCTTTTCTTGATCCATTTATCCACTGAGGGGCATCTGGGCTACTAATTCCTTAACTTGGCTATGGTAAATAGTACTACAATGAACATGTTTGTACTGGGGACTTTGCTGTATCCTGGTTTTGTATAAACACCCAGCAGTGCAATTATTTATTGAATTCTTCCAATAAAAGTGTCCTAAAGCAAAAACAAAGAAAAACAAGGTATGACCTGAATAATTTTGGAGCTTGATGCCCAGTAAAGGTGTTAGGAACATAAACATGCACATTTGAGTGCAAATTGCTTTTGGAGGGGAGAAGGGAAGATAATTAAGTTGTATCTAAATACTAATCCCAGTGTGGACCTGCATAAAAGTAGTACATCACTTTGAAAACAACCAGTGTTTTTTCAGGGACTGTATCAATCATTAGCTGAGAATAACTTCTGCTTCTTTGGGAGATTATGTTAGAAACTAGGTCAGGTATCATAATGTTAATAAGCCAGGCTTCTGTGAATGATCAGCTCTCCTAAGCTTCACAAATTCATTATTGAAGGAGGCGGCTGAACAACTGGGGCTTTTCATTGACTTTCCAAAATTATCAGTAGTCATCCATGCTCTAATATACCCAGTTTTATGCATAGCCCATATGACAGCAGTGTTTTCCAATCAGTGAAATAAGAGTGCAGACAGGGAAGATGATCATTCCTGGGATAAATCAGATTTTCCATATGCTTTTTTGTGTCACTTGCATTGTGTATTTTTGAAAGGTTGATAATATCTATAGAGGTTTTCCAAATTACTTATGTCCTGAAACTTTTTGTATGTAGACAAGTAGAATGAAATCTTCTGCTACATATGGATAGGAAATTTCTTGTTGCATTTTAAATTATGCTTCCTTTGTATAAATGAGAAATTCATATGTTAAAAGCCTCCACTGATATCAACCAGTGCTAAGTGACAATATTTCTAACCTTTTATTTTGAAATATTATGGATTATAGAAATTTTCAAAGTACAGAGAAATTCTGTATGCCCTTTATACAACTACCTCAGTGGTGATGAAACTATAGTTCAAGAAAACCAGAGACCAGTGTTTATTTTGTGTGTATTTTATGATGTTTTCTTGCATATGTATATACATATATTCATGCCAATCAATATTTTCCTTCTCCACTAATATTTCCCTTGAGCAACCCATAATAATCCCACTCTCATCCTCTCTAACCCTGGAAAAAATCTACTTTATTTTCTATTTCTATATTTTGTCATTCTGAGAAGTTTTATAAGTTGAAGCAAACAGTATATGGCTTTCTGGGATTATCTTTTTTTCTCTCAGTATATTCCTATTAAGTCTTACAGATTATGTGCAAAAATCATTTGTGTTTATTATATTGCTAAGTTGTATGTTAGAGCTGTGGTTTAACATGGTACAAGTTTCAAAGGTAGCTTACTACTTTATATTACCACCAAAAATGCAGCACAGACCCAGTTATGCAAACATTTGTGACCATTTGGTATCATAACTTATTTTTTGCTGTTCCAGTTTATAGAGAAGTATCTCATTAAAATCATAATCCTATTTATCTGATAAGTAATAACATTAAACATTTTTGTGGATGTTTGCCCATCCTCATTGTTGAAACATCTTCATGTCGTTTGCTTGTTTTCCCTTGAATTGTTTTTCACTGCTGCATTTTGAGTTTGTTCATTACAGAAAGGTAACCAACAGACACTTTCTCCCAGGTATTTATCATCCTTTTCTCACTCCCTTACCACTGTCATTTGGAGGGCAAATATTTTTAATTTGATAAAGTTCACTGTATTAATTTCATGTGTCTGATATGTCTTAGAGAGCTTTACCAAGTTCTAAGTCTCCAATTTTCTCATAGAATTACATTTTTTTTCTGAAATTTAAGATCTATTTTGCTTATTTTGTAAGATTTAGGTCAAGATTTCTTCATGCTATTTTTTTTTATCTCTATAGCTATCAAGTTTCTACTATATCATTTGCAAGAGTGGTGTCCTTTTATTTAATTGCTTTTGCTCTTTTGTCAATGAATAGTTCATTGCATACTTTTTGGAGCTATTCGAGGTTCTCTGTTCTGTTCTGTTGGTCCACATGTGCTATGGTTTGGATCTAGAATGTGCCCCAAAGGGGTGATCCTCAGTTTGGAGCTATTCTCGGATAGTGGACCGTTAAAAAGACTGTCAATCCTGGTAGGAAGTGTGTTTCACTGATTGTGTGTTTATGAAGGGGATTGTGGGAAGTTGGTCTCTGTCCTCTTTGGTGGCTTCCTGCCTGCCAAGAGTAAGCAGTTTTCTTTGCCACATATTCTCTCCACTGTTCTCCTCACCACAAACCCCAGAAAAGCTGAGACTCCTGATCATGGACTGAGCCTTCCAGAGCTATGAGGAAAATAAATAAACCTGTCCTTTTTTTTTTTTTTTTTTTTTTTTAAAGCTTCTACCCTTGCTATTGTTCCAACAATGGAAAAACTACTAAATTTAATTCTCCTACTACAAATAGTCTTGATAACTAAGGCAATGTAAGACATGTAAAAAGTGTTTAGTGATTCTTACTGGTTTATGATAATAGTTATTCTTACTTTACGTACACATTTTGGGAATATACCATCTATGTCTGCAAATAGCATTCATGTAATTTTGTAATGAATTACATTAAATGAGAAACATATTTGAAAGGAAGCTATGTTTCATATATTGTGTTCCAGTTCATGAGCATAACATGTATCTCTCTCATTTTGCTCTTTTTTATTTCTTTCATTAGTGTTTTATGGTTTTTAGTATATAAACCAAGTAAATATTACTTTAATACCTAAATGTTTTATTTTTCACGGTAGTAAAGTGTCTTTTGTTTTGTGTTCATTGCTTGTATACAGAACTAGAATCAATTTTTATGTCACTGTTATATCCTGTGATCTTGCTGATTCATAAAAATTCTTAGAGTTATTTTTTTAGTACATTCTAGATACTATCTGCAGATCATTATGAAAATAGCAACAGTTTCAAGATCTCCTTTCTGATCTGTGGACACTGAAATTTTGATAAAAGTCTTCAGTTAACCAGATGAGCTTAACATTTTTAAGGAATTTTAAATCATTAGTTGAATTTCATTAATAGTTATAAACCTATCCAAATGATCTATTCTGCATTGAAGAAGTTGGTGCTTTGCAAAGGATTGTTCAAACCATTCAAGCTGTCAACTTTATACATGTAGAGATATTCATAGAAATGTTGTATGATGGTTTTGATAGCCACACTATCTATGTATTCTGTGTTTTTTCCTTGTAGATATCTTTCTTTTATATAACAGTTTAAATGGAGAATATCAGTTAATTAAAGAAAACGAATAATGGACACAACTATTAATCCTTTATATAAATGTAATATAAGCAGTTTTCAATTTTGGATAATTGAATTTTAAAAAGAATCAGAGTAAAAGAGGATCTTAGAAGTTAGTTCTAACTGAGTAGTGGTAAGAGTTCTGAATTTATTTTTACTGGATTATTGTTAAGCTGAATTTTTCCCATTGTAGCACTTATTTCATTCTATTAGAAAGTGAGAACTCCACTCAGACATGTTATTGATAAATAAGCATTAACACATACTAAGTTCCTGTTGAATGAATTGACAAATGAAGTACCAACCAATGAATGAATCAATCACTGCTATAACTTCTTGACCTGACAGACAGTGGAGGTAGAAGGGACTATTAATTCTGTGTTGAATACTATTGTAAAAGAAAGAATGTATTGCCTTACATCAAAAGCTTTTGTAAAGCACTATTAGTTGTAATATTATATTTCCATAATATTGAACTAGTGTGTTGGGTCTTCATCCTTCCCATGAAAGACGGACGGGGTCTGAGGAAGGTAAGTGCTTGCCCATTCCCCAGCCTCCCTCAGCCCGGGAGACAATCAGACACAGTGGGGAGCCAAATCCAGCAGCCCTTTTTAAAGCCAAAAGGGGCGAGTGGCATGGCAAGGGAGGAAGAGGAACCAATCACTGTCAAGGTCACACCCTATCATGCACCTGAGCCTTCACGGGCTGGTTAGGCACTGATTAGAAGATCAATTGGGCTCTGCCCACTCTACTCTCTCCCAGCACCATCTTTGCTGCCCATGTGCTCTAGTGTTAAAATATTGTCTCAGTATAGGCTTTTTCTGATATTTCTTGTTATTATATTTCTACCTTTTTAGCAGAACTAAGATTTGAATTCAGGATAAAATGGTTGGTATGCTGCATCAACACCACTGAGTTATGTGTCCAGGTATGTCTGCATCACAGACGTGAACCACTATACCAGACATACTTTTTCTTTCCTATTTAAAATATTTTAAATAGTCATACGAAGGGTTTTCAATTAATTTTTTTATTTAATTGTATTGTCAAGGTTACAGTTACATACATAAGGTAGTTGAACTTGTTACTCCCTCCCTCATTTTTCTCCCACTTTTCCTCTTCCCACCAATTCCTACCATCAAGTTGTATAGTTCATTTCCAACATACTGTCTTGTGAGTATTGCTATTGCATTGGCTCACCCTTTGTCATCACTCTTTCCTATGATAATAAAATTTAGGAATTAGAAAAAAAAAGTAAGTGTCATTGATGACACCTCTTCAGATTCTTTTCAGTCTAGTTCTTAGGCATCATCATGATTTTCTCTCTTTTTTTTTTTTTTTTTTTTTTTTTTAGCAGAATGAGGGTTTGCACACAGAGCCTTGAGTTTGCTAGAAAGTCTTTCTACCACTTCAGCCATGCCTTCATCCTCAAAAGTTCTGACGCTTTTTTCCATCTTTCTTTCCCCTTTCATTGCAGTGCTAGAGACCAAACAAAAGTAACAATATTCTTAAATCCTATTGCAGCACCTTCAAATGCAATCCTATATTTTGTTGTCTTGTATTTCTCTTAGTACATAGTGTTAATTCTTCCTTTTTTTAAACTTGGATATCTATTTTATTTAGTTTTTTTTTTTAATTGTGAAAATACTGTATAGAGGGATTACAATTACATGGGCAAGATAATGAGCACATTTCTTATCAAGCATTGTTGCCTCCTCCTTTTTTTCCCCTTCCTGTCCCTTCCCATCTCCCACCTCCCCCCCAAGTTGTAAAGTTCGTTTTTCAACATAAAGACTTGTACATCTCATTGTAGTTAATTCTTATATTTGACTTTAAATCCTAGAATTAAGCATTCAGAAAATACTGAAGTAATGTTTCTTATTTGCCTATGTAGACAATGCAGACAATTTTAACAGTTTATATTTAACAGTTTATATTTGAGAATACTGTTTAATATGATGGAGAGCTAATTGAATAAAGAATAGACAGAGTTCCAGAAAATAGAAATGTCAAGAGTCATAGAAAGACCCAAAAGGGATGGAACATAGTGAGCTTCTCTGGTTTGCCAGTTGGAAACATCTGCTTTGAGATCAGGGAATAGCTAGACATGAGTCCAGCCAGACAAACAAAGGTACCAATTAACTTATGTTAAGAAACTTGAGGGGGGAGGAGGGAGGCTGGGAAGGGAGGTGAAGGGTAAACAAAGGAGGAGGCTGCAATGCTTGGTAAGAAATGTATGCATTATCCTGCCAATGTAATTGTAACCCCTCTGTACAGTATCTTCTCAAATAAAATAAAATTAAATTAAAAAAAAAAAGAAACTTGAACTTTGATTTGGGAGTGATTCACACATTTTGAACAGAGAAATAATCTAATCAGATTTTTTTGTTGTTGTTGGTCACGGGGCTTGACTCTAGGCCTGGGCGCTGTCCCTCAGCTCTTCAGCTCAAGGCAAGAGCTCTAGTACTTAACCTACAACACCACTTCCGGTTTTCTGGTGGTTTATTGACTTTCCTGCCCAGGCTGGCTCTCAATCGCGATCCTCAGATCTCAGCCTCCTGAGTAGCTAGGATTACAGGCATGAGCCACCAGCGCCCGACAGATTTGGGTTTTTGACACGTCATTCTGGCAGCGATATGGAAGGGAGCAACTTTGGAAGCCAAAGGTCAAAAGGAGACTATCTCAATATTCTAGAGAAAATAGTGTTGAATTTTCTTCAGTAAAGATGGGAAGATGAGAATAAGCATTTAGAAGAAAAAAACTTTACAAATATGATTGTTACTTAATAATGGAGGCTATCTGTACTGGGCATGTGAATGTCACTTCTATCCATTCTGCTTAGTGAAGCAAGAGGATCAGAAGGCTTTAAACATCATTTCACTTGTTGATTTATTGTTTGACATGTGTCCAGTAAAAAATGGAAATATGTGCAACCACATTTGACTCTGTAGATCTATAAAGAAAAATTTCTGCAGAAGATATAAAATTGGGAACTATTCATATACTTGGATAAATCATATAGGAAGGATATATATATATATATATACATATATATATATATATATACATATAGTCAGAACATCAAATAACAACAGCAATATGTAAGAGGAAGTTGCTTACAAAAGGGAAAGAAACTATTTAGTCGAAGAAAGAGAAAATCACATACTACTTGTAACATGGAATTCTAGGAAAGTTCTAATTCTAAAAGCAAACATAGTAAAATATGCAAACAGTGAATTACATAAAGATTCAGAAATCTATTGTGTTTAATAGCAAGGGAAAATTCTAAAATCACTAAGTGTTGTTTTTGGGAAGTGAGAGTAATTTAAGGTTAGAAATTGCTTTTCTCATTCAGTGGTGTCAGTTCTATTTCTTGCTGTAGTTTCTCTTGCTCATACCTATCTCAGCCACTTACATTTTAAACTGAAAGTGTGATTTCTCATTTCTTCACATTAACATTGCTATGGTTTTTATTGTTATGACTTCTACCAATTATGAAGCCTATCTGAACTATTTTCCTCAGCATAAGTTTTCTTGTATGAGTATATACCCTCCAAATATCTTCAGGCAAATGAATATTTTAAAAAAAAGTATAACCCTTGCTTTCATTGTATTTGATGTTGGTATAAATTGTGGAGGGGAAGGACAAAAACAAACCGTTTAAATAGGGATACAGATGGACCCATTGCAACAATGAGATGTACAATTCGTTATGTTGAAAACAGCTTTGGGGGGGGGCAATGGGAAGGGATGGGAAGGGGAAATAAAGGAGGAGGCAACAATGCTTGATAAGAAATGTACTCATTACCTTGCCCATGTAAGTAACCCCTCTGTATGGTATTTTCACAATAAAAATTTTAAAAAATATCACGTATGAAACTACAAATAATAAATCTAAAATGTTATATCACTCATCTCATTAAAAAAGTCAAAGGTGCCCTATCTAACCAGACAAGAGAAAATAATATGTATCAAAATAATATGTATCTATATATAATTTTTGAATTTCACTGGTTAATATAAGAATAAGTAGATTTTTCCTTTTAGTAGCATAAACCAACATCAAACAGGTTGAGTCTGTTTTGTCCTTACAATTACAAAAAATTAGAGACTTATTTATATTTTCTTTAAACCCACATAATTGTTCTCCTAGTAATAAACTATGATATAGAGTAAAAAGAGAAGTTTCATTTGAGATCAGACAGAAACAGAGAGATAGACAGTTGGAAATTTAAATAGAGGGACAAGGTAGAGAAGCAGTCAGGAAGGTCTGAGATGGTACAAGTTGATAACTTGATTTTCTGAGGTTTTGCCCTTGATCATTTGCATTACAGAACCCACTGGCTGGAAAGGTGGCTCAGTGGTAGAGCGCTTGCCTTGGATCCATGAGGCCCTGGGTTCGATTCCTCAGCACCACATAAGCAAAAAGAAAAAAGCCGGAAGTGGCGCTGTGGCTCAAGTGGTAGAGCGCTAGCCTTGAGCTGAAGAGCTGAGGGACAGCGCCCAGGCCCAGAGTTCAGGCCCCGTGACTGGACCCAAAAAAAAAAAAAAAAAAAGAATTACAGAACCCAGAGGTAGAATGAAAAATAGTTCAGCCTCATTATTAAAGATCATGTTTATTATAACCTACTATGAACTGAAAATTAGAATATGATCTTTGGTAAAGGTTTTCACAAATGAAGAAATAGCATTGAAGTAGTTAAAAAACTGAAGAGCACAATTTGCCCTTTTCACATTAACATTACTACGATTTCTGTAGTTATGATTAACAAATTACTGAGCCTATCTCAATTAATAATATTTGTAAAACACCTAGTTCTGGAATATAAAATAAAATAATAGTAAACAAAAAAGGAGTATTGGACAACCTGCTTCTTATCAAATGTAATTATTATAGTTGTTTAGATAAATCAAATACATCAGACATCTGAGCATACAAGAAATTAGGTGAAATAGTAGTAAAAATCTATATGAGAATGATGTCATTTGCGTAAGGGAACCTTACTTCATTGTTGGTATAAACTTGTTCAACCACTTTGGAAAGTAGTATGGAGGTTCCTCAAAAGACTCCACATAGAGCTCCCCTATGACCCAGCAGTCCCACTTTTGGGCATTTACCCAAATGTTTACAAACAAGACCACACTAAAGCTACCAGCACAACTATGTTTATTGCAGCATTATTTACCATAGCTAAGATATGGAACCAACCCAGATGCCCCTCAGTAGATGAATGGATCAAGAAAACGTGGTATTTATACACCATGGAATTCTATGCCTCCATCAGAAAGAATGACATTGCCCCATTTGTTAGGAAATGGAAAGACTTGGAAAAAATTCTATTAAGTGAAGTAAGCCAAGCCCAAAGAAACATAGGTCCCATGATTTCCCTTATTTGCAATATCTAGTATATGTATGAGTCAAGCAGAAAAGGTCAGATAAGGTGATGTTAGGAAAATGAACCCTAAGATATGTATTTTAAATGTTTTTTTCTTTCATGAATTTGTTTCTAACATATTTATAAAATGATTTCTTTGTTGCTTTGTATGTCCATCCCCCACAGTATAACCCCTGCTTTCACTGTATTTGATGTCAGTATAATTTGTGGAGGGGAAGGGGAAAAACAAGTCATTTAAATAAGGATACAGGTGGACCTGTTGCAACAATGAGAAGTACAAGTTGTCATGTCAAAACCGAACTTTACAACTCGGGGGGGGGGGGGGGAGGATTAGGTGGGGGAGGAAGGATGGGAAGGGATGGGAAGGGTAAACAAAGGAGGAGGCTACAATGCTTGATAAGAAATGTGCTCACTATCTTGCCCATGTAATTGTAACCCCTCTGTATAGTATTTTCACAATAAAAAAGTAAACCAATCATTTATTAATGATGCACTCTTATAAAATGATACTTGATACAAATACCATTAAATAGGAAAAAAAAGAATGAGGTCATTTGAATAGAACATTAACTGTCAAAGAGAGTTGTCAACAAATGTCATCTGATTTTTGTCTCCTGAGATTGCTACTGTTGAGTTCTAGCAAGCTTTAATGAAGTTGTTATGACCAAAGAAAAGATTCCAGCCATCAAAAATGATCTACTTTATTTTATGAAGGCTTTATATCACTGATAATAAAACTTTCAAAAACTAAAAAGGGCAAGGAAACTTTAGTTCCTACTCACTATGCATATAAATCAAAAAAAGCTTAAAATACTAGCAAAATAATATCAGTAATTTACTGGCATTCACTTTTATACAAATGTCTAGTTACATTTCAATAATATTTTAATATAACACTTTATAAATATAACAAAATAAGTCTCTGAAAAATGTCAATTGGTAATTGCTGAAATTATATATTTAAATGAAGCAACTATATGTTTTACAGCTTGAATAACATTACTTTTGTAACATGCTAATGATGCTCTGTCTAATGTTGGAATCATGAGGGTATTTATATTAAATTCAAGGACATACTAAGACATATCATTAATCTGATATTCTAAGATATAATAGTTCTGCCAAAAACAAGTTTTCTTAGTTTGGGGAATATATTTTGTTTTGAGTAGAAATAGTACATATCTTGTGAAAAAGACTTCACAGGCTTTAACATGATGTGTTATATTTTAAACAGTCATAGGACTAATCAGATATCACTTATAGGAGTAATAGTATTTATTTGAATTCATAGTCTTTGTATTCAAATGGCAAGTTCACAGCCATGGGAAATTTGCTATTCATACAAACAATTAAACAAGTGAAAATTACATAATGCTACTTTAAAAATAACTAAGCAGAATGGATGGAACTGACGTTCACATGCCAGTCCAGAGAGCCTCCATTAAGTCACAATCACATTTGTAATTTGTAATAATGGAGGCCATCTACCTCTTCATGAGCAACCAAGAAGGAGAGGATCTCTTATCTGCACTTTCTCGTTTGTCAGTTCACTTCTGCTACAAACCAAATTCAAAAAGGAATAGCATTAGAGTCACTGTGGTACATCATTCCTCAACACACAGCTCTACTATTTAAAATGTAGTGTTGCTGAACTTCAGCATTTTATCAGCTGAAATAAATATAATCATTATAGAGATGATATGATGATTAAAGGAAAAGACACATATTAACAAAGCTAGCACACAGCATGATCAGCACCCAATAGCCCATTTCTAGTCTGCTTAATTTCCTGAGTTGTACTTAGTTTCTAGACTATATTCTATAAATTTATATTGAATAAGTAAATGAATAGAAAGTTGAGACCTCTTTTTTTTCCTTCAGAACTTTATTTTGTAAGATCTTGCAACTAATTAGATGATGATCTTTCAAAGCCACACCTTTCAAATTGGAACAGTATTTTGTACTTGTAAAAGTATTGATCCGTGGGTAGATTATGGCATGTGGAAAGGTAGAATATAATTGATGAAACATTGTAGACAAAAGTGCCCATGTCTTCCATCATTATGGCACACCTGCCTGGCACTGGTATTAATTGCACCATGGAATGCCAAGAATTGACATTTGTTCAGAGAACTATTTGCTACATTTTTTTTCACCTGGCACCTCTGATGCATGATGAAATACAAAATGTGAAATTTTTCTATCTCACTCTAGTGATAAAAAATTCTAACAAATACATATATATTGTTTTCTTCATTGAAATGCCAGAATTAAACCAAGGAAACTTTCTCCAAAACTCTGTTAGAAATACGAGAAAAATATAATTTGCATTTCAAGATTTGTGTAGCAGTATTTATATACATTTTCTTTTTAAACAACCCTAATCTATTTTAACACACATTTTACATATAGCTTCTTAAGAGGCTTGTCTTTCTGATGACTGTGTATTTATTTACATTCTGCAAAAGTTACCAATTCAAGGACAATGATTTTACTGCATTTTATAATTTTAAACCAATGCAAATAAATGATGTGTTAAGTTGGAATTTAATATTATTTGAGTGAAATATACTTCCAAGTCTTCTGAAAGAAGACTTTGGAGAATTTTAGTGTTAGTATTTAAAAGAAACTATAAGCATGTCAGTCTATTCTAGGAAAGAAGATATTAAAATGTACTTCAAATGTAAATTTAAAGTTGAATTAGTAATTGGATAGAAAATGTCATGTTTTAGATTTAATCAGAGGAATTACGAGAATTTTTTCCTCAATTCTTAGAAACTGTAGAAATAATATTGATTGTTAAACCAGTTTTTTAATTAAGTTTGTTATTGTGAAAATATTGTTCAAAAGGGATATAGTTACATGAGCAAGGTAATGAGAACATTTCTTATCAAGCATTGTTGCCTCCTCCTTTATTTTTCCCCTACCATCCCTTCCCTTCTACCTCCTCAGCTACACCTCCCACCCCCACCCCAACCCTCCCACCTCCCATTCCAACCTAAATTGTAAAGTTCCTTTTTCAACATGGAGTCTTGTACATCTCATTGCAATGGGTCAATCTGTATCCCTATTTAAACAATTTGCTTTTCCCTTCCCCTCCACAAATTATACCAACATCAAATACAGTGAAAATGGGTTATACCATGGGGGAGGGACATACAAACAACAAAAAAATCACATATACCTTATAAATACATCAGAAACAATAGCAAGAAAGAAAAAAACCACTTGTGTCCCTATCTTGGGGTTCATTTCGCTTAACATCATCTTATCTGACCTTTTCTGTTTGTCTCAGACATATACTAGTTATTGCAAATAAGGGAAACCATGGGACCTATGTTTCTTGGGGCCTGGCTTACTTAATATAATTTTTTCCAAGTCTTTCCATTTCCTAACAAATGGGGCAATGTCATTCTTTCTGATGGAGGCATAGAATTCCATTGTGCATATATACCACATTTTCTTGATCCATTCATCTACTGAGTAGCATCTGGGTTGGTTCCATATCTTAGCTATGGTTAATGTTGCTGTGATAAACATAGTTGTGCTGGTAGCTTTGGTATGGTCTTGTTTGTGATCATTCCAGTAAATGCCCCAAAGTGGGATTTCTGGGTCATAGGCAAGCTCTATGTGGAGCCTTTTTTGGGAACCTGATTGTTAAACCAGTTTTAAAAAGTACTAGTCCTGTGCTGGGAAGTGGTAGAGTGTTTGCCTTCATGCATGGGTTCCATTCCTCAGCACCACATAAGCAGAAAAAGCCAAAAGTGGCACTGTGGCTCAAGTGGTAGAGCCTTAAGCTGAAATGCTGAGGAACAGTGTCCAGGTCCAGAGGACAAGCCCCACAACTGACAAAAAAAATAATAACATCTAAAGTCATATTTTATTGTTGGGTGATTCCTTAGCTGTTGGTATGATGAAATTGACATCCATTTTAGTAATTGTTTACACCCACCCCTAAATGGTATGGGAATTCAAAGCACCTGGAGCTTATTTTGTGTATGTAATCAACTGAGCATGGCCTTTGGTCATGATAATGTTAAAACCATAAAGCAAAGGCATAGCAGAACCTGGAAATTATTAGGGTTTGTTTGGTTTGGAAGAATGAGGTAAATCATTTATCTAAGAGGTGCTATGGATTCTGCAAAATGATGTATTATTCTCCTGTGACCAGTTTGCTGGAGAACTGGGGCCTTTGTGGTTTCATGGGGGAAAAGAATCATTCTTAGTCCTATCTAGATAAAATTAACTTAAAATATTTGAGCAGCTATTCAAATGAGCTGTCATTAAGAGACATCTTTATTTATTAGCATGCTATAATAGGTTGTTGCCAAGACTTTTAGCTTGTACCTTATTTCATATATAATTATAATTTTTGTTTCAGTGCTACTACCCAAGGAAAAAAAATAATTCAGGTTTTAACATAGTTCTAAACAAGAAATTTTTGTGCTTATTATCAAATTATTCTGTCATTAGTTATTCAGTCATTGGTAATTTGAGACCATACCTACTTAAAAATAAGGGCAATCAAAGTTTTAAAACAATTCAATGTTCACATTTATAACATCTTCACTACCACTACTAGGTGATTGCAGCCTTATAAAGGGATGACTTGAAATTTCTACTACCCAGGAATTGGAGGGAAAAAAAAATTTAAGCAATTTGTGAATAATAAAACACTCAAAGAACACCTGGGAATTACTTTGATATTCAATGCAGCATAACATAGTTAATTTTTGTAAATTGCTACAATAAATTAATTCAAATTATTACATCTTTTACTCTTCCACAGTTTTCTCATCTGTAATATAAATTACTGTTCTAAAAAGTAATTAAAATGATTAACGATAACTTATTTTAGGGAAGCTAAACCTTATTACAGAACAGTAAACTTCCTAAACTCTCTACCAAGACCTGAGAAATAAAGATGGAAAGTGAGAAGTAATAAATTATATTGCTAAATAGATATTTGGATGAGAAAAATATTTCTGAGCAGTTTTGAGGCTACAGCTAGGTTGTGGTAAAATGAACTAAAATATTCTATTTAAGTATTGCTATTATGATAGTCTTCATGGTGTCCTGATAATTACATGATAGGGCACGATCACTGTTATGCTGAATTGCGTACTATGAAGACGGCCAGTGTCCTTTCTCTCTAACACACATGTTTTGCAGGTACCTCCAGTGGGCGCTGTGATTTTGAATTTGACCTGTGTGCCTGGAGGCAGGTTCAGGATGATGACTTTGACTGGAGTCTGAAAGCTAGCAGCCTCTCAGCTAGAAGTCCAGAGCCAGCAGTGGACCATACCATGGGAAATTCATCTGGATATTACATTCTTATAAAGAGCTTTTTCCCACAGAAGCCCATGAGGACAGCCAGATTATCAAGCCCAGTTATAAGTAGGAGAAGCAAAGATTGCAAGGTATTGGGAAAAATCAGCATTGTGCACAATTGCTCATCAAGTTACATATAGAAAATAGAATGCCTTGAGCCAGAACCAGTATGAGTTTGGACTTATTAGGTATAGGTCATAGAAAAGAAAAAAATAGATAAAAATGAAGCAATAATTGTTGGAAAAATTGAAGTTATTTTTAATTATATTTTATTATCATTAAGTAAAAGTACAAAGGATTTTCCATTCAGCAAATGGATGTCACTTCTTTTATCATGCTCTTTCGTCCCAAGTGAACCCCTCCCCCCAAATTTCCTAGTTTCATAAGATATGCATTACATATTATGACTATGTTTCCCCCCTTCCACTCTTCATTTGTCTACTCCTCTCTTGTAAACTTCTAGTTTCTTGTTATTTGTTTCACTTAGAGCTCATTTTTCTAAGGAATTACATTGCTTGAATTCTTGCAAAAACACAGTTTTGTTTATACATTGGTGTACACTTGCATACAACCATGTATGTGTTTACTTGTACATTTGTCAATTAGATCTAGCTTTTCACACATGTCTTTCTGGGCCTGATGTACTTCACTTGATGGATTTTTTTTTCAGGTCCATTCATTTTATAATAACATTTGAAAGAATTTCTCTTACAAAAAAAATGCATGGATACTGTAGTTTTAGAAACCAATGGAAACTTGCATCTTTATTTGCTCATGAGCATGACTAACACAAAAGAATATAATACTAGTTGCATTTCCTTTGGATTTATTGGAACCATAAGAATTTTACCTCCACCCACAAAAATTAAAAAACAAGCAACATAATTCAATATCTCCTAGAATTTTTATAGACAAGAAAAAGTATCATGTGGTCCTTAATTTAGGAATGTTTAAGAAATTTCTGTAGAATTAAAAAATATATCAAAGACTTTATGAGCTAAAGAGTTGCATATGATATACATATGTGCAAAGGTTCCCATTGTATTTATTATCTGTGATACTGTTTAAATTCCGTGAAAAGTTTTGAGTCAGATTAGGAACTTTTACCTTTACACATAATATAAATTAAACATTCAGATATCATTCCATACAAACTTTGGCTATAAGAGACTGGTACATAAAAAAGCAGGCCATTTATTATGAGAAAATCTCCATAAGATGTTCTCACATGTATTTCGCTTTAGCTTACTCCAATATTTGAGCACCAAAAGGAAAATAGATTACATGTAAATAGTTATTAGCAGATCAAGTCAGATTAGGAGATGCTTACATGACATAGGCTTTATTTAAGTTTTCTAAGTTAGAATATTATGCTTTATTTAAGTTCTCTAAGTTAGAATATCTGTATATGTGCATTCACCATCCATGAATTTCACATGAGCTTTTTTCTGAGGTGTTTTGTTGTCTCATCTTGCATGGGTTTAACAGCTTAATTCTCACACTCCCACCTCCAGTCTTAGAAGGGAAAAGATTTTCTGAAAGAGAGCAAAGATACCAGATACGAATTTTGGACAGAATTTAATCTGCAATTCAGATTCAAACAATCACAGACTATTATGAAAATTGGCAGTAAGTTCAGTTGTAACCAAAGATAGTGTGATAGTGTGTGTGCCTCTCTGTGTGCAGGTATGTGTGCCTCTGTGTGTGTGTGTGTGTGTGTGTGTGTGTGTATGTGTGTGTGTGTGTATGTGTGTGTGTGTATGTGTAAGTCCTGGGACTTGATCTCAGAGTTTGGGTGCTGTCCCTGAACTGCTGTGTTCAAGGCTAGCACTCTGACACTTGAGCCACATTTCCACTTCTGGCCTTTTGGTGTTGATTGGAGATATTGGAGATAAGAATCTCACAGACTGTCTTGACAGGTCTGGCTTGACACTGCAATCCTCGGATCTCAGCCTCCTGAGTAGCTAGGAATATAGATGTGAGCCACAAGTTCTCAAACATTTTTATATGATTTTGTTTGCTTCTAAATGAGCAGTTCTTGTTACATGTTCACTATATGTCTGTACATTTAGCTCTATATACCTTCAAAACTTCTGAAAATTGCACATTAATTTCAGACTTAGAAATCTAATTAAATATGATATGTTCTTATATAAATTCTTATATAAATTCCACTTTGACTCCTAGGCATTTTTTACTTACATACATCCCTTGAAAATATTTGAATGTTTTTCATACCATGGTAACTAAGAACATTATCCATCTCCTGTTTTCCTTTGGTCCAAGAAACACAGTCCTCACTGATAAAAGCATCTGCACCAGAAGAAAAAGACCCTTTTGAAGAAATGTCAAAAATATTATTAGTGATGGGTGATTCATTTATTAATATTTATGATATTGATTGAATACAATGTCAAAGGAAGGTGATAGAAATTATCATGCCTCTCAAAAGACAAATATGTATATCAGCTAAGTAGACTGAGCTCACAGATTTTCAAGAGCAACATCTCTGTCCCTTTCTTTGTGCAAAACTTTCAAGCAGAAAAAAAAATGAAAACTTACCTTTTTTGGTGGATGGAGAATTGAAGGAGTGCAAACAAAAAAGATGGGAAAAGAAATAAAAACTCCAAGTAATGGAAATTTCCAGTAAAAGATACCTTCCTAGCTTCCTACCTTCCTTTCTATTCATTCTTGCCCTGTGATTAGGTTATATCTGTTGATATCCATCATTATCTTCGGGAACAACAGTTGTGGTTGTTTGGGTGTGGATGTTAACCTGCAAGCATTATTTGGAAAATAACCTGAAGACAGAGAAGTTTTAGTTGAGACTTGAGCATGCCTTGTGAATGAAGGCATGGAAGACCATTTCTGGGGCTGCAGGCCATCCACACAGTACTGGCCCCCACACACTGATGGTGCCTGCTGATGTGGCCCCAAGCTTTTAGGTTTCAATTGTGCCCAAACAAATAATTATAGAGTATATATTAGAAATATTAATCCATCTAAGAGATATTTTGTATCATTGAACATACCTGAAGATTTCATGAGCTGGGAAATTTGAATTAACTCCCCTACTCTTGTTCCTGTTTTATTTTTTTCTTTCTGTATCAGAGTCCTGCTTATACTCCTTAGTCACATCCTGTGCTCTTTTCAACACGTTCATTTTTCCTTTCTCTGGAATATGGCATGCATTATTACCAGTGTTTCAATGGTGGGGTTTTTTTTGTCCTGTGAAGATCATCTCCATAATCACTTTCTCTCATTCTCATTAGACAAAGAGCTTTACAAAGCTTAGAATTGCTATTGTTCCTAATATGTACAAGTCTTTCCCCCAGAATTGTCTTTCTCTTCCTCTTGCTGTGTGACAATGACTAAGAATCAGGTAAACTCATTCTTTGACACCTCACATTGAAATGTTAATCCCTGAAAATACTTATCATTTCTGCTCAGGGAAAAATTCCTAAGGCTGCTCTTTTATAAAGTCTGTTTTCTGTTATTTCAAAGAATATGTAGAGAATTGCTATTCTTGTGGCTCTGCTATACATAGTGGAGCCCTGAGGATCTTGGAGAAGTAAAAATGTGTGTCAAGTACAAGAATGTGTGCAGCAAGCAAGAGAGCATTTTATGATTTAAGAAAATGGCTTAACTTGTTCCTTTGATAATGAGCACAGTCTCACAATGATGCCACTAATGCATTCATGAAAGCACTGTCCTCATGACCCCAGTGATTTCATAAACTCCCATCTCCCCACACTTTTTCATAGCTGATTAAATTATCAAACATGAGTTTTGGAGGAAATATTCAAAACATACCCTTGAGGAATCTTTCTTTTGGAAGTCACAGAAATTGAATTGAACTCATGTATAACTAAATTCAAAACTTAATACTAACGAGGTGCTGTTGGCTCACTCCTGTAATTCTAACTGTTCAGGAGGCTGAGATCTGAGGATCATGATTCAAAGCCAGCCAGGGCAGGAAAGTCCATGAGACTCTTACCTCCAATTAACCAGCAGAAAACCAGAAGTGGCGCTGTGACTCAAGTGGTAGAGCACTCACCTTGAGCTGAAGAGCTCAGGGACAGAACCCAGGCCCAGAGTTCAAGCCTCCGGACCAACAAGAACAACAACAAAAACAAACAAACAAACACAAAAACCACTTATTGTACTATCTCTGTATTATCTTCTGTATGTCACAATATATCATTCAAGAACAGCCCAACTTCCCTGGGTATTAAAGTCCTCACTGAAGGGCAGACTGTGCAGTTTAATTTTCCTTTCCTGGTAGTAAAAGAAGAGTACTGTGATATAATTACAAGCAAAATTGAATGAATTGCACTCATCCTATCTCGCCTTCCTCTTCTTGGTTGCAGATCATTTTTCATTGTCACATGTATGGCAGTGGCCTTGGAGCCCTTGCCTTGATCCAGGTATCAGTCTCAAACCAAACAAAAGTTCTCCTTAACCTCACTAAAGAACAAGGCAATTTCTGGCAGAGGAAAGAATTACCATTGTTTGGTGATGAAGATTTCCGACTCATATTTGAAGGCACAGTTGGGAAAGGTTACCATGGCAACATCGCCCTTGATGACATTGTACTCACGAAAAGTTGTCTATCATCACACCATTACATGGAAGAATTGGCTGGACCTCTCCCAACAGGTATGTTTTCATTTGTGCTTGCTTTGGTGTTTGTTCAGGGCATGGATATAAAGAAAGGAGATGAGGAAGTAAAAAGACTTATACCTAAGATTTCATAAATGATTGAAGGAAATAAATCTCTTTAGAAGAAGTTACTGCTTAAGCTTTTACTCACTTCTAATTTTTCCTCCAAGTGTTGTTATATTTTCCAGTTCCTGAGGTCTCTACTCATTTTCTTATATCAATGACACATGAGAAAACTCTTTTGTTTGTTGTCTTAATGGGTTCTCAGCTAATGTACATGCTGGTTTAATGTAATATAGCAACGTCAAAAGCAAGGTTATGCTGCTTTAATTGGACATTATCATGGTTACACTCAGGGGCTGCAACCTGGTAAATCCTTTATTAAACTGAAAATATTGTGAGTCAAAGGTGCATTTAAAGGAGCTGGGATGTAGCTCAGTGACAAAGTACTTTGTTTAGCAACTTCCTGGGTTCGATCCCCAGTACCAACACAACAACAAAAGACAAAAACTCCAGTTTAAAAAGTGCATTTAAAGGCTGGGAACATGGATAGATTTGGGCCAGAAATCAAACCTCAACACTGCCCCCCAAAAGTGTACTTAATGTACTTAATTGAAACCTCCCATGTTAGCACCTGCCAACTGGAGGACCAGTTGATCCCTCTTGCCACTGCATAGCTGTGAGTGGGGGCCTGGCTCACCACTGCATGCCGGCATCCAGGTAGATTATCATGCCATGACTGCTAGCTCTGGAAAGCTTAAATGGTGGCATTTCATCTACTTACTATCTTTTAGTAGGGTTAAGTACAAAGAAAACCTTTACTATGTCTGCTCTTACTCATCTGTTCATCTGGGAGGGAGTATTTTGATAGAGTTAACAAGTTGGGCAAGAAATGTACTCACTATCTTATGTATGTAACTGTAACCCCTATGTCCATCACTTTGACAATAAAATTTTAAGAAACAAAGAAAAAGAAAAAGCTTCTAGAAAATGTTTCCCTGTGAATGGTTAAATAGGCTTTCCCTTGAAATGTTTCAAACATGATACTAAAAAATTTACAGGGTCACTTGAAGATATGTACAAACAAATTGACAAAACTATGATAGAAAGAGTCCTGGTATAAACAGGGAAGGAGTCCACTAGTGTAACTCCTATGAACAACAGAATGAAGAAATGAGGAAGTCAGAACATGTATTGGAGAGGGGGGATGTAAGAGGAGGATGCAGATGAATTAGAGAGAGAGAGTCTGGGCAAATAGAGTCATAATATTGAAAGTACTTATGTGAAAGTGGAACCAGGTAAGTTCAGGAGTGCATGGGAAGTAAATTGAGGAGTGCATTGGAAGAGAAGGGGGAGAGCGATGGAAGGAGTGGCACTGCTCAGGATGCATCGTTCTCATAAACTGGCATGTTGAATTCAAGCCTCATTGTGCAATTACTTAAAGATACTGGAAAAATGCTATAGGCGTTATGAACAGTTCAGATCTACATTAGCTGGGAAAGAAATGTGGATTTATTGCAAAAGTATTTCAAATTCCTTAGATTAATCTACTTCTTGGGAAAAGCCTTCCTTTTCTTTTCTTTCCCTGTGGGATGCTTCAAAGAGAACCATCCTTATTGCAAATAATGATGTTTAAAATAGCGGTTATGTAGCAATAATAAAAAATAATTTCACTTCATCCAAATACTGTGGAAGCGAAAGCTTTTGCTAGAAGGGATATAAAATATATTAAGAGGGGCTGGGAAGGTGGCTCAGTGGTAGAGCGCTTGCCTTGTATGCCTGAGGCCCTGGGTTCGACTCCTCAGCACCATATAAGCAAAAAAAAAAAAAAAAAAAGCCGGAAGTGGCACTGTGGCTCAAGTGGTAGAGTGCTAGCCTTGAGCTGAAGAGCTGCGGGACAGCACCCAGGCCCAGAGTTCAGGCCCCATTTCATAGGAATATGGAGAAAATAAAATATACATTTAATTCAATAGACTTATTTACAAGATGTGTAGGCATGTGGAACCATATTGGAACTCACTGGAGAGAAAGATGCCTTCATTTTAGTGTACAATGTGGCTGAGTCGGAGCACAGTCAGGGAGCACATCTGAGGAATATAGTAGAAGGGATGTTATGGGAAAACCAGAGCCTGAGAGAGAAGGGATGGTACCATATGGATCGTGCAGGTGGACAGTGACTGGTATTTAAAAGGAACAGGCATAGCTAAGTATTAGGAAGGAAATGGAATATACCAAGTGTCACATTAATTTATTTCCCCCAAATAAAGTTATGTGGGAAATATGTTGGATGACCTTAGGAAACAAACAAACAAAAAAAACAAGAAAGATCATGAAAAATTAAAAACTTACAATAATGCATTGATAAAAATGCATGTCTTTTATTAACATAGAAAATAAGAGTGTTCATGTACATAAAGTATGAAAATTGATAGAAATAGCTCTATTGGACGGACTCCAAGAAAAAAAAAGCCTGAACATGTTTATTTATATTAGGAATGTTCTGAAACCTTTCCTGACTATCACAGCTCTGATGCTTACATTCAGATAAAGCAGAAGAAAACACATTGATCTGAAGTTGTGTTTCTGAAACTACTTACTGTACCTTCACCTATCTTCAGAAATTGAAAGTATACATTCATTATTAGTGAGTGAAATGCTATCCTGTTTAGAGAGTCAAACTACGAAAAGATTCTGAATATCTATGACTGCCTTGTGAGTTAAAGGACTCTAGGAATCTGATATTTTTGAGGCGGGTGTATGTATAATATATATAATGCATTATGTAATATATAAGATCCATGTAACTTTATGTGTATATGGTCAAATGAATAGCCATCTCTCTTCCTTTGTAACATAAAAGTTGGTACAAGAAAGTTACATAAAGTCACAAAAATATAATACAGATCATTATTGTTAGCTACATTTTTAATTTTCCAGTTTTCCCTTTTTTCTAGTAAAAAAAGCGTTCATGGACTTTTCTGCTTGAGCTGGCTTCAAATCGCTATCCTTAGCTCTCAGTCTCCTGAGTAGCTAGTACTATAAATATAAGCCACCAGTGCCTGGCCTGAGATAGGATCTTTATAATTTTTCCTAGGCTGGCCTTGAACTCTCAGTTCTCATGCTTTTGTCTTCTGAGTATTACAGGTATGAGCCACGAAGCCCACCTGCAAATCTTGTTTTGTAATGGCTAACAAGTACAGTTGCTTCAAAGATTTTTTTTTCTTTCTTTTTTTGATGGCTGTGGGACTTGAACTCTAGGCCTGGGCACTCTTCAGCTCAAGGCGAGCTCTCTACCACTTGAGCCACAATGCCATTTTAGGTTTTCTGAGTGGTTTGTTGGAGATAAAAGTCTCATGGATGTTCCTGCTGGGGCTGGCTTTGAACCATGATCCTCAGATCTCAGCCTCCTGAATAGCTAGGATTCCAGGCATGAGCCACCAGAGCCTGGCTTCAGAGATTTTGTGTGTGTGTGTGTTCAGTTGTGGAGCCTGAACTCTGGGCCTGGGCGCCGTCCCCCAGCTCTTCAGCTGTAGACCAGCATTCTACCATTTGAGCCTCAGCCCCACTTCCGGCTTTTTCTGCTTATGTGTGCTGAGGAATCGAACCCAGGGCCTCATGCATGCAAGGCAAGCACTCTATCACTGAGCCACTTTCCCAGCGCCTTCAGAGATTTTTTTTAAGTCACATTTGTTTAATATGATTAGAACATTAAGTCAGACATGGTGTAGAAAATGAAAAAGATAGACAACCCCTGGGGCTTTTGGCCAAGAGAACTCAAACGTGTGAAGTATTTGAAAATGAGCATTCCTTGCCCTTGACTCCAAGTGCTAGTGTGTGTCAGCCACGGAGACAGTCCAAAGACATTTTGCTCACTTGCTTCATTCTGATTTAGATATAGAAAGTTACCTATTTCTAGGCTGGGAAGGTGACTCAGTGGTAGAGCGCTTGCCTTGCATGCCTGAGGCCCTGGGTTCGATTCCTCAGCACCACATAAGCAAAAAGAAAAAAGCCGGAAGTGGCGCTGTGGCTCAAGTGGTAGAGCGCTAGCCTTGAGCTGAAGAGCTGAGGGACAGCGCCCAGGCCCAGAGTTCAGGCCCCACGACCAAAAAAACAAAAACAAAAAAAGAAAGTTACCTATTTCTATGGGTATTAGAAATGTAAAACGTATATGAAATGTAAAGAATTGTAACTTGTGGTTGATATTATTCCTTCCTTCCTCCCTCCTTGCATCTTCTCAATCTGGTTCAATCTGGCTCAAAACCGGTTTAATATGGCTCGAGCAGGTTCAATCAGGCTCAGTCCCGCTCATACCAGTTTAATCTTGTTTAAGCCAGCTTGAGCCAGTTCCATCCAGTTCTGGGGCTCCATCCAGTTCAACTCAGATAGATCTAGCTCAAACAGGTTTAACCCGGCCCGAACCGGTTCAAAGTGGCTTGATCTATTGCAATCCGATTCCATATGGCCGGATCCGTCTCAAAACGGCTCGATCCAGTTCGATCCGGCTCAAACTGGTTTGATCCAGTTCGATCTGGCTGAAACCGTTTTGATCTGGCTCGATCCGGCTCAAACCTGGCTTGATCCGGTTCGATAAAGTTGGATCGGGCTCAAACCGGTTTGACCCGGTTCGATCCGACTAAAAACCGGTTTGATCCGGTTTGATCTGGCTGAAACCAGTTTGATCCGGCTGGATCCAGCTCAAACCGGTTCAATCCGGTTGGATCCCGCTCAAACCAATTTCATCCAGATGAAAACGGTTCGATCTGGTTCGATCCGGCTGGATCCAGCTCAAATCAGCTTGATCCAATTCGATCTGGTTCCATCTGCCTGGATCTGGCTCAAACCAGCTGATCCGGCTTGATCTGGTTCGATCCAGTTCGATCCGGCTCAAACCAGCTTGATCTGGTTCAATCCAGTTCAATGGGGCTTGATCTGGCTCCAGTTCAATGGGGCTTGATCTGGCTCAAAACGGTTCCATATGGCCAGATCCATCTCAAACTGGCTTGATTCAGTTTGATCCGGCTCAAACTGGTTTGATCCAGTTTGATCCGGCTCTAACCGGTTTGATCCGGTTCTAACCGGTTTGAACGGGTATGATCCGGTTCTAACCAGTTTGAGCCGGTTTGAACCGGTTTAATCCGGACTGATCCGGTGCTAACCGGTTTGATCCAGTTGCAACCGGTTGGAACAGGTTTGATCCGGTTTAATCCGGTCTGATCCGGTTATAACCTGGTTTGATCCAGTTTGAACCGGTTGAATCCGGTCTGATCCGGTTCAAACCGGTTTAATCCGGTCTGATCCGGTTCCGGTCTGATCCGGTTCTAATCGGTTTGATCCGGTTTGAACCGGTTCGATCCGGTCTGATCCGGTTCTAAGCGGTTTGAGCTGGTTCTAACCGGTTTGAACAGGATCAAACCAGTTCAAACCGGTTCTAACCGGTTTGTTCCGGTTTGAACCGGTTTAATACGGTCCGATCCGGTTCAAAGCGGTTTGAACCGGTTTAATCTGGTCTGATCCGGTCTTAACCGGTTTGAACTGGTTTGAACCGGTTTGAACCAGTTTAATCCGGTTTGAACCGGTTTAATCCGGTCTGATCCGGTTCTAACCGGTTTGAACTGGTTTGAACTTGAGCCGGTTAGATCCGGTTTAATCCGGTCTGATTCGGCTATAACCGGTTTGTTCCAGTTCTAGCCGGTTTGAACTGGCCTAATCAGGTTCTAACCGGTTCGAACTGGTTTGATCTGGTTTGAACTGGTTTGATCCGGTTAGAGCCAGTTTAATCCGGTCTGATCCGGTTCTAACCGGTTAGAACCTTGGAACTGGTTTGAACTGGCTTAATCCGGTGGGATCCGGTTCTAACCGGTTTGAGCCGCTTTAATCCGGTCTGATCCGGTTCTAACTGGTTTGAACTGGTTTGATCCGGTTTGAACCGGTTTAATCTGGTCTGATCCGGTTAGAACCGGTTTAATCCGGTCCTAACCGTTTTGAACCGGTTCTAACTGGTTTGAACTGGTTTATACCGGTTCGATCCGGTTCTAACCGGTTTGAACCGGTTTAATCTGGTCCGATCCGGTTCAAAGCGGCTCAAACCAGTTTATCTGTTCAGATCAGGTTCTAACCAGTTTGAACCGGTTTAATCCTTTCTGATCCGGTCCTAACCAGTTTGTACTGGTTTGAACCAGTTTAATCCGGTTTGAACCAGTTCGATCCGGTCTGATCCGGTTCTAACCGGTTTGAACTGGTTCGAACTGGTTCAAACCGGTTTAATCTGGTCTGTTCCGATTCTAACCGGTGTGATCCGGTTTGATCCGGCCCGATCCGGTTCAAGCCGGTTAGAACCGGATCAGACCGGTTAGAACCGGCTTGATCCAGTCTGATCCGGTTCTAACTGGTTTGATCCGGTTTGAACCGGTTCGATCCGGTCTGATCCGGTTCTAAGCGGTTTGAGCTGGTTCTAACCGATTTGAACCGGATCAAACCAGTTCTAACCGGTTTGTTCCGGTTTGAACCGGTTTAATCCGGTCCGATCCGGTTCTAACCGGTTTGAACACTCTCTAAATCTCATCCTTTTATGTAGACAGGATTACAGGTGTGAGCTACAGTGCCCAGAATAAAATCTTAATGAGAGATTTCATGTTATTGATTTTTCAGAAAGTCTTTAAACCGAATGTGTACTGTCCACTCAACAGCACATCTCATTTTGGAATAGCTACATTTAAGTTTCTCTGTAGCCACTAATGGGTTCCCCTCATGTAGAACATTAGAGGCAATCACCCCCAACACAATTTAAGGGTTGTTTCTAGAGTCCCTTTAGATGGGGGCAAGAAACATCATTTGCTAAGTATAGTTGCATCCTTATTAAAACAGAATTACACCCATGTTCCTTCTGGTCAAATGTGAAAGTGTAGACAGCATATTCTAATGGACTGACAATAACATCAGATGCTCTGGCTATGACTTACCAAGCCAGTTTCCCAACTTGTTCAGACAATATCTAGCTATGTCCTAAGTATTTGATATTTGATTTAGAAAACATGATGAATGCCTTAATTGAATAATAGTATTTAACTATTTAACCAACTTAATCTCATTTTACCTTACCATATCTTTTAGGCATCTTCACTAGCATTATTTAGGAGGTGTAACTACTTCAGACTCAGCCTTATTTGCATTGTACTAAGAACAGGTTTATCACATTAGTTCTGGCAAGACTATTTTCCTGCAGAAGATCAAAGGCATATAATTATTTTATATGACATTAAAATTATTCCATCTTACCATGTATTGAAAAACTTGGAATTTATGTTTGGAATCTAGCAAGTAATGTATGTGTATGTGTATAGCTGTCAAGAGCTTAATGATTCTTAATTTCTCTTTGCTGCAAAAACACTTCAGTTGGAATTTTCACAGACTGTGAAAGGAATAAGTGGCATTGTGTTCCATGAAGGATGGTACAATCCAGTTGACATTTGGAAATGAATACTTCACTCAGATTTTTCATCTATATTCATGTGCATAGTCTAGCAACTCTATCTAGGATAGCTTAAAATAGAAGGATAGGAAGAGGCATAGCATATGCATTTAGGAAGATCTCTTGGACTGAGTCTGGAATGAGTGCTTTTAATTAATCGAAATAGACCCAGGGTTTCATTAGTGAAAGTAGCATTGAATTATTATTATCCCCAGAATATACATAAGAGCTTATTTCAATGGCAATTTTGTTAGGTAGTAAGTGACATAAAAATATTTGCTTTGCTGCGAAGTTGGCTCAGTGTACCAGCACCACATAAGCAGAAAAAAGCCGGAAGAGGCACTGTGGCTCAAGTGGTAGAATGCTAGCCTTGAGCTGAAGAGCTGAGGGACAGTGCCCAGGCCCAGAGTTCAGGCCCCACGACCGACCAAAAGAAAAAAAAAATTTGCTTACTGAATTCCTTTTTTTTGCTTACTGAATTTCAATAGGAAAAAAAATACAATTAGCTATTCCTGATCTAAATGCCTATATTCAAATCCAAGTAGGAGTCACACACTTACTCACTTTAGTGTATAAAATAACTATCAAATTTTGCTTAAAAGAAAAAAAAAAGAAAGGGCCAAGTGAGTGAGAGGTGCACACGTGTAATTCCAGCTGATCAGGAAGTGGAAGTTTGGAGGAACACACTTCAGGCTAGCCTGCAGAAAAGTATGAGAGACCCCATTACCACCAGTAAAAGCTGGGAGCAGTTTACCTGTCAAATTCAGGTAAGGGCAAAGCAAAAGTAGAAGGATTGTGCTCCAGGCTTGTCAAGGTAAAAATGAGAAACCATATTCCCAAAATGTCTGAAACAGAAAGGGCTAGGGACAGGGTTCAAGTGATGGAGTACCTCTGTAGCAATCACAAGGCCCTGAGTTCAACCTCCAATACCACTAAAAGGAAAAAGGAAAAAGAATGTATGGAAATGAAATGACTTTAGATCAGATATTTAACCTGATGTATATTTTTTTAATTATTTTTGGTCTTTTTGTGACTTATGTTTTTTTCCTTTATCTGTATATACAGCTAATTATATTCATATTAAACAAGTTGCTTCCATAGTATACAGACATGACTGCTGTGCACTGTATCTCGTTCATTTCCTTGAAATAATTGGCGATAGTTTAGAAGACTGCTACCTACTGATGAGAACTTAGCCATAACAATTCAGTCAGAATCCTGACTGTCTGTGGTCTATGATCTTCTGGACAGGATGTTTTGTGAAAAGTATATGTATTTTGAGATAGAAATATACAAACTTGGATCTTAGCACTGCTTTTTGGCTGTGTGATGTCACCTAAACTACCTCCCAAATACTTAGCTTTATCATCCCTCAAAATGTGACTCATGGAATCGAATTAAGTAATTCAAAAAAATAATTGAAAAAATAGTAGTGAGTAGGTCCTGGACAATGTGTAGTATATAGTTAGTGTTCCATGTTCCATTCCATTTTTCCTTGCCTATCCTTTTATCTGCTGGAGAGATTATAAAATTAAACAGCTTATAAATGATGAAAAGCCTACTTGCTGTTATTCTTAGTTTGCAATTTCAGAATAGGAAATGAGCAGTCATATTAAAGATGCAGAGATACATTGACATGACAGTCTCCATGAGGAAGGCAAAGTGTTTTAACATCTTCAAACCAGAAACTTCTATAAAATTTCTGAGATTTTACAGAAAGTGGTGACTTGGCTGGCACAAGATGAGCAGAGAAGAGGAAGTATGTTTGTTTTCAATCTACACAGATACATTCTAGAGAATATTTTCCTAATTTAATGTTTTCCCAGTAGAAAACCTTGTGATTTTTTTAATATGTACACTTCATAAATGTTTTATTTTAGTTTGTACTTTTCTTGCCAATAGTTTTATTGAAAAATATATTTATATCACCCAATACTCCCTAGAATGCTTTTTATGAAATCTCTGATATGGGAGAAAATCTCAAGCTTCAGTGGAACTACTATTGATAGACAAATATGTTCTGAAATTTCATGAAGAGACAGTGCCAGGATATTCCACATGAATGCTGCTGAGGCAATTTTCACATTGTTTGGGAGCCATGACCCAGACTTCTGTATGAAAATACAGGTCAGCATGGAAATGGAAAGATTGGAATTTTCCATTAGTTTTGCACTAAATACATAAGAATACACATTTGTCAATTCTAAGCAATTTGAATCTAGCCTATTTCTCCCTCACCTTAGACAGTGCACGAGTAATTGAACTGAATGAAATTCACTTCTTAACTCTCCACTTAGCATAAATTATTGTTTATACTAGGAAATTGCATGAGCAGCTATTTTGAAAGGCCTTTCTTTTTGGCATCTTTATTCCCTTGCTGAAGAAAGTTAATTTAAATGTGTGCATGTGCTAGCTACTTTTTAAATCTTTTCAATGACTTACATTACATATATAAACACACTAGTATTTTCATAAATGTTTTAGAAATTTAAACTGTACTCATAGTATGATAAAGTATGGCTACAGAAAGCCATTTTCATCTAATAAAGAGCACATTTTAATATTCTAGAAATCATGTTGTATAAATTACCAATATCTAGCTTAGATTTCAATTTATATTAATACTATAAGCTATTTCAGATAAGTTAAATTTTTCAGCACAGTATTCTTCACTATAAATGTTCACATTAATACTTGATTAGCTGGGTGCTGGTGGCTCACACCTGTAATCCCAGTTACTCAAGAGGTGGAGATCTGAGGATCATGATTCAAAGCCACCCTGGGCAGAAAAGTTCCCATGAGACTCTTATCTACTCAAAAATAATCTACTCAAAAACCCAAAGTGGAGCCATGCCTCAAGTACTAGAGTACTAGCCTTGAGTCAAAAAAACTCAGGAATAGTGCCAAGGCCCAGTGTTCAAGTTCCAGGCTGGAAAAAAATAAGATTTGATAAGAAAAAAGTGCAGTAGTACAATAACTTCAGCCTACTTTCTATAAGTTATGATATACTCAATCGATTTTCTGAAGCTTCATGCAAAGATTTAAAGCAGTTATATGTTAATAGTTAATACCATGTCTTCATTTCATGTATGATTTAGAATCATATTTATATATTTGTATAGCTATTCATATATGCACACAAGTGCATGCTGACATGCTGAGCCCTGTAGTCTATGCATCTATGCATGCGTCTACATGTGCCTAAGCCCTTGTGCCTAGCCAGTTACTTAAAATTTCATATTGCATAATACATTTTGAGACATACTCTTAAAAGTGACAGTAATTGTATACATTTATGGAATAAAATGTAGTCTTTCAATACATAAGTGCAATGCGCAATGATCAGAATAAAATAACTGGCATATACCCATTAATACACCTGGTAGTTCTTGGTGTTTTAGAGCATTCAAAAATTCCTCTCTAGTACATATTTGAAATAGTCTCAATTGTTATCCCTGTATAACATTAGTATATTCCAGTTTTCTGAAGCCCAATATACGATGTCTTACTCGTATGCATTGTACAAATAAACTTCTTAGGTACCCACCGAGTTGGTCTTATGACTCATAGGATTATTTCTGTTAGCTTGAATATGAGCTCCCAAAGGCTGGCGGATGTTTCTTTGCTCATCCTGTGATAGAACACTTGACAGAAACAATTGAAGAAAGGAAAGATACATTGTGGTTCATAGGGTTTGGTCCATGACTTTCCTTTCTGTTTCTGGGCCTAGAGCAAGGCAGAGCACCTTGGCAACTAGAACATGTGTTAGAGGAGGCCGTTTTCATCATGGTAGGTAGGAAGAATACAGGAAGGAACCAGGGAAGTCTAGAGCCTCCGAGGACATGCCCCAGCACCTGTTCCCCCAATAAAAGCCCACTTTAGGCTTCTCACTGCATACCAGTGTGCCCATCATGGTGTGCATGGGGAGAGCCTTCATTTTCTGACTGTCTTTTGAAATATCTTAACAGGCACTCCAGAAGGTTTTCTCTACTAATTTCCTAGGTGATTTTCAACCCATGAAGTCCACAATCAAAATTAACCATCACGGCTGTTCATATTATATATGTATGTATGTGTGTGTGTGTGTGTGTGTGTGTGTGTGTATATATATATGTGTGTGTGTGTATATATATATGTGTATCTGCGCTCTTCACTTCAGCTCAAGGTTAGTGCTCTACCACTTGAGCCACAGTGCCACTTCCAGTTGTCTGGTGGTTCATTGGAGATAAGAGTCTCACAGATTTTCTTGCCCTGGCTGGCTTTGAACTGCGATCCTCAGATCTCAGCCTCCTGAGTAGCTAGGAGTAGCTACAAGTGTGAGCTACTGGTGCCCTATATAGAGAGATATAGATATAGGAACTTCTTATTAAATCATTTTTATTAGAAAGTTTGGCATTTTCAACAGCAGCTCTCACTTCTTATTTATAACCTTGGAAGATTTTTTCCTCTCCTTTTTTTGTTCCAGTATCAAGGCTTGAGCTCGCAGCTTTGCACGTGCTCTGCTTCCTGTACCACTTGAGCCATGACTTCAGCCCAGCTTTTTGTTAGTTGATTGGAGATGGAGATTTGTACTTCCTGATTGGGCTGGCTTTGAACCCTGATCCTCAGGTCTCAGCCTCCTGAGTAGCTATGATTACGAGATTGGGCCATTGGAACCTAGGTCCCCCTTTAGTTGGCTTTTTTTTTCATATTTTCTTGTCTACTGCAATGAACCTTTATTATTAAATAATTTCCTAGAAAAAAGTCACAAATTCATGGTGCAGTGGCAAAACAGGATAAATAGTAGTAATTTTGTTAATAAATATTTTAGTATTATGAAATTAGTGTTATATAAACTTTATTATCATGAAAATTAAAATAACAATTTCTTATTTTTAAAGTGGAAAATATTATAATTTCTTGCTTTATAAAATTTCTGTTGAGAGCAAAACTAGTCATTATTCAGTGTTGTCCTTCTGCCAACTATTCAAAAAGAAAGTGAATAGGAAAGATGAAATATAAAAAGTTTCCAACTTCATTCTTTATTCATTTAAAATTTTACCTTTAAAAGTCCTTTTATTTTTATTTCAAGAACTAATGTCTGTGAAATCAGAGAGAATAAAAATAATGTCAGCTTCATATTAGGACACAAACTTTTATATCAATGAAATATAAATTACAGTATAAATTTCAAGATTATGTTGTTTTCATATTATAATAAAGATTGAAGATATGTAAATATCATTGGCATAGTTTACAAAGGTGCAGACTACACATACTCTGAAAGAATACTCAGAAAATTCTTGCAAGAAAATTTATTTCCCACCAGTGAATCTGTAAGATTTTCTGTATGACAACAATGAGAAAAGCATGGCTGAAATTAGGCAAGCAACTCCATTCGTAATGGCCCCACAAAAATAAAATACCTAGGAATTAACTTAACCAAAGAAGTGAAGGACCTCTATGATGAAAACTTTAAAAAATCTGAAAAAGGAAATCAAAACAGAACTTAGAAAGTGGCAAAAACTCCCGTGCTCCTGGATTGGAAGGACCAACATTGTGAAAATGGCAATACTTCCAAAGGCTGTTTACAAATTCAATGCGATACCTATCAAGATTACAACCTCATATTTCAAGGAAATAGAAGAGGCAATCCAAAAATAGATATGGAACAATAAAAGACCCTGAATAGGAAAAATGATCCTTAGCAGAAAGAACAGTGCTGGAGGAATATCAATACCAAATTTCAAACTCTACTACAAAGCCATAATCAAAACAGCTTGGTACTGGCACAAGAACAGACCTCAGGAGTAATGGAATAGAATTGAAACCCAGAAATGAACCTACAGGCCTATAGCCATCTAATCTTTGATAAGGGAGCTAAAAAAAATAGAAGAAAGGCAAAATTGGTTAACTACTTGTAGAAAACTAAAGCTAGATCTTTATATATCACCCTGCACCAGAATCAACTCCAAATGGATAAAGACCTCAGAGCCAAAGCAGACACTCTGTAAACATTACAGGATGGAATAGGAGAAACTCTAGGTCTCCTTGGCACAGGCTGAAATTTTCTTAATAGAGACCCAGAAACACAACAAACCAAAGAAAGGTTGGACAAATGGGATTACATCAAATTTCAGAGCTTCTGAATGGCAAAGGACATAGCCAGCAAGATCAGTAGAAAGCCTACCGATTGGGAGAAGATCTTCACTAGCCATACAATGGACAAGGGTCTCATATCTAAAATATACCTGGACCTCAAAAAATTAAATCTCCCAACAACAAATCCTCAAAAAAGAACTGTCCAATAAATAAGTGGGCTAAAGACTTAAAGAGAAAGTTCTATGAAGAGGAAAGAAGGATGGCCAAGACACATGAAGAAATGCTCAACCTCCCTAGCCATAAAAGAAATGCAAATCAAAACATTGAGATACCACCTCACTCCAGTTAGAATGGCTAAAATCAAGAACTCTAATAACAACAGATGCTGGAGGGCATGTGGACAGAAGGGAACCCTACTTCATTGTTGGTGGGAGTGTAAACTTGTCCATACACTTTGGAAAGTAGTATGGGGGTTCCTCAAAAGGCTCCACATAGATCTCCCCTATGACCCAGCAATCCCACTTCTGGGCATTTACCCAAATGATCACAAACAAGACCATACTAAAGCTACCAGCACAACTATGATTATTGCAGCATTATTTACCATAGCTAAGATATGGAACCAACCCAGATGCCCCTCAGTAGATGAATGGATCAAGAAAATGTGGTATATATACACCATGGAATTCTATGCCTCCATCAGGAAGAATGACATTGCCCCATTTGTTAGGAAATGGAAAGACTTGGAAAAAATTATATTAAGTGAAGTAAGCCAGGCCCCAAGAAACATAGGTCCCATGGTTTCCTTTATTTGCAATAACTAGTATATGTCTGAGACAAGCAGAAAAGGTCAGATAAGTTAATGTTAGGGGAAAGAACTCCAAAATAAGTATTCAAATGATTTTTCTTTCATGCAATTGTGTCTAATGTATTTATAAGATGATTTCTTTGTTGCTTTGTATGTCCTCCCCCACAGTATAACCCCTGCTTTCACTGTATTTGATATTGGTATATTTGTGGAGAGGAAGGGAAAAATCAAATTGTTTAAATAGGGATACAGGTGGACCCATTGCAACAATGAGATATACAAGTCATTAGGTCGTAAAAGGAACTTTACAACTTTGACTAAGGAGGGGGGGATAGAGAGGGTGGGAGATGGGAAGGGATGGGAAGGGGAAACAAAGGAGGAGGCAACAATGCTTGATAAGAAATGTACTCATTATCTTGTGCATGTAATTGTAACTCCTCTATACGGTATTTTCACAATAAAAAAAGATTTGTAGGAGGCATATTAGCCTAATATCTATAAATAGATCTCCTTACATATTGCATATATAGTATATTTCAGTCTTCTGTTGTTTTCATTATTACCTATTTTAAAATGTGGCTGCTGTTAGTGATATTCAACAACAAGCAACATTAGCATTGGAGAGAAAGCATATTTTAGTTGCATTTTATTGTATGAATTAAATTTTTAAAATGCTATAAAACTTCTAAGTGTATGCATTTAGCTTTGTGTATGTGAGAAATTCTTTTCTGATGTCTGCCCTGAATGACAATGAATTGTCCAGGCTGTCATATTCTGCTTGTCTTTATCAATTAAGATTTCAATAATTTAACAAACTTAGGAGCCAATATGTTTTATAAAACACCAAGTAATTCAAGATAGACCTCATGCTGTATGGTATCTTAATTTATCCTGAATAGCTATAAAAAGAAATGAAACTGACAGTCTAAATAAGCCTGCTCTATTTTACTATTATGTGATACAGATTATAATATCTGATCTTCTTTGGCACATCTGATATTCTGTGTATCTCCTGAGACAGACATCTTAAAAGGAACATTGGCATAAAATGTCAGAAAAACTTAATATTTAGTCCTACTTTAATATTACATGTTTATTTTAAATAACCATCTATATTTTCTTTTCTTTATTTTATTTTGTTGTAAAGATGATGTTCAGAGAGGTTATAGTTACATAAGTAAGGTAATGAGTACATTTTTGGAACAGTATTACCCTCTCCCTCTTTTTCTCCCATCACTCCCATTACAGTCCCTCCAAGTTGTAAAGTTTATTTCCAACATTGTGTTTACTGAGTATCACTGTTGCATGGTTCACCATTTGTCACTCTGTTTCTATGATTCCCCTTCCCTTCCCCAAATCAGATAAACTTATATGCAACACCAAGAGTACAGAAATAAAAAATAGTGACAACCAGGAATAAGCCAGAGGAGAGAGGGAGGAAGGAAAGAAAGAAAGAAAAAAAAGAAAGAAAGAAAGAAGAAAGCGAGCGAGCGAGAGAGGAGGAGGAGAAGGAGGAGGAGGAGGAGGAGGAGGAGGAGGAGGAGGAGGAGGAGGAGGAGGAGGAGGAGGAGGAGGAGGAGAAGGAGGAGGAGGAGGAGGAGGAGGAGGAGGAAGAAGAGGAAGAAGAAGAAGAGGAAGAAGAAGAAGAAGAAGAAGAAGAAGAAGAAGAAGAAGAAGAAGAAGAAGAAGAAGAAGAAGAAGAAGAAGAAGAAGAAGAAGAAGAAGAAGAAGAAGGAGAAAAAGGGAGGGAGGGAAGAAAAGAAGGAAGAAAGGAAGGACGGAAGGAAGGAAGAAAGAAAGGTCTGCAAACACTACTCTAGGAAAACTTCTTGTTTCCATTTGGAGTTCATTTCAATAAGCATCATTTTATATGATCATATACACATAGCTATTGAACTATTGTGGTCTTTTGCTAAGAATATCCTAGACATATTCTAGTTATTTCAAATGAGGGAATTCAATGTTTCCATCAGAAAGAATGACATCTCCCCATTCACAAGGAAATGGAAAGACTTGGAAAAAATCATATTAAGTGAAGTAAGCCAAACCCAAAGAAACATAAGCTCCATGGTTTCTCTCATTTGTAATAATTAGGTATGCCTAGGATAGACCTAAAAGACAATCACAATAGCTCAGTAGCTATGTGTGTATCATTATAGAAAATGATGCTTATCAAAGTTAACTCCAGGATATGACAACAAAAGGTTTTGTTCTGTTTTTTAATGTATTGTGTGAAGTTATTTATTTTTTCCTTCATTTTTCCTCCTTTCTTTATCACCTGTTGTCACTGTTTTTGATTTTGGTACCCTGTGCCTTGTATATATGTTTTTGTGATTTGGAGAAGGGAAGGAGAATAACAAAATGAGGAGACAAAGGACAAAGGGCAAACTTTTGCAACAGAGATACTCACAAGACCCTATGTTGGAAATGAACATTACAACTTGGAGAATAGGGGAATCAGGGGAAGGAAAGTGGGAGAAAATGAGGGAGGAGTAACATTGTTTGACAAGGAAAGTACTCATTACCTACGGTAACCCCTCTGTATATCACCCTTACAATAAATTAAATAAATAAATAAATAAATGGAATTGAATGAATAATTTATAGTTTTCCCAAATAGAAAACACCAGATTTGGGTGGGGTGTGGGTGGATTAAGCCAAGCACCAAGGAAAAAATCATAGCAATTCTCAATAATCACTTATAGAAGGTAGACTCAAAGAGAATATTCCATACCTTATTCTATGAGGCTAAAATCCTCCAATACCAGAAGTAGACAAAGTCGCAAAAAAAAGAAGGGAACTAATATTACTTGTAAGATAATGAATAAATCTTCAAAAATTGGGAGTAAATAAACCCAGTGATGTGTAAAAATAATTATCACCTATGACTTAAGTCAATTTGCCTAGGTATATAAACCTGGTTTACCATAGAATATTATCAATAAGTTAAAGAAGAATTACATAGTCATGTGGATAGAGTCAAAATGCATTAATGCAGTTCAGGACTGAGGTATGATCAAAACTCCCAGCAAGATGATCATAAGAATTACTTCCTCTACATAATGAAAACCATCTAAAAATCTACAGCTAACATCGTATGTAATGATTAACCACTTGTAACATCACTACAGTTTGTCACAGAAGTCTGGATAAGGCATTAAGATATGAAAACAAAATAAAAAGTACACACATTGAGAAAGATAAAGCTATCTTAACTGAATCAGTTACAGAAGGAACTAGAAGCCAAATTAGAAACCATGTTATTCTAGAAGGCCACTGGAATGTCTTTAAGTTAGGGACAGACCTGGTTCATGTCCAAAGAACAGTATATCCTCTGTGTATCCTTTGGAGAGATGCTTTGTTATTTTCAAGACAGAAACTGATTTTTATCAATATTTGTCACTGCATGTTAGTTTTTATGTACTTTCATAAAGTGAAATTCCATATAAGTAAATAATAAATCTCCAAATGGTACAGTCTCAGTAAAGTAGTCTTTCAGTGAGCCTATTAATCCAATAGTGCTCTTGAAAAACACGAAGTCCTCTTCAGTGTTTTATTCTGAAGTTATGGATAATTAACACAATAGGCCAGAGAATAGTTGGTTTGGGGCCACCTAGCTCACTTTTGGCATATTCTTTAAAAAATATGATACTTTTATGACAGTCATGTAAATTTAGCTTTTTGGTATCTGACTTGGTTTTTACATAAGGTAACCCAGATGAGAGGAGAGAGAAAGATAGAACAATTTTTGAGCAATTTGGTAAGCCTTGAGCTTTAACTATTGACAGCAACATAAGCACACTTACAAAACAATATTTTTCCTTACGAGTGATTTGTCTAATGAAGGCATGCTTAGACAAAAGGATGGAGGGAAATTGACTGGAGGCCTGACATAACACCACAGGAATAAACTGAAAATTCCTGACATCCCATACAAAGCATACGTATAAGATTTAATTACCAGAGACTCAAGCTTCAGTCAAATGTTATAGCTTCTTTCCTTTCAGTTTCTTTTTTCCATGAGCTGGGCATTTCACTAAGATTGTTGACTAAGTTTTTTGAGCCCTGATATGACTATGTAATGCAGCTATTCAGATATCAGCATATGCTTCATGCAATCTAATGAGAGACATATGTTTTTTAAGTATCAAAAACATGCATGGCCAAATATTAACAAGGAACTAAAGACACAAATAATCTTTGTCATAATCCTCAAGACAATATAGGGAAATATAGAGAAAGTCAGAAATACAATAGACTGTAATTTTAAGCATTTTATTTAATATTGTTTCTGATAAGGTGCGGGCCCAAGTCAATGTTTGTTACAGGAATGCTGGAATTTGAGAGCATACAAAACTCTTTTCACTAAGTTCAGCAATGGAAAGACTTGGAAAAAATTATATTAAGTGAAGTAAGCCAGGCGCAAAGAAACATAGGCCCCATGGTTTCCCTTATTTGTAATAACTAGGGTATGTCTGAGACAAGCAGAAATGGTCAGATAAGTTGATGTTAGGTGAATTGAACCCCAAGATAATGACTCAAACGGCTTTTCTTTCTTGCTATTTTATCTAAGATATTTATAAGATGATTTCTTTGTTGCTTTGTATGTCTCTCCCCCCACAGTATAATCCCTGTTTTCACTGTATTTGATATTGGTATAATTTGTGGAGGGGAAGGGAAAAAAATTGTTAAATAGGGTTACAGGTGGACTCATTGCAACAATGAGATGTATAAGTCATTATGTTGAAAAATAGTCACATTTTAAATTCAGGAAATTTTTGCCAGAATGAAATATTTCTAAATATGGAAACATAGCATAATATAAAAATAGAAATGACCAAAACTGAGCATAAAATTGAGAACCCCCAAAGCAAAGCAGTACAGGGTAAATTTTCCTTCTTTGATGCAAAAGTGAGTAGACTAATGTTGAGATCTTAGTTATCAAAGCAGTTAGTGGGTCACAAGGAAAATCCATAATTTTGGAACAGCTGGTTTTCTTTTTATATTTCCTAACTTTATTGCTATTCTTATTTTGAATATATATCATTTTCCTGAGTGTGTGTAGTTATCTATTTATATTCTCTCATATTTCAAAATACTTCCTAAAGATAATTAGTTTTCAATTTGTTGACAACTAAATATGTTTGTTTGTGGTTGCTTGCTGGATTTATCTTGTTGACTTTAGAGAAACATGACATATCCCCTTCAGTTTTTCATTAGTGTCTGCATGTTTAAATATTTAAGCTGAACTCTGAAATAAAGGATATTCTTTTATCAGACCAATTCTGATTATCTATAAGACAACTATAGAAAACTTAAATACAATTATAACCAAAACTCCACATTGATTTTTGGATATATATGTAACATTAGATAAGAAATGTTTAAATGAATTCAAAATTATATAAAGTACACTGTCTTTACACAATGAAATTTCATTAGACATTAACGTTTTCATATCTACAATATTCTAATTACCCTCAAATTAAATCACATCCTTTTCAGTAAAGTAAAAGAAATTAGGGCTGGGAAGGTGGCTCTGTGGTAGAGTGCTTGCCTTGCATGCACGAGGCCCTGGGTTTGATTCTTCAGCACCACATAAGCAAAAAGAAAAAAGCCGGAAGTGGCACTGTGGCTCAAGTGGTAGAGCGTTAGTCTTGAGCTGAAGAGCTGAGGGACAGCGCCCAGGCCCAGAGTTCAGGTCCCATAACTGGACCCCCCAAAAAAAATTTAAAAAGGAATCTCAAGCACCTTATTAATATAATATCTATTACAAAGCCTCACAATAACTGTTATTTTCATTCTCTGTTCATTTCAGTTTTACATAAATTCATTCATTTCAATCTCATGCAGTCAGATTGCTTCCTTTCTTCATTATGTAGATCATTTTTGAACTAAATACATTTTCCTTTGCTATAAAGCAATAATAATTCCTCATTAAATGAGCTTTCCCACAGTTGCTTTCTTCAACTCTCAGGAGCCCCTTCCCCTTTTTTAAAAAAACAAAGTTACCACAGAAGAATTTGTTTTTCACACTGAGTCAGTCAGTTGCCTTCTGGATAAATGCATGTTTGAAGTTATGCTGCTGTTCATTCTCTCCTTTGAAAGAACTCTTAAGTGATGGGCACACTTATAGAGGAGAAATATTTCTCTGTAGTGAGTGTGTAACAGAAAATTGCAGTTAGCCTAGTGTGCTTGAAGAATGAGGAACTATAAAATAGCTGGGCACCAAACTACTC
This sequence comes from Dipodomys merriami, assembly GCF_024711535.1. NCBI lineage: Eukaryota > Metazoa > Chordata > Mammalia > Rodentia > Heteromyidae > Dipodomys > Dipodomys merriami. The sequence continues at coordinate 8,761,231 of NW_027205603.1, forward strand.
TGAAGCAGCTACAGAAGTAAGTGAAGTGGAAGATTGTAATTGATGACAGTCAAGCTGTGTATCATGTTATTGCTATTTTTGGTGGTCAATATTATTTATTTTAGTAGTAAAAAACTGAATTTTTCTTAACCTATCTTGTCCACATCCTTTCTTTCCCTTCCCTTCTTCTTCACTCACCTCTCGGAATAATACATGCTTTATAAGGGTAGTAAAGAGAATTATGACCTCTAACTCACTGAAAGAATCACATTGAAAGCACATAAATACTATCTGAAGAGTCCACTCAGGCATCTTTAGCTGCAGATCCCATGAAAAGTTCAGCTCATGACATAGATCTCTAGGTATCTGTGAGCATTATTTCAGATATTTTGTGGTGGTTTGACTAGTATTCATTGTGTCCTGTTTACTCACTTCCTACACATCTTTGGTGTGAGCCAACGCCAACCTATTCCTGAACAATTCCAGTCAAAGTTGTAGATATGCTCAGGCCACATAAATATTCAGCTGAAGTAATTTGAAAGCTTACTCTGTGCAAGTCACTTATGAGTCATGATCACTGGCAAATTCTTTATACATAATCTTAGAAATGAAACTTTGGTTTCAAGTGATCCAATGATCCTCATTTTCATGTGTATTTATAATCATTTTACTTATTTCTCTGTACATATATGAAATCTATAGGGTATTGCTTTATGTCCCCTGAACACCCAGCTTAGAGAATGACCATGTTTAAGCTATGATGAAGTAGTGAGGAAAAGAATAAAGGAGATTTCTTTTGAGTTCCTCTGTTTATTTACATGTTTCTCAAATACAAGAAAAGTGGTAGGTTTGGACTTTATATGTAAGGAGAGAGTCAAATACATTTACATACACAACAGTTAGTCATCCTAAAGCAGAGGAGAAAATTCATCCATTCTTAAAGTTTTGTTTGTGTTAATTTTACATACCCTATTAAAAAGCAGTGCTGTTAGATCTTGAATTGTTAATTAAGAAATGATAGCTTTGTGAGTTTAAAAATTGTAGCTTTCCTTTGGTTTATATGGATATCTCAAAACTTATCAAGGTAATCATGACATTTGCTGAATGTTAACCTATGGTTCCAGTCAGGATTGAAGAAGGTATGATTCTCACCGAATCAAATGCACAGCCAGTAGCCTTTAATCTGCATCCACAGCCATTGGGAATGCTTTATCTTGATCCCTGTGGTTCCACACTAAGATCACTTTACCGTCATCTGGCTTCAGTCTCCAAAACACAATTATTATGCTGTCAACAACTAGTTGATAGACACCACTGTTCTCTCCTGTAACTCCTGTAAGGACTAATTGTTTCCACTGCAATTGATGAGTTAATAATCTCCAAAAAATAACAAATGGCAAGATCTTTGATGTAGATGCTAACACACGTAGCAGAAAAGACTTAGTAATCCCTTCCCCCTTTGGCTTTTTTAAAAATTAATTTGCTGTATTGTGACTGTAGAGTTGATGTACAGAGGGATTACAATGAGTCAGGAAATGAGTACATTTCCTTTCGTACAGTATCTTCTGTTTCCTCATTCTTTTTCCAGTCCCTCCCTCCATCTCCACCCACCAGTTGTATAGTTTACTTTCATCAGTGTGTAGTGAGTTCCATTGCTGCACTTTTTTATTGCTTTTCCCTTGAGACTCTGTACCAGTAATCTTACTAATGTATAGTGAACACACCCCTAATGAGGGTGTGTTCTCTTGCATTTCTACATCTTTCACAAAGCAAACATTGTCTCCTTGTGGATGTTTTTATGCAACCAAGTTTGAAAAATGTCTCCCTTTCCTCTTTACTAATGGTTTTGGAATGCAGAGCTACTTTCTTCCTTTGGAGCAAAAGGCTATCAGCCCATTATTCAACATCCAGGTTCTTTAACCTTGGGATTCCTCCCCTGCAATGTCATGTAATACATCATCAGACACTATCCCCTCCTCTTCACATCACCCTGGGGAAATCAGAATTCAGAAAATTCACAAAAACAATCAACAAGAGACTATACTTGAGTTACTTTTTTTTCTAAATTGTCGGTCCTGGGGCTTGAACTCAGGGTCTGGGCACTGTCCCTTGATCTGTTTTTGCTCAGTGCTAACACTCTACCACATAGAGCCACAGTACCACTCCCAGTTTTTGAGTAGTTAAAGATTACAGTCTCATGGGACTTTTCTGCCCAAGCTGACTTTGAACTGCCATCCTCAGATCTCTACCTCCTGAGTAGCTAGGATTACAGGTGTGAGCCACCTGCACCAGGCTTTCCAATTACTATTATTACTGCGAATAATAAACTGTCTTTCATCTCTGACCCATGAATGTAATGGTCTTCATGAATGTCTGTGAAATTTTGACAAGCTAGCTTATTAGTTGGCAGACAAGTTGGGCAAAAGTTCAGAGCCTTCACAATCTGAGAAACTCGAGGCAAACTCTAAGGAGTAATACAGGCTGAGGCTGAGAAACTGATGCCCAAGACAAGAAAGGAAATCTTAATTACCTAGTGCCCCCCACTACCAAAAAATATGTATATCACCTAACCAAACTGTTTGAGTACTAGAAATAGTATTTATCTTATTTGGGGGTTTTGTGTAAGTTGACCAGAAAATCCACCAAATTTATCCAATATCTTATGAAACACACCGTAGAAGAAGTAGTATAAAATGCTGTCACAGCTAGGAATTAAAATAAGATTCCATCTCTGATCACTGGGTATTTGACTAATAACTGCTGATTTCAGCTTCTGCAAAGAGGAGGTAAATTTTGCCTTCAGTTACATGACCTGCTCACTCCTTTAAATGTCTACTCCATGCATTTCCGTAGAGAAATAGTTACTGAACTTCTACTGGGAACTTGTGGATACCATGACCCTTTCCAGCATTGCCACCATATTCCAGTCTTGGGTTGTGGCCCTGTCTTTTCTTCTGGTCTCACTGATTTGTCCCTTTTATGCAAAAAGGCTTCGAGGCAAATGGGTCCCTTACCTTCTTTCTGGCTCGTACAAAGTTTTTACCCTGAGACTCTGTTTCCAGGAATTTCTCCCCCATGCTTGGGTTTGGTTCTGGAATAGTTTGGTAAAATTAAAAGCCGATAGTGTCCACTGGGTGGCAGCAGCCCACCAGCCCCTAGAACAAATCTAAAGGACTCCCAGAATCATCAAACCAGTGATGACTTATTTTAAAATCTTTATTTTTCAACTTCTCTATTTCATATTTGCCTAGTTTTCAAATAGGGGAACCTAAAGTGAAGAGAAAGTGAGGATCATATTTTTAATTTCACCTGCTGCTGTGCCAAGATCTAAACAACTAGTCTCCCAGTTAAAGAGATGGTTTAGAAGAGTTCATAATTTATTATATTGAATCTATTAAGTTGAATCTTGATGTATGAAAGATTTTTATATTTGATGTCAGTTTATTCGAGGAATATGATATAACTCATTTGAACCGTGGTTGTTCCAAAAGCAATGGTAAAGCCACTCAACGGTTCATTTTTAGTGTACTTAGGTTGCTCACTCATTAGAGTCAGAGCATAGATGATGCTCAGGGAATTCTCCTTATGCCCTGTTCCAGATCCCTGTGGCCTCTTTGACCCAGTTAGATGTTTGAGAATCTGGGTTTGGGCTCCTGAGAAATATTTCTCCTTGAGTCAGAGAAATCTGTTAGGTCAAATAATTCTAAAGCTGATGCCTATTTGTCTTTCTAATTCTTAATATTTTAATGGCTCTTATAAATCCTTCTGTTACCACAACATATGATAAGCATAGAATCAGAGCATTGCTGTACATGGTTTAGGTTCGAACTGTGAATCAATGCTTCCTTGGAACTTGGGTTGAACCAGGGGAGTGTCAACTATTCTTAGTGTCCAGCTATCCTTGTGTCCAACTACCATTTTTAAAATGGATACTGTTTGGCAGGTTATGTTGATTTTGGGTTTTTTTTTTTTTTGGTCAGTTGTGGAGTTTGAGCTCTGGGCCTGAGCTCTTCAGCTCAAGGCTAGCACTCTACCACTTAAGGCTAGCACTTTACTCTTAAGGCTAAAGCTCTACCAGTTGAGCCACAGCGCCACTTCCAGTTTTCTGAGTGGTTAATTGGAGACAAGAGTCTCATGAACTTTCCTGTCTGGGCTGGCTTTGAACCACGATCCTTAGATCTCAGCTTCTTCAGTAGCTAGGATTACAGGTATGAGCCACAGTTAGAATTTGATGTTAACTTTCCCAGTGAATTCAGGACCACAAGTAGAAATGCTATGTAGTTGAGTCTCACACCTGAATTCTTTTAAATGAGTTTTAGGTATTGTCTTCTTAACATCAAAAATTCCATGTCAAATAAGTCACTTCACTTCTATGTCAGTTGCACAGTAGGACAAATAGCAAATGAAAGACACTGAGACCAGACTAGTTTCCCTGCTTGTACTCACTCTCAATTTCAATTAACTTTCTCAGTTACTTATCACATCATCCCTCTCCTCAGTATTATTGAATTTCTATATGCCTAAGCTTCAACATTCTTTTTTTTTGTCGGTCATGGGGCTTGAACTCTGGGCCTGGGCATTGTCCCTCAGCTCTTCAGCTCAAGGTGAGTGCTCCACCACTTGAGCTACAGAGCCACTTCCAGTTTTTCTGGTGGTTTGTTGGAGATAAGAGTGTCATGGACTTAAGAGCTTGGGCTGGCTTCAAACCACGATCCTTAGATTTCAGCCTCCTGAGAAGCTAGGATTACAGGCATGAGCCACTGGTGCCCAGCCTAGCTTCAACATTCTTAAGTTAGTATTCTACTTAGAATCAACTCAAGATCAGTCTACTAAATAGAAACACATGGATATATATTACATAAATATATACATAAATATATATACATAAAATATAATTATATATTACATAATATATAAATATATGGAATAAAATATTATACATAAATATATAATATGTACTCCATATATATATACATACATATATATGTAAAACTTCACTCAAATGATATAAAAGATGAATACTTCTTTCCCTTCTATTAAGAGCTTACAGTTTGGTAAAAGAGCTATTTTTGCAAATAATTATAAAACAAATTGCAGTATGCTGGAAAGGTAGCTCAGTGGTAGAGTGCTTGCCTTGAATGCATGAGGCCCTGGGTTCGATTCCTCAGCACCACACAAACAGAAAAAGCCGGAAGTGGCGCTATGGCTCAAGGGGTAGAGTCCTAGCCTTGAGCTGAAGAGCTGAGGGACAGTGCCTAGGCCCAGAGTTTAGGCCCCATGACCGGCCAAAAAAAAAAAAAGTCTCCTAAAACAAATTGTACTATATATTGTGATAAACCTAAGAGTTACTGGAGTCTCAAATAAGCAATAACAATTAAATTATGATAATAATATACTATTCCTCATTCACTTATGATCTGCTTTTATGTCAAACCTGGTAGTTATACTTTTAAATGTATACTTTGTAGATTTTTTGAAAAATATACTCTGAGGATATGATTATCTTCTTTTTATCAATAATATTAATTTACAAAATTGTAATTACCCAGAATCACATAAATGGGAGCAACATTCATGTTCACATGTAATTACAACTTAAATACCATAATATATAGGTTGTATGGGGCTGCTATAACAAATGGCCATAAATTTAATGACTTAAAAGAGCACAAACTTTTTAGCCTCCAGTTTTGTAGCTTACAAATCTGGATCTTATTGATCTAAAAATCATAGTGTGAATAGCTATACATTTCTTTATGAAAGGTCTGAAAGAGAATTTCTTTCATGGTTGTAAAGCACAGATATTCCTATTTCCACCCAATTGTTGGCAGAGAACTGTTCTGTTTTTAGAGGACACTTATAACCCTTGTCCAGTGGCCCTTCTGATCCCATTTCAGAAATCTATAGTGACAGAAGGCTGAAGTGGCTCTCATAATGAATCTTTATTGCCTCTTCAGTTTTGTTCTATGTTGTTCTTTTGTTTTAAAGGACTTAAATGACTATACTAGATCCATCTGGATAAAGACATCTTTGGTAATTCGTTGTTGGTGTACATAACCCATTTTCTAGATCTTTGTTTTCCAAAGAATGAGTAAAACTGGTCAACTTGGATGTGTCAAAACGGATCCAAAAGTAGCTTTATGATAAAGAAGGAACTATGTTTCCAAAACAAGAGAAAACATGATGAAGGATTATTTATTTATGTGTAATCAGCGGTCACTGTGAGGTCTATGTATGTTCAAAAGATTGGAAAGATACCTGCAATGAAAGAAAAATATATGTTGTGAGATCTTCAAAGCAATAATGCTAGAAAGTTAGGTCCAGATGGCTTGTAAATCTTTATAAGTGAAGAGATCAGGATTTAGACTAAACCATTTTTCATTCATCTCATTAATGTTGAGAAATATTAACCATGTAAAAGAGGACTGAGAATCTTAACTGATTGCATTTCTACTAATTCTGTTTGTGAATTCTGGCCCAGATGTTTTCTTGTTTGTTCTCTGTATGGTTGCTTTAAGTTTTAGGAAGTGCAAGTACTAGATACATGTGTATGTATACACATATGTAATCGTGTATATATTTTATAGATGCACACACAAATTAAAATATTTCCTTAATTATCAAGTAATATAAAAACATTAGTTTGGATGCCATGCAAAGCTGATTTATTTCTTACACATGAATATAATATAAAAATATTATCTCATTATTCATGCCTGTTTTTAATTGCTGAACAGATACATTATTTTTTCTGACTGATGACATCTATTCTTTTTCATTTATCTCATTCCACAAATAGGGATAATAAGACTTTTTCATTCTCTATTTAAATCTTTTTTTTTCTTGACTCATTACTTTATCTAGGAATTCTAGTACTATACTGAATAAGAGTGGGGAATGTAGATATCCTTGTATTGTTCTTGACTTGTTTAAATCATATGTATGGCTAGTTATCAATAAACTTCCATGACAGTTCAGCATTATCTTCTTCCAAGACAGTAGTTGAATATTGCAATATATTCAGTATTTGCCAGTGTACCACTTGTTGTATATCTTGTCTGATTTATAGACTTGAAAGACATTTAGATTTTTTCAAATTCCATTTCTCAATCTACACAAGACTTGTCTTTCCCTTTCTCAAGAAATTGTGATGAGAGGAATACAAAATAATTCATGTCAACATCACACAAAATTATATATTTTCTACTGTAATACTAATTTCTTTCTTTTTATTTACAAGTAATAAAATATAACAATTCTGAGTTAGACATCTCTACTGCATTTCAGCAAATGTCACAGGCCAAAAGCAATTAAGGCAAGCAACAGAAAGATGTTTCATAACAGCATAATATCCCTTTAAAGATCTTTTCCCTGAGAAACTAGACACATAGAGCCACCATCAATAGAGACATAGAACATTGTTTAAAGGACAAGTTTGGAAGGGAAGATTCAGCATTTGGATAACTATAAACTTGTAGACACCTTTAATATATACATAGAAGCTTTTTATCTTTTATAATTTGTTATAAAAATAGTGCAAGGACTCCTCTGTACAGTATGTTCACAAATAAAATTAAATTAAATTTAAAAAATAGTGCAAGGAGCATAAGTAATGTGATAGAGTGCTTGCCTAGCAAGTATAAGGATCTGAGTATAAATCCTTGTCCTCACACAATGCAAAAAATGATAGCCTACAAAAGAAGATTTCCCACCAAATAATCACTAAATTATTTTACATATATAGCTTCTACTAGATATCAACTAGTTGTTCTGCAAAATACTTGTGCAAATTTACATTCTTAGCATTACTCTTATTTCCTGTCAAAACATAGTACCCTGTCAACAGAAATCTTTGCTAGTCTGATGTGGTTAAAGTCTATCTCTCTTTGTTGTCTTCTTTGAATTCTGCTGATTCAAATAAGATAGGTAAAGCATTCATACGTACATGCATGCGCACATACACATACCATACACATACATATATACCCATATATCATATATATTACGTAAGTTTTATATATTTTGAATAACAATCAAAACTGCATTATCTCATGAGTTTAGTATAAGAATCACATAAAGCCCTCTTATAAAGCATACAAAGGTTTTGGTTTTGTTTGTGGTGTATGTGTGTATGCTCAGATGTGTGTGTGTGTGTGTGTGTGTGTGTGTGTGTGTGTGCGTGTGTGTGGTTGTGTATGTGTGTGTGTGTGTGTGTGTGCTAGTCCTGGGGCTTAAACTCAGGTCTTGAGCACTGCTTTGCTCAAGGAAAGTACTCTATTACTTGAGTCACAGCTCCACTTCTGGCTTTTTTGTTGTTTAATTGGAGTTAAGAGTCTCATGGACTTTCCTGACAGCAACTACTTTCCTGACAATTAGGCTGGCCTTGAACCTTGATCTTCAGATCTCAGCCTTCTGAGTATCTAGGATTATAAGCATTAGCCAGCACCTGGCTGGGGATTTTTTGTTGTTGTTCTCATAGGAGAAACCCTAGGTCTCCTTGGCACAAGCCGAAATTTTCTCAATAGAAACCCAGAATCACAACAAATCAAAGAAAGGTTGGACAAATGGGATTGCATGAAGTTGCAGAGCTTCTGCATGGCAAAGGATATAGCTAGCAAGATCAATAGAAAGCCCACGGATTGGGAGAAGATCTCCACTAGCCATATAATTGACAAGAGTCTCATATCTAAAATATACTTGGAACTCAAAAAATTAAATCTCCCAACAACAAATCTTCAAAGAAACAACTGCCTGATAAACAAGTGGGCTAAAGACTTGGTTTTTCTTTTCTTAACAAAACAGAAAATAATTTAGAAATAGATAAATAATGTTAGTGATTTCTATTGACATTTACCCCCAAACAAGACTTTACTATGCTAATTTATGGACAGAATACAGAGGAGCTGTGAGATTTGCTTTATAATGTAGAGACTTGTTAAAATTTAGTCTTAGGTAATATTTAAATTATCATATTTTACTGATACAACTATTTTGCCTTAAAAATATAAAGTTCTAGTATTATCCTAAGATATTATCTATATTGATTTTTGTAATGCTTCATGTGTTTTTGTGTAGAAATACATCAGGATTCTTTTCTTTTATTTCTTTTTTGTGGAAGGATTAAATTATGGCTAGAGTCAATGTATTTGAAGAAAACCATTCTAACAACTGGTTTGTTTTTTTTTTCTATCTAAACAAATTGGGATTGACACAATCAATAAGGATGCCAATTTATAAATATGAAATAATCTACTGGTTTCTCAGTGGCTTAACACTTCCTTGAAAAATAATTCATCTGATCACCTATCCCAGGTTTACTGGTTCTTTGTGGTGTTGTGACCTGAGGTAGTTACTGTTGTTCACCTTCTAAGTCAATGTATTTTAAAAATAATTCAGGCAAGGTGCAGGTGTCCCATGCTTGTGATCTTAGAGGATGAGATCTGGGGATTGAGGTTTTGAAGCCAGCCCCATCAAGAAAGTCTATAAGACTCTTATCTCCCCATGAAAAAAAGTCAGAAATGGAATTGTCACCTAAGTGTTAGAATACTAACCTTGTGCAAACGAAACTCAGAGACAGTGCCCAGATCCAGAGTTCCAACCCCAGGATCATCATCATCATCATCACCACCACCACCACCACCACAATAATTCAAAGTCAAAAGCCTGAGTCTAAATTTTATCTGTTTCTGCAAAATGTACAAAATATTTAGCATCTAGAATCCTCAGTTTCCTCATCTATAAACGTGAAGCAGTGTAAGTGGTTGTCCTTTCTCTGTAGCTAGTTTGCAAATGCTTGTTATGATTGTGAGGCCAGCTCTATAATTGAAACATTATAGACTTTTCTCTTACCCCAATCTCCTACAAAAATATCAGGCATCTGAATAAGAATAGTTTAATCCCCTTGTGAAAGAAAGGACAAGGTTAGAAGTTAACCAAGGCTGGAGAGCAAGCTTTAAGAGAGGTAGAATACACGGTTGAAAGGACCATTTACCTAGGCACCTTCCTCTAAGCAGTCCACAGAGAACACTGCACAGAAGACTGTAGGCACCTTCCCAGCTGTTTCCATCCACTTTCTCCTACTTCTTTCCTCCCAACCATCTTTTTTTCTTTCCTAAAAATTTGGGACTTATCCAGAGCATAAAAGTTTTTGTCTCAGATTGTGTTACCCAGCTATGTGTCACTGTTACAAATATCTGAGATTAAGGTACAAAGAGAGATTGTTATTCTGCCTTGTCATTCTGGAACCTTTCAGTCTATTGTGGACTGGCTTCATTGTCTTTAGGTCTATATCAAGGTAACATAACGTGTGTTGGAATAAATCCATTCACCTATTAGCCAAGAAGTAAAACAGAGTAAGAAGAAGGGCTGGGGTCCCACAATCTATTTCAAGGTCATCCTCTAGCAATGTAAAGACCTTCTACTAATCCTTGACCCTTTATGCTTTTCAGTTTTTTGTTTTGATATTTTTACCACCTTTCAAGAGCATCATCTTGGGGATCCAGACTCAAAAATATGCACTTTTGGTAGACATTTAAGATCCAAACTTTTAACAGCAGGAGCTTCCAGAGTACTTTGCAACGAACCCCTGACATATTACTCACTGTCCCATCCACATCAACCCTCAACCTCCAGTCAACTTGCCTCTGACCTTGGGAGATGCCATCTGAGAAATACAAGTCTTGTCTTCAGCTGCTCTCTCTGGCATCTGGAGAAATCAGAAAGATTATTATCTGATTCTTTAATGTCAGAGATTAAATGTGATGCTGGTATCCCAAGTTGGATTTCTGAGTAACTCTTTCTTTTGAAATATTGTTACTTGTCATAACTATATTCTATTGCTGGAGCATAAAATAATAATAATAATAATAATAATAAATACCTTGAAAGCACTTACATTTAATCATTTAAATCGTGTATTTGGCTAATATTTACTGATCACTGGCTAAGATCTCAGTCACTCCTCCTAGTACTGGTGACATAGGCTGTAGTCTTTTTAGTCAACAACTTCTTTAAGGTTTGGCTTTTTAGATAGGGAAAATGATGCTCATTGGATGGTAGTATGGGCCAAGTCACATAACTGAGAAATATGTGTTCAAACTCAGGTCTTCAGAAGTATGGCTGCTTCTCCTTTGTGACCTGTATCTGTGGTTGACATTGCTTTGCAGGGAAATTGTTTCTAAAATTTCCTCAAACTAACAAGCAAATATGCATTGTGGAGAAAATGTTTTGGAAAGTTGCATATTAGTTACATGTGTATGACCCTACTTCTGAGAGAGTAATTCATAGATGTTTGGCTTCGTGTAGATTCTGAAGTGCATAGATGCTAGAATTTAATTCCAAATGCCCCATAATGCATAAGCTGCTCTTAGTACTTTAAAGATTTTGCTTCAGGGTAAAAAAAATGGAAGTCCTCACTTTGACTCTCAGAAATAATTCATATCTGTAAGTGCAGCTTTAAGAGTCTTGGGAGTCTTTCCTGGATCAATGAAGTCATATATATTGCACTTATGAATAATCGCTGTGAATGATCTACAAATAAGGACTCTGGAGCAGATTAGAAGACAGAGATAGGAATCAGGTCTCTCAAATTCTTAAGAATATGGTGTTATTTTTAAAATATTATAATTAATCCACTCTTACTGCATTTTGATCTAACAAATCATGTCTGGAATCTTATTTTATTCTTCTTTGTTTTTTCTCCCCCCAGGTTACTGTCCACATGGGTACCATGAATGTCAGAATAGCAAATGCTACAAACCAGAGCAAAGATGTAATTTTGTAGATGACTGTGGGGATAACACAGATGAAAATGATTGTGGTGGGTCCTGTACTTTTGAAAAAGGCTGGTGTGGCTGGCAAAACTCCTTGGCTGAAAACTTCAACTGGGTCTTGGGGATTGGCTCTCATCAAAGCCAGAGACCCCCCAGAGACCACACATTTGGAAATGAAAATGGTAGGTAATTAGGTTATTACTGTTGCTTAATCATTCTCCTAATGCTCATCTCCTGATCTTCCCCAACAGCAACTGGGGAGACCACCAATCAGTCAAACAGGGAGTTTGTTTGTCCCTAAGGGTGGCTGTAGCAAAGGGCTGTGGATTGGGTGGCATAAGCAATAGCTATGCATAAGGTCGTCATTTTGAAAGCTGGAAATCCAAGACCCAATTCTAGGCAAGGTCTCCATTCTTTTTTAAGGCAAGAAGCAAGATCATTTCTTCTATGCTTGTCTCCTAGACGGTGACATCCTCAAAAGTTCCCTGCTTGGAAACTTGGCTCTCTTTGTGTCTTCACATTATACTCTCTCTATTAATTTCTTCTCTCCATTCATATTCATCTTCTTTATTAGGATACCTTCTAGATTTTCTGCTCTAGTAACTTTGTCTTCACTTGAGCATCAATGAAGACCTTATTTTGATATATGGTCTCCTCGATAAAGACAGGTGGTGAGGAATTCTGTGTTTTAAGGGAAGAAGGATGCAATCCAACTTACAACAGAGAATAGTGGAAATTAAATATTAATCACTATCTCAATAACTATGATTCAATGATAATATACACTGCTATCAGATACCTTTCATAAGTAGCATGTGTTTATAATCAACAACCCTGATTCCTGATACTTATATGATCATTAGCAAATCACTTAACTTTCCAGATTCTCAAATCCCTCATTTATCAATAGGAGATAATTTTTCTTTTACTTCGTGCACTTAATAGGAACTGTGGCATATCAAATGAGGGAAGGAAAGGAGTTTGAAATCTGTGAAGTGTTGTGGAAATGTAACCGTAAGATCACCATTTTTAAGAATTGAAAAAAAATTACTTTTCTACTAAGGGTCCTAAAGGTGTTGGACTCACTGCTCAAGAAGCAAAGATCATTAGCAGGATAAAAAGGGATTTGAACATGCGGCTGTTACAAAGTGGGAAAAGCCCTCTAAATATTAAAATTCTACAAGTGTATCTAGAAACAAAAACAAGGCAGGCTCATTATGCCTCGGAATGGAAGACCTAATCCTATTCAACCACTCAGCTGTACATACATAATATGTTTTGGATATTTGAACACACAAGAATCAAACACAATACTTTTGCATATTAAAACCTATAATATTAAATTTACATACCCTGTAGGTGACTAAATATTTTAAACCACATTGTACTTCTTTGTATGGCTTCCATGGTGACGCTTGACATTGGTTTACAATAACTGGAACATTTAAAGAGTCTATTAAATGATTTCTATAACTATCTTGTTGATTTGATGGCACAAAGATCCTGTCAGATCAGTTCATCTGCATACCGAGAAGCACTTTGTCAAAAGCAGGGATGACTGGAAATTGTTTTGTCACTGAGCTGGAGTCAGGCTATTAGATTTAGTCTCACTTTCAAAGGAAAATGCCTTTGACAGCTCAGATCATAGGAAATGTAACTGAGATGGAAAGCTTACCTAATCCTCTCACTGTTGTTTTGCTTGTTCCTAGGACACTTCATGTATCTGGAGGCTACCCCAGTGGGTCTTCGGGGTGACAAAGCACACTTCACGAGTGCTGTGTGGCAAGAATCCAGCGCTGCCTGCGCCATGAGCTTCTGGTATTTCATATCTGAGAAAGCCACAGGGGCCATTCAGATCCTCATTAAGGTAGGATCTTGGTGCAGAATGACTCTGAGCTTTACGAGGGCCCCTGCAGGTTCAATGGAGATTTTTTTTTTGACTTGGCCAGAGGAAGCCTGCTTTCTACAAAAGGAGCTGCCCCTGTGGCTACCTGCTCTGTGGGATTCTGTAAGCTAGGGCATGGAAACCAGTTTGGGTTGTGTCATGCTGTATGATCTGACTAGACCCCAGAGACTCCTTCTGTAATAACGTACTTCATTCTACCTCTTTGATTCATCCCCTCTTTCATTCTATTAAAGGAAACAGATGAATTGTACATTTGAAAGAACAACTATACATTTATTTCTCTTACCAGAGTAATCATTAAAGGTACTAATAGCAGCCATTCCTTCTACTCTAAGCAGACCGCACACAGGACTGAACCTCTCAGGATGGTGATCAAGGTGTGATTACATTGAACTGCTTATTAACTATGACATGCTAATGCATTTTTCTTACTGAGGATTAATTGGATGTTGCCATCAGAGCTTTAATTTAGTATAACAAGAGTGACAGTGTTTGGGGAACAAAATAACAGAGTAGATATTAATATTAATGAGACCTGTTTCAAAAACCTTCATTCTTGAGCAAGTTAAAGCAATCACAAAAGGAAGGGTGTGTGTGTGTGTGTGTGTGTGTGTGTGTGTGTGTGTGTGTGTGTGTGTGTGTGTGTGTGTTTGGGTGTGTGTGTGTGCTCAAATGGGAACCAGTATTTAAGACTAGTTAGAATTCCAAGAAAGCTTGTTTAAAACATGCTCTAGAGCTACTACTGTTTTATTGCACATGAGCTTTGCTGTAGTGGCCCAGCACTGATAGATCACACCTGCCCTGAATGCCAAAGAGAGCACAAGAGGTTTGAATAGCTCATGGCTGTACAGTTCATGTCTTATGAGAAACCTGAACTGACTTTATAACTAAAGGCTCTGCTACAATGATACAGAAAAGCAGCCTAGTAGGACCCAGGCAGTCACCACCAGAGTGGTTTATTTTTATGTTAAAATATGGAAACTTACTGAAATATGAAGGTTAAAGTTACTCTCACAGGAGTATTTTCCTAGCCATGTTTCAAAGGTGGTGCTTGATTATGCTGTATATACTCTGTGAGGAATTTGATGATGGTCTGCTGGATTTGCTTTTGGTATTTGCTTCAGTGATACTTACATTTCAATTCTCTCATATTATAGGAACAGATATTGCAATAAAATGTAAAATTAAGTGGTCTAGAGGTGATGATGCTTCTTTGAAGTCTAGAACTCCTATGGTTCTGCCAATGGGTTCCTGAAATGTAACAGCATTTCAAAAGAACTAGTGTTTGGTTGTACAAAAAAACCAAAATACACACATTTCAAAAATCCATATTTGTTCTTTTGGCTGAGAGTGCAGTTTGGTGGTAAAGATCTTGCTTGTTATGCGCAAGTTTGTGGGTTTGATTTTCAGTAATGAAAATAAGTGAATCCGTAAATAAAAAGTGTGTGTCTATTATGATGTAGCTACAAGGACTGTGAAGGAGAGAATTCTTTCATAACAGGTAGTGAGTTTATATTCATGAATTTTATGGCAGCTATCTCAGTTTGGTGACTAATAGGATACTGATTTTGATCATATTACAAAGCACACCCCAGGCTTCTCTCTGTGTGGGCTCACACTACATTGACCTCACACACAAGTTTGAAAACATCCTAACCAGATGGCAAACCCAATAGGCAAAGGGATTTTGCCTTCTCTTTCTTTTCTATTCCTGGGCTAAAAAATGTTCCTGGTTTATTGCATGTGCCCTTTCTGGCTCAGTTCCTTCTGCTGTTTCATAAAAAGATCCCCTTTGGTGTTTTCCCCACAGAATATGAAAAGATTCTGCCTTTGGTTAAATTTAACCTCGACAATTTTTGCCTTCTAGGATGATTATTTCCCTAAGTGACATTCACAGCTCTAGGAATGAATCCTATACACTGACTATAATTTATTTATTTAATATTGGTAGTCATAGTTATTGGCATATATTCTATTTCAACAAATAGATTATCAGCATGGACAAATGATTAAGAAGACCCTATTCAAAAGCACAAGCTTGTTGTTTTGTTACACACCTGTAATCCCAGCAATACAAGAGGTATTGGGAAGAGGATTGCAGTCACAGATTACCTAGGGAAAAAATTTAATACACAATATGGAAAATGGCTAAAACATAATGGGCTAGGGGCATGGCTCTAGTGATCAAATGCTTGCATCACAAAGATAAGGCTCTGAATTTTAAACCCCAGTACCACCAAAAGAACAATTGAGGAACTAACATTTTTTCCCTATTGCCTTGCTGTTTGATTTGCTTATAAATAGGAAAAAAATCCCTAAAATAACCCAAAGCACTTTTTTACAGTAATAGAAATTCTTAAAAATAGTTTTAGCTGGGCACTGGTGTCTCATGCCTATAATCCTAGCTACTCAATAGACTGAGATCTGAGGATCAGGGTTCAAAGCAAGCGTAGGCAAGAAAGTACATGAGACTCTTATCTCTAGTTATCCACCAGAAAAAATCAGAAGTGGTACTGTGGTTCAAAGGGGTAGAGTGCTAGCTTTAAGCAAGAGAGCCTAAGAACGTGCCCAGGCCTAGAGTTCAAGCCCTACCACCACCACCAATAAATAAATAGCTTTTGTAGTATCAGAGAGCTAGCTAGATAAAGAATTACCATCTTCCAGGAGCTGCTTAGAAAAAACCAAAGCCTTGGGAAGTAGTTGCCCCATGGGAAACAGTAGCAATCTGTTATTCCACTTGCCTTTATAAGAAGTTGTCAGAAGTCTAAGGTCGAAGAAAGTGACAAGCTAGGGACCAATGGTTTTTTTATTTTACCTGTAATGGTAGCTTACTCACGAGACTGAAATCAGAGCATGAAGATTTGAAGCTAGCCAAGGGAAAAAAATTTGAGACTTCATCCAACAAAGAGGAGAGTCTGCCAGAAATACAAAAAATCAAAGAAAGGTTGGACAAATGGGAATGCATGAAGTTACAGAGCTTCTGCATGGCAAGGGACATAGCTAGCAAGATCAATAGAAAGCCCATGGATTGGAAGAAGATCTTCACTAGCCATACAATGGACAAGGGTCTCATATCTAAAATATACCTGGAACTCAAAAAATTAAATCCCCCAACAACAAATCTTCAAAGAAACAACTGCCCAATAAATAAGTGGGCTAACGACTTAAAGAGAAATTTCTCTGAAGAGGAAAGAAAGATGGCCAATAGACACATAAAGAAATGTTCAACCTATCTAGCCATAAAAATGCAAATCAAAACAACATTGAGATTCTACCTCATCCCCAGTTAGAATGGCTATAATCAAGAACTCTAATAACAACAGATGCTAAAGGGGATGTGGACAGAAGAGAACCCTACTGCATTGTTGGTGGGAGTGTAAACTTGTTCAACTACTTTGGAAAGCAGTATGGAGGTTCCTCAAAAGACTCCACATAGAGTTCCCCTATGACCCAACCAACCCCACTTGTGGGCATTTACCCAAATGTTCACAAACAAGACCATACTAAAGTTACCAGCACAACTATGTTTATTGCAGCATTATTTACTATAGTTAAGATATGGAACCAACCCAGATGCCCTTCTGTAGATGAATGGGTCAAGGAAATGTGGTATATATACATGGAATTCTATGCCTCCATCAGAAAGAATGACATTACCCCATTTGTTAGGAAAAGAAAAGACTTGGAAAAAATTCTATTAAGTGAAGTAAGCCAGGCCCAAATAAACATAGGTCCTTATTTGCAATAACTAGTATATGTCTGAGACAAGCAGAAAAAGTCAGATAAGATGATGTTAGGTGAAATGAACCCCAAGATAAGGACACAAGTAGTTTTTTTCTTTCTTGCTATTGTATTTAGCGTGTTTATAAGATGATTTGTTTGTTGATTTGTATGATCCTCCCCCATGGTATAACCCCTGTTTTCACTGTATTTGATGTTGGTATAATTTGGGGAGGGGAAGGGAAAAACAAATTGTTTAAATATGGATACAAGGGGACCCATTGCAACAATGAGATGTATAAGATGCTATGTTGAAAAACGAACTTTACAATTTAGGGGGGGGTGGGGGTGGGAGGGAGTGTAGTTGTGGAATGGGAGGGAAGGGATGGTAGGGGAAAAACAAAGGAGGAGGCAACAATGCTTGATAAGAAATGTACTCATTACCTTCCTCCTATAACTGTAACCCCTCTGTACAGTATTTTTCACAATAAAAAAAAACTTATTTTTTTAAGAAAAGGAGGGTCTGGAAGTATGGTTCAAGAAGAATAGCATCACCCAGAAAGTATAAGTGCCTAAGATCAAACCCTGGTAATGGCAATAATAATAATAATAATAATGATAAAGTGGATCATCTTGGGCATGAACAAGGGTATTCTGAAATTAGGATTAGATTGCTATACAATCATGTCATTTCTGCCATTATGTTTAGGTTTTCATAAATGTCAATAAACATTAGTATGTTTAACATTAGGATGTTAGTCTAAAGTAAATAGACTCTGCCATTAATTTTTGGACTTAGTAATTATTCTTTTTATTTTATTTTATTTTATTTTTTTGTTGGTCATGGGGCTTGAACTCTGGGCTTGGGCGCTGTTCCTCAGCTCTTCAGCTTGAGGTTAGCACTCTACCACTGGAGCCTCAGCGCCACATCTGGTTTTCTGGTGATTAATTGAAGATAAGAATCTCAAGGACTTTCCTGCCCAGGTTGGCTTTGAACCGTGATCCTCAGATCTCAGCCTCCTGAGTAGCTAGGATTACAGGTGTGAGCCATCAGAGTCCAGCTAGTAATTATTTGTTTTAATGATGCTATATTTACTTTTAAATGATTTCTTATTTTTTACCTACATTTTAACACATTCATATTCAGTATTAAGTTTCTCCTTAAACTTCAATAAATTGTTTTCCAGACCACTACAGATTTAGCATAAAAAATAAAGGAAGCAATGGGAAATAGAATAAGGGGTCTACCACATATAAGTTGACTTTTATGGATCTAATTTTACTCCCATCATTTTCCTTATTTGTCTAAGTCGGTTGTATATAGATAAAGTTAAATCAGATTAAGTAAGGTGGAGCCATGAGTCCACTAAAGAGAATTTGGGAAAGTCTTTAAATTTGCTTTGACAATTTATTTTTTGTAGTCTAAAGTTTATCCAGCGTCAGCCAGAAACAAAAGGCCTTTGCGTTCTTTCAGCTAGCCATTTAAATAAAATGCAGAAACACCTGCTCTCTGAAAAGCATTATCCTCTTTTGGAAATACTCCATCTGTAATAAACTGTTGGTATTTTAATCAAGATGACTGCATGCTTTAGGGAATTTAAATCTGTTTAATTGAAGGCATTCAGGATTATCCATTATGTAGTCATGATAGACCACAAAATATATTCAAGCCTGAAGTGCTTGTATACCAGGAGAGCTCTCCTGATAGAGCAGCCAGACTAGTTATGATGCTAAGAAACCATAATTAAATTACTTCATTGCTTTATCTTGCTTAGTGTTATAGAGGATTTTAGAGTTAATGGATGTCCTTTAAAATAAATTTAAATTGTTTATTTTGCAAATGAAAGAAATAAGTCCAAGATGTAGTATTTGTTGTCTTTCTTCAAAAACAAATTTTAAATTGAGGTATGTCTTGTTTCTCTGACTTCAAACTTAGGCTTTTAAAATTGACTTCCTGGAAATTCCAACTCATCATTTCTGTATTCAAGATAGAAATATGGTCAATTTTTCCTACTTGTAGGTTCCATATCGGGAGATTTTACTAGCCCTAGAAGCATTCAAAAAGAAATGACATCTAAACATGTATAGACTTTTTTTGTCATTATTCCCTAAACAATAAAATGCAACTACTATTTGCATAGAATTCACATTGTTCTAGGTTCTCTGAAAATTCTAGAGATAATTTAAAGTATATGAGGAAATGTGTAGGTTATATGTAAACACTGTACCATGTTACATAGGAATTCAGCATCCATCAATTTTGGTTTCCTTAAAGGTCTTGGAACAAATCCTTCATGGATACCAAGGGAGACTATAGAGATTTTATTTATAGGCTGTAGAAAATGTCAAAGGATGGAATGAAAGGCCAGCTTCCTTTGCTTACTTAAAAGACTGTGCAAATTTTGAATCTTCCTTTATCATCTTTGTAATAAATAATGAGCCTAAGTGGGATATAAGTTTTAAGTGACTTAACTATTCAGTATGACTGATGACCACCAGCCACCCCATCTTCTACACAGCCTCACCAACGTTCTAATCTAAAACCCACAGCAAACTCCTAACACTACATGTTGAGATTTATAGATTTAGCCTTCATTAGATCTTTTCAACCTATGAATATCTAGGTTTACTTAAGGCGCATAGGAAGAATATATAGGGTGTATACAAAGAAAGTTAATTTATGCATACTAATATATTCAGCAGTTTTCACCATGAGAGCACAATGCTCTGGTTTATATAAAATAGGGATTCCCCGTGTGTGTGTGTGTGTGTGTGTGCGCGCTGAACCTGGGGCACTGTCTCTAAGCTGTTTTGCTTAAGGCTAGCACTCTATTATTCGAGTCACAGCTCCACTTCTGGCTTTGTGGTGGTTAATTGGAAATAATAAGATTCTCACAGACTTTCCTGCCTAGACTGGCTTTGAACAGTATCCCCAGAACTCAGCTTCTTGATTAGCTAGGATTACAAGTCTAGCACTCTGCTAGATTTCTTTTTATCATATTTTTTTTAATTTTTATTTTTTTATTGTGAAAATACTGTACAGAGGGATTACAATTACATGGGCAAGATAATGAGTACATTTCGCTTCTCATCCATTCCCATCCTCCCCCGCCACCCCCAATCCTTCCCCCCCCCCCCCCCCCCCCGCCCCCCGCACCAAAGTTGTAAAGTTCGTTTTCAACATAACGACTTGTACATCTCATTGTTGCAATGGGTCCACCTGTATCCCTATTTAAACAATTTGTTTTCCCCCTTCCCCTCCACAAATTATACCGACATCAAATACAGTGAAAGCAGGGGTTATACTGTGGGGGAGGGGAATACAAAGCAACAAATAATCTTATAAATGTGTTAGAAACAATCGCAAGAAAGAAAAAAACAGTTGAATATTTATCTTGGGGTTCATTTCACCTAACATCAACTTATCTGACCTTTTCTGCTTGACTTATACATATACTAGATATTGCAAATAAGGGAAATCATGGGACCTATGTTTCTTTGGGCTTGGCTTACTTCACTTAATATAATTTTTTCCAAGTCTTTCCATTTCCTAACAAATGGGACAATGTCATTCTTTCTGATGGAGGCATAGAATTCCATTGTGTATATATACCACATTTTCTTGATCCATTCATCTACTGAGGGGCATCTGGGTTGGTTCCATATCTTAGCTATAGTAATCATCTTGAGGAATATGTTTGTCTTAGTTATGTTTTAGATTTGTTGAGATTTTTCTTGAAAATTTTTCTATGTCCTTTGCCTCTCAGTACATCTGACATGAACAGTAAGTCTCTTAAGCAATCAATACTATAGAACAGTCTTTGTTGAAAAAGATATTTCCATTAGGATACTATCATTAGTATACTTCATCCCAGGAGTTTTACCTTTGAGAGAGTTAAAGTTAGTTCTTTAGAACCCTGTTTTCATTATTGTTGAAATTTTTCTTCTATTTTATTTCCTATGCCATTAGTGCTACTACTCTTGTGAGCAGCTCCCATTGATTAACCAATTCCTTTCTTCCATATGCTGTGCTGTCTTGTATGCATATTAATTTATTTAGTCTTCAAAATAAACTTGTAAGAAGATTTCTCCCCCCCCCTTAATTTTACAGACTATGACGTTGAGACCCAAGTCACCCAAATAGATAGTTGGACCAACCTGGATTAGAAGCCAATTCTAACTTCAATATCTATGAGCTTAATTTCTCTCACTAGAATTTAAAACATCCCAACACCTAGGGGCAGAGACACACCTGTCCATGACGAATTCCCAGAGCCTCTGAATTGGATGAAGAAGAGTTTCCCATCCACAGATTGTTCCATATGTTAGAGAAGAGAGGATATTACTTGGTATTGATTAACTACAGCAGTTCTGTTTGTGTTCTTTCCTCAGTTAATTTTAGTTGACAGTTACTAATTGCACGTGTTTTTGGAGGGTGTACTGTGATATTTCAGTTCTTGGGAAGGCTGTTATGAAGGTTGACTAAGGACATTAAGGTCATCCATCATGCCAAAAAATTGATCATTTCTTTGGGTGGAAAGCATTTGTTTCTGACCTGTCATCTCATAACAAAACCTTATGGGTATAAAAAGAAACCTCCCTCCCTTGTATATAATAAAATTAGAAAATTTTAAATCATATTTATTATCTGAATGCTAACATTGATGAAGAAAGAATGAATCAAGAACAAATTTAATTCATACCAAAAATAAAATATTTTTAGAAATACATTTTTAAAGTTAGATTGTGACTTAGTTCTATATCAAAACCTAATGGGAGATGAGGTAGCCACTATATTTCAGAGCAGTAATTACATGTGATGATGTTGAGATACTCACAATGCTATAATGTGATCTTACAGTACCCTTAATTACTAGGAGTGAAGCAGTCCAAGGTACAGCTCAGACCTCTGATTTGCTACCTCAATTCACAGATTGAGGTTACTAAAACTGAAGATACATCTCCTTCATCCATATTACAGACTTCCTTAGAAACCAGGAGGCTGGAGAACTTTTAATTTTATGGAAAATACTATGTTTCTCTGTTCATAACTTGTTTTAGTAGCTGCCAGGACTTTAGAAGGGAGGACAGGAAATGAAATTGCACTTAGACACTGGGGTGCTTCCTGGAATTCCACTGTGTAATTGGTGATTATAGTTAACAGTATTATATTGTCTATTTCAAATTCACTAGAAAAAAACATTCTAAATATTCTCATGACCAAGAAATGTTCAGTGATAGATATGTCAGTATAGAAAGATATAGATTTTACTTATTTATTTATTTATTTATTTAGTCAGTTGTGGGGCTTGAACTTAGGTCTTGGACACTGTCCCTAAGCTTTTGTTTTCAAGACTAATGCTCTATCACTTTGAGCCACAGCACTACTTCCAGTTTTCTGGGGATTATTGGAGATAAGATTCTCATGTACTTTTCTGTCCAGGCTGGCTTTGAACCATGACCCTCAGATTTCAGCCTCCTAAGTAGCTAGGATTACAAGTGTGAGCCACCAACATCCATCTGATTTCAAATTTATGTAACATATATATGTATATAGACATTACTTCATACTCTATATTGCATATACAATATCATTATCATGAAAAAAGTGCTGAAATTATAAAAAAGACAAATCTAGATTTTTTCAGAGTAATATTTTTACATATAAAGGAAACGCAGTTACTGACAATTGAAATACATTAAGTTCCTGAAAATAATCTGCATGGAGCTAAGTGCAGAGCAGACAGTTAGTTATACATGGGCTACAGTTCTGGCCCCAGCAAGAGCCATTTCAGATAATGGCTCATCCTCTCATCCTTCAGTCCTGTACTCAACTCGAGTCAGCAAATTCCAAACTGCTGGCAATGGACTGCTGTATTGAGAGATTTGTCATCCCAGTTCAGGAGTGTCCTTTTAAATGGCATATGTAGTCACAGCTGTGAGCTTTTTGTGCATTATAATATCTGAGAAAAGGAAGAGAAGAGAAACAATATTGCGCCCCATCTAGCTTAAAAATACAATGGTTTGGAGCCTTGCCTGCTTATGATTCATTGGTCCATGGAACATTCATAGTCACAGTTGTACACAGAGTTACTCTTTATAGGACTCCTGAGAAGCAACTATGATCAGTTTCAGTTTTGCATCTTGATGACAATATTTGTGTTTTAAACTTTTAAAGCAAGTTTATCTTAAAAATTCCTTTTTAAATTCTCTGTTCTCTAAGCATTATCTGAAAATATACTTTCTAGCACATAATAGTATCTGTGAGACTTGCACATTCTTATAAACTACACTCTAATGGCTACTCTCCCTCTCAAGTTTGTAACACATGTCTCAAAACAAAATAGGTTAGACTTGCCAATCAGATTTTCTCTGGTCCTTGTAACTGAATCACATTCATGGTTCAGATGGTGCTGTTAAGTTGGTGTCTGATTTTCCCAATTATAGATCACAGACCTGGAGTAAGAAGAACTCTGATTCACCATCCTATGTATTACGTAAATGAGTCATTCAAAGAGCAAAAATCTTACTGTCTTATCTCTGTAAGGGATATAAAAACAAAACTGTCTTATTGGTATTCTTAGAAGATTTTTAATTAAAGTAACTCTTTAAAATCCACTAATAAAGAAGATATATTCATACGTAAAGTTACATATCTTGAAGAAGTATATCTTTCTATATGCTCTAAGATGTCAAAAATATTTTCTTATAATCTATTATGTCAGTAAAGCAGTTTGACAAGGTCAGCCATCATTCCATCTTGTGAATTATATGAAAGCTATAAACAAAAATTTGGAAAGGCTGGTATATTTTAGTTGTTAGACTCTGCTTTCAATGAACAATCTTTTTGTAATATATATTTTTATTATAAAGATACTGTACAAGGGGTTTACAGTTACATGAGTGAGGTAATGAGTACATTTCCTATGGAGCATTTTTACCCCCTCCTGTTTTTCCCCTCCCATTCCTTCCCTTCCCACCTCCCAGCTCCTACCCCACTCAAATTGTATCCTTGTTTCAGCATTTTGTTATTTCCCCACCCCTCCCCAAATTATAAAAATGTATATACAAGATGCAGGGCACCGGAATCAAATACGGTGATAACAGGGGTTATACCATGGGGGAAGAACATACAAAAGAAACAAAAAAAATCACCTAGTACATTAAAAACAACAGCGACAAACAAAAACCCTCTTGTGTCCCTATCTGGGGGTTCATTTCGCTTAGCATCATCTAATATGGTCATATATACGTAGTTTTTTTTACCTTTTCTGCTTGTCTGTAAGATTATCTTGGATGTATACTAGTTATTGCAAATAAGGGAAACCATGAGACATATATTTCTTTGGGTCTGGCTTACTTCACTTAATATAATTTTTTCCAAGTCTTTCCATTTCCTAACCAGTGAGGCAGTGTCATTCTTTCTGATGGAGGCATAGAGTTCCAGTGTGTGTGTGTGTGTGTGTGTGTGTGTGTGTGTGTGTGTGTGTGTGTGTGTGTGTGTGTGTGTGTGTGTGTGTGTGTGTGTGTGTGTGTGTGTGTGTGTGTGTGTGTGTGTGTACACCACATTTTCTTGATCCACTCATCTACTGAGGGGTATCAGGATTGAAATGAACAATCTTTTTAATTTAATTTTTCTCTGCAAGTACTGGTTTTTAGCTAAATCCTAGCTTGTCTGCTTCTATTTGTGCATTAAAACTAGAATTTAGGGAGTTCTTTCTCAGTTTGATTTAGGGTGGCCTTACCTATTTGCAATAACCAGCAGAATGGTACTGAGTCTTTCTATGAGGAGCTGTGGAAACTCTCTGATGAGAACCTATGTTCTTCAGTGCTAATATTCATTTTTGGAAGCT
The DNA here is from genome assembly GCF_024711535.1 of Dipodomys merriami. Classification (NCBI taxonomy): domain Eukaryota; kingdom Metazoa; phylum Chordata; class Mammalia; order Rodentia; family Heteromyidae; genus Dipodomys; species Dipodomys merriami. Next base: position 8,786,460 of record NW_027205603.1, read on the forward strand.
ATCCTATTTCTGAAAAGGTGGCTTTTCTTTACCTATCTTATATTCCTGGTCCTAGTCTTTTATATTTAACACATTTTTTCTTACCCAATATACTTTTAAAAAGTTGTGTTTTCTGATACCTGGAAGACTCTGCCTTCCCATCCTTCTTACTTTTCTCTTTTGTGTTACCAAATACACACACACACACACACACACACACACACCTCTTTCTAAACTCAGTTTAAGTAGTCTCACTTCTGACATTTGTCTCTTTCTACCACTAGAAGGTCTATTTTGTGTCTTCCCAATATTAGTAAATCATTGTGGGCAAATGAATATTGGTTAGAAAAAAAATTAGGGAAGTTCCTAATATTTAAGGGGCTTAAATATAGGTTAGAAGAAAAATATGGAAATTGATAATAAAAATAACATAGAAAATGGACAGGCTATTTCAGAGTGACAGAAATGGAATTGCCTTGCAGTTGTGATAATATCTAAATTCTGTACAGAAATAGTCTTGGTATGGTGCTAGTCTAAAACCTTATGAAATAATGTGATCAATATTACTCTTCAAAAATGGGAAAATAGAAAGCTATTGCAGTCAATTTGGCTGAATTACTGTTCTTATCGGTTAAAACACCTATTTATGGGTTTCCTTTATGGACCAGATCATGTGTATTAAGGCTTTCCCATTAAAAATTCTATAAGAATTCTATAAGTGAATCATATTGAAGACTTTGTTTTGGGGCTCAAATGCTAATTAATAATTCTTTTCCAATTTAACATGTTATTTACTACATCCAACAAATGATTATTGTACATGCACTGTCTTCTTTTATGGTAATCTGTGGGCAAAAAGAGATCCTCCTTAGTGCTTCAGATTTCTTAGCTGAGGGAACATTATTTTGAGAATGAGTAATTGAAATGACAAAAGAGGCTGAAGGTTAAATAGAAGTATAAAGTAATATTTTTATGTGAATTCATGGATTTATTTTTATCGCATCCAAGTACTCCAAGGATTTCCAGGATCATATTTTTAGGGAACTATTATTTTTTAGTGAATTATTTTGACATTTTTATCTCTCTGAGCTCATTCAGGAAATAAAATCCTACCGAAGTTAAAGGTACATATAATTCCTGTTTGATGGGATGATAGCAAGATGATTCCTTAGTTGTTTTGGATATTCATTTAAATTATTTTTGTAAAATTTCCATATCTTAAGGTAGGATATTGAAATTAATAATTTTGTTGATTTGTGAATTTGGAATTTATTTTTTATTATAGTAAAAAGAGTGCACATATCTAGATGCACACAATAATTCAAATGCCATTAAACAGACCAATATTTTTTCAGAGAAATCCTTGTTTCTTCAGGGTTTTATTATTGTCTAACTAGAAAAATAAATTAAAAACATAAATAGTTCAAGATCAAGGAATTTTTTCTTTTTCATTTTGTCTCTCATTAGAAAACCAAATGCAATGGGAGGATATACATTGAACTTTTCCAATTTACTGTGTTTACTTAGCTGAAGAGTGATTGAGAACCTTTCAATTTTGGGTAGATTTATAGTTAGCATTGATTGTTGAATCCATTTGTGCTCTTTTATTTCTACCCCATTCATAAAACTCTAATAAACGTCACTTAGAAAAACTTCATAGAATGATTTTAAACAAGTATTTGAGTACTTAAATTATGTTTTACCCTTTGCAAAATGATTAAGGGCTGAGTGTTGACCTGGAGCTCCAAATAATTTATCTTTGGCTAAGATGTTGTACATATTTATTTCTTTTTTTTTCCTTAGGGAAAGGATATACTTCAAACTGTCAACAAAGGAAAACAAAAAAAAATATTATTTGTTTGTTTTCCTCCCTTAGCTATTTCTTATTAGAACTTTCTGATATATGTGTTTTATAGGTACACATATATGTGAATTGTTCTAAGTAGCTAAAATACTGCCAAATGTCAAAGAAAAAATTAATGCAAGTGTAGCTAGATAAGAAGGACCAGCGAGTGGTAATTTGTTGTTAGAACAACGAGGAACAAATCATACCATAGCGCCATTTTGTTTGCCTAGATGCCTGGGACAGGAGAGCTCCCCACCTCGTTTGATTTTGTACATACATTTCAGATACTGTAAGCTTGGTTTCTCAGATGATTTATTTTCTAAGACAATACTACAGAAACATTAGAAGAGAAGATCATTACATTACCCTTTGGCCATATCCATTTATTAAAAACAAAACTAACACAGCCATAGTACATGCTTTCATAGTATTTTACTGAATGGCTGAACTGGGAATTTTAGAAGCTAGGAAGGGGAACAAAATTTGCAACTGAATTAGCTTCATCCAGAAGAATGCTTAAATATCAATCTTTCACACAGGCCTTTTCCTCCAAAGTGTACCTGAGTTACCAGCCTCACTCTTTTGCTTCAGCTTGATCCTCCTTTGAGACTTCTTGAGGAACCACGTGCTCTGCTTTTCCATTTTCAGACAGAATCCATTCTCAGATAACACCACTCTCTAAATATAGGGATTACTCTTGCCTTTGGCAGTATTTTTTTCCCATTTTTTAAGAGCAATCAAGATTCTGTGACCTCTATGACTTGTTTCTCAAGGTGGAAAGTATTTAGTCAACATGTCACAGTAGTCTTCTGAGTGTGACCAATGACCATTGGCTAGGTCATAAGAGATAGAGGCTTAGCTATGAATTTCAGCTCTGCTACTTAATTAGCATCTGTGTAAACTTTATTCTCTACATATGTAAAATGATGGTCATGTGGAACACTGGTTGCTCACACCTACAATCCTAGCTACTAAAGAGTATGAGCTCTGGGGATTGAAGACAGAAGCCAACTGGGCAGACAAATAGGAGAGCCTCTTATCTCCAGTGAACCAGCAAAAAGCTACAAGTAGAGGCCTGGCTCCAATTATAGAGCATCTGCTGTTAACACAGTAGCCAAACAATGAGAGTCCTGAATTCAAGTCCCAATACCAGCACATGCACACAAATAATTATGTGAGCTATAAGGTTGCATCAGCAATAGCTTTAGAAGCTATTGAGTATTTAACAAATTAAATTTTCTAGTAATCACTCATAGAAATTGAGCATAGGAAAGGAAGAGTAAAACTTGGAATCATTATATTACACTTCCATTAAGCAATAAAATAGATTCTGTTAAATGGATATATTCTACAGGTGTGTGATCTTTTATTTTGTAAACCGGAGTTTGCATTTTGTTTCCATTGAACTGACTTTCTTCTGATGTCAACATTTGTTGGAATTATTTGTTCTTACCCATTGTCTGTGAATGGGTGTGTGTTGAGCTTTGTGTTTGTATCCACTGATAGCTGAGCCACAAGGAGACCTGTCAGATGTTAATCTGTGAGCACAGGCTGTTGTCATTTGTTTTAGCATGGCTAAAGGTGTCTGTCCTTTGGGAGATAATGTCAGAAAAGCAGGAGACTGTCAGGGGTGAGTTACTCATGACAAATAAATACCCAGATAAAACTAAGATGTTTGTTTTTAAAGCAAATGAAGAGCATTGAGATCTATTGGCATGTTCCATTAAAAATACATTACCGCCATTCTCTCACATGACAAATGTTCAACTAAATGCCATATCTCAGAGACAGAAGCACATTAACATGATAGAGTGCTGTACACAACTCATTGAAGAACTGTACTGTGAGAGTGTGTCCTTTTTCTGTCCATTAGGATTCCATTCCTCCAGAAAATCCCTAAATGCAGAGAAGATAATCAAATGATTGATAAGATATTGATGTGTTTATTTTGCTGTAAGTGACCCATGATATCTATTTTCTACCTCAGATTCTACAGTTGATTTTTGCTTTAAGTGGAGCAAGGTCTATTCTCCTGATAAAAGTCTCACTCTTCCTGGCATTGGTTCTACCCTCTAATTTCATCCTTGAAGCTGACTTTCTATGAGCCCAATTAAATAAATCACAAGGCTTAAAGCTCATGATCTATGTTTTTAGCTACCAAATACTACTACTTGTGCAAACAAAGAAATCCTACAAATTAGTATAGACAAATAAGCAAAAGACACAAATAGATACAATATCTAAAAGAAAGCAGCAATGCCCACTGAACATATGAAAAAATGTTTACTCGCTAGTATTTAGAATAATGCAAATCAAGACTACAATGAGAAGATTTATTTTATGCTCTAGTGTTGAACAAAAGTTAAAACCAGTATCAAGGACCACCATACAAGAAACAGTGAAAGATTTTTGTGGAATTTGGATGGGAGAAGGAATTGTCATCTTAATTTTGGGAAGTAATTTGGCAGTAGCAAGCAAAACTGAAACCACAAGTATCCTGTTTTATTGCTACAGTCCTACTTTTGTAATCTTCAGAGAAAAGCTGGTGTGTATATCCATGAGACCAACAAAAGCCTGAAAGCAGAGAGTTTGTAAAGGCCTTAAAGTTATAGCAACCCAAACACCATTTGATGAGTGGTAGAAGGACTAAATATGGCTGTTGCCATGGTGGAAAGAAGAGTATCACACTTTCACATGTGGAACTTCTCAGTAAGCACAGACTCCCAGCTTGATTCTTTGCATCAGCACTAATTCTTCTTTGACTCATTTCAAGGAATCCATTAATACATGTTTGGTAAGTTCAAACAATGAAATTATTTTGAAAGTATTTTCATAATCATAAGGCATTAGGAAATCTAAGGAAAAGTCACTGTGAAATATCACTACATACCTATCAGAATGACTTGATTAATAATAACTTTAACACCAAATTAGTGGTATGGTATAGAGAAAAAATTAGCCAGACATACTTTACTAATGAGTCCATTTTAAAAGTTTCTTAGAAAAAATAAAACCTCAAGCAGATAACTTCTATATGAGCTAGAAATTGCATTTCTATTTTATTGCAGAGAAATGAAGAAACTTCTTCACATTGGCCATAAAGTATCATTATTAGCAGCAGTCTCAATTTGTAAACAACCCATATGTACATCCATGAGTGTATGCTTAAACAAACTGTGGTGTGTCTATATTATGAAACAGTATTCAGCAGAAAATAGAATAAATGACTGATAAATGCAACAACTTGAGTGAATCTACAAAGGATTACTTGGAGCCAAAGATAATTCCCAAAAGCTGAACCTAAAAATAACAAAATTATAACAAGTGGATAGCAATCAGTGATGGCCACTTGTTAAGGTGGAGATGATGGTAGGAAAGAAGTGGGTGTGATTAAGTAGACATGGGGAATATGAGCAATCCTCTTACTGTCATAAATGCTCTGGCACTGATTTTCTTCATGTGGATATCCTACTTGTGATACTGTTCTAGAGTTTTGCTAGACATTCTCATTGAAGGAACTGGAGAAAGAATATTCTGGAATTTATCTATAATGTTTTAAAAAATAAAACTGTATGTGAATCTGTATTTCCTACCAGGTGGAATCAATCCCCATCATTTTAAGGAAAAGATCTCCAAAGCAAATTATTTTTATACCCTACACTTTTCATCCCACATCAGTCATATAAAAGAAATAGTAGATGAATGCTGTTTAGATGTGTGCTGTAGTCACTGTGCAAGGTGATAGGAGAACCAATTGTGATAGACTCACGATTGTAATTAGATAGTATTTACTCAGCCATTTTACCTGAGACTAGTGAATATACAAAGGTCACAATGTCAAAGAGTTGTATCTGTAAATAGATGCACTCAGCTCTTAAAAAATAAAAAAAAAATTAGTAGCAACAGTTAACATTTACTAAGAGCTCTCTAAGACCAATATAACTCAAACACTACCAATTATGTAATAAATAATGAGTAAACATGAATTTAATGGAATAATGAGTAACAACTAAATCTTACTCATTAGTTCCCATGAACTTTTCTGCCTGAATTAAATGTTTGATTTCCTTTAAAAGACATGTTTTTTATACAGCTTACGTAATTGTTATACTACCAAATTGATTTGTTCACGTTTGTATGTATGTGGTTGAGCTAGAGTATACATTTGGATAGTTGCTATACAGGAACCAAGCACCTAACAATCTTATCAGCTGTCACTCAGAATGTAGATCTCAGATGTTGACAATTCCATGCAGAGGTTTTGCTCAAAATTGTTTTTCTACAATTCTACACATAATGGTGGATCGGACTTTGGTATCACTAATTTTACTACTTAGTTACACAATACATTAGGGTTTTAAAGGCAATATAAGTTTGTTGGAAGAACTGCTTGCTCTCTTATTTTTCAATATCTTTTTTTCACAGTGGTCAAAGTTTATGTAAAATGCAAAGCATGAAGTAGTATTAATTAAAAAGTTTACAATAGCATTCTTTTCTTCTAAAGAAGGGCAACTGGCTTTGGGCTGCTACAAAGGACCTGCATAATTTGAATAATCAATCAAATAAAAAGGTGGCTGGAAACACTCCACTTACCAGCAAGGAAATACAGAAAAATTTATAATCTGATGGTTTTTCTTTGGGTGCTAAAATTTTTTATGAAATAATGTGAACATTCAGAATGGCACAATAATTAATTGTGAAACTACAATGTAGATTGTCTGAAAAACTGAAACTGAAAAAAATCAGTATTACAACAAATGTAGGATCTCTGGATTCTTAAGGATGAAGCCTGAAGCCATGAGTGGACATATTAGTCATTTAACATAAAGCCTCCTGTATAGTCATGTCACACAAGCTCACAACAAATTAATATAGGAAATGTGCCTCAAGAGACAGTCAAGATTTCACTTCAGTTCTGTTTCAAAACCAGTCATTCTCCATGAAAATCCTATTCTTTTCTCAAGAGTATGTTATGATTTGTATATATCTGTTCTTTCTCCTACAAATGTTAAATGCATTCACTTATGGCACCAGTCAGATTAATATCCATTGTTATGTAAACCCAATATTACATTTTACTAGGACTTGAAATAAATTGCTGTATGAGGTTCCTAAGAATATAATTTTATTTTTCAGCATAATGATTTGTACATCTCATTGTTTATTCTTAGAAATACCTCCACAAGTCACTCTAATAGTAGCCCATGGATATACCGCAGGAAGAAGAGGAGTAACTGAGTTCATTCAAATGTGGTTTACACTACACAAAATAATTTTCAAGTAACACTTAAGTAGTAGTTAAACTATAAGGTCAAATTGTAGAAGGTATCATTAAATAAAGGTTTTGTGTCCTGAAAAATGGGAAGCAGGATAATTCCAACATTTTAATTTGAATGATTAGATAATAAATTCCACTTATCAAGAAGAAGAAATAATTCAGAAAGAATGATAAACTTGGTTTTGAGGAGGGAAGTTATTAGATTCCTTTATAGTTTTAGTATTTATAAAACTCAATTAGTTGTACATCAGTGTTTTAAACAATGTTGTATTTGGAAATGAACATTTGGTGGCTATTTTTAGAAAGGTATTAGTCTTTGCAAATGACACAATTTCCATAAGATCATTTGCAAATCAGCTGAGTGGAACTTGGAACACTTGTATTTCTGTAGAGAAAATGTTATAAACCATAATTTGTTTCAGCAACAAGCCCAGCAGACCCTGTTAAACCATGGTATAATTTGGCATTAAAATAATAAGTGTGGAAAACAGCCCCTTTTTTGTTTAATCAACAAAAAGATAATTAAGCACATAGGACAGACAAAGTAAGTTTTAGCAAATATATTAATTTTAAAATGAGTACATTAGAAATAATGAAAACTAATGGAAAACATGAGTTAGTTGAGGAAAGTGAGATTTTATTTTAAATTTCCTTTTGGATGTCAGTTATTAGGAAATTTCTATTTGGATAGTAATAAAAAAAGTCAACAGAAACATCAAGTCAAGGAGACATCAACTCTAAAAACAAAACAAAACAAAATAATAAGATAGAATAACTTCCATATAAAATAGGAAAACTACAGGAACTGTAGGAAATGAAAAGTGCTTGACAATATGATACTTCTGTAGAAAAAAAAGTAGACTCATTTTCTCTAAGCAATCAATCTTTAGGGAAAAAAACCATGTAGTCACATTTTTCTGTTCCTTTTTCTTTTACAGATGAATTCCAAACATAAAGAATATTAAGCACTTGGTAGTTGTTTCTTAAAGGAAAAATAGACAGTCTAACAGTTTTGTGTATTGTTTCTGGCTACAAACAAAATTGTATATGCGTCTGTGAGAAAATAGTAAATAGCTGTCAACTAATTGGACTAATTTCTGGAAGTGACTGATCTTATAATCTGTGAAAGTTTTACTGAATCTTTTTTCCAGTTAAACGATATGCACCTTACCACAGAGTAATTTGTCTCCCAAATTATCTGAGAGTGATCTATAGTTGAACCATCTTTATCTATTCTCATATTTTTAACATTATGAATATTCATTTATATTTTATGGCTTATATGCATGGTTGTTTTAAAATAATCTTTTAAGTAGAAAAAATATTTTACTTTTGAAAATAAACTCAATTTTGCCACTTCTCTAAAGTATTGCAGCCTACACAAGAAGCCTTTGCCGTGTTTTTGTATTGTAATTATAGTACAGTACTTAATATGATGACTATTTTTCCCAACAGTTGCTGAGCTCTTAGAAGGCACTGAACTTTCCTTCTTCATTAAGGTTTAGGCATGACAAAATCTTTCCTGAATTAATCCATGAATTAAACGTCTCTGCTATTAGGAATGGAAAAAACAAACAAAATTTAGACAGGAACTAAAGTATCACATCATTTGCTCTTCCCGAGTGCATGGAAAGATAAAAGATATCTTCGTAAGTAAGAGCAGTCCTATGATTGCTTGCATGGTGTCTAATTTGTGGAATCACTAGCCTAGACAGCCAATGAGAATAGTGGGTATAGTTTCCTCTTAAACTTGTCAATCCATTTATCTAAGACTAATTTGAAATTCATAATCTGGTCTCAAACCATATCATGATTTAACCAGATAATGAACAGACTAGTTGTATTTTCCTTTTGCAAATTAACACATATAAATCATGTTTATTATTGAGTTCCACTGTGACATTTTCTTCTTTTTATTTTTCACTTTATTTTTCATAAAAGAATCACTTTTCTATAGAATGTGACTTGAAAAATCCATTTCTCCCACAAAATATGCAACAGTGAATTTATTCTTGACTAATATGAGTAATAAGTGTTTGCTTTTCTATGCCTGATGTTTTATTTAACATGTCTTACATGCCCAGGTTCCTGACAATGACAGGATTCTATCTTTTTAATAGCTGAATAGTTTGTCCATAGTGTAGGTGGACGCCATATACTTCCTTCATTGATCAGGTGATGTACACTCATTTTTCCATTTCATAACAATTCTCTATAATGCTGCATTAAACATCTGAGGTTTCTCTTCAACACACTGAGTTAATTTCCTTTGGATATATACCCAGTAATAGAATTTCCAGTTCACATCAAATTTCATGTGTGTGTGTGTGTGTGTGTGTGTGTGTGTGTGTGTGTGTGTGTGTGTGTGTGTGTGTGTGTGTGTGTGTGTGTGTGTGTGTGTGTGTGTGTGTGTTTCTTGAGAAATCTCCATACTGATTTCCATAATGGCTGTTTCATTCACTGTGACATTTTCTTGCATGAATGGAATGCACTTTGACCATTTTTACCCTTTTGTAACATTTTTTATCTTCTCACCTTTTCTTTTTCCTTTCACATCCCCAATGGTGTCTCCTTTCCTTTTACATATTTATGCTACTTAATTTCACATATGACAGAAAACATACTTCTTCTTACTTGACTTATGAGACTTGGCTTAATTCACTCAATATTACAATCTTCCATTCCATTCTCCTGCAAACAGCATATGCATATGGATACTATGTATGACGTGTGTATAATTTTCATTAGGGCTGAATAAAACTTCACTGTACACATACATCATTATCCACTCATCCAAAAGTGGGTTGATTCTGGAATTTGTCTGCTGAGAATAATACAATATAAGCTTATGTGTGCAGGTGTCACTAAAATAATCTGACTTTAATTCCATTGATAATTTCCCCAGAAGTGATCAAATCTGGGCCACATTATAAGCCCTTGTATTGTTTATAAGAGTCTTATGGGCATATACATTCTTTTCTGGGGCAGATTTTTCCCCTCCACCAAAGCTAGACAACAATATTGTTATATAAAAACACATTTTCTTAAAGAAATTTCTGGAAATAGAGAGTTGAACACTAACTGTAGAGCAGTGGGGACAACGACATCACTGAGAGATCACAAGACCCTCCCAACCAGTGACTAGAAAGTGGGAAGGATTTACAATGATGAAAAAAGATGAGTATCTTTAACTTTCTAAAGTAGCAAAGGTTACTTTTTCTCTTTTGAATTTTAATGTATTTTTGCTTCGTTCACATAATTTCCATGAGATGCTGTCTGTTAATTGAAGAATGGCTTTATCTGCTGGCTTTGAAAAAATAAAATTCAATATGACTGAGGTCATATGGATGTGATATAGAGGCTGAGCGAATGGGAGGAATCCTACTCTATCATGAGCTGGCATTAGAGTCAGTGCACTCTTCACTTCTACAAACATTTCCTCTTATCATGTCTTCTCACAATGTTTCAGCAATTCTGCTACTGAGAAGCAAGATTTGAACCCTGACTTTCAGACATACTCCAATTTTATGCCCTGACTTTTTAATCCTGGTTTTGAAGATGCATGAAGGAAGCAATAAATGCATATGTTGTAATAGCAATTAACTCTGGGATCATTGTAAGAAAAAAATGAGTAATCTTACAAGAGGGAATTTTAAATTCTTGGTTAAAGGTCATAATGAAGTAAATATGAGAAATTACAGATAGAAAAATCCTAAGGTGATAATATCCTTGGATAATTACCCGAGGTATCAGAACGTTATGAAGACTTAAGTGCAGAAATGTACAAGAACTATTTTATTATTGCAAATAATGCTTGCTAATGATTATTAGTATACTGGTTAGCATGCTGTATACATTTAAGTAATGTTGATGTGGTTAAAACTATCTCCTCTCTCTTCCCTCACCTTCAAAGCACACTACTGTTGCCATTGATCTTTGTTTGGGCCATTCAGGGTTAAAGCTCTTGATTTGAAAGACATTTTGAAAGCCTGGCTTAGGCACAGAGTTTTCAAAGATCAGAGCCAAAGTTAGTGTATTCGTGCCAAGAAGAAGGATAGAAGGAGCATGTGACAGGGCCCATCTGTATCCAATTGCTTTTGATATACAACAAAAAATAATTATAGCACAACAAAGGATAGTGAATGATCCCAGCAATGAACAAGTCCTCTGGAAGGCCGATAAACATGTCAGTAGGGGAAGACAGCAGTTCTTCCAAAAAGAAATTCTGAAAACAAAAGCACATTTAACTTGCGCTGCTTCCAGTTTTCTCTGACCCACCTCTACAGTTTTCCTTCCCAACTTCATCTTGGCACTGGTAATATTTAGTAAAATAGACTATAAATTCCTGAGTTGGGGTGTCATTCACTATTCACAAATGACCTTTGCAAACTTCATGATCAATAAAATACCTTTAATGGCAAAAGAGTAGTCAGTATGTAAGAAATGAGTTTCAACAAAATGGTAACCAAGATATTAATAAGATAAATACCTTTTAAATGTTAAAAAATGTCACAAATAGAAAATAAACATGGCAACCAAAGACTTAAACTCAAAGAAAAACTATATTTGGAGACATCACGAAAGCTAATTAGACAAAATGAAGAAGATTTAAGAATAGAGAAGATAATTATTACCCCATATTTTTGTGCATGGAACAGTAATTGCTTTCTGGCTCCAGAGATACAAATTTGGAGTAAACTGAACACATGATGATAGCATTTTTTATACTTAATGATGAGATATAGAGTTCTTTGGATCTATGGTTTTACTGTAAAATAACGAACAAGCTTATATAATTTGCTAAGATAGATTTCACTTTTCTTCTATAATTTTTCCCTGAAGTTTATTTCATGAGCTTTTAGTTTTCCTTCCATGTGCAATTTATGAAGCCTCACTAATTGGATGGGAAATATCAGTGAAGTATGCAAAGTACAGAATAGTGATAACATTTTTATCCTTTGCTTTTGTGCTTAAACTGTTCCCCTGGAGAAGTCACTGAGCTGTGATCCTCTTTCTTTCTGTCCCATTTTAGAGCAAGGATTTTCTCACTTGTAGTGATATCATTGCTGTCACCGTTGGTGGAGTTACTATATTATACTAATTTTTAAAAATAAGCATGTATGATAGAGAAATGGCTCCGTCCTCACAAAAATGTTACTGCAAGCATTTTTGAAATGAAATTCTGTAAGCAAACAATGTTCTCAGGATTTATATTAAATGCCTTGAGCCATGAGTTATTGTGTATTTTTGTTGTTGTTTTTTCTGAGGGTTTTGTTGGTGGTGGTCAGGGGGCTTGAACTCTGGGACTGGGTGCTGTCCCTCAGCTCTTCAGCTCAAGGCTAGTGCTCTACCACTTGAGCAACAGTGTCACTCCTGGTTTTCTGGTGGTTTATTGGAGATAAAAGTCTCACGGACTTTCCTGCCCAGACTGGCTTTGATCCTCAGATCTCAGCCTCCTGAATAGCTAGGATTACAGGTGTGAGCCACCAGCACCCAGCTGAATTACGTTTTTAAGAAGTATATTACCTGTGATCCTTTCAGTGCTGATGGAAGAAGATAGGAGTTTTGAGGTAACCTAACATCAGGTCATTGTGTGTGCAGGAGATAGAACATAACATAAATAACAGACATAACAGCATAACATAGCAGAATAGAATGAAAGAGAATCTCGAATAGAAGAATAGAATGGAGAAGAGAAGAGAATAGAAAGAGCAGAACAGGAGAATTCAAAGAACTGAGGCTGTGGGAGGAAAGTTGTGCATTTCTTCACCTCATGCCCAGGGCCCTCCCCCAACAAAGTTGAGAAGAGATTTGGATGATTTGCAGCCACATATCACTTGAACCACCTTCCTCTGATGCTCAATGAGGCCAGGATGCCGACTCATCTGGTTTCAGTAGGTATAGGAGAATTAGTGCAGAAAGAGGCTGAGACAATTATAACAGGAAGGCAGTGAGGTGAATATGTTAAAAAGATCATTAATGCTGAGCACTAACCTTTCAGGATGATAGGTAAAATCTATAATGGAAAGAAATTAGAGATTGATGTAACATGTACCATCTAAAACAAAGCCAAAAATATAACATATTTATTTAAATATATTTAATTAAATGAATTGGACCTCAACTTTGGATCTCTAGGTTCTGTCTGAAATTATGCCAATGGTCCCTTAATATGATTTTTAGTAATGTCAATTGTAAAACAATAGTTATAAAATGTAGGCTCTTTCTTAAGCAGAGCATATATTACCATGAGATCTGCCTTTCCTTGGGGAATTTCTAAGATCAGACTTGAGCTGGGCTCTGGTGGCTAATGACTGGAATCCTAGCTAATCAGGAAGGAGAGATCTGAGGATCAAGGTTGAAAGCCAGCCTGAGCAGACAAATCCAAGTGACTCTTAAGTCTAGTTAACCAGCAAAACTGTTAGAAGTAAACGTGTGTGTGGCTCAAGTTGTGGAGCTCCAGCTATGAGCAAAATCAGAACTGTGTGAGGTCCTGAATTCAAGCCCCACACAATATTTGCTGAAGTAATTTCCCAGGTTACAATGAATAGATTAGTGAAAGGAGCCAGTTGCTTTTGTGAAATAAACAATACAATACTACTGCTTCGGCATTTAGAAAATTTTCTAATTATGCTTGGTATTAAATTAAAATTTGCTTTTAAAAACCTCACATTAATTTTAGTTTTTTTTTGTTGTTGTTGTTTTGGGGGAAGGGTTGTTGTTGTTGTGGTTTACTTTCTGAGACTTCAAATGGCCTGAGCCCAAAAGCACACAATTCTTACCTTAGTTTGCTTGCCAGCAGATGCTAGCAATGGTATTAACATCAGGAGCCAGTAAATTGTGGGTCTCTACCTGACAGGTTAGCTCTTAAAGAGAGAAATACAAAGAAAAATGATACCAAGATGTGGGTAGGATTGAAAGAGAGAGATCATATTGCCAAAACAGTATTAATGGTTGGTTTAATGCAAATCATTGTATAGAGTGCCTTTTCAATATTAGTTTTAATTTTAATCACATTAACTATTCTCCCCTTTCTTTATGTACTAGAATGGCTTTCCAATAGCATGAGAACCTGACTTTAATAGCTATTAAATGACACCAATTACTTTTTCTTAACTTTTAAAGATCAATCTTTTGCCATTTGTCATAAAAATAGAGTTTTGCCTCCTTCTTTTGATATCTTAGTTTGGTCCTAACATGTTATACTTTCCTTCATCAATAATTAGTTACTCATGAGATCTATATTTCAGATATATTTATAGTTACCTTTCTTAATAACTAATGAATGTGTCTGTAAAGAACATCTAACTGCCTTGAAAGTTAGAGTCCAATTTTCACATATTTTCTTTTAATAACTTTTATCATTTAGTCATTCAAATTGTTTTGTCCTAGAGTTTCCATTTTTTATTCTTGAGACAAGAATGCAAATAAATAACCAAACATTGGTAGATCACGACTGTACTCCTAGCGCCTCCAGAGGGCTGACATTCTGAGGATTGCAGTTCAAACTCAGCCTGTGCAGATATATCCTTGAGATCTTATCTCCAGTGAACTAGCAAAGTCTGCAACTGGAGAGGTGGCCCAAGCGGTAGAGTGTAATCCATGACCAAGAAGCACAGTGAGCGAGAGTGGAAGGCCTAAGTTAAAGCCCAAGAACAGCACACAAAAACTGTGAATAAATACATGTGATACTTGTTCTTGCTAGGTAGTATTCTTGTTCCTGGAAAACATCTTGCCATTTATAAATAATCAATTCAACATTCATGAGCAGTTGGGTCTCAGTGCTATTGTCCAATGCTAACTGGCAAATACAATTCTTTTATTACATTAAGCTTTGATGAGCATGGCCCTTATAATTTTTACCTTCATAGTAAATGGAAAGGCTAAATCAAATCAAAACTTTATTTTTTAAGTTATTACCCTGGAATTTCAGCAGTTTAGATGTCCAGATGTAAAATTGACAGAGTGAGTGCTATTGTCTTTTCAAAGAGAAATGTATATTCTAATTGACCTCAGCATGCTTAAGAGCTCCTTTGCAGGTGGCCGGTTTTAGTTTTAGTGTCTCAGATTTCTCAACTACTCTGGGCCTCTGCTTCCTTATTTCTAAGAGGAACCAATCATAAGTAAATTTCAGGATTATTAGTAGCATCACACAAACTCTTTCTAAAGCCCTAGTATACAACATATAACTGCAGCTATTAATGATAACCTAATTTATATCTAGTACATACACACATGGAAGTCAGAAATGTTTCCATTATTTTTATAGCATGGAACATTCTGATAGGATTCATTGTACTAGAAATCTTTTTGGAGAAGTAAGGGATAGAATTTGTCATACCTGGTGTAAGACACTATGTGCATCGCATATACCTATGTATACAGATTCAAGAAAAGCAAATATTCATCTGCATGCTTGTTTCCTGAACTACAAATAAGGAATGAATAAACCATAGGCTTCTCTCTATTCACCTGTCCATAAGTTCTGTCCAACTGTTCTAGGTCAACCTTCCTCCCCCCAACTTGTGGACAGAATAAGAACAGACCCACATGTACTTTCTCCTAGGGATAAAGCCTTAGTGGGGAAAGAAGCTTTGGGAGAAGAGGAACGGACACCCAAGAAGAAATGACAGTCTCTAAAAGCCTTACCTAGCATTTAGTAAATGGAGTCTGATATGGTAATTCCATCATGGGTGTTTCTTCTCTATAAATAAAAAGCATGTGTATGTTTGCTTGACTCTCTCTTTGGTTCTCCTCAATCTGCGTCTAGCCACCTGTCTCAACACACATTTCTTCACCTGAAGTCACCCTGAATCTGAATTATTTGACTCTGAAATTTTAGTGCCTAAGACCTTTTGTCATCTCAAATTCCTAACACTATTTTCTGTGCTCTGGTAATGAGCCTCCTTATCTCCTCCTCTTCATCGCAATCACCATCATCAGCACCATCTCAAGAACGCTGGAGGGTGCCCCATGTCCATGTGACAACTTTTCATTATAATTACAATGAAATGAAAATCTTTTTAATTATAACTATAATCTTTTAATCATGTGGCATGAGGAGGTGCAGCCCACACATTCCCATATGCCAAAATTCCAAGTTCTGGAATTTTTTTTTAACTTATAACTCCCTTGACATCAAATATAACAAAATTGACAAAAGACTTTTTGTAGTCCCTTTTTTTTTTAATCACACAAGTAGCCATGTGTATTACTTTGGATTTATTCACATATTTTTAATCATAAATCACTACTGCAAGCTGGCTGGGTATATATTGTTCATCAGATATGATATGTACAACTGTTATACTATCTTAAAATTTGGCCAAATCTGAATCTTAAAACATACTTGACCATGAATATTTGAAATAAGGGACTGTGAATGAGTATTGCTACTGCAATATTTTCTTTTACATCTTGGAAGCATAAAGCTATGTTCAGTGGGTTGGCATGTTGAAAGTCACACAGTTAGCAGATAATGTACTCAGATTCACACTGCATTAGTTGGTGCTTCAGAGCCTGGCTTCCCAACATCAGAGCACATAGCCCAACTTTCCTAAACACTGCCCTAGACATTATCCTGTTATGTAATTATAGTTTTCCTATTATGTTCAACAATCATCTGATCACTGGGTCTTGTTTTTAATTTTAGGAAACCCATGTACTTGCACTTCCCAGCTCCACTATGAATTAGATGCCAAATTCATTTGGATCTTCAGTTCCACCATGCAAGTCTCTTACTCATTCCAAGTCATGGTTTAGCCTCAGGTCTCTTAGGCTTCACTTCCAAAATTTCCTATCTTTGTGAAGACTTCACCTTAACCAAATTTACTTATATTTATATTTTTATCATTTATATGTATATCATTTTATACATTTGTCCGTTATCTCATCCCATTCAATGTATTCAACTTTTTCTTTTTACAATAGCTTATAAAAATATTTTCAATAGCCCTTATAAAATTATTAGACAATGACTTTAGGTCATTGCTGATTGGCTATGAGTAGAATTTAATAACAATCCCATATTGTGGCCTTCACCTATATAGTTAATTTTGACTCCATAGTCTTTAAATTCACTTTTGATATTCTCATTTTGTCGGGCCTTCAGGGATCCAAAAAATTCACCTTCATACTTCAGAGTCTTAAATTGTATGGCTTTCTTTGCATTTTCTCTGTGCTCTTGATGATATGTGGCTCGGGTTTCCAAGCATATTTCTACTTATAGACAGTTTATTATGCCTTTCTAATTTTATTTCTCTACAAGCCCAGCAAACTGTGATCTCCTTTTTCTATAGTATAATGGTATTTAGTTATAATTAACTGTAGCAACAATATCGCTTTTGTTCATAATTTTTATGAGCCCTAGTGTTGTGTGTTTTTATTTCCCCCCTTGACATCCAGCTCCATTAATTAAACATAAATTATACCTAACATTAATTGACTTGAGTGTAAAAGTAACCTGTGTGTGAATCATATTCAATAAAATTTCATTTATTTTTCCTCTCTTTTACTGAAGCATATTGAAGAGTTTCAAGCAAATTAAATCTGACTCTTGAGTTTATTGAGAATATTAAATTTAAATTTTGGTATCATTATTATATCTTTGAAGAGCAACTGATACCAACTTGATGATTAATATATGGGTTGTGTAAGTGGGAAATGAATATATTTATCATGTTAGGGTTCTGATATTTAACTAACAAACAATTCTACTTCATCTCCATTTTGTTTGAATGAGTGCCTAGATTTATCTGTTTTATGATTGATGTAATAACCTTGTTATCATATCTTTATAACATTATGCTTATACTCTAGGCTTTTATACCTTATTTTAATCTTTCTATTTCATTAGGACAAGCATATGTTGAAAACACTTTACTGGTCTATTGTTAGAAAATATAAATCACAAGTTATATTTTGGTCATCAATTGACTTGTTCAAGCAAGAAAATTCTCCTAAAGTAGTATGGAGGTTCCTCAAAAGACTCCACATAGCTCCCCAATGATCCAGCAACCCACTTTTGGGCATTTACCCAAATGATCACAAACAAGACCATACTAAACCTACAAGCACAACAATGTTTATTGCAGCATTATTTACCATAGCTAAGATATGGAACCAACCCAGATGCCCCTCAGTAGATGAATGGATCAAGGAAATGTGGTCTATTACACAATGGAATTCTATGCCTCCATCAGAAAGAATGACATTGCCCCATTTGTTATGAAATGGAAAGACTTCAAAAAAAATTATACTTAGTGAAGTAAGGCAGGCCCCAAAAAACATAGGTCCCATGGTTTCCCTTATTTTCAATAACTAGCATATGTCTGAGACAAGCAGAAACGGTCAGATAAGTTGATATTAGGCAAAATGAACCCCCAGGTAAGGATTCAAATGGTTTTTCTTTCTTACTATTGTTTCAAACATATTTATGATATATTTCTTTGTTGCTTTGTATGTCCCTCCCCCACAGTATAACCCCTGTTTTCTCTGTATTTGATGTTGGTATAATTTGTGGAGGGGAAGGGAAAATAGGGATACAGGTGGACCCATGAGATGTACAAGTCGTTATGTCAAAAAACAAACTTGACAACTTTGGCCAGGAAGGGGTTGGGGGTGGAGTATGTGTGTGGAGAGATAGGAAGGGGAAACAAAGGAGGAGGCAACAATGCTTGATAAGAAATGTACTCATTACCTTGCCCACGTAATTGTAAACCCTCTGTATGGTATTTTCACAATTAAAAAAAAAGAAAGAAAATAAAGAAAATTCTCCTAAATATATGCAATATTACCTGTCTGAGCAGTGACATGTTTAAACATTTTATTCTGTACCTACTCAGATAGCATCAACGTTCAGGTTTCAAATAGAAACTTTTCTTTTTAATACTTTCCAGAAGATTTTATTTATTTTTTGTAAGCAATGCATTCAGTCTTTCTTTTGGGAAGAGATACACCCTTAAAACACTCTTAGCTTGAAGTTTGTTGTTCATTTATACACTAGTTGTTTCACATACATGCATTAATCTTATTTTCTTTTTATTAATTCTTTACTGCTCAAGGAAGACAAATGCACTGAGTTATGCCTAATAGTTTTGTCACAAGATGCTGTTCTTCTGTTTGCATTGATGGTTATCAACCTTCATAAATGACAGTGTGCCAAGGGACAGATGAAATCATTCATAACTGACATCTTGCTTTTGACCTTGCTTTCTTTTCTTATTATTCTTCCTGTCAGGTGCTTCCTAAGGACTTTGCATTTTTATTTTTCTCGTTGTTCTATGTTCAATCATGTAACTTTTTTTTCTCCTTCAGAAACCAAATGTAGTGTGAAAGGCAGTAGAAATCAGAGATGAACCACTACACAGGAAATCATCTAGAATATCTCAGGTTAAGATTTTTATTGACTTAGCAAGCTTTTCTACACAGAGAGTACAATAAAGACATTCAAGAGTCATTCTGGCTATAATTTGGTCAGGACAGCAGTTCCATGGCCTCATCTACATGACATGGGCTTTTCAAGGGAGAACTCAAATAGTGTGATTCCTTACAAAGTCAAAGTTCAATGAAATTAACACCAGGATACAGGTAATTGAAAGGAATGGGGTGGAGTCAAGGGGAGAGTGGTAGACAAATGAAGATAAGAAGTGAGGGAAACTGCAGTCAAGAATTCAATCAACACATATCCAACAAAATCAAGAAAAGAGGGGAAGTGTGAGGTTGTTGAAAGGGGTGACATTGGTCAAGGCATATTGTCAAAAACTGCTTTATTGAATAACTCCTTTGTACACTATTTTAAGATAATTAAAAAATGTAAAAAAAGAAAGAAGAAAGTGTCATAGGCACTGGAGATACAGCTCAGTACTTAGAATGTACATGACCTTGGGTTTGAACCCAGCACCACAGAAACATGCTATAAAAATTAGCAAAGAGAATATTATTTACTGTAGAAAGAGTTCCATTCCAGAAAGGAATTACAAGCATTTCTAAATAAGCCCTTGTACTGTGACAAATTATCTTAGGTTTCACTTATTTGAGAAAGTCTTTAGGGTTCATACCTTGAGACCCCTGTTAAAGGTACATGTCTTGCTGGTTTTTCAGTGGCATCTGGCTGTGGTTGAGTGGCTAGTGTCCAAGTCCATTCTTTCTTGCTAAACTTGTGAAAGCTGGGCTTGTCAGAATTTCCAGGTGGCTTGTTTTTCAGATGTAGTTTCAAACATAAGTTGATAAAAGCTTAGGCAACTCACTACCTGGTGGTTTCCTTGAGACCTGAGGTCCCTAAATAGTCCACTTCCTTACTATACTTTTCAGATACTACTTAGATTTTTATACAGTTATTTGTTGTTCAGGAGTTTTAGTTATGATTTACAGTAAGGATATAAAAAAGAGACTACTACTAAAGTCTTTTGGAAACACTACAGTGATTTAATAGGTATGATATTGATGGATGGCTAAATCAGAGACTGATTTAGAAAATCTAGGACCAGGTTCAAATATGTAAGCACCCTCTAATTGGAGAAAGACAAGTATTACCAAATGGTTTGCAGAATTTGACTAATTCGGAGAAATTTATGTATTGTCTCAAATGTGAAACTGAAATTATAAGTGAATATGTTAATATTTCTCTACAATTTATGTGTGAGAGAGTCGAGATGGAAGAAATGAGAGGATTTATAATAAAATATTTCAGGAATTCTATATTAGATTACTACTTCACATAGTAGATTCCATGCTTTTTAATATTTTTATCTCTAGTACATATTATTGTAACTGGCAATATGTAGGCACTGAATTTTGTAAGTAAATGAATGGATTTGAAGAAAAACTTTGGGAACTACAGATACAAAAAGTCATGTTATATTCAAAGTAGAGCCCCAACAAATAAAATACCAAATCATGGATGGGTTTGATTTTTCTTCTCCTGGCACATAAATTCACCCGGAAGAGTCAAGTCTCTCAGTTTTATTATAAACCTTCTTGTAAGATTTAAGACAAACTTTCTTGTAAGATTTAAGACATGTTTGTATTTCAATGACTAAAGGGATCATATAGCCCTCGTTGTTGCTATTGTGAATTCTTTGAGCATGATGTTCTACAAGTTACAGATTTATAAAAATATTAATAATGATGATAAATGTAGACCAACTTCCATCACCATCCCTACCTCTAGTATTGCTATGTGTCAGACAAAACCTCCTTTTCTTTAATCCTTAATTAATTGTCCCTTTGATTCTAAATCTGAAAATCAAATATTGACCTTGAAAAAGGGCCTCTCTTTGGTTTTGGTAAGATACAAAATTCATTAATTAGGTGTGAATTACGCATCTCTTTCATACAGAACTTACATGAAGAGTCTTTGAATATAAAGGTTTGTTATTTTTGAAAAGCTAGCTGTTGTTGATCAAAATGAACTCTAAGAAATGGAAGTGAGAGGTTTTTTATTTTACTTTTTGTGGAAGTTTTTGTTGTTGTTTTTTTTTCCTTTTGTTGCTGTATTTGATTTTTGTGCTTCTTTCTCTTATGTAAGTTTATCTGTTTGTGGCAGTGTGAGGGGAAGCTCAGAAATGCTGAGACAGAGGGTGAACTAAGTCAGCAGTGGTACTCATTAGACATTATTGAAAATGAACTACATAGTGTGGGAGAGGGAGAGGGGTCAAGAGGGGAAAAAATGGAAAAAAACAAGGGATTAGGTGACACTCGAAAAAGAAATGTCCTCATTACCTGACCTATGTACCTGTAACCCCTCTGTGTATCACCTTTACAATTTAGAAAATGCTGTTTTGCAAAGTTAATTTTAAATCAACTGATTCAGAATTCTGCTTTCTAGATGTAGCTGCACAAAGAACTACTTGATTATATATATATGTATATATATATATATCAACAGAATAAGATGTATTTGTTGACATTAATGTCCTAAAGCATGAAACCATGAATCTGCAACTCTTTTAGATTCCCCTCTCGAGATACTTCTTTTTCCTCTTTACCCTATATACTCTAAAATATGTATATAAATAATACATGTCATGGCTGTTTGTTATATATTTGTTGGGTCGTCCTGCTTGCTTTTCTGGCTACTATTCTACTAAATGTTCTCCTTTGTTTCAATTAGTTTAACTACAAGTTTCACAATGATTTTAATATAAATTTATCCTAGAAACACAATGATTCAGCACCAAGGAATCCTAATTATTTGAAGGCCACTATTTATCATGGTGCTATACTTTTTCTTCCCTTTGTTCAGTATGTTTCATGATTTCCTAAATTATCTACTTTTCAAATGATTTAATGTCTAAATCATCTAAGAGATAAATTTTTTAAATGCATGGGAAAAAAACATCTAAGACTAGATATATATCACACAAAAGTGATTTGTAATTTACATCTTATTCCATATTCCCCTGGATTATCTGCTTAGCTTGTATTTGGCATTAGGGTCATAGTATCTGTCATGTACATCATGTTCTATACTAAGTTCTTTTTATATTATAATATGTACTACTAAATTTATGAACCTTAGATATTCAGAAGAGATATTTGCATAAATACTTTTCCTTTCCATTTGAAGCTTGTTGTATGGAAGTCATTATATCTGGTAATTTAATCATTATAATAACCATTGTGGATAATCATAATCAGAGGGTCAACAGATAATCATTATAATCTATGCAAGTCAAAATAATGTGACTATGTAATCTAATTCTTGAACTATAATGCATTTTAGAAATTGTCACTTTTCCTTTATGCTCACTTCTATTGCACAATATCTTTATCTATTGGATAAGTTACTTTTCTTCTTTCCCTGTTTTTCTTCTTTGCCCTATTTTTCTCTTTCCCTATTTCAGTATTTTGCGCTCTTGGAAGGAGGGCTCAACTTCACTTTTTGAGAAATATGGTTAGAAAGTAGGGTAGAGGTATCCAGAACTAAGATACAGAGAGATTCTTTAAATTGTTTAGATTCCACCCCAAATCAAGACTGTAGCATGGGGCCAGGATGGGTGGACACTGAATAGGACACTATGATAATAATATCTCTGGAAAAAACCCACACTCATTGATAATTTTGCTAGTGTTGCATTTGGGGAAACGGTTGGTAGATTCATATAAACTAGTATGAATATTATCAGCATTCCAATATTTCTGTTTTTTGCCCTTTTATGCATTTTCCACTGGTCATAAATTCTGTGCCATGTAAAGAAATAAGATTTTTCCTTGTAGTAATTATGTGCAGTTTCTCAATAATGTATACTTTTTCAAAAATTTCAGACAGAAAAAGGATTGTCAGAAGTATGGCAGGAAAGTAAGCCTGGTAATCACTGGCAGAAAGCCTCTATCCTGCTGGGAAAGATAAGGAATTTTGAAGTCATATTTCAAGGTATCAGAACAAAGGATCTAGGAGGTGGAGCTGCAATCGATGACATTGAATTTCACAACTGCACAACTGGTAAGTATCCAGAGGTATTTCCATTTGCATGTATAATGTGGCCATTTTAGTTGTTATACATTTATGAAATGCTCTGCTGTTACTTCTTTTTGTGTCGGTAATGGGGCTTGAACTCTGGGCCTAGGCACTGTCCCTCAGCTCTTCAGCTCAAGGCTACCGCTCTATAACACTTGAGCCACAGCGCCACTTATTAGAGATAATAAGAGTTTCACAGACTTTCCTGCCTGGGCTGGCTTTGAACCGCAATCCTCAGATCTCAGCTTCTTGTTACCTATTTTGTATACAGAGAAATCAATTGAAAAAGGTAACTGTACAATTGAAAAGTTACATGTTAAGTCACACTTATTCAAGTTGATTTGGGCTACTGTAACAACATACAATAAGCAGGTGGTGTCGAGATGGAAATGTGTTTCTCAGAGTTAGAGGTGAGGAAATGGGAGAGGAAGGCACTGGGCAGACTTACTTGGGAAGTGTTGTTTCTTGGTATTAGAAAGCACCATGCTAGATACTCTTGCCTGGTAGGTGGGCAAATGAACCCTCTTAGGATTATTTATAAGGGTACCAGTTCCTCTATACGAACCCTGATCCAGTGTCTTAATCACCTCCCAGTCACCTTGCCAGGGAGATGATGATGTCAGCATTCGAATTTGAGGGGAGATTTATTCGGGTCAGTGCATTAACTCCACCATCCTTCCCTTGTAACTATAACTCCATCGTCCTTCCGCACCATCTCCTTCTTAACAATGCCAATGCACTTTAGGTTTAACTTCTAACACGAGGTAAAATGTAAACCTAACATTTGCAAGCCTTTCTCTAATTGAAATCAATAAAAAATAAATAAAGTGAACCAGCAAAATTAAAGGTGAGAAGCCAGCCGTTGAGTCATCTATGAGAAATACATGCAGTCAGGTGCAACTCAAGCAAAACTTGAGCGGAGAACTATCCTTAGCTCTAAAACTGCGACTCCAGCACTAAAGCTGCATCACACTAACTTGGGGGAAAAATGCTGTTCTTTATCATGCTTCTAAATGGGAAGATAGCTGCGCTTAGATTTTCTTTATAAAACTACCCAGAAAATGTCAAAAATAATTATAAATATATTTGTGCAATTTCATAGTTTGTAGGGTTGTTTCAGAGGAATTATTCCATTTGATTTCCAAAATAGTCCTATGTGACATACACTGCCAAGGAAAGATATGCCTTCTGTGGTTCTTCTACAAACATTTGCTTGGCTGCAAGCCTCTGAGAGAGAAGAGCCGAACCTGCATGCTATTGAATTTTATTGTTGCTCTCATATTAAAATACCATTTCAGCAAGGCAGTTCAAAAATGTGACTCTGGTTTTCAGAGATTTTTATAGCATCTGTTCTTCATATGAGGCATACTTCTTCAAAGTACTCTGCTTTGTCAGAAATAAATGTGTTAAAGTTTATTTTCCCTAGTTCCAGAAAAGATGGATGCTACTCCATTGTTACCTTACACTTTGTTACATAAAATCAGTTACCATTCCCTGTATAAGCTGGGGAGCAGAGCACATTACTGCAGTTCCTGTGTACTATGAGAGATAGGGTTTGGGCATGGAGATGTTTGGTGGCTAACACTTCAACGAGAGAAAATAGAGCTCTGCAGATACAATCAAGAAAGGGAATTGTTCATGTGAGAATATGCTTCCTCAACTCTTTGCTGGTAAACCTCCTAATAATATGTTGACTTTTCTATTATAGTTTGCACCTCAACTTATAAATGATTTTGGTGATTTGAAGGAAAAATGCATTGAGTCTTTCTAAGATTTTAGAAAAGAGCTTTTATTATTATTATTTTATTAAACATAACAAATTCCTTCCTCTCAACGGAAGGAGAATTCCTAGATAAGTTGATTTAGAATAGAAGGGAAATGAAATTTGTTAGTTCCAAAACTTGCTGGGTTTCATGTTGAAACTTTCTGTTTCTTCCTTGTCTGAAAGTCCTTTGAGAATTAACATGATAATAATAATTTCACTGAACTCAGTCCAAAACTCAGCTTACTGGGTGGTACTTGCATATCTTATATTTAATGAAAAACTACAAAGAACTCTATAGTTCTTTCTACACAATCAAATAAGGAGTATTTTGTTGTTATTTGCACCTGAATTTGAATAATCACACACTCAAATCATTTTAGGAAAATGTAACCATTTACTTTTGATAACAGAACCAGATAAAAATAATATGAATTTTAAAAATTAGTTTTCGTTGTAATAGAAAGCATTAAAAAACAGTAAAAAAAAAAAAAAAGCTTAGGAAATTATGACTGGAGCTAAAAAAACCCCAATGATTTTGCAAATCCTTATTTATAAATTATATATCAATCGGGGCTGGGAAGGTGGCTCAGTGGTAGAGCCACTTGCATGCCTGAGGCCCTGGGTTCTATTCCTCAGCACCACATAAGCAAAAAGAAAAAAGCCAGAAGTGGCGCTGTGGCTCAAGTGGTAGAGCGCTAGCCTTGAGCTGAAGAGCTGAGGGACAGCGCCCTGGCCCAGAGTTCAGGCCCCATGACTGGACCCCCCCCCAAAAAAATTACATATCAATAAACTAGAAGTGCTCTGTAATATGAGTAATGAGAAGGAGCTTACTGTATGTTATCCTGAGTTGTTCTGTATGGATGCCAGCCCCAAAAGAAGAAAAAGTCAAAATCAAAAAGGTATTTTCACACAGTGGATAAAAATTTGTCATAGAGCAAGATACCTGATGTGAACCTGGCTCTGCCACTTACCCGGAGGAATAGGCTTTACTCTATTTGCCTTTGTTCTTACCTCAGGTAGTTTGAGATGAGGGAACTTTTATCTCAAATCTGTAAATCCTAAATATATTTATATATGAAGGTCTTGGAATAGTATTGATATGTAGTAAAATGACTTCTCTATACATAAATATTAGAAAGTTGAAACAAATTTTGCCTGAGGGGGAAGGAGCTTGGAAGGGGATTGATGAATAGAAAAGAGAACAAGGCAAATACATTCATAATACTCTTGTACATATGTGATAAATATGGGAAACAACATTAGTCTTGCAGAAAAGATGAGAGAGAATAGGGGAGAATAATGAGAGGGATGACGGACCAAGAAGCATCCGACATGCAAATGGACATGGTACACTGGAGAAATGTTGTACAATCATGTGAAGATTAGAAATTAGTAAGTAAAGCCTAGTACGAAACGTATATTGCTACAGAATTGTTTATTTTAGAACCATCAATAAATCTCTCCACGTCTTCCGTATACATTAGATGCGTTCCCAAGTTCCAGATGGCATGCCCACATCTGTTTGCTCTTCCTCAATTGATAGAACAGGTTCCCTTTGCATATGAGCGGTTGAGAGAAAATAAAGCAATTTTTGAGTGGTGTGGGTTATTTTCTAAGTGCAGTATAATCTAGCCTATCCTAATTAATGTGTTACACAATGTCTTCTATTACAAAGAACACTGTGTACATTTTGAACAATTATAGTCAACGTGTATATATGTAGACATTGGGATATGTAGCATTGCAACTGGGTGAAAATGCATTGCTATCTAATGTCCCATTCTTAGGATTGTGTTAATAAATAAAAAGCAAATGGCATCTATGATGTTGATCCTTTGGAGTTTTATTCAACTTGAGGCAATAGAAGAGAGATATATTTATCTTTGTAACTGAATAATCTACCTGTGTAAATAGTGTGTTCAATACCTCAAATACTAAAATTCTTGCCAATGAGGCAAGTGCAGTATCCCTGGTTCTAGCTTTGGAAGATTAAAACAAAGAACTTTATTAATTAGGATAAATAAAGCCTACACTAAATAAAATATGAACCAAGAGGTAGAAATGGTTCTTCACCATCTTCTGTCTACTTGAAGCAATCACCCACCTTCCCTTTCCTGCTTGGTTTAGTTTGAGACAAACAGTAAGCAGGAAAGACCTCAGCTCTGTGTTCAGCTGGCCTCATTGTGCTCATCTGTGTCTTAGAACAAAATTATTTACTTCTTATAAAAGCACAGAATAGTTATTTCTGGCCCAGTGCCATCTTGTAAACTTAAGAACTATGTGACTCAGTTTACTGTATCTTTTTTTTTAAATTAATTAATTTATTTTTTATTGTGAGAATACCATAGAGAGGAGTTACAATTACATGGGCAAGATAACGAGTACATTTCTTATCAAGCATTGTTGCCTCCTCTTTGTTTTCCCTTCCCATCCCTTCCCATACTCCTCTTCTCCCCCTACCTGATCCTCACCAAAGTTGTAAAGTTCGTTTTTCGACATAACAACTTGCATATCTCATTGTTGCAATGGGTCCACCTGTTAGGGGAATGAACCCCAAGATAAGTATTCAAATGTTTTTTGTTTTTTTCTTTCATGCAATTGTTTCTAACATATTTATAAGATGATTTCTATGTTGCTTTGTATGTCCCTCCCCCACGGTATAACCCATGCTTTCACTGTATTTGATGTTGGTATAAGTTGTGGAGGGGAAGGGAAAAAACAAATCATTTAACTAGGGATACAGGTGTATCTTTAATCAGATATTTTAAATTAAAAAATCCAAACCATGGATGAATCTAATTACTTTAATATTGAATTAGAGTAAACCATTTGGTACATACCTACAAAATATCAGATGTTGCTTTATCTTCCAATATAATTGCAAAAATTAGCATTTTAGTGTTATAAGGTCTACATTTGAAGATGTACTTTTTAATTATATCAAATGCATAAGTGAAATATTATAATTAATGTGATTACATTTGATTATAATTGAACTACAATGATATGACTTGATTCATTCATAATATTAGAAAAAATAATTACTTGAGTAGATATTTTAGTAAAGCTTAAATAACCCTTGAAAAATCTCTAGGTTCAAATGAAGGCAGCTGTAAATTTGAATGTGAACATTATCCTCAGTTCATGTAATGTCTAATTAAAATTTGTTTCAATTATAATGAACTTCTCAATGCATTATGTGGATCAGTAAGACTATTATACAGAGTATTTGTGACAATAAGTTCTTCCATTTTTACTAAACTACATTTTTACTCATTATTGCCTATTCAAAATAATGTCTATGAGTACGACTTCCATTTTACACTCATGGATATATATTTTTATTTTCCATTAAAGAATTGCAAGCTAGAAATGTTGCTATGAATAAATATACACATTAGTGTGTAAGGATGATAAACTTAAGATATATTTAAATTTAATGTATATGGAGCTCAAGAAAATGTTATCTAGTTAAACAACATACAAATAAACAGGTTACAATAAAACCTGTAGATATTTGTTCATTCATGAATATTAATCCAGTGTGGAGAGCAATTTTCTTGTCTATTATTTTTAATACAATGCAGGCAGTGTTTCCAATAAGTAAATTTCTGAAAAACTTCCTATTTTGAATAATAGGAGAAGAGAGCATATGGAGCATTTTGGAAAAACCACTAAACTCATAGGTACCAGTCAAACTACCATAGTATAAACACTAACAATCATTCAAAGTACTAGCCCTAGTGAGGTGTGAGTCACTTGTAATGCTACTACTCAGGAGGCTGATATTTTAAGAATGGGTTTGAAGCTAACCCAGACAGGGAAGTTTGTAAGACACTTATCTCTCATTAACTACCAAAAGCTAGAAGTAGAGCTGTGGTTTAAGTGGTAGAGTGGTAACCTAGAGGAAAAAAAAACAAAACAAAACTTCAGGGACAGTACACAATCCCTGAGTTCAAGCCTTAGGACAAGCACAAAATTAATTAATTAAGTAATTAATTAATTAACACTAACACAATTTAAATCTCAAAAGTTTTGTGTTGGGTGCTGGTAAGTCACATTTATAATCCGAGGTAGTCAAGGGGCTGAGATCTGAAGACTGCTGTTCAAAGCCAGCCAGGAAAGAAAATTACCTCAGTCTTTATTGCCAATTAACAAGCAAAAACAAGTCAGGAATGAAGGTGTAGCTCAAACAGTAGGGCCTTGAGTGAAAAAGCTAAGCAAGAGTGTAGACACCTAAATGTAAGCCTCAGTAGTAGCACACAGATAAAAACAAATTTTCTAATGAAAGAAAAGCTCCAGTAAATATATGACTTTATGTTAAAAAAAAAAAGGAAGGTAGATGAAAACAAAGTTACATTGATGAAGAGTTGTGGAGAAATGTTTAAGTCTGTAGAGTGATAGAGACTGGGGGAAAACAACCAATAACCAAAGACTGGAGAAAATCGTGCAACCAGTGAACATTTCCCCAAGACAGCATGTAAAGAAACGTAGCAAGAAACAGTGGGAGGAACAAAGTGGGATGTGCTTGGGCTCCCAGGGCTCTGTTACATGTTTCCATCTACTGAGTCTTGGTGCCTCAGACATTGCAGTGGGAAAATCCAAAGGAGAATCCTCACAACTGTGCTATCCTGACCTTATTCCTTTATATATCAGTAGGTGCCATTTAATGGTACTATTTTATGAAAGTACTCATTAGATAAATATCTACACAATAAAAGGAAACGAATATGTATTGAAGCATGAGCAGGTGCCAAGGCCAGACTAGAATCAGATATACATGATCTCATTTAAGAGTGGGAACGGATGTTTAATATGCAATGGATTCTTGAAGGAAGTCAGCCAAGTGAATCACATGAATTGCCTGGAAAGTTGTCTCAGAGGAGTTGGGGAATGAAGATTTTTTTCAATTGTTGATTAAAAGGTCAGAAAGAAGCTTAGAAAAAGAAAGTAAGTGTGGTTTGGCGTTCTTTCCACTGGGTTGAAATTGGTGGGGGAGTTTTCCCCCCCTCAGAAATCTCTACATTAATGAGGTTTACTCCAATTGCCAGTAACCTTAAACATAAAGAGAGTTTACTTAAGGATACAAGGAATATCATGAAACATAAGATCAAAAACATAGAACAGCTTTAGGCAGATATTAAAAACAGAGATTGAAAAGTGAGAGGGAATTTCAGGCCACATTTCTTTCTGTGTATCTTGTGTCTGTGCCAATGTTTCCTTTCTGCCAAGCTATTTCATTCCCCTTGGTGGATGTGGGTCTATCTCTGTGTCTCTGTCTCTGTCGTTCTGTCTCTCTGTCTTTTCCTCTTTCTCTTTGTCAATCCCTCTCTCCCTCTCTCCCCTGCTCTCCTTCTTCCCCTCCGATTCAGCATACCTATATAGAAAGCATGGCTGAACAGAGTTCAAGGGCAAGGGCATGTAACTGCAGATGGCCTTTATGTAGCTACAGTTTTCAATCATAGTCATCAGACTGACATATCTTGGGTCCGATATACCCTAAGACAAGACAAGACAGCTAAGATTCCTGCTGGAATCCTGCCTGTGTAGATGGCAGGAAGCTGGATATATAAGTTATATTAAAAATCTCTTTTATTTCCTGTATTCTAATATTTCCTAGAAATACTAAGCATTTGGTTCTTCAGTGTTCTTTTCTTTTCTTTTCAACAAGTTTTTATTGTGAAAATGCTGTACAAAGGGATTACAGTTACATGAGCAAGGTAATGAGTACATTTCTTATCCAGCATTGTTGCCTCCTCCTTTGTATGCAAACCCAGTATCCAGAGCCCTCACCGCCATACACCACCTTTATGGAACTTTCAAACTCTGGGGCACTAGTCACCTATGCTAGCCACAACATGGCACCTCTAGTCAATGTGCCGTGCCACTTACCTCCGGTTAGCCTATCAAAATTCCTTTCCAGAAACCAAAATACATGCTGCTTACACAAGTCCTCTGTTTCTGTCTGTGTCTTGCCCAACCCTAAGATTTTCCCCAAGGTGGCTGCCTAGATGAAGCCTAGATGAAGATGGGCCTCTGTGAATATAACATCAATCTTGTCAATGGAATTTATCTCCCCAGCTGTTGGCCTCACCATAGGAATAAAAAGCCTATTTCAGACTCCAACTCCACAATCAGCTCATTGACAATGAATTTTTAGAGTATTACATCATGCATTCAGCAAAAATTAATTCAGTCTCTCCTACAAAGAAACGTGCAAGGATACAGTATTTCAGTAGAAGGTTTTCTGAGCTGAACTAGAGTGGGATAGAAGGAATAGAAGAGATGAGTGTGTGGAATACTCTGGGGAGATGATAATTCAGGATGACTGATTTGTTCCAGTCACTGATGCTTCTTTCCAGCTGGCAGGAAGTAGTAAGGTAAAGAAAGAACCAAGAACACACATCAGCTGTCTTTTTTTTTTTTTTTTTTAATAAAAAGGCTTTCTTGAAGCTGTTACCCATCAATTATGCTAATAAGGAATATGAGTGGAAATTTAGTAGCATTCCAAACTGTAAGGAATTGTAGAAAATATGTTGACTGAAAACTAAGTTTTATTACTAGGGAAATAAAGGAATATACAGTTCATTTATAGTGAGTACTGAAAAGCAGGCCCACAAGGTCCTGAAAGATAACATATGAATTAAAAAACATGAAAATATTATTCATCCATCTGGAGATGGATTCTAAGATCTTCCATGAATACCAAACTTCAGAGATGTTCAAAGTGCCTTATATAAAATAGAATATGTGTACAGTACATACAACCTATGCGTATCTGCCTGTACACTTTAAATCACCTCTAGTTTATTTATAACACCTAATGTAATAGCAATGACATGTAAATTATCATTTTGTATATTCTAATGACAGGAAAATAAATTCCATACACATTCATACAGACACAAATTATTTTCAGATATTTTCAAGCCATGCTTGGTCCACATGTTGAGACCTTACAGGTATGTAGGACCAACCATAATGCCAATTAAGAACTCTTTAAATAAAATTCTACTTAATACTCATTTCTGTTTATCCATGTGCTGCTGTCGGTTGAGATTATTTATTATTGGTCTTCCCTGTCTTTATGGTTCCAAGTATATTTTAGATATGAGACCCTTGTATGTTGTATGACTAGTGAAGATCTTCTCCCAATCCGTGGGCTTTCTATTGATCTTGCTGGCTATGTCCTTTGCCATGCAGAAGCTCTGCAATTTCATGCAATCCCATTTGTCCAATCTTTCTTTGATCTGTTGTGTTTCTGAGTCTCTATTAAGAAAATTTTGGCTTGTGCCAAGGAGACCTAGGGTTTCTCCTATTCCATCCTGTAATGTTTTCAGAGTGTGGTATAGTAAATTTTTAGTAAAATTTTAACCGCATTTCTATCAAGATTCTCCTGCTTTTTACATTTAGGGAATATAATTTATCAAGTTCTTTAAAATGTCACCATTCATTTTTCTTAACATTATATGGTGGAAATTTTTCATGCTAGAGTAGATAAAATAGAACTGTTTTAATTTCCTTCCAGTAGACACTCTTATTGAGGGTCGTTGAATTGCCGCTTCAGTTACTAGCAGTCAACCACAGTATGTCAGTTTACTTAATAACTGCCCCTCAACAGCTGGCCACTTGTATATACCAAAGAGACATCATTTCTTTAATAAAGGGCAAAGGTTCTCTGGCTGTTCATCTCTTGCTGTGCCTACTTTGCGAATTAAACCTTATTGTAGGGATGTATGCATAGGAAAGGAACATAGCTTTGTAGGATCTGCAGTTTCAGGCATTCACTATAGATCTTAGGGTATATCCTTTGTGAGTAATTGGGGATCACTGTAATTACCTCTTTAAAGTACTTAATTCCAAAAATGAATCTACTTGAGATACTAGGGGTTGGGTTTTCAGCAAATGAGTTTAGGGGCAGATCACTGAGGTGTTCCAGGGTTTACCTTTAAATTAACCACTTCTATTGTACCTGATTTTAATTATGCTCCATATTTTTTTCTGTTCCATTTTCCCAAAGTCCCTTACCTAAAAATGTACCATAAGTGTTTCGAGTATTTTTTTTGTCTTTTTAATTTCTTTTCCTTCAAAAAATGTACTTGTTTCTATGCATAAACTGTTTTTTTTCTTTTTAAAAATCTATTGTGTTTTGCACTAAGGGAAACTCTCAATTAATTTTAGTTGTTTATTTCTCATTGGCTAATTAGAGTTTTCTTAGTTGTCCCACTCTGGTGGAAACTAAAATGTGGAATTAGGTGATTATCCTTATTATCTAGGACTCTCGGGAATTCATTTGGCTCTCATTCTCTTAATTGCTCTAAATATAAGCATAGTCCTAAGTATTAAAAGATCTTTTGAATGTATACCAAGATTAAGCTTGGAAACTGAACGATTAAATGAAAACAGATAAAGAAATAAAAGAAAAATATGAATTTTGTCACTGCATAATTGATTTTAGCAATATATTTCCAGATCATATTTAGTATGTTCTTTTAAGGTTGGTAACATGATCACTGAATGGTATTGCAGTACATATTACATATCACAAACACAGTGAAGGAAAATTGGACAGTATATGCTGTTTTTGAGCACTGACTGCAATTTTCCAGTCTGGAGAGTGCCTGGGAGATCTTGTGAAGACAGGTAAGCAGGGCTAGCTGAAGGCAGTCAGTGAGTGTAAGCCAGTGTCCACATTTAGGTAATTAGAAAAACTCTGAATCTCTGGTTTTTCCAGGACTCCAGAAAGCTTATTCCAAGAAATACACTCCTTACTTAACTTTATTCCCCAGTCCTTGCTGGTAGCCCACAGCCCATCATAGAAAATGCATTTTTCTGAAGAGGCAAAACAAATAATAAAAATCATTTTCCTTCCCTTTTCTGCTTTTATCCCTTTCTCCTCTTTCCTTACCACTTCTTTAAAAAATTAAATGTTTACTGCTTATCATGAAATGCACCACTGTGAGTCTCAACGTGGGCTGTGCCTTAAGTTCTCTTGGGTTACTTCAACACTGGGCTCTGCCAAAAGTCCAACTTCAGGGCAGTGCATTCTCTCTGGGTGTGGGACCCATGCATCCATACATTTTAAAGCATCTGATAATTTGTATAGTGATGTGCATACTTATTATATGTACATATTTTTCAATGTGTACTTTTAACAGTATAATTAATTGATCTTTAAGTTATTCCATACAGAAGAAGAGCATTAACTGTGCTTTAGAAATTCCATCGGTGCTTCTCCAACCATGTCGTGTGCTTCTGTTTTCTGCCAGAGGAAGACAGTAATCTGCCTTCATAACCATGATTTTCCCAACCTCGTTCTAGTTTTACACAACTGATTGTCTTTCTAAATGATGTTGCTAAAATGTCAGCTTTTTGTTCTTTATGTAAATGGTCATTATGTAAAAGTGAATATATTTTTGCCTTGCTTTTTTTTGAGGGTGTTTAAGTCTTCACTTAGATGGAACAAAGACTCATTCATGTCAGAAATTACTTTATATAATCATGGGCGACTATTCCTCAAAGAAAAAATGTAATTCCATTTCTAGATTTTGATTTTATAGAAGTAAATTAGAAAGAAAGGAAGGAAGGAGGGGAGGAATGGAAGGATGGAGGGAGGGAGGGAAGAAAGAAGCAAGGAAGGAAGGAAGGAAGGAATAGAGAAAGAAATTCATTCTCCTAAACTTACCATATTTTCTAAGGTAGAAGTTTTGAGCTGAGTATACTAGTTTATATCAGTAATCCCAGAATTTGGAATATTGAAAGAGGAAGATCCTGAGTCCAAGGCCAGCTTTGGCTAGAGTGAGCGTGAGACCACATATGATTATATAGCAAGACTTTATATCTGTTTATCTATCTATCTGTCTGTCTGTCTATCTATCTATCTATCTATCTATCTATCTATCTATCTATCTATCTATCTATCTATCTATGTTTTGTTTTAGCATTATCCTTTAGGAGTGTGTATTAGGTTGCATGCTATAAGCTAAAAATCAGTGATTATAAATAAAAAATACTACATTTTCCTTTTCTTACAGCTACTGTTTTGAAATATGATTGTCATATTAAAAACTATTTAATATATTTACATGAGTTTGGTGATAAATATATACTCATAAAACAACTATCACACTATAAAGCATACATAGCATCTAAAAGTTTCCTTTTGTCTCATCTTATGATTATTGCCTTTAATGGCAAGAGGCTTATTACCTGCTCAGCCTCCTTACAGAGTCACCAACATCTGGCTTGAACACATATCTTAAAACCTACTATGATTTTTGGCAGTGCGTTGAACCTATCATGATATGTACCATTAAACAATAATATTCAACATTTTCTATAAGAAATATTTTCCTAATATTGCATATGTTATTTTACAGAAATCTTTAAAACTCCATTTTATTGATACAAACCAAGAGGCAAAAATAAAAATCAAGAAAAAATGGAAAAAATCTAATATTTAATAATATATGATATAAATAATAGATAATAATCAAATGTTTGTTACAGAAACCTATGCCACAATGTTTCCGTACCTTTAGTCATTCAATGTTCA
The DNA here is from genome assembly GCF_024711535.1 of Dipodomys merriami. Taxonomy (NCBI): domain Eukaryota; kingdom Metazoa; phylum Chordata; class Mammalia; order Rodentia; family Heteromyidae; genus Dipodomys; species Dipodomys merriami. The sequence continues at coordinate 8,822,342 of NW_027205603.1, forward strand.
CCTACCTGTTTTACTCATATATAATCTTCAATATATTCTCTTATCAGATGCAATTTCTAAGGCTGGTAAAAATTTTAAAAAATCACCCAGCTTTGATAGATTTGATGCTGTCCTATTTGTCAATAATTAAGTAATAAAGACTACATACTTTGTTTCATTTTTAACACTTATCCTCAGTCCACAGGAAAGCTTTTAAGTTCTGGAGATCTTTTTGAAATACTGTGTCAAAATACTTTCAGATTTATTAAAATTTTCTACATCACCCAAATGTAAGAAAGTTCAGTAGAAAGTAATATGCTGTAATTAGACTGATTTGTATTTATTTTATTTAGAAGAAAACAATAACTTAATCAGTTTGGCCCTGAAATTTGCTCATAAACTGGAACTTACATAACAGTATCCTAAGATAACCTCACTACATATATAATAGACAAGAAACAGTAAATAAAAGATTTGAACCATACTGTACACTATTTCAGTCTATTGTTCTCATGAAAGACCATTAATAGTGTCAAAAGGGTTTTAGAACCTTACATTTTTAGGAAAGACAAATATGCACTTGAATATGAGAAAAATTTTGTACAGATAATTGATTTTTTATAGTTCTCTACCCACTTCTATAATAAGGACAACATAGAACAATAGGAGGTACAATTAATACCATTTATAGTGTACAATTAATACCACTTATAGTATACATGCTGAAAACGTTATTGTGTATATTAAATAACCAAGGACATGTTTGCTAAAGATTTTGGGATGCATAGTTTCCCTTATTTGCAATAACTAGTACATGTCTAGGACCATCAAAAAAGGTCAAAAGCTATGTACATATGACCATGTAAGATGATATTAAGTGAAATGATCCCCAAGACAGGGACACAACTGTTTTTTTCTTGCTTTCTATTGTTTTTAACATACTTATAATGCACTATGTGGTTCTCTTGTTTCTTTTGTATGTTCTTCTCCCACGGAACCCCTGTTTTCCTTGTATTTGATTCCAGTGTCCTGCATCTTATATATACATTTTTATCATTTGGGGTGAAGAAGGGATATAACAAAATGCTTAAATAAGGATACAGGTTGACCCATTGTAAAAATGAGATGTACAAGACACCATGTTGAAAATTAACTTTACAGTTTGGGGGGGAGTGCAAGGGAGGAGTTGGGGAGGTGGGAAGGGGAGGGATGGTAGGGGAAAAACAAAAGAGGTGGGAACAATATTCCATAGGAAATGTACTCATTACCCTACTCATGTAACTAACCCCTCTGTACAGTATTATTACAATAAAATGATTTTGTTGAAGGAAGATTTTAGGATGGTGGATGAGAGGACTAAAGAATACAAAGCATAAAAAAATCATGTACCTATTATTTCTAAGACTGGGGTTTGCTCTACAGGCATGCTACCCCTTAAGCCACATGAACAGTCTAGCAACAAAAGATTCTTAACGCCTTGGTCAGAAGTTTGGATGTTTATTAAACATTAATGGTTACTCCTTGGGATCAGAAAGTTAGGCAAAATAGTTTTTTAGACATCTATCTTGGGTGACTGTTAATCTAACTTAATAATGTGGAATCTATCTTATAACAGGAGTCTTCAAATGCTTCTTGATTTGGTTTTTGTCTTTGCTTTCTTTAGTTGGAGAGACTTCTGAGATTTGCTCAGAAGCTATGGATTTTTTGTGTCAGGACAAGAAGTGTATTCCATCCTACCTTGTGTGTGACTATAAGCCAGACTGCCAGGACAGATCTGATGAAGCTCATTGTGGTAAGTGGATCTGTCCAAATATAGCCAATTAGCTCAGGTTTTCCCCTAATGAGAAGAGTAACCTTATTGACACTGATGGCTCAAAAAATATATTCTCTCCACACACTAGAAGAGACTCAGACTCACCAAACATTTGCTCAACCTTTCTATGCAAGTACCTGATTGGAAGCCCACTCCATTATAAACTATAGCAAATTATATTATGAACATATCACATCACATAAAGATGCAGAACTACGTGTAGGGCTAGAATTAAAATGGCCAGAAACTGAGCTAGCTCTCTACATTTTCCCATTAGCTTTGATTTCCTTTTCTCAAAATTGTCTTATCTCATACATGAAGGTAAATATGACTTCATTAAATATCTAATAGTTTAATACATTTTATGAATTACAACGCCAGAGAATTGAGGACTAGAAGTGCCTCTACTGGTTTATTTAAATTCAAGATTTAATTCAAGTGATTTTAAAAAGCCATCCATAAAGCAAATATATAATTTAAAAATACAAGACATATTTAAATGCAAGTAATTTTTATGATTCATTGATTAGCCTTACTATGGAATTGTGATACTACACAGGCAATCTATTGTAGTTATAGTTTGCTTCAAACAAGCAAAGCAACCCCTGATACTCATGGCCTCAATAACAATTTCATTTTGGTTGTCTATGGGTTGAATATTCAGGCAGGGAGTTTGCTATTGGTTGCTATGATTGGAATCCGTATGGTGGAAGTGAACAGTAATTTCCACAACAGCTTCCTAAGTTTAGAATTTGGCATTATTTTTTGTCCACCTCCCCCCCCCCCACCCGCATTCTACTTCTCACCTTCAGAGTTATTCCCTGGGACTTTGGCTTTACATAACATGTCAGCCACAGAGAATAAGATAGGCAGCCATCATCCTGGTTTCTATTAATGTTAGGATTCCAAGAGTTAGCCTTCCAAGGACACCAGGAAAAACAGCAAGATGATTTCATTTGCTTTCAGCTATTTGTATATGGGCAATTTTGGTTTTTAGAAACTAAAGTCAGTTCCATAGTCATATGGTTAGTGGTACTCACAATTTTGATAGATCATTCCAAGAAATCTTTACATTTATTAAAATGAAAGCAATATGTTGTCAAATTAAAGTTATTTTTCCTGAAACCTCTTCATGGATTTGGTTCAAATCCTTATAGAGCACTAAATAGCACATATAATTAATATGTTAATCTTCAAATTGATTTCAACACTTTTTTACACTGACATCTCAAGGAATTATAAGCATTAGAGCTGGATTTTTACAGTCAGATAAGTAATATACTATGTATAATGAAAAATGGCAATATTTTCAAAGTAATATTTAGGGATGTATATAAATAAGAAACAAATTAAGTTTAGGGTTATTAAAACGAAGGCTTCATTTTGACTAGACCCTCCACTTATTGGGCAATTATTTAAATTCTCAGAGATTCATTTCCCTCATTTTTAGTTGTTGTAATGATAACCATCCAGTAGAGTCCTATGAGCATTAAATAATATATTACATAAATGAATATATTGAATTATATGAAATATTTGTTCAACATGCTGGAATTATGTTAGCCTTTTCTATTTCATTATTTTTATATTAATTGAAATGTGTCAACTATAGTTCTTTGTACTACCAGACAAGAAATGAAGTTATTCTTCATGATTAAATTATCACTACTGGCTAATAACAAAAATAAAACTTTCTTTTGCATCTGTTATCACCTGTTGCAGGATTGCATAGTTGGTATTAAATTAGATAATTCTCTTTTCACAAAATAATAAGTCAGAAATAGACAGGTTTTTATGGAAAGAAATTATCAGCTGTATAATTTATATTCAACGTAGATTGTGTTCTAGTTGGCAATGTGCAGTATTTGTTTTGGTGCTCTTCTTCCTCTGCTATTAACAATTTAGACATACATAATTATTCAGTCAATGCACTGTTTCCATACCCACAATCTTTGAAATCTTTCTCCAATTAGTAATGAAAACTACTTTTCACTTGAAAGAACACTAGTATTTCTGTATCATGAATTAAGTTATCGCATAAAGGAAGACTGCATGAACATAAGGAATTAAGCATAATGACATATGGAGCTATATCTTTTGAAATATAACCTGGAAAATATTTTCCACTGATCATATAGCCTTATGGACAAATACTATATCATTGAGAGAATCATGTTTTTTTATGTTTTACCAATTCTTCATTTCCACTCATGGGACTGTGACAAAAGTCACAATCTGAAGTCATTTTTTAAGAATAACATAACATCCATTTAAAAAATACTGATATATATGAGTATAAATAGGAGATATTAAAGTCTTTAACTTTCTTTTGGTGGATATTTACCAAGTCATCTAAATTGAATAAAATGCAGTTCAGGAGCTGTTTACAGAGACCCATGTGTATAATAATTACATGTCGAAATGAAGTAGTGGATTTCAGAGTTATACTTGGTTACTGGTAAATAAATATCTTATCCACCATACCAACCTGAGACCAAATGTGGTCTGGAAAGATGAGCTTTGAATTGGTTATTCACAGATGATTTGATTTTCTTAATAGCATGGAGAAGACATACTAATATACCTAGAGGAGAAAATCAGCTTAAACATTCTGGCAGTTTGTGCTGGGTGCCTAATTCCTTTCCTTTCCATATACAAAAAAATGCTCAATTCTGGTAGCATTGGGGCCAACAAAAATTCATCTTTTCCAAACTTCCTTTAATTACAAGAGGTCCATGAGGTTCATGTAGAAATTTGGGGATGGAATCACGGCACTGGTGTACATCATTCTGAGAGGAGCTAGTGTAGTCATCTAGCAACCATGGAAGATCATGGGAAAGAAAAGACGGCCAGAAGAAACACTGAGTATTTGGACCCCAGCACCTGTCTCAAACTGGCAGCTTCCAGATCCTTATTAATTGAGATAAATTAATTCCAGTCAAAGTTTCTTTAACCTGTGTTTTTAGTTGCTTGGCATCAACTACCGTCAAACTATTACAAATGACGAGCAGGTAGCAAGAAACCTCAAAGTTTAGCAACTCTAAATTGGTTAATTCAGTAACTTTTTATTATGATCAAAACTATATATTTGTATGGGTTCTTTCTTTTATGTCCTATCTTCAGGCTTTGTTATTTTTAATCTTTGAAACTGAAATTCTAGACCATCAACAAATGTATTTTTTCCTTTTTTTTATAAGTATGGCACACTTTTTCTAGAAACCATAGTAAGAGAATTTCCATGGTAAGCCTTGTTTTCTGGAGCTGCATCCCAAGACTAGGCTTGATCTAACAAAGATGATATAAAAGAATGATTCATGTCTGCAACTGAGTACATGAACCATGAGCCACCTTTGAAGGTCATACCTGAGTGATAGAAAAACAATATTCTAGTAAATTGAAGTTCTGTCTTAAGACAGGGAAAGAATAACTGAGAAAAGTCATCAACTGCTAGAGAGAGTACTTTTTTAAGTCAGAGAAGTAATCCTAAACATACAATTTAAAAATCAGTTTACATTTAAGAGGTAATCAGATATTTTGGCTGGAATAGAGACAATTTTAAAAGGAAACATATTTCATCCTGAAAATTCTTACATCAAAGTAAAGGTTATTGTATTTGAGGCAGGAAATTGTGAGAATGCTTTCATATGGTGTGAAGAACAGAATGCTTTGAGCAAGAACAAGTAACACAAAAGCAATTATCAAGATGTTTAATGTGAATTGTAAGGTGGACCGAATGGAGCTTACACTAATGACAACCTTTTAAAATAAACCAGGGGTTTGACCAGTGCAATAGTTATGAAACTTACAAGAAGGGAAAACTCAGATTGTTCTCAACAAAGCATCTACAGGGGATAGTGAGGAATTAGAAATGGAAAGGAAGAATGTGAAATCAAAGATGACTTTGAAGGTTTGAGTCCCTAGAAAGAAAATTCATGTGGGGAAATTAAACTGTAATCTCAGAAAATGATCCATTTGTAGAAATGAAGGATAAATTGATTTGAGGCTTGTTGGTTTTGAAGTGACAGTTGCATATTCCAAATGAAATATTTAAGAAGCTTTTGAAGATGCTAGACCGAATTTCATTGTAGTTGTAGGTTTGCAGACCATCTGTTTAAAAGTGTAAAAGGCTATGGGAAAATATGAAAGGGGATTTATAGAGTGAGAAATTTAAGCAAGTAAAACATTATCTATGATCTATAGATTTATCTATCTATCCATCTGTCATCTATGAACAGAGCACCTGTCTGTATCTATGAGTTACAAGAATGAAATGAGTAAAGAATGCAGGATTAAAAGACAAGGAAAAGTTGTGTGCTTTGAAGAAATGTAGCTATGGGGTATAAATAATGATGTTTTGATGATTTAAGATGAAGGCAGAGATTATTCAGAAAAGGAAAAGTGACATATTTTGAAGTGGAAAGAGAATGAGCTGTAAGAATAGCTATCTAGAATGTACAGATGTCTTCAAAGTTGAAGATAAAGTCATATGACAAATGTGACATATTGGACCAGAGTTCCCAGAGAATGGGAAAGATAATATCATATATTTCTAAGCTGTGTTGTGGAGTGAGTTACATAAAAATATAGTAGTTCCAAATTTGAATGCAACATCATGTGAAAACTGTGTAATGATATTGTGTTGTAAAATCGTGTGTGCTTATATTTAGCTTAAACACTGATAAAACTGAAGTTCTCATTTATATACATAAATCTACACATTCTGTATTATCTTAACAAGATATGCACAAAAAGACACATAGAGTCCATACATAGTCACACATAACATAAATGAATAGTAGTTACGTAGAATGAATGAAAATAATGTGCATAATTAAAAGTTCAGAGGAAATGAAGCTAAAGAAGTAAACTTTAATGTTTTATGTAAATTCACTAAAAAATACAGAAAGCGCTGTATAAAAACATTAAAACTCTGTCCATATTTGACATCCATTTTAACAAAAACAGACTTTTTTCAGAATAATATTCTGTATAATGATGTTAATTTGATGTTCAGAGAAAGTTATGAATAAAAAATGTTAAAAATAACACAAACTTTAACATGAATCTTTTTTAAAGAAAGGAAATGTCAGTGACAATTTCAGTTGATTCATAATGATTAAATAGCCTGATAATTCATTCTGTCTGTATAACGTAGCTAGATTTTACAGTGAGTGCTCAAATATAATGACTTCTGTGCTAAAAGTAAAAGAAAAATGAAAGCCTAGATATCAGAATATTCTTATGGAACTCTTCAGAGATGACTAGTAGATATGCACTTATCTATCCTTTTTTCTTGAGAATAATTTAATTTCAAATGAATGATCAGTCAATACTTTTTAAGAGTTTCTTTCATTATTCAGTCACTAGCTCTGAAATGTGTCCGATACTGTTTATGCTTCTCCCCAAAGGCTTTTTCTTTAATAAATGGCTTTGCCTCTCAGGTGGTGTTTGTTATTGAAACATTAGACTGATGAAAAATATTTCATTGAACATCTAGACAATGGAAGTTTTTAATTATTTGATCTGAATTATCCTTTTTTAATAAGTAAATGTTCTGGGTTTTTCTTGTTTACTTTTAAATTTTTATTTACTTTCATTTATGTTGTACCGAGGAATTGAATCCAGGTCCTCATGCATGCTAGACACATCTAAGCCACATCCCCTGTCTGACTTATCTTTATTATCATAATTTTATCTACATTGTTCATTTGTAGATAGTTTTATCTATCATCTATAAACATTATTAGTCAATTCAGATAATTCCTTAATGTATAAATGACATTATTCAAGCTGGATCTGCTTCCAGATCCTTTGATAATAACATGATAGAAGATCACTGATGAGAACAAAATTTTTTATTGTATATATCTTACTCATGAAGAACTAAAAAGCACAAATACAAATTTGAAATAAAAATATACAGTGGAATATGAAATATGATATAATTTTCCTGAAACTTCCATGATTGTTTTTATTTCACTAGGCTATTACACAAACATGGTAGGAAGCTGTAATTTTGAAACACCTTCCGGAAACTGGACCACAGCCTGCAGTCTTACTCAAGGCACTGAGAATGACTTGGATTGGACCATTGGAAACAGAATTCTTACTGAAGCATCAAGTCCAGATCCTGATCATACGCCAGGTAAATCTAATACTCTAAGGCCAAGTCAAAAGGCTAGAAGTCTCCTTTAATTGTCTGGGTGGGTGTTCCAGGAACTTCTGATGGAGTCTGGTCCTTTATTTCATTTTTTAGTACTAAATAGACATAGAGCTGATTTTCTCTCAAAGAAGTCTATTACTCATAGGGTTTCATTCATATTATCTTAAAGTTGTGATTGGCCATCAATTAGAACAGAGGTGGGTCATTTAGATGAATGGAGACATCAGGCAGATATACACAACAAGGGTTCTCCTGCTTCACAAGGGACTGCCAGCTGACTGCTAATTACATTCTTGTCATTCTGACCTGTAGCTGCCAGGATAAGAAAGGTAAGTGGTGATTGGATGAGTGAACATCAACATCTTCCACAATCCTAGTTCCTGCTCTGTGATTTGAGATTAAAATAATCTGTAATGGCTTTATTATCAAAGTAGAAGTATTCCTGTAACCTCACTTCCTTTTACCTACGTATTCTGTAGAGAGTCAGCACATTTGCTTTATCTATTCATTTAAAGATCTAAATTTTATGAAGGATGAAAATAATTTCATAAAAAGATAACAATGAATTTTTTTAGAAATGAAAAGTAGCTTGAGATATTTTTAAATTTTTATTATAAAGGTGTTGTGCAGAGGGGTTACAGTTATATAAGTAAGGCAATGAGTACATGACTTGTCAAACATTGTTACCCACTCTCTTATTTTTCTCCCACTTTTCCTTCCCCCGGGACCCCCCTCATAAATTATAAAGTTCATTTCCAACATAGTGTCTTGTGAGTATTGCTGTTGCATTGCTTCACTTTTGTCCTTTGTTTCACCATTTTGTTATTCCCCTTCCTATGATCCAGCAATCCTACTTCTAGGCAGTCCCCAAATGACCACAAACAAGGCCACACTAAAGCTACCAGCACAATTATGTTCATTACAGCATTGGGCAGTTCCCAAATAAACACAAACAAGGCCACACTAAAGCTACCAGTACAGCTATGTTCATTACAGCATTATTTCCCATAGCTAAAATATGGAACCAACCCAGATGCCCCTCAGTAGATGAGTGGATCAAATAAATGTGCTATATATACACAATGGAATTCTATGCTTCCATCAGAAAGAATGGCATTGCCCCATTTGTTAGGAAATGGAAAGACTTGGGAAAAAATGATATTAAGTGAAATAAGCCGGACCCAAAGAAACATAGGCTCCATGGGTTTTCCTCATTTGTAATAATTAGGATATGTTTAAGATAGTCCTAGAAGAGAATCACAATAGCTCAATAGCTATGTACATATGACCATATAAAATGATGCTAATCAAAATTAACTCCAAGATATGGAAACAAGAAGATTTTTTGTTGTTATTGTTTTTTTTTAATGTACTGAAATTATTTTTTTCTTTCTTTTTTTTTCATTCATTGTTGGTGGGAGTGTAAACTTGTTCAACCACTTTGAAAACTAGTATGGAGGTTCTTCAAAAGACTCCACATTGAGCTCCCCTATGACCCAGCAATCCCACTTTTCGGCATTTACCCCAATGACCACAAACAAGAACACACTAAAGCTACCAGCACAACTATGTTTACTGCAGCATTATTTACCATAGCTATGATATGGAACCAACCCAGATGCCCCTCAGTAGATGAACGGATCAAGAAAATGTGGTATATATACACAATGGAATTCTATGCCTCCATCAGAAAGAATGACATTGTCCCATTTGTTAAGAAATGGAAAGACTTGGAAAAAATTCTATTAAGTTAAGTAAGCCAGGCCCAAAGAAACATAGGTCCCATGATTTCCCTTATTTGCAATATCTAGTATATGTCTGAGACAAGCAGAAATGGTCAGATAAGTTGAGGTTAGGTGAAATGAACCCCAAGATAAGAACTCAAATGGTTTTTCTTTCTTGCTATTGTTTCTATCATATTTATAAGATGATTTCTTTGTTGCTTTGTATGTTTTTCCCCACGGTATAACACCTGTTTTCTTTTTCTTTTCCTTTGGTTTATCCCCTGATGTCATGTTTTTTTTTTGGTGCCCTGTGTCTTATATATACATATATCTGAGATGTTTTTGATATCTCAATCACGCCTGGAGTTTGTTTTTAGATGAGGTAAACATTTAAACCTTGACTGAATCAGATTATCCTTTAAAATGTCTCCAACCAGAGGAAGGACTGAGTAGAATGAAATAGACCAGCATCTGAAGCAAGGGAGAATTCTTGAATAGATTTTCTTTGGGCTACATAACTACCATGCATTTCCATGGATCTCTGTGCTGTTAGTCCCCTCTAAAAGATGTGGACTTACTTAGAAGCTTCTAGAACTGCACAAACAAATAAATCTTATAATATACATGTGCAGATTTTCTTAGTTCTGTTCCTCTGGAGATCTCTGAGTAATACAATACTTTTCAAAACAATTGAATTATAGGCACAATGAAATAAAAAATGAACAAGGTGAGATGAAATTAAAGTAACATTTTTAAGGAAGTGTATGCAAGATTGGTTTTGCCATTATATGACTAGTGAAAAGAGCACATTGCTTCCGTTGTCTTTACATTCAAGGCCAGGCTGGCTATATCGTGAAGCTCAGCTATAACAGGGGTGTCTGTTCTTGTTTCAAATTTTTAATTCACCTTCAAACTGAATATCTTACTTCTTTTGACCCTCTTAATTGTTTTTCCTTTTTCCTTCATCCTGTTTTATTATAAAAATATGTTTGGTGTTTAGTACATTATTATTTGAGCAGAATCGAGAATTGAGAAACTGAGATCAGTAATTAGTAGTTTTTTTGTGTTTTTTTTTTTTTGTGTGTGTGTGTGAGTTGTAGTGCCTGAACTCTGAGCCTGGGCACTGTCTCTCAGCTCTTCAGCTCAAGCCTAGCACTCTACCACTTGAGCCACTGCACCACTTCCGGCCTTTTCTGTTTATGTGGTGCTGAGGAATGGAACCCAGGATCTCATGCATGCAAGGCAAACACTCTACCACTGAGCTAACTTTCCAGCACAATTAGTAGTTTTTATATAGAACAAATATGAATATTTTAACTCTGTGGGAAAGTGATGCCTTATTTATTATGGTGCTGACATATCTACCACCTGCAAGGGCATAAAATTAAATTCCTGTTCTGTATCACATAAAGACATACATTCCAGATGGAGTAAATGCTTAAATGAAGCAAAGATAAATAAAATTCTTTCAAGAAACCAAATAAACTATGCATGATTCAGAGGCAGGAACTTATAAAAACCACTTTCTAAACCAAATTTGGAAAGCATGCTGGTTGCATCGACAAATAAAAGCCAACACATAAGGACGTATGTGTCAGGATATTTTTTTCAGCATCATTATAGTAAAAAAAAATTGGAGAATAAAAAATGTCCACCAAACTATCACTTGTGATCCTTTGTTTATCCATTTATTCAAATATCAGGCACTTTCTAGTCCATTCGTTAATAAAATAGACAGAAATCACTGCTGCAGTGTGTTGCTTACATTCTAGAGGAAGAAAAATATAATGGACAAACATAATAAATTAAATCCATAGCTTTTGAGAAGTTGAAGGTTAAAAAAAGAATAGAGCTGCATAGGTAAGTTGGGAATGCCTGTGGGTGGCACGTGTCTGGGTATTGAGTGAGGGTGACATTGCTGGTCAAAAACATGTGGTATATATACACAACGGAATTCTATGCCTCCATCAGAAAGAATGACATTGCCCCATTTGTTAGGAAATGGAAAAACTTGGAAAAAATTATATTAAGTGAAGTAAGCCAGGCCCAAAGAAACATAAGTCCCATGGTTTCCCTTATTTGCAATATCTAGTATATGCCTTAGACAAGCAGAATAGGTCAGATAAGTTGATGTTAGGTGAAATGAACCCCAAGATAAGTATTCAATTTTTTTTTCTTTCTTGAAATTGTCTCTAACATATTTATAAGATAATTTCTTTGTTGCTTTGTATGTCCCTCCCCCACAGTATAACCCCTGCTTTCATTGTATTTGATGTTGGTATAATTTGTGGAGGGGAAGGGAAAAAACAAATTTTTAACTAGGGATACAGGTGGACCCATTGCAACAATGAGATGTACAAGTTGTTATGTTGAAAAACGAACTTTACAACTTTGGCTGGCCGGGGGCGAGAGGGTGGGGGATGGGAAGGGACGAGATGGGGAAACAAAGGAGGAGGCAACAATGCTTGATACGAAATGTACTCATTACCTTGCTTATGTAATTGTAACCCCTCTGTACGGTATTTTCACAATAAAATTAAAAAAAAAAACAGGCCACAGAGAAAACATCATTAGGAACAAAAGGGGAGGCGTAAATTACCATATCTGTCAAAGGGAAGAGTGCCCCTTTCAGCCATAGATAATCATCCTATGCCTGACAGGAGTTTCAAACTAGGTGCTGGTGACATTTGGGGTAGTAAAATAAAAGGGCAAGGGTTGTCATGATGTTTATCAGATGAACTATTAGCTTTGTCTCCGGTTAGTCAAGAGAAGTCAGAATATGTTTTAAAAATTGTCATCTATACCATAGGTGGCAAAATCTCCACAAGCTCAGAATGTAGAAGAACAATCTAGAAGCAAAGGTCACTTGTGAAATCCACATGTCCCCATAACTATGTATATATCACCATATAAAATGATGCTTTTCGAAATGAACTCCAAGAAATGGAAACAAAAGGTTTTGGTTTTGTTTTGTTTTTAATTGTACTGTTTGTGGTTCTTTTTTATTCTTTCCCTTTTTTGTCTGGTTTATTCCCTTTTTCTTTTGTCCCTGTATTGATTTCTGTACTCTTTGTCTTGTATATAAATCTATCTGACTGGGGAGGGGAATGGGAAGCACAGAAACGGTGAGACAAAGGGTGAACTAATTCAGCAGTGAAACCCACTAGACACTGGGTTGGAAATGAACTATACAACTTATGGGGAGAGGAGAGATGAGAGTTGAAAAACTGGGCCAGAGAAAGAGCGTGTGCAACACTGTTCAAAAGGAAATGTATTCATTACCTGATTTAGGTAATGTCACCCCTCTGTATATCAACTTTACAATAAAATTTTTTTAAAGAGTTTAGTTTCATGCAGTGGATTTTTGATGATTTCCAAAAATCTATTGTGGAAATTGTATGGAATCATGATTGCACAGTGAGGTTCAGTTTTTCTAAAGCAAAAGTCATCTAATGCTCTTGTATTTGTGCATATGTGTGAATATATTCATTGATATTTCTATGAACAATGAGTAAAGGGAGAAAATGGGATTGCATTCAACTGCATGGCAAAGGACATAGGTAGGAAGATCAATAGAAAGCCCATAGGTGGTGAGAAGATCTTCACTAGCCATCAAACAGACAGGGCCTCATATCTAAAATATACTTAGAACTCAAAAAATTAAATCTTCCAAAAATAAATCATCAAAGAGACAACCACCCTATTAATAAGTGGACTAAAGACTTAAAGAGAGACTTCTCTGAAGAGGAAATTAGAATGGCCAATAGACACATGAGAAATGTTCAACTTCTCTGACCATAAAAGAAATACTACTCAGGGGCTGGGAAGGTGGCTCAGTGGTAGAGTGCTTGCCTTGCATGCATGAGGCCCTGGGTTCAATTCCTCAGCACCACATAAGCAAAAAGAAAAAAGCCGGAAGTGGTGCTGTGGCTCAAGTGGTAGAGTGCTAGCCTTGAGCTCAAGAGCAGAGGGACAGCGCCCAGGCCCAGAGTTCAGGTCCCATAACCGGATCCAAAAAGAAAAAGAAAAAAGGAAAACTAATCAAAACAACATTGAGATTCCACCTCACACTTTAGAATGGCTATAATCAAGAAATCTAATAACAACAGATGCTGGAGGGGATGTGACCAAAAGGGAATGCTACTACACTGTTGGTGGGAGTATAAATTTGTTCAAAAGACTAAACATAGAGCTCCCCTATGACCCAGAAATCCAGATGACCACAAACAAGACCATACTAAAGCTACCAGCACAACTATGTGTATCACAGCATTATTCACCATAGCTATAATGGAATTCTATGCTTCCATGAGAAAGAATGACATTGCCCCATTTGTAAGGAAATGGAAAGACTTAGAAAAAAATCATATTAAGTGAAGCAAGCCAGGCTAAAAGAAACATAGGTCCTATGGCTTCCCTTATTTGCAATAATTAGTATACACCTATGATAGTCCTAGCAGAGGATCACAATTGCTCAATAGCTATCTACGTATGACCATATATGATGATGCCAAGTGAAATGGTCTCCAAGACATGGACACAAGAGGTTTTATTTTGTTGTTGTTGTTTTTAATGTACTACATGATTTCTTTTGCCTTTTGTGTTTTTTGTTCCCTCTCTGGTTTATCCCCTGTTGTCACAAGAGTATCACCAGAAATGATCTGTATAACTTGGAGGAGGACTTGGGGAGGGAATGTGGGAGAAAACATGAAGGAGTAACAAGTTTGACAAGAAATGCACTTACTAACTTACTTATGTAACTGTAACTGCTATGCATATCACCTTGATAATTTAAATTTTAAAAAATTAACACGAACTATTTGGAAGCATGATATGATTTGGAGTTATGGAGGGGGTAAATAAATCCAAAACCAAAAGAGAATAAGTAAATAATAGCAGAAATTCCATGGTTGCACATTGATGTTTGCACTACATATTGTTAGCTTGTCATTGGAAAAGTCTAAACTGTGGCTTCTCACTTCAATACGTTTATCAATTTTGTTTTATCAAGCCATATACAATTCCTAAAATACTTATAATAATAATAGGCAATAAAAACAATTAATTTGTAATACCAATACTGTGATGTACCTTCAGTAATCTTTCTGTCTCTATATACTGCCAATCTTTCGCAATGTGCATATTTTTATAAAAGAGTAGACTTTTGGTTTGATTTAGTAATTTTGGTAGTGTGCTTCAAATAAATTTGAACATTGTAAACTTGTTTTAACAACACAGTTTTAGTTGTAGTATAATATTCCAATTTAGGGATATATCAAAATCTATAAAATTTGCTCACAATAAACTATTAAATTTATGAATATTTTATTGCAGTAAATATTATAATGAAGAGAATTTGTTTTGTTTTGGGTGCTGGTCCTGAGGCTTGAACTCAGTGCCTGGGTGCTGTCTCTGAGTTTTCTTCCTCACAGTGCTCTACCACTGGAGTTTCAGTTCCACTTCTGGCTTTTTGGTGGTTACTTGGAGATAAGAGCCTCATGGAACTTTCTGCCTAGGATGGTTTCGAACCTTGATCCTCAGATCTCCAGATTCTCCTGAGCATCTAGGATTACAGGGATTGAACCACCAGTGCCCAGCTTGAATAGACATTTAAATGGAATGATTTTACCCTGACAGTAGTTTTTAAGAAAAATTTCGTTTCCTTAAGAAATTTTGAGAAATAACCAATTTTCATACTTACTACCATGGTTTATGTAATAGTATGTAGATACAAATGCTTAAGTTATTTAGATACTATATTTCAATGTTCTCTTATAAGTACGATACTGTCGTCAATAGACACGAGAAGAGTCACATCCATTGTTCAGAAAAACGAACATGAAATGTCTTTTCCAATAATTCAATGTTCCTTTCACTAAACAGATCTATTGAAAGGATCTATGTGCCATTGACCTTTTCAACGAAATAATTAAGGACTATTAATGAAAGCATCTATTTTCTTTTTGAGAGTTCTAAAGTTCATGTAATTATGGTAAAGACTACAGAGAAAGTTTTGAATCTGGTTAATTATATAATATTTTGTACAAGTATGATGACCACAGATAAAACAGCAATCATTCTGACAGGGTACTGTATTATCCTCCCTGCTAAAGGCTACTTGAGTCAGTAGATTTTTGAGTACTCCCTTCAAAGCATGCTGATTACTTTATCCTCAATACATGACTATAGCTCAGGGCCCTTGTTTGGGCATCTTTGAAACAATGGGCTGCTAAATAAATTGTAAAGACACTAATTAATTTTGACCCTCTAGGAAAAACAAAATTCTCTGTAAGAATGTCAACAGATTCAAAGAGCATTTCTAAGCATCCCAACATTGTTGTTAATTAAAACTGTAATGAATCTTTTCAGTTATTGTTTGCAAGATGAAGAATTAAGTACTCAATGAGGCCATTTTCAATGCTCATCACAGGCGTGTTGATGAGTCCTTTTGGAGATTTTGCTAAGTTGTCAAGAGAAACTCCAAATACCAAGTCACTGTCTTCTCTATCCAAGAATAATTTGTTTTTGTCTTACTATAGATGAGATTGTATGGCAAAAATGACATTTGTGTAACATGAATTAATGAAAGCGTAACAGACAAGGCTGCTGTCTCTTTGTTTTCCTCTCTTCATACTTTTATTTTCTTTTTAATGATATAGTTGACCATCTCCACAAACACCAATGATATGTGTCACATTATTTGTAATGTTATGAATATATATTTTTATTCTAATTATAAAATACACATATGGAAATGCCTTTAATAAAAATTTTACTTTGTGCAATTGAATATATGTCAATAAGATAAAATATAAGTACAACAAACATTAAAGTATCAATAGCATAGTGCTCAAAAACATGAACTCTGAAGCTGGATTACTGAGTTTTAGATTCTGATTATTTTTGTATGATCAGCCAGTTGCTTAAAATCTCTCTTGTGCCTCAGTTTGTCTAATTATAAAATAAAAATAATAAAATAACTCATTTCACAGGGACTTCATTATGCTTACAAGATATTTTTATGTATAATATACATTATAGACGATATTCTATATACATATATACATTAATAACCTTAAGTATAGTTTTAGGCACAGTGTTAGGGATTTCTGTATCTTTTGCAATTTTTATATTCCCTTTGGCATTTAATTAGTTTAAATAATTCTTGATAAAGATGGAGGTCACATGTTAATTTGGCTTTAGCTCATGCTGTACTGGTAACAGCAGGGTAATTTACATTAATTCACGCAGTGAGCATTTCCTTAGTGCCTATTAAATACCAAACACTGTGTTGGTAACCAGTGTTATGACTAATTGGCATCTGGAAAGAAATATGTTGCCTGATAAACCTGCGTGCTTATGCTTATATTATATTTTATTTTCATCACCCAAGTCTGAAATATCCTCTAGGAATATTCATTACTGATATACTCATATGTATACCAGCAATTTAAAGTATAAGTTGTGCCACACATAGAACTTTGTTACTTGGTTGACAGCATTCTGTAGATTAGACTTTTTCTACTTTCTCTAAGACAGTATGAATGTATTTGTAGACAGAAACTTGGAAAGGTTAATTAAGGTTATATGAAATCACAACGGTGGGGCCTTAACCCAACTGAACTAGTATCCCCATACGGCAAGACAACAGAGAAGTCCTTGAGAGGAAAGGCCAGGGAAGGATATAGTGGGACACCAGCCTCTGTCAGCCAAGGAAAGAGCACACAGAAGAAGAAAAGTCTGCTGTCTAATAATCCATGGCCACTCTATTAAGCCAATAAAAGTATCAAGAAACTTCCCAAAGAATTCTCCAGGGCAATTCCCTAAGAAGTGTATCACTCAAAACACCCTGGGAAGCTGGGAACATGGTGTCACCCATGTATTCCTCGCATTACAGTGACACCTGGGGGTGAAGTTTTACCCATGCAATGCACTGAAGTGCACTGGCCTGGTGATTAAAAACACTGTAACCCTTCCTTCCTCCATTCATTCATGGGCTGAGTATTGGTTGAAGCTCAGTTTTACTAAGCTTTGGTCCGGAACCTGGATTAAATGTAAAGGGAGATAGAAAATCAATACCAAACATTATAAATTTAAAAGATGATATTGTCTTTGCCAGTAGGAAGAAAAGTAAAATGAAAGTAATTGGAGAGAAGTAATAGAAGGTGGGTGGTGGGAGGAGGCGGGAGATGATGGGGGGACATCAGGGGAAGGATCAGAGGAAGGGTCTGGAGAGGGAGAATGGGCAATGGGGAGGTGGTTAAGGGAAATGTCATGCATAGCTGTTAGAATGAAAGATGCCATCGTTGCTATTTTAATGTTACAGATGTTTTCTCCATGGATAGCAGAAAAAGGTTCCCATGCATTCACACAAATCCAATCAAAATGGTTTTTTTCCAAACAAAAGGAAAGAAAACAACACAAAGGGATTTAGAGGTAGAAAGCCAACATCTGTTACAAGTTTCCTAAGAGTTAGATACCATATAAGAAGATTTGCATATGTTACTCATTTAAACATTTTTTGAACATTGGGATGTGGGACATGCTGTTTGGTAAAAGGTTAAATAATTTAACCAAGTCACATGGAAGACTTCACATTTATCTCTCATTTTACCTTAATTGTGTTTTCTATTTTTCCTTGTCTCTGATTTCTCTCCTAATATGTCACCAAGGCATGTAAAAATCATGTGAAGGTTGACTTTATCAAGGAGAATTAATTGGATATTAGAATAAATGGGTAAGGAAGAATAGTATAAATATCAAAATGTAACTATCTTTAGTATATCTTTTGACAAACTTTAATATTATTTTTAGAAATAAATAGACTGATATGTAGGAAAATGATATATTATTCCGATGATAAACATTGAATGTGAAATAAAAGTCTACTAAGGGTCTACTTTATACAGAAAAATCTGTTACATTTTGTCTCTTGAATTTCAAGAATAACAACCAAAGTAGATATCTTTTTTTAAAGGATGCCTCAATAATACATGTCTGTCAATAACTTGGTAACTCAAAAGCTACTGTTCATTGAGTGCTAATTACTGGACACGAAGCTTAAAACAGATCCTTTAGCTTAACCCTCACAAGACCTTGAAGTTTTACAGGAAAAGAATGCCTGCAAGGATGCATAACTCACCCCAGTAAGAAAGAACACACTTGTTAAAACAAACGTGTTGGAGCTATGTCATTCTGAAGCAACAGTCTGTATTTCCACCTATTGATCTCTGCAGCCTCACATGACTTTCTCAAAATCTCTTATACTGGAATAAAATGTGGAGCAACTGATAGTTATTCTATTTTTCTTCTTCTGAAATTGACAGCATTCTTTCTCATTTTTGTCTATACAGAATGCCTCAAAACAAACAATGTACCTTTTCCCCTATTTCTTATTCCAGTAGCTGTTTTCTTGCCATAAATCTATTTTCTCTGTCTTGCTTTATTCTGGCTTGTTTGTCTACTCACTTAAAAGATTTCTGGGGCTGGGAAGGTGGCTCAGTGGTAGAGCACTTGCCTTGCATGCATGAGGCCACGGGTTCGATTCCTCAGCACCACATAAGCAAAAAGAAAAAAGCCAGAAGTGGCACTGTGGCTCAAGTGGTAGAGCACTAGCCTTGAGCTGAAGAGCAGAGGGACAGCGCCCAGGCCCAGAGTTCAGGCCCCACAACCGCCCCCCCCCAAAAAAAGTAAGATTTTCAAGAATAGCAAATACATTAAATTGTATTTACTTAAAAAAAATAAAACATATGAGAAACATTATTGAGTGGAAAGTATATGAATTATTTCTCATGAATCCTGAAAGACAAGAATAAACTTTTTAAGTAAATAATCTGAAAATATTTCTAGTTATTTAATTATTTGTTTTTGAGTATCCCGATATCATAGCTTATTGTTTTCCAAAATGGATTTACTAAATGTATTCGTATTTATAGACTTTACGTTTCAGTAAAACACATTACATTTATCCTTTTCTCTCTTCAGGTGTTTAGTCCCCTTATCTTTTATTTATTTATTTTATTATCTTTAAATATTAAACCACTCATTACATTGTTTTCAAACACCACATTTTTCTTCTACTTTTGATGCATAATAAGAAGAGAAAGAAAACATAAATAATTAAAGATTTCTTCACCAAAATTAAGGTCACTCATGGAGACCATATAGAAATAATTGTTTATGAAATAAAACACAATTCTTGCCTTCATGGATATAGTGTAGCTCACTTTCAGAACTTGGGATCATTATAAAGATTCCTTGACTTCATCTGCAACTTCAGGACATTTTTAACCTGTGTTTTCCTAACAGTAGATTCATTATTTTCCCCTGATACTATATTGCCGCTTATTCATTTTTCTTCCTACTTTTAAAACTTGATTGGGAGTCTTGCCCATTATTCTAACTTGGGTCTTCACATTGCTTCCTCTGTGTCCCTGTTTGCCCAGCACTTCCTTCTCTTGGGGGTCTGATTTGTCAAATCCTCTGGAACCAGGACATTCTGTGCACACTCTGGCCTCACACTGTCCGTTGTTAGCTAGGCAGTTGACATTATCCTCAAGCCACGTCTCCAAATTCCAATGCGTCTTGCCTTAACAGAGAATCTCTCCATTCTCACCCGAGCATTTTAGTTGTTGTCATTCTTTCTCTTAACACTGTTCATTTTTGCTCCCTTGCAAATTCCATTGCCTGTTCTTTTGCGTTTTAAATTTTATTGGAAAGGGGATGTACAGAGGAATTACAGTAACATAAGTCTGGTAACGAGTACATTTCCTTTTGAACAGTGTCACCCACTCCCTCATTCTCTCCCTCCCAACTTCCCTGCTCCCCCCCCCACTATTTCAACCCACTATATATTTCCGTTTCTTTGAATTTCTACTAGCCACCCTAACTCCCTCCTGCGTGACTACAGATGTCAAGGCAACTCATCTACAATGCACATAGCTTCATTAACCAAGCCATTCTTCATATTAACCAAGTATGTATAGTCCTAAATCATGACTCCCAGTTCTGCAACTTTTGAGAGGTATTTCATTGCCTTTTACTTGAGAAATTGACCCAAACTGCTTTTTGGAAGCACTGGGGTTTAAAGTCCAGGCTTCTCATTCACTAGAATGATACTTGACTACATAAGGCATGCCTCCAATGGTGTTTTTGCTGGTTATTATGATGATGAGGTCTAGGGAACTTTTTCTGCTGGCTTCCAATCTCAGCCTCCTGAAGAGCTAAGATTGCAGGCATGGGCCCAATTCTCCTGCAAACTGTTCTCTGTACCACAGATATGCCATGGGGAAGTTCAATATCAACATTTGTTCATATCATTGTTTTAGAAGGACATGAAATTTTTTATTGATAGAATACATTGATTACCAAGAGAAAGGAACTGAGGTACTAAAATGTTGATATGTCATTTTATACTTAACACCTGAGAGTTAGATTGGGTTTACCCTTTGCTATTGCAGTAGATGTCAGAAGGAAGTTGTCTATGTTATTCTTGTTTTTATCTTCCTTGTTCTATGTGAGTTTCCATTGAGGTATCTTCATAAGTAGGAAATATAAAATAAAATAAAGGTCTTTCACTTGTAGTTCCTTGTTATTATATGTACCCTTTTGGAAGTCTTTCCTCATTTGCCAAATTGAATCCATCTTTTATCTATTGAACTACATAGCGCTTATAATCTATATCAATATTTGGTCTTACATGCTTAAGATTATGCTACATCCCCTGTGGTAGAGTGTGTACACCCTATTATCACTTGAATAGATAGTAAAGGTGAGATGGTGGACTTGAAGAGTTTCCTAAAGTCTCAGTGTTCAAGTATCAAAAGCACAGGATGTCTGACTCAGCACTTGTCTTCTAAACAGCATGTGGCATTACAGTTATTTACATTCTTGGGCTTTGTTTCTCCTTTTCCCCCATCATATCTGACCCATCTCTCTAACATCCAAATAGAAGACACAGTGTCTTCTTACAGTAGTTATCTAATCAATAATTCGACAGTAATTTTCTTGTTGCCACTGAATCCTTTTTATGTCTCTTCTCAAAAATTCTCAGAAGAGTAGCACTAATTTGCAATTTGCTTCAGAACATCCTACATGTAGTATAACATTTAATTTTTACCACAACCCCATGAGACTAAGTTACTTACTATAATTATCCTTTATTGTTTCTGAGTCTTAGCGAATTTAAATCAGTTGACAAGGTCATATCCTAAATAAGTGGTAGTCAGAATTTGAATTGAAGCCAATATCTCCAGTAACTACAGATATCACTTCTGCCATTCTGACCAGTCCTAATTAGTGCATGGTATGTGTGTGTGTGTGTGTGTGTGAGAGAGAGAGAGAGAGAGAGAGAGAGAGAGAGAGAGAGAGAGAGAGAGAGAGAGAGAGAGAGAGAGAGAGAGAGAGAGAGAGAAGACAGAGACAGAGACAGAGACAGAGACAGAGAGACAGAGACAGAGAGACAGAAAGACAGAAACAAGAAACAAACAAAAGGGAAAAGAAAGAAGAAGGAAGGAGGCAAGGAGGGAGGGAGGAAGGAAGGAAGGAAGGAAGGAAGGAAGGAAGGAAGGAAGGAAGGAAGGAAGGAAGGAAGGAAGGAAGGAAGGAGAGAGTCTGAGGATCAACTGAGGACATCAGAGAGATAGAGAGAGAGAGAGAGAGAGAGAGAGAGAGAGAGAGAGAGAGAGAGAGAGAGAGAGAGAGAGAGAGAGAGAGAGAGAGAGAGAGTGCCTAGAGATCAACTGAGGACATCCCAGGTCCCCTGGTGACTACATTCCTTCAAGAAAAATAAATCTGAAATGTAAACCACTGAGACCCTTTGGTACGTTTCCAATTATATAAAGAAAAGTGTTTACAATTTATTTTATTAGTTCCTTCTTTTGCATGACTACAAAATTTGTTTTATTGCCAATCTCATTTTAGCAAATGGGATTATTATAGAAAAGTTATAAGCCAAGGCACCATTCCCATGATATCTTAACAAATAAGTGTTACATTAAGTTCTTTGGTATCTTTCAGGATGAGGATTAAAAGGTTTCAGATTCCTAGCCAGTGGCTCACATCTGTAGTCCTAGCTACTAGATGGGCTGATAATAAGAGAAATGTAATTCAAAGCCCTCCTGGGTACAAAAAGTTCACCAGACACATTCTTAACCTAGTCCACATGTGGTGGCATGAGCCTATCCTCCTGGCTGCATGGGAGCCCGAGATTAGGATGCTCATGTTTTTAAGCCAGCCTGGGCAGGCTTCATTGAAACTTCATCTCAATGAAGAAATAGGCCTGGTGGTGTGTGCCTTTCATCCTATACTGAGAAGGAAAACAGAGAAGGTTTGTATTCCTGGAACATGACCAAGTAGGAAGCCAAAATTCTGAGTTCAAATCGCAGAACCAGTGGAAAAAAAAGATAAATATATAGCTCCAGGGATGGGAAGGTGGCTCAGTGGTAGAGTGCTTGCCTTGCATGCATGAGGCCTGGGTTTGGGTTTGATTCTTCAGCACCATGTAAGCAGAAAAAACCTGAAGTGGTGCTCTGGCTCAAGTGGTAGAGCGGTAGCCTTGAGCTGAAAAAAGTTGAGGGGCAGCACCTAGGCCCAGAGTTCTGGCCCCACGAGTAGCTAAAACAAAAACAAACAACAAATATATACATGTATGTGTGTGTGTGTGTGTGTGTGTGTGTGTGTATGTATATAGACACACACAGACACAGACACACACACACACACACACACACACACACACACACATATATATATATATATATATATATATATATATATATATATATATATACACATATCAATACTAGAGTGCCTGCCTTAACAAATTGGAGGCCTTGAAATCAAACCTCAGAATTGCAAAAAAAATAAATAAATAAAATAAATCTATAGAAAGTGCAAATTAATTCCATTCATGGGAGTGAGTTATCCTTACCACTGAGAAAATTAGGAAATCAAAATGAGATGAAACTCTGTCCAGGCTTGTCACAACTAGAAGCTTCATTTTCTGTCTGATGGATGCTATTCAGGGAAAGTGTGTGGTATCAAGCTTAAAAGTTAATGCTATTAAAATGAGACCTTCTGGTGAAAAGCACTTTTTATCTAAACAGATACCAATCCATCTCAAAAGAGACTAATACCTAAAGAATAAAACATTGGGAAAAGTAGAAATAAAGAAGTACCATAATCCAGTCAATGTATAGCTCTCCCCAAATCAAATGAAAGTAATGTGAATGCAGTTATAATATCCAGCCCACATATGTGAAATAGAACCAAGGAACCTGAGGCAGTGGGTAACGTTGGGAGATGGGGGGGAGAATGATGAGAGAGTGACATTGATCAAGATGCCTTGTGCTCCTAAACTGGCTGAATTAAAAGCCCCTTTGCCCAATGACTTAAGGATAGTAAATATATATGAATATAATATAAATAGAAGTAATGTGGAATAGACCTTGTTATCAAATATCATGATGGAAATTCATTTTCCCTGAGGAATGTCACCAATATGATGTCCATTTTGACAATTTAGGAGAAACTTTTGTTTTCTCAGAACATGTTTAGATGCAACAACCTGGAAAAATTGCAGACATGAACAGCCAGCCCCTTGGAAAGCTGGGGGGGAAAATGAGAGTCCACAAAGAAATTGAGGGCATTTGAACCGATCGTCATTACGCACCCTTCTATTTTAGAGTGAAGGACAGGCAGAAATTACAGAGGTTGTAGAGAACAAAACAGTCAGTCCTCCCTCCCTGTTTCAAAAGGGAAAAACATATCGCATAGCATTTTAGAATCATTAGGCAGCTTTATTTTTATGAGCAGGAAAAAAAAAGGGGATGAAAATTGCCTCCAATTTAAAGCAGAGAGTGAATTCAGGTCATTTTAAGTGGGAACTCATTTTTGTGATTTGACCCCAGTGCAAGAGAATATGATTCTTCCCAGGGCACTGCACTGTAAAAATTTAGCTGTCTTTCAAAAGTATTAACTGTCCTTTAAAACAAAAAAATGTCAAATGTATTACACAATAGCTCCATGAAACATTTTCTAAGCCTAAGATTGTAATGAGCCATATCTAAAAGAGAAATTATACCTGTTGCTCTCTGCTGGCACCCAAAAATTACATGACCTGTGTTGATGGTTCCTATATGTGGCCGATATATTTGGGGCATTCTAATGTCAAGTTACCATTGTGATTGGAACCAAGTACACTCTGGAGCTGTTTACACTACTTATAATTGTCCCTAACTGTTGCTCGGTTTTCAAAATCATGTAGTTTCTCAAAGAGTGTTTTTTTAAGTAAAACTTGAAAAATTATTTGTAAATCTATGCCTGATCATAGCTAAGGATGAAATATAAAATTTGTACTTGCAGAATCTTAAGAATTGCAATCATAAAATCTGTACAAACAAAAGTGAAGTACTAGACAAAGTGTGCATAAAATACTTGGGGATACAGTGAGAAAAGAGGAAAAAGTCAAACATATTTAATGAGTGCTATTTTCCAGAATACTACATCTGGTATTATTTAAGTAAAAATGATACAGTTTTCTAGACTAAATCAAGTACATAGTGCCCTCAAATATATGAATTGAATGGCTTTTAAAATGGCATAGAAAAATGTGAAATCAACCACATACACTTTTTTTAAAAAAGTAATGCTACAAATGCCTGTCCTCTGAAGACTGTTCATTATTCTAGAATCAGATATTTAAAAATGAAATGAGTTAGCTAGGCGCCAGTGGCTCACACCTGTAATCCTAGCTACTCAGGAGACTGAGATATGAGGATCTCAGTTCAAAGCCATCCCAGACAGGAAAGTCCATGAGGCTCTTATCCCCAATTAACCACCAAAACCAGAAGTGTTTCTATGGCTCAAGTGGTAGAGTGCTAGACTTGAGCTGAAGAGCTGAGGGACAGAGCCTAGGCCCAGAGTTCAAGACCCACAACGGACAAAAAACAAAAAACTGAAATGAGCTGAATACTGGTCATCTTATCTATTAAGGAAGCTGAGATATAAGGATCACAGTTCAAAGACTATGTGGGAAAGCCTGTGACTCTTTTCTCCAAAAACACCTGGACGTGAAGGTGTGGCTCAAATGGTAGAATTCTAAGTTTCAAACAAAAGCTCACATACAGCGCCCAAGCCCTGAGTTCAAGCCCCAGGACCAGCATAAAAAGAAACAAAGAAGTGAACTGGTCTGAGGATTCACTATTAAATCCCAAATACATAATGCCAGAGAGAATTTTTATCTTTAACAAATTCCTAATGGTGTGGAAGGCCAAGCTGACCTTCTTCAAGGATATTGTAGATAGAAATAGGTAGTTTTCAATGAAACAACTGAAAGTTTATATATTTAAAAATGAGTGTAGTTTAAGCTTAAGAATGAGTTTATTTCTTAAGCCATTTTCTATAACAGTAGGTGTTAAAACGGTGATACAGTACATAGTTTCTGGGTAAGTTGTATATTTCTATTCATATTCACTTATTCTATTCACTTTTATGAATCTCAAGAGAAAAACATGGCATTACAATAAATTGTCCCCTTCCAAAGTCAGTCTTTGATACTGCAGTTCCAGAATTAAAAATTACAAGGTCAATTACCTGCTGAGGACAGGTAACCCTAGCTACTCAGGTGACTGAGATCTAAGGATCACTCAAAGCCAGCCCAGGCAAAAATTACCTGTGAATCTCTATCTCCAAGCTAAATAGCAAAAAGTCACATGTAGAGGTGTGGCTCAGGTGGTAGAACTCCAGCCATGAGTGGAAAAGCTAAGCAAGAGTATAAAGCACATGCATATGTGCGCACGCGTGTGTGCGCAAGCACACACGCACAGAATTGTCAAAAATTAATTTACAATAATGACTTGTAAAATTCCATGCAACCTTTTACATTCTTGTATTAAAATAGCTACAGTTTCACACTGATATGCATTAACATTTGCACTAGGAATTGATCTTACGATTTTTGTGTTTAATTATAGGATTTTATAAGACCAAAAATTCAATATGGAAACTGCAATAAACTATGTGGGATCCACTTTTTGTGGTAATGAAATAATAGGTTATCATCAGTAAGAAATAATTTATCACTTTACACTATTTTGTGATGTACCATTACAATACAAACACAGGTTGCATGCCATACCTTTTAATAATATGTCTGCAAAACTGGTTCCAGTAGTTTCTGTGACAAAAACAAGTTACTGGAGAAAATCAGTATTAGATGGGAAATGAAGATGATGATAAATTGGAATTCAAAATTTAATTATTTTGGCACTGCCCAACATAGGTACATACGTACTTTAGTAGAAACTAACTGATGGGTATTTGGGAATGATATATTACAAAGGCTATTGTTTCCATTTGTACCTAGTATTTCTAAGTTGTTTGGACTTACACATTGAGTAAGTTAAATCAAGATATAGCCTCTGGTTTGGTGTACTTTGACAAATTTTCAAGTCCCCAAGAGTGTTGTAATTTAAATTACTCTAGAGTTTAAAGGCACTGTCAAAGGGCAGAGCATTAAGAATTAATTCATATTGGTGTGCAACCTTAAACATAACACCATAAAAATAAAGGACTAAGATTATGCAGAAGAAACACCTGAAGTTGGAAAGTTCTAACATATTTATGCAGTTAGAGGAATAAACTTACTAAAACATAAAGTTTCAAATCACAGTTCAATTCCAAACTTTATAAAACTGATTAAATTTGAGTTGAAGAACATAATTACTCCTGTTCTTCCTGCTTTACATATTTTAATTTCCATGTCATTTTAGTACTAAGCTTGAAAAAAATACTTATATTCTGAATTTAAAATGGTCTTTTCTTTTTAGATTGATGTATGTGGAGTTTCATTATACGGTTATATCATTTAACAGTTAAGCTGTGAATATAAAATAACTTTTTACAAACGAATTAGCTAATTAGCTACTTATTTTGGTCTGTTGCAAGGCAATTTCCTAATACAGTACAGGAGGAATGTATTTCCAGGGATATTCTCCCGTTCCTCCAAGGAGTCAACCTCTGGAATAATTAACAGACAGTTTCACAAAATGATTAACAGGAAGGGGTGGAGCTTAGGAGGGGAGCGGATAAATGGGAAACCAAACAGGTGGCAAATACAGAAAGAATACTCAATGTATAGATGTGATAACAGACATAGTAAATGTGAAATGAGTCTGGAGGAATGGGCAGGTGGCCTGGAGAGAATGATAGAAGGGCAATTCTAAACTGAAGCACTGGGTGCTTGGATACATTGAATTGTAATTCCTTTATACAACCATTTTCTAAAAAGTTACTACAGCTCATTGGGTATTTTTTATCCAGCATTTCAAATTATCTGATTAAAGCATAAATAAATACATATTAGAAGTCCTCAGATGTGAATAAGAAAACCTAGGTATTCTTATTTAATTAATGGTAGCATAGATTTAAAATATGTTTCAAAAGAATAAGCCAGAGGTCTTAGTAACTTCTATAGAGTGTACGTATATCTTTGCTATGTGAAATGCACATCTTGATTTTCCAAAAAAGAAATACAGAGGTGCTATCTTTGAAACAAAATGTAGATTTTAAGACATAGTTTTACATGAAAGAGATAAATTCTGTCCTCAGTTTTGCTGATCTAATACTTGCCAGTACATATCATATATTTCAAAGGGAATTCCAGAAAGAACAGAGCTTACCATAGCTGCAGAAAAAACTTTGCTAGTTGTTTGTTTGTCCCACTCCTACTCTTTTATATCAAGGAAAATGTTATTGCAATATTTCTCAGGTTATGTGTGTTGATTATTTTTGCAATTGAGATTTTTTTTCTAGTTTTTAGAAACCAATTTAAGTGGAATATTTTCAAATAAAAAGGTTTTAGAAACAGTTCTTTTTTTTTGACATGATCTTGTATTTATTTATTTTTTATTGGGAAAATACAGAGGGGTTACAATTACACGAACAAGGTAGTGAGTACATTTCTTATCAAGCATTGTTGCCTCCTCCTTTGTCTCCCCTTCCCAACCCTTCCCATCTTCCCTCCGGACCCTTCCTGTCCCCCTCCCCCGCGCCAAAGTTGTAAAGTTTGTTTTTTGACCTAACCTCTCCTACATCTCATTGTTGCAATGGGTTCATCTGTATCCCTATTTAAACAATTTGTTTTTTTTCCTTCCCCTCCACAAATTATACAAACATCAAATACAGTGAAAACGGGGTTATACCGTGGCGGAGGGACATACAAAGCAACAAAGAAATCATCTTATAAATATGTTAGAAACAATAGCAAGAAAGAAAAACCATTTGAGTCCTTACCTTGGGGTTCATTTTGCCTAACATCAACTTATCTGACCGTTTCTGCTTGTCTCAGACATATACTAGTTATTGCAAATAAGGGAAACCATGGGACCTAAATGGTGAAAAACTAAAGCCATTTCCTCTTAACTCAGGAACCAGACAAGGATGTCCACTCTCTCCACTTCTCTTCAATCTAGTATTAGAATGCCTAGCTACTGCAATAAGACAAGATGCAAACATAAAGGGGATCCAAATAAGGAAAGAAGAAGTAAAACTCTCCCTCTTTTCATATGACATGATCTTGTATTTAAAGAATCCCATGGACTCCACTCCCAAATTACTCAAGCTGATTCAAAACTTTGACAAAGTAGCAGGGTATAAAATTAACCCTCAAAAATCAATGGCTTTTCTGTATGCCAACCATGAGAAAAGCATGGCTGAAATCAGGAAAGGAACTCCATTCATAATAGCCCCACAAAAAATAAAATATCCAAATCATTTCTAGGTCCTACCCAATATGTGTGAAAGTTAGAAAGACATTTCCATCTGCATAACAACAAAAATGTAAAATAAATTAAAAAGCTGAACAATTGGAAATCAATAACTCTTTTTAGATTCATAGAGACACAAGATCACAGGAAAAGCCAGTGTCCCTGTTACTGGAGAAATGAAGAGGTGGATACAGCTCACTTGGACAAAAAAAAAACTGAACAGAGACCCCCAAGCCATAATTGAGCAATAACATCATCCTCAATGAGGAAAAGTTGCAGAAACATGTTCCAGAGCTATCTTGTCCTAGGGGTCTCCCTCACGCACCCTTGTGAGTTTTATCTTTAAGGGCTCTCTCGGGTTCTCATATTGAAAGCAGAAATAAATTTTCTCAGCTTTCAGTAAGGCAAATAGAAAAGTACTCGTTTTAAAGTTCTTGTAGTGCATTCTCTTCTTAAAAGTCCTTGTCCTCAAAATAATCAATTTAGACAGAACTTAAGTGGCCAAGTGGAATAGAAATGACCAACAATGTAATAAGAGACAGGGAATCAGATAGAAGCCCTCCATCAGCCAAACATGCTCATTCACCAAGAGTTATCAGGACATTTTAAGGAGGACTTGGGTTAACTATAATTTATTTTACAAACGGAAAATCATCTACTAGAAAAAGGTGGGTTTAAGGATGTATACCTAATATACAAAGAGAAGATAAAAGTTGGAATCATGTAAAATATACAGTTGGAGCAATAATTAATAAATAAATAAAAACCTGAAAGATTTAAAATGATCAAAGAATACAAAGAAGTAACAATTATGGTAGATATTTATTCCACTCTGTAAATAATTACTTTAAACATTAATAGTCTAAATTCAATAGTTAAAACACAGAAACTGTCAGATAGAAAAAAAAGCTAGATATCTATTGTCAATATAGAAGCTACATTTAATATAAAAACATACATAAGTTAAAAGTCTGATATGGATAGAGAAAGAGAGGCCAAGGCAACATTAATCAAAAGAATGGGTCAGTTCAAGGTAGACTCTGCAGCAAGAAATCTATCAGAGATACACAGGAATATTACATAGTAATAACATTATCATTATTCTCAAAAATAAAATAATCCTTAATAAGTGCCTATTATCAGAAAACTCAAAATTGTTAAGCAAAGCATGATCAAATATCAAGGGATGGTATTTGAGTCCACTATTTAAACTGGAAAATTAAATGTGTCTATCAGCAAAGTACAGATATGTCCAACAGAAAATCAGGAAGGCTGAAGTTGAACTGAAAAGCAAAATCACCCGTGGATCTAATAACATCGGTATAATACTTTATACAACAATAACAGAATACACATTCTTCTGAAGTTCACACATAATCATCACCAAGACACACCATATTGTGGGCATTGATAATGTACCTTTATTAAATTTAAAAGAATTAACATACAAATCATGATCTCAGATCACAGTGGAATTACGCTAAAAGTCAACACAGAAATATAGATGTTAAACCGCAAAAACATAGAGATTAAACAACCACCCCAATGATACATTTGTCAGGGCAGGAAGTGTGTCCCAAGTGGTAAAGTATGTGCTAAGCAAAAGTAAGGCACTGAATTAAAATTTCACCACCACTGAAAAAAATACGAAGAAACAAAATAATAGCATATGAGTCAAAGAAAAAACATCTCAAGAAATGCCTTAAATATTTAACTAAATTTAAAAGAAAGCATCAAAATTTGTGGATTTCAGGTAAAACAGTAGGAATTTTTAAAATATTGGATGCATTTACATGATGAGAAGAAAGATCTCAATAATCTAAATTTTAATATCTGGAGGTAGAAAATGAAGAGAAGTTTAAATCCAAAGTAAGCAGGAAAAAAAAGAAATATTGGAAGAGATATTAGTGAAATTATATTTTTAAAAAAATCAATAGAGGAAATAGTGAGACTAGATATTAGACCTTTGAAAAGATCAATAAAATTGAAAGCATTTTAAGCACATTAACTAAAATAAGAAAGAGGAAACACAAGTTACTAATTATCAAAAGTAAAGGAAATGGCACTGTGTCTCAAGTAGTAGAGTGCTGAGGGACAGTGCTCAGATCTAGAGTTCAAGCACCACGACCAACGACAACAAAAAAAAAAAAAAGAAAAGCGAAGGGGAAGTTGTTACTGATCCATTACTTATGCCATTGGGGGAAAAAAAAGACTAGTAATGAGAAAACGCTTCAATAGTATTGATAGGCTATGTACATATAGCATATCAGTGTGTGTATCTCCACAATCAGTAAAATAGCTTGATAAGTTTGACAATGATGTCAGAAACCTATCCAACTGAATTTACATAGAGTTCTTCCATGTGCTAAGGTAACTGAGGAGCACAAAAGTTATTTTAAAAAAATAAATAGCATAATGACACAAAGAATCATAGTTCCCTGGAGTTATAACCCCTCGCTACTTCTTTGTTCAGCACAGGAGACAGAACAATAGAAATTGAGATACAATATCAATCAACACCCCAATGTATACTCTAATCTGTTCTGGGTACCACACAGTTGAAATAAAGCAACTAGGAGAAAAGAAACTATGAAAAAAAAGCACCTTTATACTTAACACAAATGTTTGTGCAGCAGTTATGTGCCAAGTGATCAGAGCACCACTATTTTATTGCTCAGAATGTTATGGATAGGTGATTCACCAAAAACCAAATTGTGCTTGTGTGCAGGTGAATACAGAAAATAGTACTTGTATGTTGCTAAAATGCATTATATCCTGTTCTGTAGAATGTATTTCTACACTGAAAAGAAAAACTGGTATTAATCTTTTTCACAGGTAGTGGCCAGTACTTCCTGTATGTCAATTCTTCTGGGTCCAAACAAGAGTCAACTGCAAGAATCATGACCACCAAGTACTTCCCAGCAAGCCTTGGAGTGTGTACTGTCCGATTCTGGTTCTACATGGTCGATCCTCAGAGACTGGGGATATTAAAGGTACAGAACAAGACAGATTTAAGATATTTTTCACATGAGTTTAAATATTTTCCGTTTTTTCCTCAGTCATACAACCAATGCTGATCTCATTAATTTCTCATTTCTTGCTGGGGCCATGGGTCTTTGGCATGCAGTGCTGTCATTCATCTTAATCTCAGTCAAGATTTAGCTCACTGATGGCTACCACCTGAATTCAATTAGAGTGCCTGCTATTTAAAAGATTACCCAGGAAAAAAAAAGACTTATGGGTAGATTGTACATTTATTTTCTACTAACAACTCAACTAGGGACAATGAAGGAATGTGAGGAATTCTGTACTTTACACAAAGCAAATTTACGTTTTTAAACACATATCTTTATAGTATGAAACAATTGCCTGCTCCATTTTAATGAATGTATGATACCAAACAGGAATGACTTTAAAGAAACCAGTTGCTTCATTTGTGTTGTTCATCCTATGAAAGATTAATAAGACTTTTGATCATCATGAATGAAATTTGAAGTTGAGTTCTAATTACAACATTGCATATTAGGACCCAGTCCCTATTATTATGGTCAAGGAATTACGTGATAACTTGTCATTTGAATAAATAGAATTATTCTTTTTATTTCAAATTGACTTCAGAGAAGTCTCTCTTTAAGTCTTTAGCCCTACTTATTAATGGGGGTGGTTGTTTCTTTGAGGATTTTTTTTTGGAGAATTTAATTTTTTTAGTTCAAAGCATATTTTAGATATAAGACCCTTTATTGTATACCTAATGAAGATCTTCTTCCAGTCTGTGGACTTTCTATTGATCTTGCTAGCCATGTCCTTTGTGATGCAGAAGCTCTGTAGTTTCATGCAATCTCATTTGTCCAACCTTTCTTTGATTTGTTGTGTTTCTGGGTCTCTATTAAGAAATTTTCAGCATGTGCCAAGGAGCCCTAGGGTTTCTCCTATTCCATCCTGTAATGTTTTCAGTGTCTGCTTTGACTCCGAGGTCTTTGATCCATTTGGAGTTGATTTTGGTGCAGGGTGATATATAAGGATCTAATTGTAGTTTTCTAAAGGTAGTTAACCAATTTTGTCAGTACCATTTACTGAAGAGACTGTCTTTCTTCCATTCAATTTTTTTTTATCTCCATTATCAAAGATTAGGTGACTCTAGGTCTGCAGGTTCATTTCTGGGTCTTCAATTCTATTCCATTGGTCCTCAGGTTTGTTCTTGTGCCAGTACCAAGCTGTTGTGATTACTATGGCTTTATAGTTGAGTTTGAAGTCTGGTATTGATATTCCTCCAGCACTGTTTTTTCTGCTATGGATTATTTTTGCGATATGGGATCTTTTATTGTTTCATATGAATTTTCAGATTGCTTCTGCTATTTCCTTGAAGAATGAGATTGGGATATTGATGGGTATTATATTGAATGTGTAGATAACCTTTGACAGTATTGCCATGTTAATCCTCCCAATCTAGGATCATGGGAGGTTCAAAAAATTAATAATAAAAATAACGGTGAAATTTTACCAAGCATTGGTGGCTCATACCTACAATTCTAGCTACTGAGTAGGCTGAGATCTGAGAATCATAGTTCTAAGCCAGCCCAGCAGTAAAGTCTGTGACTCTTATCTCCAATTAAAGGCAGACACAGAGAGAGAGAGAGACAAGTAGAGTTGTGGCTGAAGTGCTATGGCTAATATGCTAGAACAATCACCTTGAGCACAAAAGCCCCGGGACAGCAACCAGAACCCAGGACCTGAGTTCAAGCCCCAGGAACAGTAAAAAGGGGGAAAAAATGAAATTTGGCACAGGATAATAGAATTTCTCTTAAGAATTATTAATACCCTTTATCCTTTAAGTACTAATATCTTTTTATCCTTTCATTACTCCAAACTCAGTTTTAAAGAAATCAAAAGGAAGTGAACAGCTAACTTTTACAACTTAGACTTTTTGTAACACTTCTTTTTGCAAATTATAGAAGTCTCTAATTGCTTATGGAAAATGAACTACTTTCTAAACCTTGTTCCTGTGGCACAGATGAATGAATACAGCTACAAGGGATCCTGGAGGCCTATTATTCATGACAGTTGGCCACTGTGTTGAAATGGTTTTGATCTTAGAGTTGAATTTTTAGACCTAAATTATTTCTACCAAAACTTACAGAATATAACATTTCAAATGTAAATGTGCCTCTTCAGGAACATCATTATTGTTAGAACTGAAATTTCCTAGGTTTTACTTCTGTGGTCATCAGTACCATTAAGACCCGTGGACTCCAGTCAGTCACCGA
This sequence comes from Dipodomys merriami, assembly GCF_024711535.1. NCBI lineage: Eukaryota > Metazoa > Chordata > Mammalia > Rodentia > Heteromyidae > Dipodomys > Dipodomys merriami. The sequence continues at coordinate 8,857,051 of NW_027205603.1, forward strand.
CGCTTCTCTTGCCTGCCTCTGGGTGATTCCTTGCTGTTCTGAAGACCTTCCAGCTGGTGCCAGTGGCCAGCCCAGCCCAACTTTTGAACTTGGTGTAGTTTGAAATTTGTCAGGAACACAAAATAAGTGTACATAGTTATTGGTGCAGCATGATATTATAAGTGTACATAATAAGTAATGATCAAGTGGTATAATTAACATAATAATACCACATAACATTAGTGACTTCTTGTGTTGGGAACAAAAATCCCTTTTTTAATCTATTTTGAAACCTATAATGAGCTATTGTAATCACTTTTTTGTGCCATAAAGCACTATAATTTATTCCTTCTACCCACTTGTATTTTTGTACCTGATAACCAGTCTATTCTTAAATCTCTCTCTGCTCTTCCCTTTTTCAACTCTATGTTCATTCTCTGCTACAATACGTTAACATTTTTAGTCTCCACATCTGAGTAAGACAAGTGCCTGGTTTATTTCACTTCATACCATGCCATGCAGTTTACTCTGTGTTGCTGCAGGAAGCTACTATTATAAATTGGTGCTTATGAGTTTTGTTTTGTTTTAATGTGACATTTAGGAAGATTGAAGAGAGAAAGAAACCACCTACCGATGGTTGTTGGAATCTAGTTCTTTAGAAGGTGCTTTATGTATACTGTCTTCTCCATGCTGTAGTTTTCAGTACAAATGTGGTTTAAATGACAACTTTTTATAAAACACACAAAATGGCTTAGCAATGAGTTTAATAGGGGTAGCAATAAACACTTGAGTGTACAAGATGGTGAAAAGTGTGCTATGGATTTGTTTTACCTAGTGTAAAACAAGTGTGCATGAGATATCTCATATGATTCTTTTGTTCAGCTGCTTTTTTGTTTCTTTGGCTGGTATTTGAGTTTGAACTCAGGACCTCCTACTTGATCAGCTTGTTTGCCTGGATGATGCATTTACTGTTGGAGTATGTCATTTTTGCTAGTTACCTGGAGGTACAGTAGTGAAGACTTTCTACTAACACTGGCCTTGGAATACAGTCCTCTATATTCCAGTCTTCTGAGTAGCTAGAATTACAAACGGAGCCACCTGCACCCTGCTGTCATAGGGTTTAATTTTGAGTGAGCAATTCAAGGACAAAATCCACGAAGACTTCATTGTTCTTTGTCAAATTGAGACTGCCTGTGATTTTTGGATCACCTAGAGTATGTCATTGAATATCCAGTTGTCTTTGATGAAAAGTCCAATCTTACCCTACAAATATAGTTCTGTTCTTTGAGATGCTCCCAGAACTATGAACTTCAGAGTGGTAAGTATGGCAGAGAATGACAAGAGTCTCATTCCTGTTCAGCGTGTTTCTTCAATGCAGAATGGCCATAGGCACCCCAGAGTGATGCAGAGACACTCACTGCCAGCCTTGGACAGGTACTTCAAGACAGAAATGGATTTTTACACATTGTTCAACGTCTGTCCTTACCAACCATAAACAATAAGATGATAATCTGAATAATTGAATAATGGACCAATGAAATATGGTACATTAAGAGCTTCTACTAGAGGAAATGTGTTTTAGATTTATACTCACTTAACCCAAGTACAGGGCTATCATTTAGTGCAGTGAAGTCATAATTTGCAAAATGACAACTTGTATTAACAAGCCACTCAAATGGCTCTGCTGATTCCCCATGGGATATTACCACATAGCCAAGGACCTGGCCCATTTAGTAACTGTCACTTGTGCTGCAGAAATTTTTCCAAACATTCATTGGATAGAGAAATAGGGGGAAATGCCATTTCAAAAAGAGAAACTAAGCTGGACACTAGTGTCTCACACCTGTAATCCTATCTACTAAAGACACTGAGATCTGAAGATCATGGTTCAAAGCTAGCGTGGGCCAAAAAGTCCATGAGACTCTTATATCCATTAAACTACCCAGAAAAAGCCAGAAGTGGTGCTGTGACTCACGTGGTAGAATGCTAGCCTTCAACACAAAGAGGACCAGGGACAGCACCCAGGCCCTGAGTTCAAGCCCCAGGACTAGCAAAACATAAAAATAAAGAGAAAATACCCCAAGTTAAATATATACTTGTAATTATATAAAATTTTTTTTATTCCAAACCAGATGCTAGTACTTCATGTCTGTAACCTTAGCTACTTAGCAGGCTGAGATCTGATAGCTCAATTGAAAGCCAGCCTAGGTAGTAATGTCATTGAGACTTTTATCTCTAGTTTTCCACCAAAACTGCCAGAATTGAAGTTGTGGCTCAAATGATAGAGCACTAGCCATGAGCATAAAAACCAACACACACACACAAAAAACCCTGAGACTGCACCCAGACCCCAGTTCAAGCCCCAGGACTGGCATCAAAAAATAAAATGTGGATTCAAAGTATCAGTCTATGTACCATAGTTAAGGCAAATGCATACATCTCTTTCTTTATTATTATTTTTGGGTAAAAGTGGACTTTTATGTTGTTGTGAAATCTGTTAAAAGCCACTATTAGAGTTGTTGGCTCTTGACTGTAATCTTACCTGCTCAGGCCAACCTGGGGAGAAAAATTTGCTAGACTCCATTTCCAAAATAATAAAAAGCAGGGAGGTTTGTAGGTAAAAACTACATGTCAGCAGATTTTTTTCTAACATAGCAATTATCTTTCATTTCTGCTTATGTTGAACTTTGTCAGGAGCCTTAGAGAAAAGTATTAGGGAATATTTGTGAGAACTAGTAATATGTACAGATATCCTCATGCATAAAAGGTCTGGTCATATGTGTAAGAATTGTTGAATATATTTATCAAATTCATGTTCTCTAAGCAGACTTGCAAAAACACTAAATAGTTTCCTAAATTTCAGCCCATTTTTTGTATTTTAAGCAGAAATATGCAAAGTAATATACTAGGGCAATAATTTTCAATCTATCACGCTCCCTGGTATGTTGAAATCAAATGTATGATGTGACACCTAGAACATAACACTGATTATGATAAGCCAAAATGATTTTAGTGATTTACCCCAGTTTTAAGAATGGATTCAAGGCTCTACTACCAGTATCCCATGTACTTTTCTCTGAATAGGTAAGAAAAGTGAGGTTTTTCTCCAACATGTTAGGAACAGTCAGGATACATCATCTTCTTGCTATGTAGCAAGAATCATGAGCCCATATTTAAAGCTTAGCAAAAGCGAACATGTAGATGTTGAAACCAGAGATACCTTGACCACTGAGAGAAAACAATACTGAATTGTGAATCTGCAACTGTAGGTGGTAGAAAAATAACCCTCAGAATGGTAAAAGAAACATTCTTGTGTGTTGTTATTAAGTTAAAAATTAAGCATGGTAGGAAGGCACCTCACAAAAGGCAAAGGCTGACCCTGGAGAGAAAGAGCTAATCTAAATTGACCTTCAAAGTAGACTTACCCTTCAAAATATAATGAAAGTGGGAAGAGAAAAGTGACCTCCAGTTGAAGAGGTGTGCTGCTAAAAATTAAAATCAAGTTACAGTTTTAAGTCAAAGATGTGAGAATTTGAAGAAAAAAAAAAAAAAGAAGGGCATTTCATATACCTGACTGTAAATGACTACGTTCAAAGTCACCTTGAGGAAGAACCAGGATAGGCTTTGCTTGCAAGTCTGGGTCCCAAGGTGAATGAGATTTCTTCCAAAATCCCTTTAACATATTCAGAGATAACTCACTTTTCTTACACATTTTTAGTTGGTGGTATTTATCCTCTATATTCCTTAAAGAGTCTGGCCTTAATAGCAATCTTAGGAAATAACTATATATCATCTTTGTTTTAGTTATTATTCAATTCTGGCTTGTAGATTGAACTAATTAATCTACTTAGAATACATATATAGTAAATATGTGTCTGTTTATATATAAATATTTATAAATTCCAAGTAGAGTAACATATATAGCTAAAGGTTAATATACTAGGAATTGTTTTTGAATTAGCAAGATAATTGTTGTAAGGACATAGACTCAATTCCTCCTCCCCTTGTTTGATTTGACATGTTTCTGTTATTTGGTGTTAAATTCAGATAGGCATGTGTAAATTTTTATATACACAAATTTTCTTTAGGTATAGGACAGAATGATTACTCCTCAGTCACAAAGCTAGGTAGATACATGGAGAGATGACAGGTCATGTCTTTTCATTGTTATCTGCTTAATTTGCCTATATTCAAAGCCCTTGGTCTTTGAGTTCATATGTTTTTTACAGGATATATATATATATATATGTAACTTGGCTTTTTCTTCTTTGTATGTTAAGGACAAGTGCTGAGTGCTTAAATATTCAAGACAGTTGCATCTAGAAGGGAATTGTAAATTTTGTCACCTTAATGTATCTATTTTACTTTCTCTGGAAGCCCATTTTTCCTGAAAATGACATCCATGTTCTAATGAGTTGTTTTGGCTTTATATTGTAACTACTCTCATTCGTAATGACTCCATGATACTTGGTTTTTGTCATATCTCTTACAAACAGTATATGACTGGATATATTCTGCTATCTGAGCTTCTGTCTTTTAATCATCTACTTTCTTGTTCTATTTGTCATATTTCATCAACTTCCTCTTAAGTGGGTTGATTAGATGTTTTTTATTTACTTCTATTTTTTCCAGTATTTGTAAGTTTTAATTGTTGTCTTCTTTTCTTCTGACATCCCTACCCCTCAGATAAAAGAAGACCTTTGATTAGATTTTATTGGCTTGCCTCTAACTTCTTAAAATTAATGAGACCATTATTTATAATATATAAATAATTCTCCTTTTTTCATAATCACATTCATTAAAATACTTGATACTTCATAGTACATTCTTAAGTAACACAATGTATTTAACAGTCATATTTTCTCACTGATCTATTAATTTCTTTCTTATTGTGTTAAGGTAGTATACAAAGAGGTTTCAATTCAGCATGTCAGTTTATGAGTATGATGCATCTTCATCAATCTATCTGTGTATCAATGCTAACCACAGTATTGGATTATTTTTGTTTGCAAAGTTGATCATAACAAACTATTACAGAGTGGGTGGCTTTAAGCTTTAATGATAGAAATTTATTTTGTGACAGTTCTGAAATTAGCAATCCAAGAACAACATAAGAACTGATTTCATTTTCTTCTGAGGACTCTCTCTCTAACTTCTCCTTTTATTTGCTTCTGGTCATTCCCTCGTACACAACCCTACTGTTTCTCTCTGGGTCCAAGTTTCCTCTTCTGATGAAGAGAGCATTCAGATTCTGATACAGGAATTCTCATTTTTTTCTTTTAAATTTGAAGGACTCTCTTCTGTCACCAAGGCGGTACTTCATTTTGTTCAGTTTGTCATGTTACTTTGTATTTAATCTGGGTCAGTTCTAATAATCAGTTTCTACCTGGGTTTTTAATCTGAGCACTAATATTTCTCATTTTCAAGACTTCTGGTCACATCTCTTTCATATACACCTGTTAAAAATGAAGTGCCCAAATGTCTCAATGGTAATTAATTTTATTCATTTATTTTTCATTTGGTTCATTTATATTTTTCCTTTGGCTCTATTGACAGTCTTCCACATAATGTTCAGTATTCTGTTTTATTTATTTTCTCTCTTTTAAACAGTTTTCCTCGAGTAACTGGTTATACCATATTGGCTTTCTAGCCCTATACATAGGTGAAACAAGAGTGAGTATTGCTACCATATGCATTTCAGCTTCTCAGAATAAATAATAAATATATTTCCATTAAGGGGGAATATATGCACTGATTCAAGATCTCTGGGTCTGTGTGACTCTGATGACAAAGACGAGCCATGCTTTCACTAGACCTATGTCCATGATGTTATTTGTTGTTTACTGAGGGAACAATAGGTACTCATAGACACTCTGTGGCAGTCATAGGATCATTACCTCATTTATTGGGTCCAGTGGTCACTCAGAAATACCTGTGTCGACATCAGCAATATTTGCCTACCCTACGTGCTCTTCGTGCAAATGCTAGACTCAACAACTCTTAACACGAGGGGTTGACCTGGCTGGTTTTGGAGCCCATGATTAATGAGTAGCTGGTACCAGCTCCTTGTATCTGACCCCTATCTTTTGAGTTATTCCAAAGTTCTACTGGAAAAGTTTTTCTTTTTGTTTTTAGAGCTAGTGGTCTTTTCTTTCACCTACAGGTATTTGCAAGTATACCAGCTCTGTTTGGAAATTTCCATTCAACAGTTTCTACTTGGTTGAAAACTTCCACAAAGTTCTATTTTTGTATGTTAGTGATGTGCTCTGGATTTTCCAGGGCTTCTGGGGATTTATGTCTGTATTTTTTCTGTCTTTGAAGTGGAACATTCATGGGTAGTACAGGTAAGCTTGTGTTTTTAGTTAGACATTAGGATTAGAAACTTTTCCCCCAAATATTTACAGTTTTGCAGAACATTCTAAATGGGAAACAAATCAACTCACAGTTCCATTTTAATTTCTATTTGATGTTCTGCACTTTACATTTCTCTTCACTTTTAGAGGAGGTGTTTTGAAGGCACTCTGGTGGTGGTCTCTGCAGTGATGTGATTAATTGGGAGAAATGTTACATATTAGGTGAACAGCGAAGGATGTACGGGTCATTTCTCCCAAAAGAGGCATTTTGTTGATTCTTTATTTATATTATTCCTAAATAGTCTGTCTCTTTCAAAGAAGGCAAGATTAATGTTGTAGAGATAAATACAAACTAGACATTCAGTTTCCACATATGAGGTAGCTGTAATGTTTTGCATTTCTTCCTCCTCTGAGCATCAAGGTGCTCATAGTAATCTAAGTGATAGAGGAGAGACGACCCAAATCGATTATAGGAAATCTGTTTCCTAGGCTCCATCTTTGTAAGTCACTGAGGATTAAAAGCTCAGAAAAAAACCTAAATCTCTCTAGCTCTTATTCTCCTTATTTACAAGAACCTTAACAATATTTTTGTTTATGTTAAAAAAAAGGAAAACTTGAAATAACAGCCTGAATTTTTTTTAATCCCACAAAAGACTTCATTGCTTATAATGAAATCACCTAATGAATACTCTTCTAACAAGACTCAGCCTGTTCTTTATGCCATCTTTGACAGAATGTTCTCTAAAACAATCAAATAATTTTAAAAAATAAATTAACAGTGTTAATACCAACTTAAACACATTTCTTCTGGAGCAACAACAAAATAAAACATTTAAAAGCTGGTCAGGCATGATGATGTATTCTTATAAGCCGAGCTATATGGGAGGTTAGGCCAAAGGATTGCTGACATCTTAGCAGAGATCGGATTAGAATCTGGATCCTGGCCTCCAGATCTGTTGAGCCTTCTTACTGCTAAGTACGTATGCAATGCATGCTGGGAAGTTCTTTGTTTTTCAGATATCATAGATTTCTAGAATTCCTTCTTACACTACCAATAATCAGTGATAAGAGTTTCAGTTTGAACAAGCTTTCTTAATTTTTTTTTGGGGGGGGGAGGGGGTCCGGTCGTGGGACCTGAACTCTGGGCCTGGGCACTGTCCCTCAGCTCTTCAGCTCAAGGCGAGCGCTCTACCACTTGAGCCACAGCACCACTTCCGGCTTTTTGCTTTTTGCTTATGTGGTGCTGGGGAATCGAACCCAGGGCCTCATGCATGCAAGGCAAGCACTCTACCACTGAGCCACCTTCCCAGCCCCAAGCTTTCTTAATATGTATGATTAGAAAACTGATTCTCAGTGGTCTTCCATCTCCACAGTCAAAGGCAATGACAGAAGACAAGGGTGATCTCCTTCTAACTATAGTGACTGAGCCAAATCCCATTCCAACACTAATAATTCTGACCGTGGTGCTGGTAATCACTCATTCTGCCTGCTTGCCTAGGGTGAATCCCTGATGAAAGGTCATAACTTAGGTATAACTCAGTGACACCCAAATCAGAAAGAGCACTGGGGTGTCATTTCAGTGTGACAGCAATTGTAAAAATATTAGTAAGAACACTGAAAACTCACAGAAGTAACTGTATCATCCTGATATTTGTAAGTAGATACATGTTTTATCAAAAAATAAAACCTTTGCTTTGCTTTGGTAGAAATTGCTAAGAAAGAAATATGAGACTATATTTCCATTTCTATCATTGATGACCAGTGGACATGGGCAAATGTCCACTGGATTCCCTCTAACTCCATAGGACATTTTGAATTAGAAAGTCACTAGCGTCCTTTGTATCTCTAAAATTCCTTGCATTCCTTAATTTCCTACGTGTTCAGTCTTAAGCAAAGTTTTATCAAGCATCTATTATGTGTATGGCCCTGATTTATTCATTTAAGATATATAAATAAATAATACTCAGAACTCATCTTCTTTCTTACTTTTTGGTACAGTGGAGAAAGTAAACAATAGATAGCAACTGTGCAAGTAGATTGGGTAGCATCTTAAAGACTGTGGTATCTCCTGGAGCAGAATAAGAGAAGTGGGAAAGATGGATTGGGGCTCAATTTTGTAACTGGTGGTAGAGTTAGCCTCATCATAAATGTAAAGTCTGAGTAAACACTCGAAGAAATTAAAGGAGTGAGCCCTGTAAATATGGGATTAAAAATGGAAGAGCATTTCAGAGAGAAAAGAGCAATGCCTGAGTCCCAACTCAGGAATTTGGTTTAGTGCCAAGCCCTAAGCCCTGGTGTTTCTAAGGACTGGAAAATGAGGAAGAAAATCCTGAGTCAATACAGAAGAGATGCACTTTGAAGATACACTTTTAAATGTCTTGAAATATTGGTATGAGTAGTATGTAAGGAAGATAAACTCCAGTTTTATTTAAAATAAATTTCTGTGAAGCTAGAGAAAATGTTTTTTAGACCACATATAATGAATCAGGTGACAATAAAACCATTAGATATTTATGCCTACATGCCTATTAAGCAACAGTGGACACCAGTTTTCTTGTCTGTTACATTTGATTTCAATCCTACAATTCTATCTACTTGGCAGAGATTGGGGAATCACAGTTCTTGGCCAGCTTGAGCTAACAGATATTCAAGAAGCTTCATTTCAACCAATGGCTAGGTGCTGTGGCATTTACCTGTTACCCCAGTGTAGACGAAGCCCAATGGTTGGACAGAGTGGTGGGCCTGTTACCCCAGCAACACCAGGAAACACAAGTAGGAGGATTGCAGCCTAAGTAGCCCCGGGAATAAAGGGAGATCTTACCTCAAAAATAACTAATGTAAAAAGGGCAGGAGGCATGGCTCAATTGGTGCAGTACCTTCCTAGAATGTAAAGCCTCCAGTTCAGTCTTCCGTACTGCAAAAATAAACACATGAATAAGTAAATAAATAGCATCCTGTTGCTAGATTAGCAAAGTTGGTTTATTTGCCTGTTTCATGTTCCCTTGATGGCTTCCAGATTTTGTCATCTCAAAGTGTAGGATTTATGTGGGTATAGATTTTCAACTCATTTAGATTAATTGCAATATAATTACTAATTAATTAATTACTAATTACTAATTAATATAATTACTAATTAATTGCAATATAAGTACTAGATTGTAAAGTGCGTTTAATTTGGTTAAAAAAAAGTACCAAACTGCCTTTAAAGGAAGATGCACTGTTTGTGTTTCCATCAGCAAGAAATGTTTCCTGTGACCCACACGCTAGGAAGCATTTGTTATTCCCAGTGATTTGGAATTTCGGTGCTAGCTTGTTTGGGAACATCTAATTTTCAAATGTTTGTAATTTCATGATGTCATAGGATGATGAGAATTTTATCCTGTACTTATTTGTATTTGTGTCAAATTGTGAAATTGATGCTTATGGCTTTTTAATTTTAAAAGTTTTCTGTATCTTAAACACTAAATATGTATTGTAAAATATTTTCTACTATCTGGCTCATCTTTCCATCCTCTAAACAAATGTCTTTCATGCAGTAGAGGTTTTGAATTAAATGGAATCCAATTTATCAATACTTAACAACTGGTTTCCAATGTTGGCATTGTATCTAAAATGTCACTGCAAAACCCAAACTTGCCTTACTTATCATCTGTTACCTTCTACAAATTTTATAGTTCTCAGTTAACACTTAGGTCTATGGATAATTTTGGGTTAATTTATTAATTCATTTATCATTTTTATATTTACCTTTCTAGGACTGATATTATAGACCACCATTTTCTGTTAGCTTTACACACAGGCATCTACATTCTTTTATTTTGCAATTTTTTCATGTGGACCATTTGTTGGAAAGATTATCCTTCTTTATCCACTGGCCTGTGTTCCTTTGTCAAAAATCAATTGTTCCTATTTATGAATCTGTTTCTGAGCTTTCTGGTGCATTTTGTTGATCAAGTTGTTTACTCTTTCACTAATAAAACACTCTCTTCATTACTACAGCTTTCTATTATGCCTTGCAGTCAGACACTGTCCATCCTCTGGGTTAGTTTTCTTCTACTTTGTGTTGTTTTTTTCAGGCTCTTTTATTTTTTTAAACGTCTGAATAGGATTGTCAATGTGCTCAAAACAACCTGCTGTGATTTAGACGAGGACTGAGCTGCATTAATTCACGTTTATAACTTAGAAACTGCGAAGAGCTTACATTTTGACATCCTGAGTCTTCTTCAGAATACAACATCCATTTACTTATCATTGAATTTTCTTATCAGTTCTTTTAACAGTTCTTCAATGTTTTTGGTGCTCTGCATACATACAATGCATTTTGTAAGATTTACACATATGTAGTCATGAACCACGGAACAGTTTAGTCAATGACAGATGGGAAATAGGAAATTGATTGCATAGCATCTTCTCCAATGACATGTTTGCTCTTCTAACTTGGGTACATGCATTCCATAAACTTTCCACAACACTGAAATCACCTAAGGAAACAAAGGCCAACAGTTTGCTCCTTGTTCCCTGACACATGACTATATATTTATTTTGATGAGCTAATATAAATGGTATTTTGTATTTCAAATTCCAATTATTCATTGCTGGGAACTAAGAGAGATAAGCCTATAGATATTCTTTTCTAGTAATGTCTTTTGTTTTGATAAAGTTTTGGAAAGCTACTGATAATGTATTCAATTTATTTGATAGATATACTTCTACTTAGATTAGTGGTTCTTTTCCATGTGAGTTTTGGTAGACTAAAGAATTGATCCACAATGAATGGATTATTAAATACATGAGATATACTTGTTAATAATAATTGCTTATTAGTCTCTTATAAATCCCTTACTTTTAATCCCTGATAATAATCCTTTTAGTAATCATGGATTATAGTGATGACCCCTCTTTCATTTCTGATATTAAAAATCTATTTCTTCAGTTTTTTCCTCAGGTAACCTGACTACAGATTTAGCTATTTTATTGATATTTTTGAAATACCAGCTAACATTATTGGTGTTAATTCTTTCTTATTTTCTACTACAGACACTCAGTACTTTAAAATTTTCCCTACTCACTATTTCACTTCATACTACAGACTTTTGTTAGTTCTGTTTTCATTTATTTTGATATATCTTTTAATTTTTTTCTGAATATGCTTTAGCCTCTGTTACTGGTAAGTGTGTTAAAAATGTCAAATTATTTAGAGGATTTTTAACTCTCTTCCACTTAGAGATTCCTTAGTTAACTCCATTGTGATCTGAGAGCATATATTGCATGATTTCTATTCTTTCAAATTGGTTACAGTACATTTTATGTCCCAGAATGTCATCAATCTTGGTGACTGTTATATTTGAGCTTGAGAAGCAGTATTCTATAAATGTAAATTAGATCCAGTTGATTGATGCTATTCAGTTCAACTCTGTCCTTACTGATTTGTTGCCCTCAGATCTGTCAGTTACTGACGAGAGTATTCTAGTCAGCAGCTGCAGTTACATTCATTATTTCTCCCTGCAGATCTGAGTTCTCGCCTCAGATAGTTGCTGTCTGTTATTAGCATGTTAGTTAAGTATTAGGATGTCATTTTGGAGAGCTGGCCCTTTTATGGTTACAGAATTTTATATTGGGATGCAATAATGCAATAGGTTGTTTGTGAACAGCAAGTTTACTTCTAGCAGTGTCTTAGCCCAACTGAAAGAGTGAATACATGCCCTCGGGTCACATTTGTAGGGCAATACTACCATTAATGATGGCATCCTGGTTATATCTCATCACCTTCCAAAGGCCCCACATCTTAATAAAATCACCTGACAGGCAGCCTTTCAATAGAGGAATTTAGGGGATCGTGGTACTATACCAAATGGTCTCTCTATTCCTGGCATTCTTTCTCTGAAGTCCACTTTGTCCAAAATTGATATTTCTTTTCTAGGTTTCTTTGGATTATTGTTAGCATAGAATATATTTCCCGTTAAGTAAGCCAGACTCAAAGAAACATAGGTCCCATGGTTTCCCTTATTTGCAATAACTAGTATATGTCTAGGACAAGCAGAAGAGATCAAAAGCTATGTACGTATGACCATATAACCTGATGTTAAGTGAACTGAGCCCCAAGATAGGGACACAAGAGATTTTATCTTTGTTCTTGTTCTTTTTAATGTACTTATAATGTAGTATGTGATTTTTTTTTGTTTCTTTGTAAGTTCTTCCCCCATGGTATAGCCCTTGTTGTATCTAATTCTGGTGTCCTGCACGTTGTATATACATTTTTCTAATTTGGGGAGGGGGAGGGAAATAACAAAATGCTGAAATAAGGATATAGGATGAGCCATTGTAACAATGAGATGTACAAGACAGTATGTTGAAAACAAACTTTACAACTCTGCGAGGAGGGGTGGAAAGAAAGGGAGTAGTTGGAGAGGTGAGGAGGAAAGGGATGGTAGGGGGGAAAAAAGGAGGGTTTAATAATGCTGGATAGGAAATGGACTCATTACCTTGCTCATATAACTGTAACCCCTCTGTACAGTATCTTTACAATAAAAAATATATATTTAAAAAAGAATAGATTTCCCATTCACATTACTTTTAATCTGTGTCCTAACATGTATCTTGGATTTTTCTAGACAGCAAGCAGTTGACCTGGGTCATATCCTCCTCCCTGACAAACATTTCATTTATATTCATGTACAAGACAGAATTAAAGCAATTTTTTACTTACCTAAGAAAGATCTTAATTCTCCTTCACTTTGAAAAAATTTTGGCTTGATAAAAAATTTGGTGTTGGAGATTTTTGTTTTAGCATTTAAAACTATTTTTTTTAGGTAAGGTTTTTATTGTGAAAATACTTATACAGAGGATACAACAAGTTTACACTCCCACCAACAATGCAGCAGGGTTCCCTTCTGGCCACATCCCCTCCAGCATCTGTTGTGGGTTTTTTTGTTTGTTTTTTTGTTTTTTGGTTTGTTTTTTTTTTTTTAGAGTTTTTGATTATAGCCATTCTAACTGGGGTGAGGTGGTAGCTCAATGTTTTGATTTGCATTTCTTTTATGGCTAGAGAGGTTGAGTATTTCTTCATGTGTCTATTGGCCGTTATTATTTCCTCTTCAGAGAAGTTTCTCTTTAAGTCTTTAGCCCACCTATTTATTGGACAGTTGTTTCTTTGAGGACTTGTTGTTGGGAGATTTAATTTTTTGAGTTCCAGGTATATTTTAGATATGAGACCCTTATCCATAATATGGCTAGTGAAGATCTTCTCCCAATCCGTAGGCTTTCTATGGATCTTGCTAGCTATGTCCTTTGCCATGCAGAAGCTCTGCAATTTCATGCAATCCCATTTGTTCAACCTTACTTTGATTTGTTGTGTTTCTGGATCTCTATTAAGAAAATTTCAGCCTGTGCCAAGGAGACCTAGGGTTTCTCCTATTCCATCCTGTAATGTTTTCAGGGTGTCTGCTTTGACTTTGAGGTCTTTGATCCATTTGGAGTTGATTCTGGTGTAGGATGATATATAAGGATCTAGCTTTAGTTTTCTGCAGGTTATTAACCAATTTTGCCAGCACCATTTACTGAAAAGGCTGTCTTTCCTTCTATTTTTTTAGCTCCCTTATCGAAGATTAGATGGCTATAGGTCTGTGGGTTCATTTCTGGGTTTTCAATTCTATTCTATTGGTCCTGAGGTCTGTTCTTGTGCCAGTACCAAGCTGTTTTGATTACTATGGCTTTGTAGTAAAGTTTGAAATTTGGTATTGATATTCCTCCAGCACTGTTCTTTCTGTTGAGGATTGTTTTTGCTATTCGGGGTCTTTTATTGTTCCATATGAATTTTTGGATTGCCTCTTCTATTTCCCTGAAGAATGAGGTTAGAATATTGATAGGTATCACATTGAATTTATAGTTAGCCTTGGGAAGTATTGTCATTTTCATGATGTTGATCCTTCCAATCCAGGAGCATGGGAGGTTTTGCCACTTTCTAAGTTCTGTTTTGATTTACTTTTTCAGGTTTTTAAAAGTTTTTATCATAGAGGTCCTTCACTTCGGTTAAGTTAATTGCTAGGTGTTTTGTTTTTTGTGGGGATATTACGAGTGGAGTTCCTTTCCTGATTTCAGCCACACTTTTCTCATTGTTGGCATACAGAAAAGCCATTGATTTTTGAGGGTTAATTTTATACCCTGCTACTTTGCCAAAGTTTTGAATCAGCTCGAGTAATTTGGGAGTGGAATCAGTGGGATTCTTTACATACAAGATCATGTCATCTGCAAAGAGGGAGAGTTTTACTTCATCTTTCTCTATTTTGATCCCTTTTATATTTGCATCTTGTCTTATTGCTGTAGCTAGGCATTCTAATACTAGATTGAAGAGAAGTGGAGAGAGTGGACATCCTTGTCTGGTTCCTGAGTTTAGCAGAAATGGCTTTAGTTTTTCACCATTAAGTATAATGCTGGCTGTAGGTTTGTCATATACAGCCTTTATTGTATTGAGGAATGTTCCATGGATTCCTAATTTTTCCAGAGCCTTAATCATAAAGGAATGTTGGATCTTGTCAAATGCTTTTTCTGCATCTATTGAGATAACCATTTGGTTCTTATTCTTGCTCTTGCTGATGTGACGAATTATATTAATTAATTTGCATATATGGAACCAACTTTGCTTCTCTGAAAAACAGGCCCATATCAAGCATTGAAATAGAAACAGCAATAAGAGACCTCCCATCTAAGAAAAGCCCAGGACTAGATGGATTTACAATAGAATTCTACAATGCCTTCAAAACAGAACTCACACCAATACCTCTCCAACTCTTCAATGAAATTGAAAGAGAAAATTCACTACGGAACTCTTTCTATGAAGCCATCATAACCCTCATCCCAAAACCAATCAGGAACTCATCAAAGAAAGAGAACTATAGACCCATTTCTTTGATGAACATTGATGCAAAACTTCTCAACAAAATTTCGGCCAATCGACTTCAACAATTCATCCTAAAGCTATTTATATTTCATGCATCACTACCTCATTTTCTGGCTTACATGGTTTTCTGAAAGACATTACATGTAATTCTCATCTTTCTTGTCTATCAAGAAAATGTGTATTCCCTTTAACATCTCTCAAAGTTTTCACCAAAGTTTGCAAGCTTCTTAAAAATCACACCTACAAATTAATTAGCTTTCAGATTTTCCTGCACTCAGCTTCCAATAGTTCATCAATTTCAGTTTAGATTTTCCCACTCTTTACTCACATATGTAGGGGTTTCACGACAGTGCAATTCAATGTGTTTCCCTCTATCTCTGCGGTCTCAGTTTTCTGAGGGGTTCTAAGAAGAGTTTTTGATTTTCTTTTCTTCTCTTTTCTTTTCTTTTCTTTGAGAACTAAAGTGATGACTTCTAATCATTTTTTAGGTGAGACAAAAGACTGTAGGTTTATGTTGTGTGTATGTAATCATTATTAAATCTCCATTTCTCTAACTGCAAAGCTGTAATGGGCAAGTGAATGGGTGTTCATTTATCACAAAATATGCAAATAGTCTATTATTAATATAAGCAGCATTGCTATTTCTTTTTTATTTCTTTTATATTTTTTTGGTCGGCTATGGGGCTTGAACTCAGCCTAGGAGCTGTCCCTCAGATCTTCAGCTCAAGGCTAGCACTCTACCATTTGAACCACAACTCCACTTCTGGTTTTCTGAGTAGTTAATTGGAGATAAGAGTCTCATGGACTTTCCTGCTTGGGCTGGCTTTGAATCGGGATCCTCAGATCTCAGCCTCCTGAGTAGCTAGGATTACAGGATTGAACCACCAGCGCCTGACCTATTATTTCTTTTTTTTTTTTTGATATATTATTAACCTAGTTTAATCCCTCAGATCACCAATTGGGGAAGAAATAACCCATTCTGTTTCATTTAATATTTTCTTTCTTTTTACATAAATTTTCAGTATTCTCAAGCGAAACCATGAACCTGGAAGGTAGCTCATGTAACTACTTTGCCCTGTCAGTGGTAGTTAAAGATCAGAATGCTGGGGGAACAGCTGAGAACAGCTGGTGCACAGTCATACTGTCCTTTCAAGCATGCATTTTATACCACAGTTTAGTGAGCTCAATTTTTAATGAAGTGGATGAATCGTTTCTGATATTCAGAGGTGTCCACTTAGAGAACCCAAGGCATAGCAGTGACTCACTTTCAGTGTTACAGAAACATGGGGTTTCTGAATTGCTGCACGAGGAAAACTGAAAAACAAAAAACAATCTTGTTCTGGTTTGGGTTTTTTTTGTTTGTTTTTAGCTTTCACCTAGGCAACCTAGGTACATGAATATTGTTGAAGTCATTGGTCTCTGCAATTCTTGGTTCTCTGCAAATTAACCATCAACACTTGGACATTTTCTCGTCTTTATCTCTGTTGTCTAATGATTTCCTTCTAATGAATGTGTGTATGTGTATGTGTGTGTGTGTGTGTGTGAGTGCGTGCGCCGTGCATGTGTGTATACACACCAATCCTGGGTCTTGATCTCGGGGCCTAGATGTTGTCCTTGAGATTTTTTGATCAAGGCTAGCCCTTGAACCATAGCTGCACTTCTTGATGGTTAATTGATGATAAGAGTCCAAAAACAAATCGTCTAACTAGGGATACTGGTGGACCCATTGCAACAATGAGATGCACAAGTCGTTATGTCGAAAAATGAACTTTACAACTTTGGCAGGAGGGGAGTGGGGGAAAGAGGATCAGGTGGGGGGAGGTGAGGGAAGTATGGGAAAGGATGGGAAGGGGAAACAAAGAGGAGGCTACAATGCTTGATAAGAAATGTACTCGTTATCCTGCCCATGTAATTGTAACCCCTCTGTATGGTATTCTCACAATAAAAAAACATTTTTTTTAAGATAATTTACGCTGAAGTATCAAATGAAAAATGTTGAAAAATGTTCAAAACCTGAATTTTTTAAATGCCTTACTTATGTAACTGTAACCCCTCTGCACATCACCTTTACAATAAAATAAAATAAAAATAAACAAATATGCACGGTACTCACAAGACAATATGTTAGAAATGAACTGTACAACTTAGGGGACAGGACTGAGGAAGGGGAAGTGAGAGAGAATGAGGGAGGGGGTAACAAGTTCTACAAGAAATGTACTCAGTGCCTTATGTGTGTAACTGTAATACCTCTGTATGTCACCTTCACAATAAAATTAAATTAAAAAAAAAAAGAGTCCATGGACTTTCCTGCTCAGACTGACTGAACCACAATTCTCAGATCTCAACTTCCTGACTACCTAAGATTACAAGCAAGAGCCATCAACCTGGCCAAAGGATTTTTTTTATAAACAATTGTTGAGAACTTACTGTACATAAAATACTTAAAATACTTACCATGTATTTAATGGAGTAATATATGTTTGCTTTTAGATGACATCATTATTTCATTCTATTTGGACTTAGCAAGTTTTTCTGTCCTAGATTATAAAGACTAATAAAGACTTGCTTTTATAGTAATATAATGTTCATATATAACTTTTATTATAATATAGTTTATTAAAATGTAACATCTTGTATTTTATTTCATGTTGTATCTATGATAGTTTTGATTTAAGAAATATTACTTTAGGCCAGGTGCTGGTGGCTCATATCTGTAAATCCTAGCTACTCTGAGGCTGAGGATTGTGGTTTTGAGCCAGCCCAAGCAGGAAAGGCCTTGAGACTTGTATCTCCAATTAAATATCCAAACCCAAAGTAAAGCTGTACCCTGAGTCCAAGCTCCATGACTGACAAAAAATGACTTTATAATAAATAATATTGACCACTGCTTTATAATTGATTCATGTGCAATCAAATATCCAAGAAAATTCATCCATCAAAGGTTTTGACAAATCTGTCTCAAATATCTTTTATTCTTCTGACATTGATTTTTCAGTAAAATTTGTTCAATGAAATGTAAAATTAGAAACAAATTCAATTAGAATCAGTTATTCTTCAAGAATTCTAGTAATTTTGCTATTTTAATGTAGCAGATTTTAAGGGTATTAAAATAAATCTTTTCCTGAGATTTACCACATAAAACTCAGAATACAATTGATAATATTTCTTTGGGAAGACAGGAATATAGTCTATCATTTTAGTCTTTTGTACATGTCTCACTCGATACTTTAAAGAACACTATGTAAAGAAACATCATATAACGTGCTATTGTTTGCTTGAATACACTGTTGAGTATGTAACAAATGAAAATACACATTATTTAAATCTACTGAGCTAAGCTACGAATTAGTAGTTAGAAAAAATGAAGTACTTGTGTGGACCTGTTGCAACAATGAGAAGTACAAAATGTCATGTCAAAACCAGCTTTACAATGTCGGTGTGGGGGGGGGATGGGGGTATAATTGGGTGGGGGGAGGGGGGAGGCTGGGAAGGGAGGTGAAGGGTAAACAAAGGAGGAGGCTGCAATGCTTGGTAAGAAATGTATGCATTATCCTGCCCATGTAATTGTAGCCCATCTGTACAGTATGTTCTCAAATATAATAAAATAAAATTTTAAAAAATGAAGTGCTTGTATGATTAAGTAGGGAGACAAAATGTCTTGACATTTATTGACAAATTTAATAATTGGAGGAATCGTAGTAGAGCATTGAGAAGTGGAGTGAGAAAAGAAAGGAAGGAAAGGAATTTGATAACAGTATATAAGATTGATCAAAGATAAAAAGACTACATTCAAACAGAAAAATGAACTGTAGAAATAATAAAGTAATGGATTAAATACATATATGCTAAGACCTGTGGAAAAAACAAGGAATACGTGAATTATATTTCCATGAAATTTTTTCAATATGTTTGTGTGTGTGTATATATATATATATAGAGAGAGAGAGACACATATATATGTATATATATAATGCTTTTTCCTTACCATGGCATTTTTAATTTATTTTAAATTGTTTCCGCTGTTGAATATCTGCTAAACTTAATATTCTTTTTAGTTTTGATGTGTGTGGTTGGAACTTGTACTTTTAATGTTGAATAGTGACATTAGTTTATCCAGGCAGGCTTTCTGTCTGTGAAAATATCAAATATTTTTGGCTTATTACTTTGGCTTCTGAACCAATGTGCATAATCTCATAGCCGTTTATTATGAGCTTCTTTTTATTTTCCAGCAATAACACCTTTGTCTGACATACAAAAGTTCATTACAAGTATAAATGTCTAATTTTGCATCCCCAACTTTTAGATACTTCATACAGTTACAGTTTTAATCAGGCCTTTGGTGAACATAAATTAGAATAACAAATATTTTGATGGTACTGTTATTTAAATTTAGGCCCTTGTACTTGTTAGTTTACTAGACAGGTGTTTTCCTATTTCACCCATGTCCCCGGCATAACCACAGTTTCTACAGAGAGAAAACATTATTGTCTCTATGCTGAGCTGTCACATTCACTAACTTCTCATCTGGCTGTTCAGCTACTTCTATTATACAACTATAAAGTACTGTTTCTTCTGATTATGTTCATTTCAGGTTTACATCATTGAGGAATCAGGACTAAACATTCTTGTGTGGTCATTGATGAAAAATAAAAGTCCAGGATGGACCTATGGGCATGTACATCTCTCTAGTAACAGTCCATTTAAGGTGGCATTTGAAGCTGATTTGGGTGGAAATGATATCTTTATTGCTCTTGATGACATCTCTTTCACTCCAGAGTGCATGTCTGGTGGAGGTAAGTGACTATTTCTATATCTAAATATATGATACTTGGGAAATTCAAAGAGGAATTATTCATACAATGAAGAGGGCAAATATAAAGAGTTAGAGGTGAACCCTGTCTCTACCCTACAAACTGGACCATGGTAACTCTGTAGTAAACTTGTTACAGGAAGCCCTCAGGAAATGTATCCATTAATATAGCTTTATTGGCCACTTTCCTGTTCCCACAGATTTCCTATAAGTGCCAAAGGGAGAGCCTGCTCTGATCCTTTGCTAGCTTCCACACAGTCTTCTCTACTCATTTTAATGTTTTCCCTTCCTTGAGTTATTTGTTTGTTTCTTCTTCTACTGTTTAATCAAGGCCTTAACCTTCTGAGAGTTTTCATTAAATCCTAAATTCTGGCCAGTCACATCTAGGTGACACAAATCCATGCACAACTTTGATGTCTTTAATTCTGATCACTTTCCTCAATGTTCTTCACCACCCCACTCTGGTGCTTACATTCTGTTCACGTGCTCTGTCTTTATCAGTCCACCCTAAAGAATGATACTGTTATTCAGCCCATCTTCTGCAGTAGTAGTCATAACCATTTTGAGTTTTCCAAAGATACTGCTGAGCTTTTAGACTGGGACTACTGAAAGTGTTGGGTTACTACCTTAACTGCTTCTTCAAGGTCCTAGGCTCCTGTGGTTCTCCTTCACTGGCCCTGCCTCCCTCAAGCTATCAAATCTCGTCTCCCCCACTCCCCCCTGCTCTCTCTTGATATTTTTCTTCACACTACAGATACTCTGTATCCTTTGCATAGCAAATGCACCTGTTTTGTAATAAAACTCCATTATTTTTCTTTGATCTTTTTACCTCCGAGTGTGAAACTTCTTTTTCTTGCTACTTTGTCCCAGGGAAAGAAATCTCCTTCCACTTACCCAATAGTAAGTGTGCATTCTTGTTTATTTCTTTTCTCAGCACCTCTTAGTCACTGCTCCAGCAAAGTCTTTCTGACTTTCTTGTATTCATGTTACATGCGCTAAAGTGGTGCAACACTTGACTAACAAGTGTAAGGTCAGTTAAATCTCAGTACCACCAAAAAAAAAAAAAAAAAAAAAAAAAAAAAACAGAACTAGGATTGAGTAGGAGATTGTATACATCTATATGTAAATATGGATATAATAATTCTGAGCTCCTCAAGACCAAAATAAGATTGTCTATTTCAAAATAAGACCTTAGCACAGAAATTGAGAAATTTGGCCTGAATTAGTATTATTCTAAATAATAATAATTACTATAGTTTATTATGTAGTAGCAATACTAACATTGACCTAAATAAAAACTGATTTTCTCCCAAAATGATAAACAATAGACTTCTCCATCAAATATAAAAACAACCATGACCCTTGGCGGAAAACCTTGAACTTGCCTCTGTCACTATATAATAGGTGTGTCTCTTTACAACTCCATTTCTTCATCCTAAATCCATAGTCTCGGGATTTAGTTTTCCTAGGATGATTTCACTGTTGATTCAACAGTATGCTTTTAGAAAATCATAAATTAGCCTGACTCTGATGTCTCCTGCCTATCATCCTAACAACTCAGGTGGCTGAGATCTGAGTGATTCAAAGCCGACTTGGGCAGAAAAGTCCCCTTGAGATTCTGATCTCCAATTAACCACTTGAAAACCAGAAGTGGGCCTGTGGCTTAAAGGGGTAGAGCTCTAGCTTTGAGCCAAAGAGTTGAAGGACAGATTCTAGGCCCTGAGTTCAAGCTCTACAACTCACAAGAAAGAAAAAGAAAAGGAAGAGAAGGAAGGAAGGAAGGAAGGAAGGGAAGGAAGGAAGGAAGGGAGGAAGGGAGGGAGGGAGGGAGGGAGGGAGGGAGGAAGGGAGGGAGGGAGGGAGGGAAGGGAAGGGAAGGAAGGAAGGAAGGAAGGAAGGAAAGGAAGGAAGGAAGGAAGGGAGGAAGGGAGGGAGGGAGGGAGGGAGGGAGGGAGGGAGGGAGGGAGGGAAGGGAAGGGAAGGGAAGGGAAGGAAGGAAGGAAGGAAGGAAGGAAGGAAGGAAGGAAGGAAGGAAGGAAGGAAGGAAGGAGAAAAAGAAAATCATAAATTTTACAAGAGTTTCTCAAATTGAGGTACACAAATCTTTCATACTGATGTATCAGAAAGTATGCAGTTATATCAAATAAACCTAGCAAAACTTTATTGGGTTTACTTGAAGATTTGGGGAGAAAACATAATCTATTCTGTGACATCTGATACAAACACATATGTACTGTATGTGGGATGGAATGTCAAAGGTAGATCCAAAAGTTGGAAGGCATTTTTGTTCCTTTACCACTAGCATGAACATCCTCTCCTGAGTGAATGACAGTTCTATGAGGAAAATTTCAAATGGGTGACCCATCCACTGAAAACCTGTGTCACTGAATAGATGATATTCCCTAGTGAATATGAAAGTTGACCTAATACCAGAAATAAACAATGAGAACTTATACTGCTAAATGTAGAAAATGATTTTTAAAAATGAAATCAATTTTTAATTTGTCAAAAGAGCACCCCAAAAGTAATAATATCTCTGAAAAAGGAAAAAAAATGAAAGGTATTTATTTTTGTACTTAAACTTTTTTCCTGTATATTTACACGTCTGCTTGGAACGGTGCTGCTAGTAATCAGGAAGAATAATTGTATTATCTTATGAAACAAAATGCAATTAAGATGGTCAAAATAATTTCTGTACATATGTAAGCCTGGAATAGTGAGCTTGGCAGAGAGTTTTGGGGAAGAGAAAAAGCAGAGATAAGGGAGAGGGAAGGAAGGGTGATCTGCTCAAGGCATACTATGGGCATAGATGGACAAATCAAAATGAAACCCCCTTGAACAATTAATTGAAAATAATTTTAAAAATGCAAAAAAATTGGAACAACCTTAGGATACAACATTGTTATTTTACCTTGTGTTGCTAGTTGGCAGGTACTCTACCACTGACCTGAAGTGAAGTCCAGCCTGAAATCACTGATTTAATCTCTCCCTGGTCAAAATTATGCATTGGAATTAATGTGAGAAGCGAGAGCATAGTTGAGATTACAGTTTGAATCCTATATATTTCAATACTTATTCGAATTAATAATTAATAATATCCAGTCTTGTTGAAACTTTGAGAAAAAGGAGAAACCATGGTTGTTTTGGGTTGTTGTTATTGTTTGGTGTTGATCCTCGGGCTTGACCTCAGAGCTTGGGTTCTGTCTCTGAGCTTTTGTTTTCTCAAGGCTCCCATCACTTTGGGTTTTAATTATTCCTCATACAAGTGCCATGCTGAGCTCAGGCCACAGTCCTCTTAACTGTCTCTGTGTAATTTCCTCAGAATTAAAAGTGCAGAATGGAAACGTACTGTTAACCAATCCTAAACCTCTGTTCCCCTGTGAAAGTTGCATTACTCTATCATACCTGCTTTCTATATCACCCTTCCTTGGGCCATTTCTTTTCTCCTTTGATCATTTTATCATCTGGAACATTTAAGCCAACTTACAGCATGGACCAGCAACAATATACCTACTATTTATATATTCTAATGGCATATGAGAGAGAGGGGGGATCTAAATGCATAAATGCATATAAGTTATAAAGAAGAAAAATGCTTAAAAGGTTCCCAGTTGTCTGCTCTTCAATACAAATTCTTCTTTATCTGCCTCTGTCTATAAAAATGATCCTTTCAAAGAGGACCTTTTGCTTTTCTATAGTCTATATCCTCTTTCTCCAGGACTCTGGTCCTGTTGCTCCTCAGGGCAGAGAATGTCCCCTGTTTTATCTACTGTGGTGTAAAGCTTTCTTCCCTTCCAAGGGCAGAGCAAAAGCTGCCTTCTTCAAGAATTTGCCCTTAATCCTCTCCACAGGAAGCTGCACTCTGCTTCAGATTCTCCATGGCTTAAATGTGCACTTTCAAATAATATATGTCACAATGAATTTTGTGTTCTTTGTGGGATTTTTTTTGTCCATTTCAAGCTTGAACACACTGAAATATCCCCATTAGCATCACTCTGAGTTTAATTATTGAAGATGCAGTTTTTTCATTTGTGTTATTTTGTTGATTTGGAATTTAGCAGTAGCAAATGATATTTGATGACGATCACTGTGACTGAGAAAGATATAAGATAAATTTCAAGTCACTGTGTTGCATTATGTATGATAGCAAATGTAGATAATATTTTTGAAGTGTGATTTTTTAATGCATAGCCCATTATTATAATTTTGGTTCAGTTAGTGATTCATAAAATGGCCTCATTTTAAAATGAATACTAATGAATAATGACTAAAACTCTGCAAGAAAGTGGTTTTCAGACATTCTTGATTCATTTGCTGGATTATAAAATATTATTAGGCTTTAAAGCTATTATTGTAGGCCATGAAGCTCTCAAAATCTTTTTGAGGATAGAGTAATTCTGCTTTACTCCTAGAAGGAGAATGAGATTTGCAGGCGAAAACATTAGAACCAGAAAATGGCATTAAAACTAATACCAGGCTGACTTAAGGGAGAAAATCCTGACAATCTTAGGAGATTCTGCCTACTAAGAAAGGGGTGGGTCTTTTTTGGTTTCCTGCTGATATTGAGGCTGAAAGGAATGTAGCTGCATTAAGAGGAAAAGATCCAAATGACAACCATGAAAAAAATCACATTCACTGGATTTGAGAAGACCTTCAGATTGAGTCTGAAGATAAAACACAAATCACTACCCCAAATTTTGTCCTAAAGATGAGACCTTTTTTTATGTGATCAGTGATATTAACCATGTAAATGTGTATCTGAACAGGCTTCATACCTCCACAAAATGCATAAGCAAATATATATATATATATGCAGTGTACATATGAAATCAGAAAGAAATACAACAGGAACTTGTCATCTGGAAACAATAATCAATTTGTAAATACCTCGTCATTTTTTAAAATTATTATACCCTTGCTGGTTCTTCTGTTCACTCAGAAATGCATCCAAGTATTTTATTAGGCAGGCCAGAGCATTAGAGAGATTCAGGCATCCAGAGTGAACTTGGTCCCAATTGTGTCTCTTGAGTGAGTACAGTTGATTTTTATTATGATTTTCCTCATTCCCCAAAACACATATGTTGTGCGCTGGAAAGTAACCAAACATAAGGTCAAGTTTATTGTCCAAAAAGTAAGAGGAAAACATGATTCTGTTTCACTTTAAAAAAAATATCTAGCTTCTACTGAAAGATCTTTTTTCAAATCGAAAAAGAAAAATGACTTTAATAGAATGACCAATTTTGTAAAACATCTTATTACCATATAAGATCATTTTCCCCAACAGGTGGACCTGTTGCAACAATGAGAAATACAAGTTGTCATGTCCAAAACAAGCTTTACAACGTCGGTGCGGGGGGGGGGGGGGGGGAACGGGGGGGGGGGAAGGAGAAGGATTGGGATTGGGGGGGAGGGGGGAGGCTGGGAAGGGATGTGAAGGGTAAACAAAGGAGGAGGCTGCAATGCTTGGTAAGAAATGTACGCATTATCCTGCCCATGTAATTGTAACTCCTCTGTACAGTATGTTCACAAATAAAATTAAATTTAATTTAAAAAAAAAGATCATTTTCCCCAGAAAAGATTCTTTGTAAAAGTAAGTAAAGATTGGTACAATTTCTTTTTCTTGGCTTATCAAAGTCTGACTGTGTACATATGTGACTTTTCACTCCTCACTTGAATAAGTTTGCTCAAAACAGAAGACATGAAGTTAGACAAATGGCTAAGTTTTGGTTGAAAAAAAGATGGGTTCCAAGGAAGTAACAAGTTCATGTGTGAGTCTCTTCTGCTACGTATAACACATGATTAACCAGATTGAAGTTCAGTCTAAGGTCCAAGGCATCTAGACTTCATCTTCTATACTTCCTAATTGTACAGAACTAGTGTGATGCTCACTAACGTACTTGAGTATACATCTTCATGTTGATACTCCCTGGTCTGATCAACAATCTCCAATCTCCAAGAACATGTGTTTTTTTTAATGGAACAAGATTACCTATAACAATGTAACATTAATAATTACTGATTGACTCTATTAGGAAGGCAGAAAGTAGACTAAAAATAAATGCTACATGGTTAGTTGCTGTTAACTGAATGTTATGCTATTGCAGTGACAGGTTGTGTTTGATTGCTCATAAAGACTGCTGAGCCCTCATCATCTCTCATGGAACCCCTCGGTGTGTACTCATTTCATTGGTCCTTCCTAAGACAGTTGAAATAGGTGTTCCCAAAATGCCTGTGAAATGGAGCAAAATTCCTTCACCCAGAGGTTGCCTGTTATATATATACATTTCTAGTGTATGCTAGAGGTGAGTTTTCAGCCTCCAATATAAATCCTGGTACACTAAGAAAAACATAATAAAGCCAGGTGCCAGTGGCTCACACATGGAACTCTAACTACTTAGGAGGCTGAGATCTGAGGATTATGGTTTGAAGCCAGCCTGAGCAGGAAAGTCCGTGAGGCTCTTATTTCCAATTAACTACAAAAAAGAAAGAAAGAAAATACTGGAAGTGAAGCTGTGGCTCAAGTTGTAGAGTGCTAGCTTTGAGCAAAAGCGCTCAGGGACAGGGTCCAGGTTCCTAAGTTCAAGCCCCAGAACCAACACAGACACATACAAAAAAAATAATAATTTGGTTGGTGCTGAAGCACTGGCTCATAACTTTTGTCAGTAAAAGCCTTTCCATTAGAGTACTGATGATGTCCTTACCCTAGCAAGCCAGGAGAGTAATGCTCATCATATCATCTGGAAGATTCCCAGTCAACAACAAGTTTTCATTGGGAAAGCAGGACTATAGGTGATAGTGAATCATGTCAGTATACTAAATACAGTATACTTTGTACTGTATGCCGTGAAGAGCCATGTTTTTGTTTTTGTTTGGGGGAGGGGGTGTTGAATAGAAGTCTTTTTGGGAAAAATGTATTAAAAGCCATTTAAAGGATGGATTAAAAGAAAGGTGTTTCAATATTATAGTATCTAAGCTTAGAAATGAAGAGTTTAGATAAGGGCAAATTCTTAAACTATTAACTAAAGTTGCAGTAGGTATGGGCTATCAACTAACAGCATTAAATTAAGCCACGTGTATAACCTGGTCCAACTTTGCATATGATTGAGGCAACTCTCACAGGCCAGTCAGACCAGGAACTTCAGCGTCATCTGCGATGACAAAGCAGAAATCTCTAGGGATCTCTGAACTCCAGGCTCCACGACAGGAGCCTGGAACTGCCCACACCTGCCCTAACATTGTACATATCTGTGTATTTTCCACCTTCACGTAAACTTTAGATTATTTGGGGTTTCTGAAATTTAAAAGAAAAAATCAGTTATGCAATTTTAGTCATTTGAAGTAGTTTCCCCATTTTTGATTAGGGAGCAACCTCCTTTCCAATACTCATGTAAAGTGAAAGAGATAATCTGTTGCAGCCACTTTATGCATTACAGCTCTTAATTTGCTTTGAAGTCTGTAGTTTCTCTATGCTCTGTTCTGGGGGAAACAGTGAACCCTGATTACAGGCCCATTCATGCCTCTTCCACAATCTGATAGTTCTCTCTTGCTTACATTGCTCATAGTCCAATACCATATTCTTTTTTTCTCTCTCTGATGAATAGCTTCATGGCTTTAAGCATGCACGTAAAATGCACATGCACACACCTTGCGCAAATGCACAGGTGCACGTATATGTGTGTGCATGGATGTTTACTTACATTTGCATGTATGTTGTCTTTCTGTTGTTTAGATTTTAGCTTTAGCCTTGACTACTTCAAATATTCACTTTGAAAATTATCACTTTCTTTTTCTCCCTCCGTAGTGGAGTTCAGCTCAGGGCCTTATGTGTGTTCAATTGGCACTCTACCTCATTGAGCCATGTGTCTACCAGGGATTTTTGCTGGTTAATTGGAAATGTAGTGTAATGGACCCTGCTGCCTGGGATGACTTTGAGTTGTGATCCTTCAGGTCTCAGTCTCTTGAGTAGCTAGGATTATAGCCATGACCTCCTCCCCTCACCTCTGGTATTTGGCTACAATGATCACTTTCTGCTTGGCATCTCTTCCCAGATTCTTATCAACTTCTACAGTAAGGACACTGTCCCAGTGCACTTTTCATCAAGGCTAACGATTCACCACTCAAGCCACCGCTCTACCTCCAGCTTTTTATTTTTTTTTTATTGTGAAAATACTGTACACAGGGGTTACAATTACATGGGCAAGATAATGAGTACATTTCTTATCAAGCATTGTAGCCTCCTCCTTTGTTTACCCTTCCCATCCTATCCTCCCTCACCCCCTCACCCAACCCTCTTCTCCTCCCCACCAAAGTTGTAAAGTTCGTTTTCGACATAACGACTTGTACATCTCATTGTTGCAATGGGTCCACCTGTATCCCTATTTAAACAGTTTGTTTTTCAGGTAGTAAATTAGAGATAGTCTCAAGGACTTCCCTGCCTGGATTGATCTTGAAACAATCTTAGCCTTCTGAGTAGCTAGGATTCCAGGTATCAGCCATCAACACCTGGCTTAGCTTTTACTATTTTATTCATGGATACCCCTGTGACTAACCAAACAAGCTTCTGACTACTATACTCCATAGGCTGTCAATAGATCTGCATGTGTACCATGCTGTTTCCATACCCTATATTCAAAACAGAATCCACATTCCATCTTTCTGAAAATATGTAAGTTATAAGATACATTGAAATCAAATAAAACACTAATTGACTTTCTTTTGGTTTCCCATGACAAATTACTCTTTTTCAAACTGAAAAAAAAAATAACCCTAAGATTTGTATACTATAAGATTGCTTCTGAGTCTGTGAATGTGGCCTAGTGGTAGAGTAGTTGTAGTGGTAGGGGTAGAGTGGTAGAGTGCTTGCCTAGCATGCATGAAGCCCTGGGTTTGATTCCTCAGTATCACATACACAGAAAAAGCCAGAAGTGGCACTGTGGCTCAAGTGGTAGAGTGCTAACGCTAAGCTAAAGAAGCTCAGGAAGAGTGCCCAGGCCCTGAGTTCCAGTCCCAAGGCTGGCAAAAATAGAAAAGAAAAGAAAATATTACTTCTCCATAAAGATACACTCTCTAAAAATATAAGGCAGGAACTAGTGGCTCATATCTGCAATCAAACATATTCAGGCAGTCTAGATCAGGAGCACTGTGGGTCAAGGCCAGCCTAAGCAAAAGTTTGAGACATTCCCCCACCCCCTTAACCCATAATTGCATGTGGTGGAAAAAGCTATGAGGGAGGATGAGATCCAGATGACTCTGGTTCCAGTCTAGTGTAGGTACACACAAAATGTCTCAAGAACCCACTTCAAAAGAAGCTAGGTGTGGTGGTGCCTACCTCTCATCAT
Organism: Dipodomys merriami; assembly: GCF_024711535.1. Taxonomy (NCBI): domain Eukaryota; kingdom Metazoa; phylum Chordata; class Mammalia; order Rodentia; family Heteromyidae; genus Dipodomys; species Dipodomys merriami. The sequence goes on from NW_027205603.1 coordinate 8,886,427, forward strand.
ATCATACTATCTATGGTAAGAAGCAAAAATAAGAGGATCTACTTCAAAAATATTCAGAGCAAAAATGTACAAAATAAAAATGACTGCAGGCATGGCTCAAGTGATAAGAGTGCTTTGCTAGAAAGCAAGAAGCTCTGAGTTCAAACCCCAATACCATCAGTATATGTTACACACACATGGTATACATATATGTGTGTGCACACATGCTCATGCATGCATGCATCATGTGTATGTGTGTAAATGTTTATATACATAAATATTATAGATGAATATGTACACAAACAATCACAATTCAAAATACATCAGGAATTTTCACAAAAAATAGTTTAAAAAATTTATTCTCCCTCCCCCACATAGATTTTGTGCTATCTTTTCATGGTGTTGAGACCATGGTGCCAGAGACCACTTGTAAGCAATGCACTACAATGAGCATTTTTTATCACCCATGTCAATGAATATAGCAATATTTGGATACAGCTTGACTTTCTTCTTAAAGTTTGAGTTTCATGGTAATGTCATTTTCCTTTTGAAACTATTAATTTTACTTTCTCTAAGCATATTAATCAGAAAGATCAAAATCTATCATATGATCCTTGGGAACCTGAAACTTTCATTGCATTGAAATGAAATCCATGAGAAAGATTGCTTGAGTTTCACTGTCGACTATGAGAATGCAAATTTTTTTTCTTGTTATGAGAAGAATATTTTCAATGTCATATGAACAAAAGTAAATAACACAAAATCACATTCTGTAGAGGGACACAGAATCACAATGTCAGGGATCAGACTGTCTTTGTAGCACACAAGTAGGATGTGGCATGCGCAGTGATGTTTTGGTTACTAGGGAAGGTTAAGTTAGTTAATAGACATCACTTCCTGAACTTGCTCCATTCCAACTTGGAGTGCCCACAGTTTAGGTGATATCAGCGCTTTCATTGAGTAAAGACCTGGTAAAGATGATGTTCTGCAATTGTACTTTACTTACTGGAGTTTCTGTTATTATAGAATCTTTTTTTTTTTTTTTTTTGGTGGTCATGGGGCTTGAACTCTGGGCCTGGGCGCTGTCCCTCAGCTCTTCAGCTCAAGGCTAGAGCTCTACCCCTTGAACCACAGCGCCACTTCCAGTTTTCTGGTGGTTTATTGGAGATAAACCTGAGATGGCTTTGAACCATGGTCCTCAGATTTCAGTCTCCTGAGTAGCTACGATTACAGGTATGAGCCACTGGCGCCCGGTCAGAATCCCTGTATTAAAACAACTTGAACACAAATGTCTGAAACTATAAAACAGCAAACGTATTTCCTGCTGAGACATGTGATGGCTGATATGGACTTGTGTAATAGAGACAAAAGAGTAATTAATGCTTATATGCAATTTCCAAATGATAGTGGTAAATCCTACCCTTGCACTTCACTGAAGTAAGCATGGTTAGTAGGGTACACATGATTGAGGAAACTTCATTGTTGACACAGCCCTCAGTCGGTTCTGAGATACAAAGAATAAATCAATCGAAAACTGCCTATGAAACAGACTTTGCTGATAATTCCAATTCACTTGAAACTTCTGATCCTCCTTTTCAGACATATACCCACAGAGCTTAGAGTGTATGTTTTATTTTAGGAATCTGTTTTGACTTTCTGCCCCACAGCATCAGGACTAAAATGATATGACCAATCATTTTGTTTTGACTTAAAACAACAAAACAAACACTGGGAGAAAATGAGGGAAGAGGTGACACTTTCCAAAAAGAAATGTACTCATTACCTGACTTATGTAACTATAACCCCTCTGTACATCACCTTTACAATAAAAATTTTGAAACAAAACAAGTAAAACTACCTATAGGTTATATAATGCATCATATGTTCTAAATTAATCAGGTTTTTCTTGGAGTGTCTTTCTTTTTTTCTCCCTTTATCACAGTGTTAACATTTCTGAATGTCTCCTCATTTTTCTTTTATCCTTTCTATTTTAACTACTCTTTGTGGTACAAAGAACACTATTAATGCATACTATACTATTTTACTTTGCTTTCCTGACATAAATTTCAGTTTTACAATAATCATTTTATGGTCTTCTGCAAAGTAGCTGTCTCACATAAAGAACAACAATTCAATTTCAGGGAAGATAACCATGGTTCTCACAGAACTAACTTCATTGTCCTCATACATTCACTCAATTCCATTGAGTTCAAATAACCTAACAAAAAAAGTACTGCATATGATAAGAAATGAACTGTGTTTGAGCAATACAAGCTATAATTATCAAAATTCTGTGCATTTTAAAGTTTGGGTATCAATCTTTTAAAAGAAATTTGGAGAAATTAGAAGCTAGAAATTTCAAGAGAAAAATCTCCAAATGTGAGTTTCAAACTACAATGCAGTTTCTAAAGAATATCTAATTATATATATTATACATAATTCACATATGTAAAATATATACATCTACTAATATAAATGGTGTATATATATATATATATATATATATATTATATATACACACACACACACACACCCTGGTGTTTATGTATATATACACCAATTATCAGCTACAATGTAGTTTTTAAATGATACCTAATTATATATAAATATATATCAATTATAATCAGAATATATATAAAGTGAGTGTATATATATTTGTTCTTTTTTTCTTGTCAGTTGTGGGGCTTGTACTCTGGGCCTGGGCACTGTCCCTCAGCTCTTCAGCTCAAGGCGATCGCTCTACCACTTAAGCCACAGCACCATTTCCGGCTTTTTCAGCTTATATGGTACTAAGGAATCAAACCCACGGCCTCATGCATGCAAGGCAAGCACTCTACCACTGAGCCACCTTCCTAGCCCCTATATGTTCTTTATACATATATGTATATACATATGTTTATATACACACTACACATTTTGTATAATAGAATTTTTAGAGTCACAGAAAAACTAAACAGAAAGCATGGAGATTTTCTATATATATTCCCCTAACACACACATACACAGAGCCTGCCCAAATATCAACATCCCAGCAGAAGTGGTACATTGGTACAAATGATAAGCCACAGCTACAGAAAGCACATCATTATCAGCCAAAGTCAACAATTCACATTTGAGTTCACTTTGGTTATTGATAATTCTATGGATTTTGACAAATATATAAGGACATGTATCTATTACAGTATATCATGTAGAACAGTTTCACCATAGTAAAAATATTCCAGGGACTATCTCTTCATTCCTTCTGTGTCCACTTCCCATGCCCTTTCCAACTCTTGACGATCACAGAGCCCTTACTCTCTCCATAGCCCTTTCTTTCATAGAATGTCATGTAGTTGGAATTGACCAGCATGTAGCTTCATCCATTTGTGCTTGTATCACTTATAATATGAAATTGTGGTAGTGCCGAGATTTTTCAGAGTATGAAAAGAAAATCATTTATACTTTTCAGAATTAAGCAAGCGATTTTAGCCTTAATAACTAAACTAACTCCATAGCTGACACTCAAGGATAAATCCACAATTTTAGAAAAACCTTCCTATTGGTTCACGTTCCTTACAGAGTTCATGCAGGTGATTGCAATCAAGTCAACATACAAGCTTAATATGTTTTTCAGAAGTTTACATTTTATTTGAATTCTATAGGAAACTTTGTTGCTGAAGCATGGATATCTTATGTAGTAAAATATAAACTTTCTATTCGGATTAAACAAGAGACTTAAAAGAAATACTGAACTAATGGAGAACTGCTTTCCAGCTAGATCGCCTACCTGTATTCCATTAAGGAGTACAAATCTATCTTCCTCCTTTACCAGAAATATGTCTGTGGGAAAAAAATTGAGAACAGTACAAAGAGGGCTTACTTTAAGACAAGATCTGCCTTGGTGCTTCGGAAATATTTTAAAACAGGTTCCCTGGGAAGCCAACTCTGAGACAGATTCCTGTGTCAAAGGTTTATTGGAAATTCTCCGAGGAAGAATCTTGGGGAGGAAGGAAGCAGAACGGAAGGAGGGAGAGAGTGCGTGAGCTGGGATGGTTATGTTGTAGAGAGAGCTCTGAGGTTGCACTGGCCTCCGTGCATATCCACATGGAAACAGGGGTCGAGCCATGGATTCTCCAATTCGTCTGTGAGTAGAGTTCCCCGTGGGAGGGTTTGCAAACTTGGAGGCAATTCCTGGGGGTAGACTTACTGTGAGTGATCTATCATTGGCAACTTTCCAGCAGACGGCGAAAGGTAGTCTTGGTATTAAAGGGATCATTTGTGCAGAGCAAGAGAAAAGCCACAAGAGACCGCATAAGCCTGCTAGCTTCCATAAACACAAAAGATAAAGTATTTCTCAATCCTTTCAGATAAAGATGTTTCTGGAATTCAATTCCATTGTTACTTCCAAATAAAGGATAGGAACTTATGTTTAAATCTATTATCAGGTATTAAATTCCCCATGTTTGGCTATGAAGAGACAGCTAATAAACTGTTCACTGATATAATAATTGCCTTAAATTTTAAAGTTATGATACATCTTACCAGTGTACCTGATTTTACTATTAAATCTAATATGAATCCAAACTTAAGGCATCCTTTCATCTGAAAATATCTGTTTCATATTCATGATTGTCTTTTTTTTAAATAGTTTTGACTGTTCAACGTTCAGTTTAGTTCAAAGATTGACATCTATTCCCATAGATCAAACCTGGACTGAAACACAACTTTGTGGGGCTGACATGCTGAGAAAGGTTTTACGTTTTCATTTTCACTTTTTTTTCCTTTAAAATTTTCTTCAAGCAAGTAGACAAAGGGTTTCTACTGAACTTGTCAATTCTTAGTCTAATGCAGCTGGCCAAGCAAGGTCAACTCTTCCATCATCCTCCACTCCTCCATCTCTTTCAACCTCTCTTTTTAAGAATATTGCTGTTGAGATTCACATAAGAAATTCTCTCTAATAATATCCCTATGCTTTGTACGGTTCACATTTACCAACTGGAAGTTAATTGACTTAAATTACCAACCTGTCTTACAGTCCTGCAAAAATACACGGATCCTACAATATTGCGATACAGACACAGAGGCATCCCAATGCTAACATGACATGACTTGCTCTCATTCCTAGGTCCTGGCACAATGCAGCCCTCACTCTGTGAAGCTGATCAGTTCACTTGCATCTATACACTACAGTGTACTCCAGGCTCAGGGAAGTGTGATGGGCTGGAAGATTGCATAGACGGGTCTGATGAAATGGATTGCTCTACCGGCCCTTCCTCTCAGCTCTGCGGTGACATGGAATTCCAGTGCTCAGCGAGCCAGTGTATCCCGTCTCTCCTGCTCTGTGATGGAGTAGCTGACTGTCACTTTAATGAAGATGAATCCATCTGCTGTGAGTAACTCTTGCTAATTCAGTGTGCCAGAGAAGAAATGATGTTTTGAAAAGATAGAGAGCTTGACAGATGAAACAACATTCTCTAGGGTCTTTCCATGATCGTATCATTGGTAATCGAGTTTTTGTTTTGTGTGTATTATGTTGCTAAACAAAGCATGAAGGTCTTACTCATCATTTCTGGAAGCACTCTTGTGGTTCTACTAATGTCTGTCAATCTGCTCTTATTTCATTTTCCATTTACATCTAGGTCATTCTAATGTGGGCTTCTCTTACATATTTGTTATCTTTTTAAAACACTTACAGAAATAGCTTGAAGAAATAAAAACCTGATTTCTTTCCACCTTAAAGGGTCAGGAAGATTATTTGAGTCAGGGGCTTTCAGCAGATATTGAATTAAATGAACGCATGTAGTGATAACTAGGTCTAGACAATTATCCAGGTAGATGACATAGCATTATAACTTCATATTCAGTCTTTAAAGATATAGACAGTGTAGCAAAGGAGTTTGAGTGTTGCCAATTTTATTTCTGCAAGACTCAAACCATTTGAGCAATACCATGAGAATTTGAACAGATACATGTAAAATCTAAGGCTCTGGGGCTGAGTACCTTCTGTTTTTAATAAAAACTAGCTGATATCAGTTAGAAACAAATATTTTAGTTAAAAGTAATGACACATTGTGATATGGTCCATGCCTGTTATCCAAGCTATGTGATAGATGGAAATGGAAGAATGGAAGTAAGACCAGGCAAAAGTTAAGAATATATCTCAAAAACAGATGACAGAGTGATACATGCCTGCAATTTCAAGCTACTCAAGGGGTAGAGATAGGGAAGATTTTGGTTCCAGGCTAACCCTCAGCAAAAACGTAACACCTTATCTGAAAAACAAAGTAAAGCAAAAACATCAGGGGTGTAGATCAAGTGGGTAGAATGCCTCCCTACCTAGCAATCATGAGACCCTGAGCTCAATCTCTAGTAGTCCCTAAAAAGACAAAATAATTGCATACATCTAAATGTGAGTTAATAATCACAGCAGAGTATAAAAATGACTAGCATGTTACTTGATTATTGGCCTGCTGCCTGTTTCTTCATTCTATTATATTATATCCTATGTTTGGTGAGGACTACAGAGATGGAGGTCCATAAAACATATGTTAATGAACATACTGTGTTGAAAAAAATTATCATTTGGGGATATAACTATGAAAGTGAAACAGGGAAAGAAAGATAACTAACTCAGGGTCCTAATTAATCAGGCCTAGAATTCTGACTCTTGGAAAAGAATTAGAGATGAGTGAAATAGAAGAAGAGCACCTTTGGATATTTAAAGGCTTTAGCCTTAAATCAGTAGCTCTGTTTCCTAGTTTAGACTTGGAGATTTGTTTTTTACCTCTCTCTTGTTTTTCTGCTTGTATATTCTCTCTGGGATAAAAGTAAATTGGCAGGATGTGTAATATTTTCTTAGAAGTAAGCAAATGAAGGTAAATCTAAAGGAAAAATCTGGCCAAATTACTTATTTCTGTTTCCATCACAACTCTAATGCAATTTGGCTGACAGAAATAATATTAGTTTCCACCATAGCCCTATAGTTTCATTATAGTCATGTGATATTTAGCTCCACTAAGAAAGTTATTCCCAGAAAAGCTAAGGGAAGTGTTGTGCTCTTATCAATTCAGACATTCATTAGGAAGTTAGAGTTTGACTAGTCATTCATATGAGCTCTTATTCCTAAGGGAAACTGGGTCCAATTTAGGACTAGGCTGAGGACAAAATGTTGCAGAACACTGCAAAAATCAAAGCATTCCATGATCATAATTTGCCAAATAATAATCATTTACTGCTAGGCTCTCCTGGCGATTTAGAAAGACATTTTCACAGACCTTCATTAAGAGTCTATCTGATGTCATATATTACATTGTGCCTTGATGATACAGGTAGATCGAGACCTGTTCCAATTTAGAGTCTAGATGGATCATATACCACCGAAGAAGGCCAGAAAGCAAGATTAGGGGGTACAGTAGGATGACTTCTACCACAGAAATATATTGACAGAGTAGTTGACATACTGTCTAACAATGGTGTGACTATGTCTGTACATTTCAACAAGAAAAGTGATTGCAAAGCCAGACTTGAATAGCCTAGCAATCACTAAACAAATAAAATGGAAATGCTTGTCTCAAGCAAGTACTGTTTTAGGTAAAGAGAATAAATCATTTTGTATTACCTTGAAGCAGGGTTTGTGGTAAGAAGTGTAGAAAGTTCTGGAAAGAAAATGAAGGACCCAATCTTACCAAATCCTCACTTATCAGAGTAGTGCTCCCAAAAGAGTGTTTAATTCGTATTTGGGTAGATAGAAGTAGTGAAGAGGAACTGCTTAGAAAATGCTGTCCCTCGTAATGAATAGATTGACCAACTGTGTGTGGTGAGCATTATGAGCACTTTATATCATCCTGTGATGAGAAAGAAAAGATGATCAAGGGTTACTTTCAAGTTTCTTATTCAGGCATCAGGACAGCTAATGTGTCATTGCTTGAACAGGGGAAATAGAAAAAGAAAGACTTCTTAAAGGAAGACTTCGGCAGCATTAATACATCCATGTGGAAATGTTCTCAGTGTGTTTAGGAGTAGATACCTGAGTTTAGGAGAGAGATGAAGCCAGATATTCCGACGCATATAGCACCAGTATACAATAATTGATACTATGGGTGTAGGTGAGATAAATTACAGAGAAAACGTATAATGTGGCAGATACAACCCACTAGAAAGTCTATTTTTTTTTGCAACAGTAAACGACCTTCAAATATCAATGGCTATTGATTTCCTTACCTAAAATTGTAAACATCTTTAAATCCTTGTTCCTACATTTAAACAAGTGCAAAGCACCTACTCTTTCATCTTTCCTGTCTACTCCAGTACCAATGTACCCAGTGGCCAGTCCACACTTGATTCCCTCCTTGTCATGTGACATTTACTCTTCCAGAATGCCAGCTTTTGAGCTTCATCCTCACATCCACGGAAAATTCATTCCCCAAGGCCAACAGGAATCACTACCTTCTTATTTCTCAGTATTCTGGATGTCCATCAACCAAGCCATTTTTCTAAGAAGCACCAAAGCCTTGTAATCATAACATCGCTACCCTATTAATATGTCTGTCCTTTGAAGTTTGGTCAAAATTTGATGATAGCTAGCAAATAAGAAATTGTAGGAGCAGTACTATGAAGCCATGACACAAGGTTGCAATGCCAGACAAGTATGTGATTACAGCACACTGAATGTCAGTGGTTTACATCATCAAATCTAGAAGATACACAGGTATCTGCCTTATGCCCCATTTGAAAGGGGAACATCCAGTGAAGTTTCAGGATTTGTTTTTAGCTCAACTGAATTTAATATACGGGACATGAACTGAGCAGCAGAAAACAGAGACATCTGCCTTGGAGTGAAACATATTACCTCTTCTGAAATCAATTCAACTCTTCAGTTCATATAATACATTTATTACACAGAAAATATGGTATAATCCTTTTATTATGCAGTGAAGGCTAGCATAAGACAACACTTTAAACTATATGTCTTAAATAAGAGAAATTTACTTTCTCACATTTCTGGAGTTCAGACCAAGATCAAGGCATTGACGTGGCTGCTGTCTCCCTAGGCCTTTCTCCTTGGCTTATAGATGGTGCCTTTTACCCTTTTTCCTCGCATGGCCTCCCCTCTGAGCATGCGCAGTCATGGTGTCTCTGTGTTTTCTTGTAAAGACATTAGTAGTATTGGATAAGAACCTTATTGGAATGGCTTCACTTAACTTCAGTTTTTTTCTTAAAGTCTATCTACAGATACATTTCCATTAGGTTTTAAGACTTCAACATCAGTTTGGGGTAGGAGCATAAAACATGTGCTTCAGAAATATTTCTATAAATATTTTTTCCTTTGTAGAAAATTTTAAGTTAATTGAAACATTCTTCAAAAAGAACTGTCTTCTAAAATGTAGGACTAGAAAAAAATAAAGGGCAAGAAGCTGCCTTATTTCATTTTATTATGAGAAATTCATTGAACAACAGTCATGCTTTCAAACACCATCATTCTTCTTTCTTTCCTTTTTTTTTTTTTTTACAGCCAATCAGAGTTGCCCAAATGGAGCTCTTGTGTGCCCATCCTCTAACAACTGCATCCTGGCTCACCAGCGCTGTGATGGCATCACTGACTGCGTAGATTTTCAACTTGATGAGTCCAGCTGCTCAGGTAACCCGGGTGGTTTTAAATAACTTCTGAAAAATGACCCAAAAACCCTTACCTATGGACAAGGAAACTATTACAACTTGACTTTCTAAACAATGGTAAATGTAAAATAGTTCGTTTTTTTCTTTTTGATGATTGGTTTGGGGGCAGAAAGAATATTAATATTATAAAAATGTTACTATTCATAGTAACATTAATTGCTATATTTCTTAAAAATTGACAAATACACAGAATAAGAGACACTGGTTTATTTCATGTCATGTTCACTAAATAAAGGAAAATGGCCTAGCACCTGTGTCTCTTCCCCCTCCCCGGATAATTCCAATCAGGAGGATGTGACTATAGTCTTTTATCTTTCAAGATGCAAAGAATGTTATAAAATAAGCAAGAAAAGCACATTATTATAATCATAGCAAAAAGTGCTTATCTCCTTATTATTGAATTTTGTGAAGGTCATAGAGATGAATAAGTGAATATACCTGGTCCCATAAAACATATAAAAGTAATAGTACACTTAAACAATGTTATTCAGTATTATTTCTCCATTAAGCATGCTTAAGCTTCAGATAAAAGGCCCCCCCCCCACACACACACAGAAAATCCTTCTACTCTCTTGAAAGATAGTACAGGAATTGTAAATAAAATAGCTCAATTCTTTGGAAGTATGAAGCCACATTACTTACATCTAGTGCCTAAATTTATTTGCATGAAAGTGAGATTTTTCTCCAGGATAGTTCGGTGTGTGCACAGGTCACCACATGTTTATAATTTATTGTCTGCATTCATATGATCTACCTTTAAAATCAGGTCAGTAAAACAGAAGACCTGCCACTCATACTGAGTGGTGGACAATCTGTTGGTAATTCTAGAGAGCACATTTTCCTTGTCCTGACATCCACTTCAGCCAGACACCCGTTATCACGGGCCACTTGCACAGTGCAGGTCATATGGACCCAGATATTGGGTTAGAGGACCAGAAAGAATGAGAGAAACATGCTGTTTGGAACTAAAATCCATATTATGTTATGCTTTCTCTACTTACATTTTATATGCTTCTTGGCTTTTCTATCAAATATGATGAAGCTAGTGCGTAATGCCTCAGTCTGATTAATGCTAAAGGTTTGTCAACGTGCGTTATACACTCTTCTGTCTTTCCAAATGTCATATTCCTTTAAGGTCAGCATTTCATAGAATTTGATGAGCCCAATCCATACAATGTCTGGTAATCCCCCAATGGTCACACAGCACAGATGGTGAACATCTGGCCTCACTAACTAGGAGTTCAAGACATTAACAAGAAGATGAAGCACACGCAGGTTAAATGTACTTCCATGAATCCTGGGTACCCCTAAACTACATTAGAAAGGTGTATTATTTTCAAATTTGCATTGCGTATGCAATAAAAAGTTATTGACCAGAATTTGCCTGACTACATTTAAACGGGAAGTTTTTTCCTAGTTATTTTCAGTGGTAGAGTTAGTGAAGTCTACACTAAAGCAATACTGTATTTATAATAATCACACAGAGGAAGAATTAGAAAAAGACTTTGAAATAGACAGTAGGATGGAACATAAGAATAGAATTATTTATGTGTAATGTATACTGATGACGATGACGACGATGACTACGATGATGATGATGATGATGATGATGATGATGATGATGATGATGATGATAAAAGCTTAATGAAGGTGTAGGGGAAATTAAAAAGGAAAATTTCTCAGATAGTTATTTTGAAGCTATTTCAAGTTTCTGCCACACATTGATCTCTCCTGCAGTCTCCAAAATAGAAAGTAATCTATAGGTTTAGACCACTTCTGTTTAAACACACACCCACATACACACACACACACACACACACACACACACACACACACACACACACAAACAGAGTCCAAGGGTCTGTGTTCAAAACTTTAATGTCATCTCCCCCCCCAAAAAAGATATTTTCTACCCACTAGAGACTTGATTTGTGGCACAAAGTCTTCTTGTGAACTCCTAGGATAACACATCTCTTTAAATTCTAACCAGGCCTTTGTGTCTTGAGACAGGCATATTTGTCTTGACCCTGCATCCAAACCACAGGATTCATAGGCATTCCTGAGCTCATAATATCTAGAAGTTCAAGAAATTCTAGAAATTCAGAGCTAAATGATTTATCAGTTTTAGATTTGTAGGCTGTGGATTCAGATGGCCAGAAATTAGTTCACATTTGTATGCTTCTTTGCTCCTATCTAAAGAAAGTTATGCTACCCACATGAAGACTCATTTTCTTTTTCCAAACAGTGAGGATGATTGTGATCTGTAACCCAACATTATAAAAAACTCAATGAGGTAACACATGGAAAATACATAGTACAGTTCCTGTCTTTGCAAGCCTTCACTAAATGATAGAGGCAATAGCGATTATGATGGTAGAGGGAAGGTCAAGAGGGAGAAGATGGAGGAGCAGAGCAATGGTAATGAAGTCTAGTTTCTCAGGCAATTCAAAGACCCCCCCCTCCAACCAGCATAGAGATGAATGAGAACAATTATTCCCTACCTTACACTTACAATCCACTAGTATAGAAATGTTACCAACAAATTTAATTTCATCCTCCCAGCAGTGCTATAAAGGAGTGATATGATGCATATGCTATATACAAAGAACCTGTATTTAAGGTCCCAAAGCCACATAGCTCATAAATGCCTGAGCATGGAATCACAGAGGGAAAATCAGGGGTCATGGGGTGATCCATCTTCCCAGCAAACTTCCATGGAACAGCATGTCTGTATATATATATATATATATATATATATATATATATATATATATATATATATATATATATATATATATATGTACATATACATATATATAAAGATTTTTTAAAGAAAATATAGTGCCTATTTGCATATTTAAGTTTGAAAGTCACTTTGGCTCTGGATGTTCCTGCTTGTCAAAAGTGATACACCAAAATGTGATTAAATGTGAAATCTACACAGAATGGCATTTCTGTGTAATAGGAATGATTTATAGTGATCTGTGTGCATGAGAAAAATAACCAACCAAAAAAGTAGAAGCCAGTGAGAATTTCTGTGCCTGAAGGACGTAGGACTTGTGCTGATTTCTGTATTTATCCCTCATGTATTATTTTATTGACTTATTTGGAAATGCTGAGTCTCTTCAGAACTGTCTCATCATATCCTTCCATTTCTCATTCATTTCATCTATTCAGTGCCCAAAATTGTTTTTGAGAAAATAAAAGATGAAAATACTTTGTACAGTGTCTCCATTGCATGCATAAAGAACTGAGAGTAAAGACAGGAAAATAAGACCTTCTCCAAAATAACCTATAAGCCTGTCTTCAAAAAGACCAGAATTCTGTTCTACTGTGTTCACACCCACACACTATGAGAATGTGCACACTGAGATTCCCATAGCACTGGGCAGATAGGAAACAAGCTGAGACTCTGCTGTGTATTTGTCCTTGTGGTCCTAGGGACAGACCCCAGAGCTTTTCTCATTCTCAGAAAGCTCTCTACCAGCAAGCTATACCATCTGCCTTTTACTCTGTGTAATGAAAGGAAATATTAACAACCCCAGAAGCAAATGTACAGAACTGCTGTGCTGTGTGGTTCTGGTGTCTGTATTAGCAGTCAACGACCGGATGTTCTGGAAAGAAAGAAAAAGACAGAAAGAGAAAGAAAGAAAGAAAGAAAGAAAGAAAGAAAGAAAGAAAGAAAGAAAGAAAGAAAGAAAGAAAGGAAGGAAGGAAGGAAGGAAGGAAGGAAGGAAGGAAGGAAGGAAGGAAGGAAAGAAGAAAGAAAGAAAGAGAGAGAAAGAGAAAAACCACCAAGGCTGTACCTTGAGGAAGAGAATACATTTGTATTTAAGAAAAAAATAACCATAAAACATTTATCTAACAATTCTTGGGAGCTGGGGGTTTAGCCCAGCGGAAGGGCTCCCGCAGGCATGCTCAAGGCCCTGGGTTCGGTCCTCAGCCCTGGAAAAGAAAAAGAAAAAAAAAACAATTCTTGTGTCTGTTCTCTATTGTCTTCATTGATTTTATAGTCAAACCAGTTAATTTCTTGTTTTTGAAGGAAATTCCTCTCTGTTCTCTTCAGTGGAGCATACTTCCATGGACTAAGATAGCTCTTTGCACTCATCTTCAGAACCCACTCTTGAGTTTAGTTAGTTAAGTAAGAACAGAGGGAGTTCAAGATGAAAAATATGCTCTTGAGAAAGAAAATTTTGGAAAAGTCTAGTGCCAAGTCCAAAATGATACTTGGCACTAGAAACTAGATATTAGTCTCATGGAATATTCAAAATGTATGTTCTTTCCCTCCCTGCATTCCTCTTTCCCAAGGCATCTTTGTCTAGTATTTTGCTCTGGAGCATTTTATCTCCATAAAAGTTTTAGTTTTCCACTTTGGGTGGATGTGTGTGCTGGTGGTATTGAAGTTTGAACTCGAGGCCTTTTGGTTGGCTTTCTACTCAAGGCTGCATTCTACTACTTGAGCCACAACTCCACTTCCTGCTATCTGCCAGTTCATTGGAAATAAGAGTCTCACAGACTTTTTCTGCTCAGGCTGGCTTCGGACTTCAATCCTCAGGTCTCAGCTTCTCCAGCAGCTAGAATTATAGGCACAGCCACTAACACCTGGACATTCTTTCTTTGTTACTTTTTTTTCCTTGATCATCCATCCTTTCTATATTTTTTTTTCTCTTTTCAATAAATTGAGTCTACTGTATAAAGACTGAATCTATGAGATAGCGTAGGAAGTAATAACATTTGAATGGAAAGAAAAGCTTCAAATTTATATTTCTAGCCAGTGTTTCATGTGGAATCAGACTTGCACATCATCTTTCCCTTTAAAAATTTCCCTCCCCACAAATATTCACCCCAGTAAAAGAAGCCACCAGCTAACCAGTGACCCAGCCAGACATCTGAGCATCAGTGTTTGACTTTTCCTAACAATCACCAACTGTTTCACCACAACCCTTGAATACCTATTAACCTCTTACTGCTCACCCTTATTCTCACATCACTCCACCAGGCCACCATTGTATCTTTAAGATTATTATGAAAGACTCTTAATTTGGCTCTATTTTATCTTGGCTTTTCTATTGCTTTTGTACAGCACAGTCAGAATCTCCTTTAAGTATGAGGCACACAAATGTCCTTAGTCACAAAGCCTCTCTAGCATCGCTAGTGTATGTGCTCTGGGCCTGAGTCTCTCTGACTTTCTCTCATACCTGCTGTATACTTCCCACAATCCAGCTAGAGTGGACTTCCTCCAGTTGCTCAAACATACCATGTTATCTTTGGGCCTCAGATCTTCATGCATAGTTTCACAGACACACAACCGTGCCTAAATATTTTCCTACTATTTCTCCCGCAGTGAGCCTTCCTTGATGGCCAAAATTCATCCAAGGCATTCTTCTTACTGATCCCATCTTTTTGTTACATCTGCTAAAGGGTTTACTTACTTTACTGTGTTTTGAACTCAGGGCCTTGTGCTTGCTGGGCATGTGTTCTACCATTTGCCCATGCCATTATTTTATGGATGAGATCTCACATTTTTTGCTAAGGGTCAATCCTCTTACCCATGTCTTTGGTGTAGCTAGGGTCACAGGTGTGAACCACTACTCCTGGCTTGTTGATGGAAGTGGGAGTCTCCCTATTTTTATTTTTTGCCCAGGCTGGCCTTGAACCAAAAATCCTCTCAATCTCCATCCCTGAGTATCTGCAATTACAGGTAAACATTATCATGCTCAGCCTGAGATTTCTTTCAGTATAATAGTATTATACTTAACACATTTTTGTATCCTCTCTGAGTTTAGAAGTTCAATGACATGTTTTTAAGCAATAATTTATTTAACACTTTCTATGCACTTAGTATTCTCAACAACCCTATAAGTACTATTTTTAACTCTACTTTACACAGAGAAAACTGACACACAGACAAGTTCATTGCTTTCCCCAAATATTTCACAACCAATAAGTTGAGCTGTGATTCCAACTTAGGCAGCCAGCTCTAGGGCCTGCAACCTTACTAACCATGTTAAACTACCTTCATTTTTTATTATTACACATTTCCATGCTTATCTCAGGAGCAGACATTTAATGGGTGCTTAGAATAAATTTGTTGTATTAAAAAGGAAACATAGTGGAGGCTTTCATCAAGTAATGAGACTCACAAGGGCTAAAGGAAAGAAGAGTCTTGCAAGAAAGAAGGTGTTATGAAGGTCAGGAGGAATGAAGTTAGAGCTCAAATAGACAGAAACCTCAGACAGACCTGTAGGAAGGACAGAAGGAAAGTATAAACATAGGTATCATGAACAGCTAAAGGCTCTTCCGTGACTGAAGCTATGTGAAAGTACACACTGCTTTTTAACCTAGAAGTACACCAATTTTGCAAAAAAAACATTTGTAATAAACAGGTGACAGTGTGGACAACCTTGAATTGTGCTGATATTGGCCCCAGGCACACAGGTAAGAAATATGCATGCCCATGAGTGATTTATCCAGAAGACAAGACCATGCATGCACAGTATTAATCTGCCACAATAAGGGGACTACAGTGTGAAACGAAAGGGAAATATTTCAGTAAGCAAAAACTGTTCAGTCTGATCACAGATATGTCCTGTAATACATAGGTAGGACTAACCCAGCAGAGAAACAATAGTCCCAGGGCGAACCACTGAGGCACACAAAGGACATGCGCCATCCACGACAACAAGGGACACAGCAAATCTGGGGCTTCGGGAAAGCACCTCAGGAGAATTCCTTTAGTAACTGGGACGCCATTGGCTTTCAGAGATTAGGTTTAATACGATAATTAGGAGGAGCAGATCCTCTGTTCTCCTCACAATATTCATATTTAACTCTGGTCTCTGGGATGTTTCTTTTTAGAGTGCCCAAGAAGTTATTGCAAAAATGGTGGGACATGTGTGGTGCAGAGCAACGGTCCTATGTGTTGGTAAGAAACAATTGTTATTGGTTTTTGTTGTTTTGGTTGTTTTTTTTTTAACGTTATTATGAAGGTGAGGTACAGGGGGGTCACAGTTACACAAGTCGAGTAAATGCGATGTTTCTTTTTTAGACAACGTCATGTTCTGTCCCAGTTTTTTCCTCCTGTCCCCACCAACAAATTGTATAGTTCATTTTCAACAGTGTCTAGTGAGTACCACTGCTGCATCTGTTCACCCTCTGTCTCCCCATGTATTTTTTTTAAACATTTATTACAGTTGACTTATTTTCTCGGTGCTGATGTCATAGAGCAGAAATCAGTAAGTGGTTATTAAGGTAAAAATAGTGGATAATGGCACTATTTACCTTTATGTACATAAGAAAGGAAATATGCGTTTCAAAAAATATCAAATATGTAATGGGATTATATATTTTCCAATATTTTCATGAAAAATATATCATTTTAATAATACTTATGATTAATAATACTTATTATTCCTTGCTTTTAATCAAATTTTCAAAAGAACTTTTCTGGTATGGATATCCCAGTATTTCAATGTATGTAATATTTCTTCACTTTCTTTTCATTCAAATTTAGTATTTCTTCTTTCAAACAACAAAGGATAAAATTTATGTGTAAAAACACCTTTTCTGCAGTGGATCTTTATGAGTAAAAATAAGGTACAGATAAGGACTCTATCTGCATACTCAAAGCAAGAATAAACAAAAACAAACTTTGTGCTTATTTTTCAGAATTACTAACATTGCATATCATAGATTGTTTCATTTTATTCTTTTATTCTCACTCATCAGGGTTTTGTACAAAAAGTTTCATATACTCCAAAAGAATCATGAATATTCCATTGTATTTCTGTTCACAACTTTGTTCTGTTCACAATGGATATATTACTTTGAAAATTAGAAAGTTGGTTTAAAAATGATATTTAAATCCTCCCAAAACACTTAAACATTTGAAAAACTATGGTTAATGCCAGTTTAAACCCTTATCTCCTTCTAAGTCAAAATTAATACTCTAGGAAAAATAATTTATTTCCAAAAACAAAAAGTAAATATCTCCATCAAGTAAAACAAGAATTTTATAAGATATACTTAGGGTAGTTAGAGGCATCTTTAACATTGGTGAGACTGAATAATCAGTCTCTCCAACCTTTTTGTCTCTCAAAGTTATTATGTTATTGATTTCACCTCTCAACAAAATTGTACTTCTCCTTGCATCAGTTTGCATGGAAATTAATTTATCATAAACTGTTATTCAATAAAAAGACAAGATGCATTACATTAATTGGTAAAATCTTTTTTTAAAAAACCTGTGAGAATGATGCCATAAGTAATATTTCTTGAATGTCCTCTTCAGTGGGTAATGTATACCAACTGTTTGCAACAAGGAGCTTTGCATTTTTGTCTTCTCTCACTCTGATAGGCTGGACAGCTCTTGAGCTTTAGATAGTCTCAGCTGAACAAACAAAGAGTTACACATTCTTGGCCACATCCTCAGGTGTTTAAATAAACATTAGCAATTGAAATCCAGGGGGTGAAAATTGTGTCTCTCAAATGAGAAAAATCCACTGTAGGGAAGAAGATTATGTGAAGAGTGAGAGGAGATGGGATTTAAGAAAGGAAACCAATGAAGCCAAATGTAGAGAAGAAAGAAATTTATCGCCAGCAAAGTCAGTAATGTTCTGAAGAATTATTTTGATGCTAAATAATACATTTGAAATAAGGAAATAGCTATAATGATTATCTTTATTTTTAAAAATGCTGGGAACTAGTGCTACTTGCAATAGCTGTATGAAAGAATTACCTTGGCATGTTTTCTATGTTTTAGTATGATGGCCTCTTCATCCAATTTTTATTTTCTTAAAATGGTCACTGGTAAAAGAGACATGTAGTGTGAGAAATTTTGTAAAAACATAAAATGGTCTATCAGACAGTAAATGGAACTTCCCAACATTGAAATCCCACTGAGTAGCAGTGCCGTTTATATGTTTAGCTGTGATTTTCTTTCTATAAACACATATCCACACATGCCATATGTATTTTACAGAAATGTGAATCATACCTTATATATTACTCTACACTTTGATTTTTATATTTATGAAATATCATGGCTATACAATGTTGTTGTGTGTGGACCTACCTCTCTTTCTGGATGAAGAATATTGGTACATTCTTTAACCTTCCTTGATTTTAGCTTCCTAATTTCTCTATTTTAGTAAAATGGAGAAAATTACACCACCACTTCATGAGGTAGCTGTTATGATTTCTATGTAAAATATTCTGAACAGTGCCTGTTGCACAGGAATGCTAGTAAACAGCACTACAACAGGATTTTGCTGTTGTGTAGCATGCAATAACCTACAAAGAGATACTTCACTCTTAAATATTCCCTTTAATATTCTTATATTTCCTTTGCCATTGTCCAATTCCTCATTTTAAGCATAAATTCACATAGATCAATATTCATAATACACATAAAAATGGTAGTTAAAACATAGAGATGACAAATTGAGAAACATATACAGATAGTTTTGTTTTTTATCTGCTTTTATTTATGAATATTTTTATTAATCTAATTTGCCATACTGAGGTTTGAACTCAAGACCTTGCACTTGCTAGACAGGAGTCCTGACACTTGAGCCATGCCTGTTGCTCTTTTAAAAAAATTACTTTATCGCTATTATAAAGATGATGTGCAGAGAGATTACAGTTCCTTTCATTCAGTGTGTTCTGTTCCCTCCCAGCTCCACCCTCCAGTTGTATAGTTCACTTTCATCAATATCCTGTGAGCTACCCTGATGCATTTTTCACCCTTCATCCCTAGAGTTCCCTGCCTTTCCCCACCCTCCAAAAGATACACATGCAGATATACCACACATAAAGTAAAGAACACACAGTCATCAAAAAAGTAATTTTATTAAGAAAAGACCTCTTGTTTCCGTATCTTGGAGTTTGCTTCAATATATATGTACACATGTATACATATATACATACTTTTATATAAGTATAAAGAGGCATGTAAGCATTGTTTCTTTGTGTTTCTCCTAAGACAATCCTCTTTTGGTCTCTGTGTGTGAATATCTAGCTCTTTTTGTTTTAATTATTTTTTAAATAGGATCTTGGTAAATTTTTTCCTGGACCACAATCCTTTTGTGTATGTTTCCCATATAGCTGAGATAATAAGGGTGTGAAACCACACTCAGATTATTATTGGTCAAGATGAGTTCTCACCAACTTTTTGTCTTAGCTGGACTTGACTGAGGCCTTGAACTAAGAGTCTGAGAGAAGCTCAGACTCTTGAGTAACTAGGACTACAACATGAATTACCATACCTTATAATAGCAATGTTTAATTTTAAACAAGATAAATACCTAGAAAAACACCTATAACAATAAAGCAGAACAAAAAGATTTTGCAAGTGAAAATTAAAATACACAACTATGACTTCACAAATATAAAAATACCAAAAGTATCATTCAAACACATTTTATGGGAGATATAATATAAAATGTTAATAAATACTTTATAAAGTTCCAACAGGAAAAAAATATTATGTGCCAAATAACACAGTCACAAAATATAAAAAGAAGAAATTCCTAAATATTCCATATGTAAATTAAAGCAAAAGCAAAAACTTTATATACACATGTTACACCTTTCATTACTTTGTTGATAACAAGGAAGGTACTGTATGTTATTCTCATATCCATGGTATACATTGACATATAATAATTTTACTAAAAAATGAAACCTAATAAATTTCTGGAAGGTTTTGCCCAGACTACTTATATGTCTATATCTAATTAAAAAAGAGATGATTAATGAAATGCTAACAAAAGAAAAAATAATCATTTTAAATAACATTACTAACAAAACTCTTACATTGAAAAAAGGCTCTTTAATGAAATGGCTAGTCCTTATTTTTATCTTTAAAAATCGGACAATATTTGAGAATTGATCACTCTTCTGGTTCAAAGTAAAGTTAATTAACAGTACTGAACATAGATCTGGCATTACAAGATGTATTAGAATAATGTGCTATTAGAATAATGTGCTGACTGAAGAATGAACAGAAGGAATGGACAAGTAGAAATGAAAATTTCTGGTATTTCAAGGAAAAGCATCATTACCTTAAAAGATATGTTTAAATGTTTTGAGGTACAAACTAATTATGTGGCCTAACGGTAAAAGAAATGATAATCACAAATAACTAGCAGGGAGTTCCTATGGGTGCATCAAGGGGGTATATTAAATAAGCTTATACTGTGTTCTTACAATAAAAAGAAAATGCTCAAAGAAAAGTTGTCACCCATTAAAAATATTCCATTTTGCTTCAATGACAGAAGAGGGTGCTCTTAAATTAAGAATATCACAAATCATCTCAAATTCCTAACCCTAGCCACAAAAATGAAAAATACAAATCCAATTTCCATTTATACAAAGCCACTTTTTTAAAAAGTTAAACTGTAAACACCTTCCTTCTCTTTTCTTCTGTTGTTCCAAAGCAAAAATACTGTAACTGCAACTGCAATTCCAAATGGAATTAAATATGGTTTGTCCTTTAATGAAAAGCACTTGAGAGTCTTGTTCATACATATATACCTTAATTATACATTGATCAATTCGAAGCTGAGATAGCCAAACAAATCCAATTGATTAAGAATCATGAAAGAAATTAATTGAATCAATTATAGTCATAGAACTTGGGAAGAAAGGACATAAACATTGAATTGTAACTCCTCAAGAGAACTTGGACTTAAAAACAACAATAATAAAGAAATCTTGAATAATAGCAAGAAAATAACCAAAGGAATGATAAACAAAAAGTTAAAAAAAAGGAGAAGAAGTGGTTAGAAGTGGAGTACCTACCAAGAAAAAGAAAACTGTGGACTAGACCAATATTAAAAGTATAACCCAAGAAAACCTTTCCAGAAATGAAACAAGAATTTACATAATGAGTCACTAAATATCCCAATTTACCAACTTCATTACCAACTAAACTCCCAAACTACCAACTCCAATACATATCCTAATAAGCTATTAGACTTTAAAATAAAGGGAAACAAAATCCTCATCACTTCCAGGCTGGAAAAAACAAATAATATACAAGCAAAAGAGATTATTAGACTTTTGAAAATAATGAAAGCTACTGTGATTGTCTACAGATGTAGACAATAATATATACCCATTTCTCCTTTATAAAAAAAGACATTAAGGAGCATGTTAAACGATGCCTTTGAATTATGACAAAGTATCTTTTCCTTATTCTTACACACTGTGACTTGCTTAACAGAGACTTACAGGAAGGGGCACAGTACAATTGAGAGCAAAGCAAGTATGACAACCATCTTCAGTGATTCTTTGTACTGAGGAGATAGTAGTCACCACTGCAAACTAACTTAAAAAAATCCCCAAATAAAACAAAGCGAAACAAACACATGTGAGCCTGAGAAACAAAGCTACCATGATATTATAACTGGAGACGCTTGAGAATTAATGACAAATGTTAATTCAAATAATAGACATAGTTCAGTATGGTTGGAGGATATAATAGTACAAGGAGTACAAGTACAAAGAATACTATTTGCAGGAGGAAATGGAAAAGAAAACTCCATTCACCATACCAACAACAAGATTTCTTTTAATTTTGGGGTAGATTGAATAAAAGTCAATGTTATAAAAGCCATCCTGAAAGACCTACACAACTGGAAAAACATTTAATTTTCCTCACCAATTGACTCAGTTTCATAAAGCTATTGTTTCTGCAGCAATCAGATTTTAATACAATTTCCACCAAAAAATGTTGCAAACTTTTTCTGTAGATAAACAACTTGACCTAAATTTATTAGGAAAAATACATATAAACACCAGCTACAAAAATGCTAGAAAAGAGCCAAGGTATGAGAATATGAGTAACAGTACTTATACAGAATAGCCTTTGTTTTTGGGACAATGCAGTACAGACACTTGGACAGAAAATAGATTTCACATGAGTAGAAAAGAGTAGAAATTCTAGAAATAAATATGAAAGTTTAGGAAACAATGAAACTAGCATTTCAAATTACCAGAGATTAATCTGTTCAGACACAAATAAGATTATTTCCATACCTCCCACTACACACTAATACCGACAGGAAACTTATAGATCCAAGTTCAAAGTTAAACCAGTCATGTACTCAGGAAAGAAAAAGTAGTAAATTTCCCCATGATCTGGATATAGGGGGAAAAAGGTTGTTTTCTGTAATGTCAATAATGATACCATTAACTAAAATGTTAACTGAATGTTACCTAAAATGTTAGCTAAGGTTAACTAAAAATGGATGGAAAAATACATATGTAAACCATAACAGCAGACCCAGGCAGCTTTTGAGAAAATACATACTTGCATCACATATTTTAGAAAAGGTTTAATTATCCCTAATACATGCAAGGAAAGCCAAACATCATAATGGAAAAAGATTCAGCTCACCAAATTTAAAATGATGCTGGTAGTAGAGTTCCCCAGAGAAACTGAACCAATAGAACAGATAGAGATGCAGATACAGAAGACATATAATATGGAATTAGCTTATAATAGTGGAAGACAGAAGTCCCACAGTATGCATAAGCAAACTGAAGAAGCAGCAGAATTGGTAGTATAATTCAATGTGCGTTTTAAAGCTGGGAGCTGATAAGAGAACTCCCAGTTTAAGGCTGAAATTCTAAGAACCAGGCTGTTGGTATAAATCTAGTTTCTGAATGCCAGAAAACCAAGAGATCTGATGCCCATGGGCAGAACAAGATGATTAATCCATCTTAAGAAATAAGAGTGAATTCCCTCTTCCTCCACCTATTGATTCTCTTCAGGACAAGATGGATTTGATGCTGCCTGCATCAGTCTACTGACATTAATCTCTGATGGAAACACCTTACAAACACATCCTTTTACTATCAATCTGGGCATCCATTAGCTCAGTTAATTTAACACTTAAAAATAATTATCAGCTGGGTGCATTGGTGCTTACTTGTCATCACAGTTACCTGGGAGGTAGATATAGAAAGATTATGGTCTGCAGTTGATCTGGACAAAGGCATGACACTCTGTCTGGAAAAAAAGAAAAGGAAAGAAAAACTAAAAGCAAAAGTACACAGTGCACAGGCCCTGAATATAACTCATAGCCCCAAAAGTAAAGTAACAATCATAATACTTAAACATGAAAAATGACTCAAATTCATTTTTTAGCTTATTAATAAACTTACTAATCTAGATGTAAACTGCCATAATTTTCACAGAAGTGGTTTTGGAAATTCTCCAACAAAACCAAATATTCATTTATATTTTGAACTAAGAACTTCATTTCTATATTTTGTTTCCCCATTGGTTCAACTCTAACATTGTTGACAACAGATCCAAATGATTACTTACTTGTGCATGTATTATAGTTTTAAAAATACTGGGAACAACACCAAAATCTACCTTTAAAAGTCATAAAATAAAACATACCACACACAATAAGAATGGTTAAAAGAATATTTCTTGCACAGGTGAGAGAAAAGTGTCCAAAAAGGAGAGGCATAGGTTTTATACCAACAGGAACTATTTGGTAGCTCTTCTTTCATCTGATTCAAATATTAAAATAATTACCTTAGGAGTTTTATATTGTCAATAATTACATTTCAGACGTGTAACTGTTTGGTATGTCTATAGCCTCAGGACAAATGACAGCATGTCTGGTTTGGCAATTAAAAATGACATTGTTGATATTTAGTAATTGTCCCAGAGACAAAGGTCTGAAGTGGAGATGTCTAGATTCCCAATTTATTCAGACTTATCTTTTAGTCCGGATCTTTGCTCTGAGGCTCTCAATCCTACTGTAAATGATAGCATTAGAGTTTCACTAGATGGATGGCTATCCAAGGATTGAGAACTGATTTGAACCAAGTGTTTTCAGACAAATGAGGGCTGAGCTACGTTTCCCTTCAAGGGCTTGTTGCTTGCGAACACACTGTGAAGTCTGTTCCCTATAAACTTTTGTGCTGTTTCTTTTCCCCATTTTTACACCATCTCACCTTCTTTACTTAAAAGACTACAAATTCATTTTTACAACCCAAATCATGTACAGTCGCTTCTCTAAAACTTTTCCAGAATCCATATATGCATAAATCATATTTTGTATGGAAGATAGAGTAGAGGACAAATGGAAGACTCTAAAAACAGGAAAACTTGAGGTTGGATATGACCTCTACTATTTACTAACTCTACGATACTGAAAACTCTTGCTTAACTTCTTTCTAAATAACAAAGAAAAGAAACTAACACTTGCTGTCATGATGGAGATATAAATTGAAAGAAATTCCTGTATTAGTGAAATGTAACATTTACAATTGTTTTATTACCTAGGAATATTTAAAGATACTATATCCCCATGGGAGGCACAGTGTTTATCTGACATTATCTTAATTATTTCCATAGTAACAAAACAGTTCTTTTCAAGGTACAGTACAAAACAAATCATCAAGATGTAAGATCATAGCCTCTGCTGCATAATTCTGAAGTACTAAAGGCTAAAAAATACATTCATAACAATCCTTAAGTATCACAAAGAAAAAAATTCTGAAGGTTGAAAAAGTCAATTTACAAAGGTCAGCATCTATATGCTTATGAAAACTTGAGAAGCCATGCAGTTTTTTTGGAAATAGACAATTTTATTGGAAAATATAAATTACCAAAATTGAACCAAAATAGGAATAAATATTGTCTACATTTTTTAGCCTAGTAGAAATTTAAGTCAAAGATACAACTCCTTCCACCAACAATTTAAATATATACTTTTTTCTTTTAAAGCTTGAAAACATTATATGTATGCTTAACAATGTATTATTGGATTAAAAATGCTCAGAAAGTGGATGCAAAGTGTTCTAATCATATAAACAATAACTACAATATATATACACATTTATACATATATATCAATTAATAGACCTTATCTTTTCACAATGTATGCATAAATACATCATGTTGTGTACAATAAATATGTATAATTTCAAGCCGGGTAGCTCACGCCTGTAATCCTAGCTACTCAGGAGGCTGAGATCTAAGGATCGCGGTTCCAAGCCAGCCCGAGCAGGAAAGTCTGTGAAACTCTTTATCTCAAATAAACCACCAGAAAAGTGGAAGTGGTGCTGTAGCTCAAGTGGTAGAGTGCTAGCTTTGAGCTGAAGAGCTGAGGGACAGTACCCAGGCCCAGAGTTCAAGGCCCACAACTAACCAAAAAAAAGAGTATAATTTCATATGTCAATTTAAAAATAAATGTTTTAAGTGATATAAATTTTCTTTTTTTGATATAAATTTTCTTTAAAAGCAGAATTAATTCAAAAACATTTTTAAGTCAGTCAACATTTGGTTTACTATAATAGCTCAAGAGATTTTTGTCAAAAGGACCACCAAAAAAGAAATAGGAGCTAAACATACTGAAAATAAAAAACCATAAATACTTTTACAGACATTAACAATGTACAAAATCCAAGTAAATTTGCTATAAGAGTAATAAAATGATTTTGTATGGTATATAGATGCAAGATAAATAAGCATGCTAGATTAATACCTTCTTCAACAATAGCAATAATAATTACACAGCGCAGTTGGAAAGGAGCTCTATTCTGAAACAGTCACAATTATTACAGTATATATCCCACACAAGGCTTGTTAACAGTAAAGATTTACCACCCACATAAAAAATACTAGAAAGTTTAAGAAAAAGAACTTCAAAATGAATACATTGTACTTCAATAAAAAGAACCTCAAATAATACCAAAAAATATATAGATCACTCTCTCTCCATATGCAGTTTATGCCAGTAACGACTAATCAGTAACAGTTTGTCACAGTATGCCCAGAGGGGGCAAGGCAGTGATTGGAATTGAGGTTTGGGGCACCAGGGAACCTGTAGCCTTCCGCCAGCTTCAGATGTCTGGGGTCTCTTTAACAAAGTATTTATTGAGTATGGTATAGGGAAGTTCAAAGGCTTCCCCAGGAAAATCGCTGAGGCCCTTGGTACATACAAAGGAAAAGGAGTTTTAATGTCAGTAACCTGACAAGCTACATCTTGGGCAGAGAGTAGCAGCTGGGCCGGGCAACAGCATAGATTTATAGGGCGGGGTTCATGTGGAACAACGTGAGAGGGTCACGCCTTGTGAAAGGGTTAACACTTGCAAGGGAGAAGGAAACAGCATTGGTGGTGGAGGGGGCGCCATTTGACATTGCAGCTACCTGTGTCACCTGATTTCAGGGAAAGACAGTTTTGTTTTTGCTGGAAGGTCTAAGGTGGCAGACCGGGTAAGAAATGGAGGAGGAAAGGCTAACAGAAGTACAAGTATGTGCAGACAGTAAGGCATCAACATCCTTGAAGTCTCCCATGTGATAGAATCGTAATCAGTATTTTTGAAGTCACAAGCCCCAACAAGTGATACCATCCTATATGCAAGTGATAAGTGGCTTCCTTATCTTAAGAAGTAGAGGTAAGCGAGAACAACTTAAAATTTGCATAGGCGTTTGTCTATCCCCAAGGACCCAGAAATTTGGGGTGGGATTCACACAATCAGGGTAAAATCCTGAGTCTCTGTAATGCCAGGAGCGATTGATCATTCTAGGGTGACTCCTGGCAAACTGAGAGTTAGAGAATGGTATTCCCATTCTCCAGATCCCTTTTCAGTACTCATGGCTTGGCATCCATAGATTCCCAAGATAGTTAACGAAACTGTTTCATTAAATCCAATTGTTGTATTATATCTGTACTGATTTTTAAGTAAACAAATCGATTTTAATAGTCACCTGGAGAAAGTAAAATAAAACTTAAAACCCAAATTAATCACTAATATTTGCTCTACTTGATAGTAAAACTAGCTGTGAGGTTGTTTAATAAATAGTGTTAAACTGAAACACGAAATTGTCAATGTCCACTCAGAGTTTCAATGTCAGGTACACACTTCAACTGAGCAAACTTACTCCTAGGAGTCTAGCTCACTAACAGTAGTGGGAAAGTATAAATGTAAACATGTTGATTCTTTCTCTTATAAAATAAGACCGTATTGAAAACAAATTTAAGTGCTCACTAGAGCACAATGGAATGCCATATAACATTTTTAGATGAATAGATAAATCCTGACAAAGAAAAGATTCTATGTTGTTGGGTGAAAAAAAAATACAATCTCAAAATAATATGTGTATTACAATTCCTTTCTGAGGAGGATAAAGTGAGTCTCTGTATGCAGAAGCTAAGAGTATGGAAAGCTACAGCTCAAATGATTAATAGTTTGGTGAGCTATCAGTGAGACAGCATTTGGTATAAAGATTCCAATATTTTAGTTGCTACACCCTGTTTTTGTTTTTGTTTTTGTTTTAAAGTGCTACACTTGTCACTTAGAAAATGGATGTTTAAAACCAAGTTGTTAAAAAGCTATAATCCACAGGGGAAAAAATGATATATCTTACCGTAATAAACAGAGCCTATTGGCGGCTTTTGTGTTTTTATTTTTATTATAAAGGTGCCATACAGAGGGGTTACAGTCTCATAAATCAGAAAATGAGTACATCTCTTTTTGGACAATGTCACCCCTTCTCCCAGCTTTTGCCTCCCATCCCCACCCATAAGTTTATAGTTCATTTCCAACCTACTGTATTGTGGTAGTCAACTAGTAGTCATGATACTCAATTGGTTGACCAGATGTCCTCCAGATCAGTGTGCCTGTCCCTCATATTTCTTTCCCTTTTCTTCTACAAGCAGAACCAGGCAAGGGAGACATACCAGGCAACTGATAGATGGGAAAGTAGCAAATGCTTCTCACCAAGTTCACCAAGCCCCCCTCCCTGTCTCACTCTTAAAACTGAATTCTAGGTTTTTCCATTCACCAAGAGCCAAAATAAAAAACACAGTCATTCGTCATTTTCCTTCCCCACCACTCTCCCAGAAAGCCTCACAATGCAGTGGTAGACTCTTAGCTGCTAACTTTCCTTCAGGTTTCCCATGCCAGCCATCAGCGTTTGCCACTGAAAACCTCATTGTTTTGACACTCTGATGGACATCTTTCTACATGACCTGTTGGCTCTTCAAGGGAGGGCATTCTTTGAGGAAGAACATGGCCCAGATTTTGTTCACTGGTCATGGCTGACAGGGATTTGTGATCTAGATATTTTTTTCCAAGATCTCTGGTCTGATCAGACTGTTAAGTAGATATTTCTGTCTTCTGAGAAGAAAAGTGGTAGGTTATTTCTGGGGCAGTGTCTAATGCCAGAAGACTAGCTTTAAAAGAGAACAAGAGATAGCTGTCTATCGGGTAAGAGTCAGAAGTTTTGAAAAATTCACTCTGGTCCATCCTGAAAGAGCTGCATAGAACAATGCTCCATCTTAATTAACACAGATTTCACTTCATCGATTTCCTAGCATGTGCATAAGCAGACTTTAATGGAGGAGCAGTGTTGATTGGAAATGACATTGTTTCTGTCTTCAGTGTAATATGTGGTGTGTGTGTGTGTGTGTGTGTGTGTGTGTGTGTGTGTGTGTGTGTGTGTGTGTCCAATGTGCTCTGTTAACTGAGAACAGGCGATACAGGAGGCACTCAGAGTGCTGAGCTTTTAAGAACACTGACAAAAAGTCATTCTTCAGAGTGAATTTCCCAATTTCCCAAACCAGGCTCCCTAGTGGCAGTAGAATGGCAGGCCATCCAGCTCTGCCCTGATCTTACACAGCTTTTCTTCCTGCTCAGCCAGCATGAGCTTAACGATGTCAAAGTAGAGTCTTTTGTGCTGTTGCTAGGTGGCTGATCTCTGCTTTACAGAAGCAAAACCTAGCAAATGAGGTAGAACTTTTTGAACTTCTCCCTCTTCCTAGTGAAATGTTGACAGACCTAAGTAGTTCAATGCATTTTAATTTTGAAACTCCTATGGGACTTTTCTTCTCCCTTGGAAGCAGTCATTTATGTTTGCTACTGATTTAATCTGCTGTCCCTCAGGAACTCAGAGATGGAGGTAATATCTTTGTATTCTTCATGAAAAGAATTGTTTTCCTTACTTTCATTAGATTCACAAAGGAGGTAACAAAAAATAGTTAAAAGTGCAAAATTTAAGGTTACATTTTGACCATTCCTGACCATATATGTTTATATAAGCATATATGTTTGCATCAGATTTTAAAATACATCTCTTTGGAAGTTATTGCTTGGGAACTCAGAAAAGGAATTTGTAACATCACTTCCCCACAAGAATTTTCATTTTAGTGCCACAACTGTCTTAAAGTTTGAGGAGAATGTTTGAGGCGTGCTTTCTGAATAAATAAAAGGAAGTCTAACTTTGGAACAAGAACATTTTCTAATAACTACATTCTTCATTTTGTAGATAAAAGTTGAAAAACACTCCTTTCTTCTTAGAGTGTCAGAATGACAATCTGTTTAGTTTGAATAAAGACACCAATAATAGGAAATAAGACTTTACATATATTATTCTTTTCCATTTGGTGGGATGAAAAATGATGCTTTTTCATTGTCTCTATAGCAACATAAATTGTAATATATTGACTTTTGCTAGGGTTTATGGATTTTGTAGTGTTGAAGGAATGTGTTCTAGACATAAAATGGCATATTTTTAGTTATAATTTTATTTTCTTTAAGCAGTTATACAAAGAGGTGACTATTCAACAAATTATTTCATAAATATAGTATATCTTGGTCAATATCACACTTTCATCGTTCTCCCCCCACCCCTCCCAACTCAACCCCTCCCCTCGGTTTTCCTAGCTTCATGGGACACGCATTGAGGTTTACTACTTCACCTAGGATAAATAACCCTAATGAACAGATATGCATTCACATAGACAAATGGGGGCTTTTATTGATTTGCTTTCATGACAAAAGCTTGACAACAGAAAGACTAGACTTGGAACTAAAAGATCTGCTTGAATGACACTTAATATTTGATTCAAAATAGCAGTCAGAGACCAAGCAAGAAAAGAACTCACCTCAGATAAGTCAAATAGCAAAACTTTCATGAAGGACTTGCTTCCTTTACTGAAACTATAGTGAAGGCCAGAGGGATCAGAAGGGATGTTGAGATGCCAAAAGACTGGCAGCAGTAGAAGCATAACCAAAGGGATTAAAAGGGATAACCTGCTGCCCCTGAGGGCTGGGCTGTGGCACAAAGCCTCAGGAAGGGAACGGTGCCGGTTCATCTAGTGCCACAGCAAAGAGACTGGAGGAGGCAAACCTCATCTATCCCAAACTGTCTCTTCTTGCACCAGCTCCAGCGGTGCTCTCCTAATGGCCAGACCCAGCAGAAAGCCAGCTGACAAGATAGCAGGGGAAGGGAAGCAGTTCACAGAGGCCTTCCAGCTCAGCACAGGACAAGCTCTGGGCCAGCATGGAGACCTTAGTAGATCTGCTCATCTCTCATTTTTAGCGTACTTGTCGGATACAAACAACACTCAGTTTCTAGTTGTGGGCTTGGATGATCCCGATCATAGCTTCTTCCTTGAAAACCCTAAATCACACAGAGCAGAAGCCAAAAATGTCTGAAGCAAAGCTTTACCCCTTGTGGTTGACATCATTGTTTTTGCTGTTGCTGTTATTTACTTATTTCTCCAAATGCATGGAGTGGACAACAGAAAAGTTTCCGTGAGAGTCAGGCAGAGTCATGGCGTGCAACTCTTAAGAGATCAGAGATGAGACTGCTATAGTTGTACTTCTTCATCTAAGGCAATTTCCTAATTTAATATTCTGAACAGTGAAATGACAGGAGGGAAGGAAAGAAGGAAAGGAAGGAAGGAAAGGAGAAAGGGAGGGAGGAAGGAAGGGAGGATGGGAGAGAGGGAGGGAGGGAAGAAGATAGAGAAAAGGTGAAAGAAAGAGAGGAGAGAGGAGAGAGAGAGAGAGAGAGAGAGAGAGAGAGAGAGAGAGAGAGAGAGAGAGAGAGAGAGAGAGAGAGAGAGAGAGAGAGAGAGAGAGAAGGTAGGTGAGAAAAACTAGCTCCAGCCAGCGCCAGCATCCCCTCTGGTCACCACATGACAGAAAGGAAGTTAAACTGTTTGCTGACATGTCTCTTATGGTTTATGCTGAGGTTCCTTCACCAGGAATCTTGCCAAACACTCAGCTTCCACAATCTTTTGTGGGTGGTGACCTCATTGGAATCTGGGAGTAAAGGCTAAAAAATATGCCACAATAATTGCAAACAAACCCCCATTCTGGTGAAGGACTGCTTGGTTGACATTCCAGGAGAAGCCGGAAATATGCTTGCCTGAACGTTTAATAGAATAGTAGGTCTCTTTTCTTAACAACAACCCTGCTTCCAGACACTGAAGGCCCTGCTTACTGTACCACTGGTTTCCAAGTTTTTAGGATGGCTTAGACTACTTTGGTTTTTCCTTCTTTATTGCCCCACTCATATCCAGTCATTTAACTTCCAAAATCTCTTTGCCAATATTAATTTTCCACTACTCCCTTAAAGCAAGATCACTTTACTTTTAGATGACTGATTTTGCGTCTGTAACTTATTATTCTTTCTGGGCTTTCTAAACATTCTTTCTCCTTTCACCCTTACCTCCATTTGCTTTGTTCTGGGTCTCAAATGTGTTTGGATATATTTTCATAACCCACAGAGAGAAACTAAAAAGAAAAAACTAGTGGCATATGACATGTGGCCTTACCCACAGCTTTGTTTACTTAGCTTATTCAACCTTTGCATTCCTGTGACCAACTAATTGGGACTAACATGTATCTTCTCTATTGAATTCAGTGGATGTTTTTATTCTTGCGTTTATGGGCTCTTGAGAAGGATGGTGGAAGGGATGACATTGATCAAGAATAAAATGACATGTTCAATTGAAATCCCTTTGTACAACTACTTAAAGATAATATAGTAACTTTTGTTTTGGAAAGATTTTGGAAATATTTTGGAAAAGATGGCAGCTAACAGCATCAACTTCTGTTTTGGATCTCTGTGGGTCACTGTTACACTGTGGTTAAAAGGTTCACTTCATTTTTTTGAACTTATATAGTTTCTTCCTTTCCCTTTGTAACAGAATCCAGAAATAACTATATTTGTGGTATGACACAATAAAATAGCTGAGAGGCAGAAATTGTATAATAAATTCTGTTTTTCCAATGAAAAGTAAAATAAAGACAAAGGAGCTTGATAGAATAATGGAATTATGGTTTTAGAAATAAAAGTGCTTCATGATTTTATTGTGTGTCCACATCCCTGATGAAATCATCTAAGATTGGCCTACTCCTATTATTATCATCTTAATGCTGAATGAATTTGATTTTTTATCTTGACATTTATTTTTTATTAAAGGTCCCATGGAAGAAAGATAAATGTAAATAGAAGAATAAGGTTATCAAATACGTTTGTCAGATTTAATCACCTCAAAATTACATATCATTGTTTTTGATATCATGCACTCTATGTCAGAGGGTCATATTTGTGCATGACAGCATAGACAGAAAGATTAATCTGATACACAAGAAATGAAGCATAATGTGACTCTAGATCCACATTCAAAATCTCATCCAGCACCCTAAAACCTAAATCCTCATGCTAGCTCAAATGAGGAAAGTGAATAGCAACACTAATGTTACTAGAAAGGATACATCATGTATAAGGCAATAATTTCATGTGTGTTTGTTGTCCTGAGATTATCAGCAAAGACTCCAGGTGCATGTCACATTCAGACACGAAACAGCAAGGTCTTTGGGTAGCACTTTTTTTTTAACCAATTACTTGGTTCTTAGACTTAGAGAGCATCCACATCTATCTTGAGAAAAAAAATTAATTTACTTTTTACTTATTGATCAAATGTACTTTGCTTGTAGAGTAATGTGCTTTGTATCAGATTATTTGTTTTGCACTTTACAGGCTCACAAACAGTTTAAGAAAAGTAAGGGAGGAAGTGGCGCTGTAGCTCAAGTGGTAGAGCGCTCGCCTTGAGCTGAAGAGCTGAGGGACAACGCCCAGGCCCAGAGTTCAAGCCCCACGACCGACAAAATAAATAAATAAATAAATAAAATAAAATAAAATAAAATAAATCTGTTAAAAAAAAAAAGAAAAGTAAGGGCTTGAAAGAATGAGAGGGTCCGTTTGTTATGCTCTTGGAGCCAAGAGCCTTTAAAAGGAGAGAACTGGGATTGTGGCTGATTGTCAGGTTTACTAAAATTAGCCTCTGTCTTCTGCAAGATCATTAGTTGACTTCCAATGGCTGGTACCAACATCTGAAAATTAAATTACAAGTATATTTTACGAACTCTTTCCCACCCACTAGACATGACTTCTCTAGCGTTCAGTTGTAAATTCAGGACTTCTATATGTTAAATGACTCAAGTGGCATTACAACCCACACATCTAAACCTGTTTTTAGTAATAAGTAGGCTCCTCATTCAGGAATTAGAGCTTGTCTCTGAGTTGTATTCTTTTTTCATCAATATTCACTTCTCCTCAAAATCCTGAAATAAACTGACCAAAACGTCATAACAGACATTGTTTTTAAGGGTTGTATCAGCAAAACGTTTTGTGTTTGCTTATGCAGACCCCTATTAATTGAAATAAGACAGACTATCCAACAAATCCATTGAGCTGACTAGCAGTTACTCTGATCACTGTCCTGTAAAGGTATTTGAGGCTTTTGATTCCAGAACTATTATGTGGGCAAGGTTTTTGTCTGAGATTCCATGCATCTGATTTGAAATTTGTATAGGGGCACAGGAAGTATGTATAAGAGATAATCTAAGTCAATATTGGGCTTCTTTAGCTGAAATTCAGACTAGCCATATAGTTGATGCTTTTACATAGCTAGCAACTTTCTATTTCTCAATAAAAATGAGACATGAAAGAAAATTGAATGTTATAAAAAGCAAACTAGGAATTAATTCACTAGATAGGAGGGAGAAAACATGAAAATACATCCACACAAATATGTAAATATTCATCTAATCCATCTGCACCAACCTATTTCCAAGAGAAGACTTTAAAGAAATTAGAAAAATCTAAGAACAAAACTCCATATTCTGCACAGAAGTTCTGGAGTTCAATTTAGGTAATTCTTCTACAAGAAGACATAAGTCTTCTAAAAGCTAAAGCCTTCGGTTAGCTCCTTCAAATTTGAGAACTTAAAGTGAAGAGGTAAAGGTGACTGGTCTCTGTATATAAGTAGTGCAGGGGTTGGGTTGTTTGGTGAGAGAGTGGGTATAGAAGGCAATTTTTATGGTAGTTTTGAGGAAAGGGTCATAAATGAGCTCTTGAAGACAGAGATATTAGTTCCTGAAAGATGCTGCTGCTTCTGCTGCTGCTGCTGCTGCTGCTGCTCTTCCTCTTCCTCCTCCTCCTCCTCCTCCTCCTCCTCCTCCTCCTCCTCCTCTTCCTCCTCCTTCTCCTCCTCCTCCTCCTCCTCCTCTTCCTCCTCCTCCACCTCCTCCTCTTTCTTCTTCCTCTATTCCCTCCTCATCCTTCTTCTTCCTCTGCAGTCATCGAACTTGATTTATTATTATGATTTAATAATTGTAGTTACTTAGTAGTTATTTTGAACTTAATCCCTCTTTCATCACCTCACCTCTTACAGATAATGATCAAATCCACTTGATCTTTCCATCTCCTTTGTATATCCTCTTTGTATATTCTCTTTGTTGCAGGAGAAAAATATTGCACACCAATTTCTATGGAAATGACTAATAGTCTTGGTAAGATAAGCATTGTTTAAGCATACTTGAGTCAGACTGTAATGCTCCCTGTGCAGTTGACAAGAGATCATTGATTATTGAACTGAACTGTCCCATTATTTCCACATATTTTTACAATGGGAGCTCATTAATCCTGAACATTTCTCACTCCTCTGACTTCTAACCTCAGCCTCCCCACTCTACCTGATCAACCTCAGTGATGGACAATAGAATTTTTAAACCACAGGTTTGTTTATTAATGTGTAGAAATGTGGCATCTTCTGTTCACTGCTTGTAGTGTAAAATCCTTTGGCCCTTTACTCTCTGGTCTCTACCCTTTATATCCCACCTTCTGTGCCTGCAGCACTGACCTTTAGAGACTTTTCAGAGACTTTAGAGGCAGGTTTTCTCACCCTCTGGCTTCCATATAGAGATCACAGAGTAGAAAGGGAATGGAATCATTTTTTACCAGCTCAATCCCACCTGGCCCCCTCCAGGCAGATTGCACTTCCTATAACATAGATTCTCTCAGACCCCTTCTCTGCCCCAGCCCAGTTGTTTCTGCCAAGAGCTCTTCCCTCCTTCAACTCCCTACTGTTCCTTACCTTGACATAGAATTCCCTTGGTGTTTGTACTACCTCAACCATGTCTTTCCTTCTGTAAAACTTCGCTTCAGTAGCTTTCTTCCTGTACCAAACTTGATCATTTGTTATCTGCCAGAACATTGGCTGAACACTTTCTCAGTGAGCTCTGGCCTTGAAGATCATGTATTTGTGGCTCATGGAGCCACTGACTCAAGAGGTACTCAAGAGGTACAAGACTCAAAAGAGGTACTGTTTTCCTGAATCATTTCAAATTCTTGACCCAGTAAACAAATGTCATCACTATTCATTTGAAAGACACTAATGCTTGTATCAAAGCTCAGGAGATGCCAACCATGCCACCATATATCTCTGCCCTGAAATGCTTTGCTTCTGCTTACCAAAAATCCTCAAGAGGGAGCAGTTCATCTAATTAGATCTGTGCTAGGACTTACATAACAATTTGCTCACCTGCAAGGCAGTGGATGATTCTCAGCATAGAAAGGAGGCACTAGTAGTAAGGACCACCTTATGAACAGCATTTTATCTTGTGGAGATTTTATCTCATGAGGAGCTCTCATGACAAGATTAGAACAACTGTGTTATAATAAACAGTAATATAAATGATCCTCATGTTAAAGTAGTATGATGCCAGTAGCCATGCCTCATTTAATTTGAAGGGAAAGAAAAAAAATGAAGTTGCTGCTTTCAGATAGTGAACTGCAGGATTAGATGTGTTTACTAACTTCCCTAAAATTATATAGCAAACAAGTAGCAAAACTGGAATCTAGATCCCATCTATCTAACTGTAAACAATTTAGTGGCGGCATATTGCTGTGATTAGCCTCCATTTTATGTAAAAATACAATTTATAAAACTGTTTATTGCCCACAGAGAATGATTAACAGATTCTGTAAAAATTAGGTTAAGTTTTAGTCAGCCCTGGTGGCTCATGTCTGTAGTCCTAGTTACTCAGGAGACTAGGATCTGAGGAGCACAGTTCAAATTCAGCCAGGCCAGAAAAGTGGCGAGATTTTTATCTCCAAATAACCTCCAAAAAGCCAGAAATGGAGTTGTGGCTCAAAGTGGTAGAGTTCTTATCATCTTGAGTCAAAAAGCTCAGGGACAGTGCCCAGGTTCTGTGTTCAAACTCCAGGACTGACAAAGAATCAGTTATGTTTTAATAATAGTATATGAGCAATAATTTGATACTAAATAGTGCTTTGTATAAACCAACTAAATTTTTCTGAGACTCCCAAGCTAGCCAAATACATCTCCAGGTATCAGCCTCACCAATGTGAGAATTACAAGTATGTACAACCACCCCACGTTTAATCTATACTTTAACTTTAATTCAAGGACCTTACCAGATAATTGTCCTTATTTCCTCCTGTTTAGTAATGTCATTATATCTGGTAGAATCTTAGACAGTAATGTCTGAGTTCAGTATTTGAGACATGGGCTGGAGTCAGATTATTTCTTTAACTCATAAAAAATTACATTAAACAACTTATTTTTTTGTCTTACAAAAACAAATCTGATTTTCCTTATTTTCATTTCTTCATTGGCTTCTTACAAATACAAGCCTTTGTTGACTTCCTGAGTTCATAAAAATAAAGAAAGGCAGTGTTTTTCCTGTGTTAAATGTGGATATGATTTTCTCTCAATATTGTTTTTTCTTTTAAGCATAGCCCTTTCTTTCCATTGTTTATTATCTCTGAACGTCTCCAAGATTGACCGCCCTTTGCCGCAGCTCATTAAGGAGAGTGCTGGCATGTGGCTACTGGCTGGATTGTTAAAGTGATTCACCCCCATTGTCTCATTGACCACAGCTTCCAACTTCTCTTTATCCAGGGCCCAGAATCTTTGTGAAATAAAAAAGAAATACTTTCGATTCCTTTGAGTTTCTTCGTTTCTCAGTGATAGTGACTAAAGCCTGTGAATCCCTGTCTCTCTGGTACTCTGAGCAGAGACTTGACATGACTGCTTTGAAAAGCTTATTTCGCTCATACTCATAACAAATTTTCATATAGTTGTTCTCCGTGTTGAAAGACATAACATGTGGATTCTTTCATCTAGCTTTGGTAGTAATGCTCTGAGATGCAAAGTTCATGACAGAAGAGTTGTAACTGAGCAGTGCTGAGCACTGAGAGATCAAAGACCTATGACAGATGATTAGTCTCTGGGAGGAAAGGCACAGAGATACTTTTTGAAAGCCGATGCAATTTGAAAAATGTCCTTACACAGTGATGTTCCTTAAAGTTTTTTTTTCTTAACCAAAAGGGAACCTAGTACCAGAAAGAAACAAAAAATTTCCCTGGCGATGTCTGGGCTATCGCTTGAAACAACTCACTGCACATGTAGTACTTCATTTTTTTTCTTTTCTTCTCTTTTTTTGGAAGATCCTTTTTATTCTCAGACATAGGTAGAATGGACTTCTATATCTACCCCTCCATTGTTCTTTCCTCTAATTTCCTCTAATTTCTTTGATCTTCTTCCAAACAAACTGATTTTGTAGTCATGCTGCATTGTCATTTTCTTTTAAGTCTGAATTCTGCATTGAGCTTGCCTTGTCTTGTTTAACATAAGGATCCCCAGTTTCATCTTTTTTTTCTTTTGTGCACAACATAATTTCATTCCTCCTTATGGCTGAATAATCCTCCATTGTGTTATCTGTAGGTACTGTTCATACATATTTTTTAAATCAAATCATTAGTTGTTTGACACCCAGAATGGTTTCATATCTTGGCTATTGTAAATAGTGCTGCTATAAACATTATTGCTCAGATAGGACTCCTGTATGGAGCTTTACATTCTTTTGGATATTATGCCCCAAAGTAGTATAGAAGATCATGTGATGTATCTATAGTTTCTTGAGTAATCTCCATACTGACATCATAGTGGCTGAGCTAACTACAATTCCTACCAATAGAGTATAAGAGTTTTGTTTTTTTTGGGGGGGGGGTCCGGTCATCTGGCCTGAACTCTGGGCCTGGGCACCGTCCCTCAGCTCTTCAGCTCAAGGCTAGCGCTCTACCACTTGAGCCACAGTGCCACTTCAGGCTCTTTCTGCTTATGTGGTGCTGAGGAATGGAACCCAGGGCCTCAGGGATGCAAGGCAAGCACTCTACCACTGAGCCAACTTCCCAGCCAGAGTATAAGAATTTATAGGGAAAATGTGTAACATTTCCTGATCATCTCCTGCTTCTCCATATTGCCACAAAGAATATAGCAAAATATCTGTATCCTCTTTAGGTAACAGTGGCTTGTCAAACTCATTTAATAGAAATCCTCAAATTAGGCATGTCATTTTTATTTTGTTTTATATATATCTCAGCACATAGAGTAGATTAAAATAAGCCTAGAGAAATCTCAGCAGCCCAGGGATTTTATGACTCCATAGTAGTCTAGCTTTCATAATTCATTGATTGATATGACTTGTCTCTACCTGAATTGGGTAAATGGATTTTTTAAGTGCATGGCATCTTGTTTTGTTTTGAACTGGAACATGTTTGGATGGATGTAAAAGGAGACCCCACTATTTAGCCAGGACAAACTAACAAGGGTATGCAGGTCGTTTTAAGTAATTGTACAGCTGATGAAGCAAGCAATGTTGAGCTTAGAATATAGATATCTTTTTTTGTTTATTTGGTGGTACTGGGGTTTGAACTCAGGGACTTACAAGTGATTTGCTTGCTCAACTGGTGCTCTACCACCTGAGCCATGCCTCCAGCCATATGTTTTGCTGATTACTTGGAAGGAAAGTTTCATAGACTTTTCTGCCAGGCCTGGCTTTGAACTATGGTTTTCCACTTCTAACCTTCTGTGTAGCTAGGGTGACAGGTGTGAGCCACCGTCGGACAACCCTAAATTAATTCTTATGATGCTTCATTCTTATTTTTGAATACTTTAAGGTAATTGAATATTTTTGGTAGTTCTATAATGGCTATTCTATAGGTTCGGCAGTATTATTGCTTAGTACTTGTGCGAAGACTGCAAATACACATCTTCAACTTAATTTCCAATTTGGGTATCTTCAAATTTCTATTCATCCAAATGCCATCATTTTGCCCACCTTCCCCGCCCCCCCCCGCCTCCACCCCCAACCCGACATACACACACATCTTTTCCTCTACATCCTTCCTCTAAACAGTTTACTTTCTTTCAAGGAAAATTGAGGAAGAACAATGTGATCTTCAGTATTTGTTACTCAGTTGCCATTCTTGAGGCCGGAGTATCATCTCCATGGATCCACAGTTCCATCTTATTATTACTTCTCCTCAACTTGAATATTAATTCTTTTGCATTTGTTAGAAGACATGGAAGGAGGTGTAGAATTTTCTCAGTTTTTTGTTTACCTGAACATGCCCTGTATTTACATTTGCTTTGAATGATACTTTCACTGAACAGTTTATTTTTCTTTTATCACTTTGGATTGTGGTTTATTGTCTTTTTGCTTCTATTGCTTTTGACAGGAAGTCAGCCTTCATTTATCTTATTGCCTCTCTGTATGTAGTTTGTCCTATTTTCCTAGGAGATTTTAAAATGTTTTTTCCCTTTCTCTTTAAGTTTGGTTTTCTGCAGTAATGCTGTGCTATGGGTGGTTTTCTTTGTATTTATTTAGTGTGAAGTTTGTTCAGTTTGTTAAATATTTAAGTTGGTTTATTTTTCAACAAACTTGGCCAATGTTTGGTCCTATATCTTTAAATGTTTTTATGTTGATTTCCCACTGACTTAGTCTAGGGTTCATTATAAGTATATAAACCATTTCATATATCATTATCTAATGTGATCCTATAATTCTAATCATTTTACTTGTCAGTCTTTTATTTTCCTCTAGGTTTTGCAAATGGAGAATTTCTGTTTCTGAGTCTCTTTCTTCTGCCTCCTCTGTACTTCTCTTCACCCAACTCAGGAAACTTTTCATTGCAATTTTCAAACTTTTCAATACTAGTGTTTTCATTTCTTTTCCCTCCCCCTTTCTCTCCTCTCTCTCTCTCTCTCTCTCTCTCTCTCTCTCTCTCTCTCTCTCTCTCTCTCTCTCTCTCTCTCTCTCTCTCTCTCTCTCTCTCTCTCTCTCTCTCTGTGTAATGTCCTCTTTTTCAGCTAAGATTGTATATCTGAATACATTATGACCATCTTTTTTCTTTAATACTTTTAACTTATTTATAGTAGCTTCATTAAAGTCTTACATTAAATGCAACAAGATGTACTTGGAGTTGCTTTCTACTCACTGCTTTTTCCCTTGACTTGGCGTTACCTTTCTCTGTCTCTTTGTACCGAGCATTGCGGATTGTATATCATGGGCATCTCAGTCAACTTCCTTTAAAGAGTGATGTTGTTACCCTAGCAGGCAGCTTTGATCACTGGTGAATTACCCTGAAATTTATAGAAGTTTGGTTTTAATCAGTGTGAAGGCAGATGTGATTTGTGTTTCAGATAAATGCCAGTGGTGCCAACAAGATGCTATCAGGGTCTTACTATCTAGTGTGGTTGTAGTGTTCTGGCAATCTTACCCAGCATTGCTCAAGTCTAGCATTTCCCTTTCCTTTTGGTTCCATGACTGTTGCTCTCTGATCTTGGGAGTATTTTTGCACTGAGCTTGGGAATGCAATCTGCAGACATTTAAGCCCCTCCATGGCACAGTTGCCTCCTCTTTGGTACTCTTCTTTGCAAATTGCAGAAGTTCCAGCTGTCCTCCTCCTCCTCACCCCTGGTAGGGACGTCTACTGTTTTGTTGGGAAATTATCCCAGGGAGAGTCAGGAATTCTTGGGCTTACTGCAGCATTTCCTTCCTTGCAAAGATGCCAGTAGTGCATGGTCCACTAGTCTTTTGTTGGAAGATAATTGCACTATGTATTTTGCTTTCTTATCAGTGTTTACAATGACATTGGTTAGCCCTAAGGCAGGAGTCTTCCATTCTCCTCACTTTTTCTTGCAATTCAGTGGCTGGTGGTCAGCCAGAATGCACTAATCTTAAACATAAAACTGCAGAAGTAATGCCTAAGTTTTAGGATAAGTCATCATGGGTAAGTAACATGATGCAATCTTGCGCTATTCCCCATCCCCCACCCCTGCCCAGGAGACAGTTCAACTCTTTGTTCAGTGAATCCGTACTCCCACACAGTCTGCTCTCAGTGAGCAGACTGGATGCTGAGATACTGCAATGTTTCTGTTCACTTACTTCTCACATGGTAGCCTAACACCATGCCACACACCTATGCCACTGACTTTATCTCATTGCACTCTATTATTTCACACAAGATATTTAGAAACTACATCTACCCACCTTTATGCTATTATAGTAGATTGAAACTTTATGTTTTTCAGTGGACTGATATTATTTTATTGTTATCTATTGTTCTTTATATCTTACTGTGTCTATTCAATAAGAAATTGTAGTATGTACATAGCAAGTGACAGTATATATAGTGTTCCTTGTTATCAACAAATTCAGGCTTCTACTGGTGGTGTCTTAAAATGAATTTCCATAGATAAGAGGGATATGGTAGCTAGAAGCAAATGTTCCAAAATTTTATATAACTAATTAAAATGCCTCATTTTGGCAAGCTCAACTCGGTTGATCTGTTATTCTAATGTAACAGTCTTTTGTTGCTTAGGATAGCTTAAGATATAGATATAGAATTAGATATGTATATAGGTATATAGATATATAGATATACACAGAAAGATATATCTTTATCTATAGATATAAGTATCTATAAATGTAGATAATTATATAGATTTATATATCTTATAGATGTATATAAATATAGACATATACACGTGTGTGTGTGTGTGTGTGTGTGTGTGTGTGTGTGTGTGTGTCTAGCTTGCTACCTATACCTCCTAGTTACTCAGGAGGCTAAAATTCAGGGGATGGTGGCTCAAAGCCATTTTAGACAGAAAAGCCTATGAGACTCTATCATCTCCCAGATAATACACAGAATTCTGAATTGTATTAAGACCCTAAAGAGAGCTACTGATATTAATATTTTATAATTTGCAAATTAACAATGCTGAGCATATGTTGAAAATCTTTATTTATTGCTTGCCTGGACTCTAGCACTTTATAAACAATTCAAAACCAAATGTGATAGTTCTTTTTCAACAATATGCTCTCCATTTGGAGTAAACCTTCGTATTACAAATACTGTCGTGATTTTAACTAGAAGTACTGTATAGTGGTACAGGCCTGCAATCTCAGCTACTCAGGAGGTAGAGGTAGGTAGGAGCAGTGCAAGTTCAAGGCCAGTCTACTCAAGGACAGCAATGAGATCCTATCTCAAAAACAGAATAAAAATAAAGGGTTGGACATGGCACATAGCCCTGGATTCAAGCCTTAGCACTCCAAAAAACTAACAACAGCACAAAAAACCTATACTTTGTTATCTTCCTCTCAAATATTAGTTTCCAGAAAGGTTACTTTTATAATTTAGATAGTAAAACAATTTTAGTTTTCAGTTAGTGTCATACATTTTCATGCATTACATTAATTTAATCCAAATAAAATCCTCATAAAATTTCTGTGAAATGCTATAATACTGCAGATACCTCAATTTAGAGACAAGGTTGCAACTCAAAGAAGTAAAGTACTTTATCTTATGTACATCCAAGATTGAGACTCATATAGGCTGAAGACAATAGGGATAATTAGTCTTCATATTTATATCATGGACCTTCTTGTAATAGTGATTTCTCACATATACACACCAAAAAAAATCCTAGGATTTCTTGAGCATTTGATCCTCTTATACTTTCTTTTCCATGGGTAGAGCCTGTGAATGTTCTTACAGTATTTGAGAAAGGTATTCATTTTGAAAATCAATTGAGTATTTATATCAATTGATAATGTTAAACATTGGTTTAAGTTTTAAGTTCATATGTGTTATTGTTGTCAAGTGTGATCACGATGAGTTATATTTTAAGCATTCTCTAAAAATAAGCAAAGTGTTATTCAGCATTTCTTAGCAGAATAAAAATGAGCTTAGCTGAAACAATACATAGGCATTGGATAGGCGAAGATATATGTTTTTGGACAGTCTCTTTTAACCACCAAATGGGTATTAGAAAATAATTGGTTGACTTACAGTAAGCAATTTTTAAACTATTATAAAAGGGAAGTGGCTTGTGGGTTTTATTCCATTATGACTTAGTTTGAAAATGTGCCAAGTGCTATATTTATTCTTAGAGAATTGAAAATGAACAAGAGAGTTCTCCAGTGTTCTGTCCCTCCCAAATCTAAGCAA
The DNA here is from genome assembly GCF_024711535.1 of Dipodomys merriami. Classification (NCBI taxonomy): domain Eukaryota; kingdom Metazoa; phylum Chordata; class Mammalia; order Rodentia; family Heteromyidae; genus Dipodomys; species Dipodomys merriami. The sequence continues at coordinate 8,930,498 of NW_027205603.1, forward strand.
GCCAATCATTAAATAGGCAAGGGAGCTAAAGAGAGACTTCTCAGAAGAAGAGATAAAAATGGCAAAGAAACATACGAAAGGATGCAGAGAAAGAGGAACGCTACTGCATTGCTGGTGAGACCTTCACTCTGGAAGAGCCTGTTTCATGTACTGCACCCCAGATACCATGGAAACTAGGAAAGCAAGTGGCACACATATTCAACTTGATCATGGAGAGTGATTCACCTTACACATCTTGTCTCAAGTGCATTTGAAATAAGTCTTAGGTTGAAGCTGCATGAGTATGTGGTCCATTGGAATGAGAAACAGAAGGTGAAATTCCAAAGGCCCACTGTTGCCAGATTGTGCCACATACATCACTATATAGAGAATACATTTTCTTCCAGAACAAAAGAAGAGGAAAAGCGACTTGAGTGATTCATGTCATGAAATCCTAAGGAAAAGAGCACTTCAACTAGAACTGTCACCACTGTCAAATGGCTGCACATAGATAAGATACAATTGTGATGTGTTGGTATTTATCAGAAACCTTCATTAAATGAGATTCATTGCATTGGGAGACATCTAAGATAAAGACATACAAGTGTTCAAAATGATATGTTTGAAATAAAATAATAGAACCTAGGTATCCCATTCAAACGGGATCCCTCATTGACTGTTCAATCTTTTTTTTTCATTTCTTAGCTTTGAGTGTATATTTATCTAGGATTTTTTCCCTTCTCTATCTCTATACAGGTAACTCAAGTCCAGTTCCTAAATAGTCTATATGAACCTCACAACAGTCTCTCAGTGATATTTTTTTGATGTCTATGATGGTCCATTGCAAGACTGGATCTTTTTCCATAATTAACTCTTTTCTTCTTCCTCTATGTTTTGAAATCTTGGTAAAGATGTAATCTGGCCATTTCTTTGCCACTGAAAAATTATTACAGATCCTAGCAAAGTCATCTAGATGAGTAAATCTGAGTTCGATTATAACCACAAATGCTACCTTTGCCATTGAGCTCTCTTTTACCAAGAAGTAGAACTATCAACACAATGAGTGGCTTTTGACCTGTTCAGCATTCAGAATAGGCAGCCCTAGACTCGATAAAGTGATATTGTCTCCTGTGGAAACAAATGAATTTGTGATTTTTCTTGAAGTGACAAAATGATTTATCACCTCTTATAGGCACTGCCGTCACCTGGCAGGAGTAGGGCTCTGCTGTCAGCCTCCCTCCTGTGGGAACAAACAGTTGTGATGGATAAAAGAGTGAACTAAGATTAGGAAAAGGAAATGTACAATTTAATCAAAACATAGGAGCTCTTGATGCATTTTACTAACCAAATTTGTGACAAAACATCTTCAACCTACCACAGTCATCATTCAAGCCTGTAAGTGAAGGTCTGTTTTATTTTGCCAGTCATTGGCTGATTGAAACGGAAAGCACAGATGGAAACAGATAGAACACCTGATACTGGCTGGGGAAAAAATGGCTAATATTTCTACACAGATGAACCAAAAAGAAGAGAGTCACATTCCATAGTACAATTCTTGCTCTCACTGGACTTTGAAAAGGAAACCTTTAGGGTAGGAGCCAGTGGCTCACACCTGTAACCCTAGCTGCTCAGGAGTTCTGAGATCTGAGGATCACGGTTCAAAGCCAGCCTAGACAGGAAAGTCCATGAGACTCTTATCTCCAATAAACTACCAAAAAAGCTAGAAGTGGAGGTGTGACTCAGTGATAGAAATGTTAATGTTGCACAAAAGAAGCTCAGGAACAGTGCCCAGGCCCTGTATTCAAAAGCCAGGATGGGCACAAGAAAAGCAAGCAAGGAAGAAAAAAAAAAGAAGGAACTCTTTGCCATAAGAAAGGGCTGCTTTTTTTTTTTTTTTTTTTTTTTTGCCTCTACCTACTCTCAATCACAAACAAATCACTTGGAGCTGAATTTACAATTCAGTATTCCTGGAGGAAAAAAGCAGTTAAGAAAGAAAGTCCCCCAAAGAAACTACCTTTGTTGTAGAGGAGAGTGAAATGCAAAATGAGACAGCATGAAAACTGAACCTGAAAATATCTAGGTTCAGGGTAAAATCAGGAAGTGACTACCAAGAGAATTAGATACCAGAAAAGAAAGGGAACTGCAGACACATCAGTGCATGCTGTGCTGCATTCTTGAATATTTATGTACTACTCTGGCTTTGGGCCCACCTGCTCCCTGATGGCTCCATGAATTTGAGTTACATTAAAAGTGAAGAATTACAGGGTTTTTTTTCTTTTTTAAACGGAAAGGAATGGATCTTTTTAGTACTAACTTTAAGTGAATCATAAAATATGTGACTGGAAGTAATTTTGTGTGTATGTGTGTGTGTGTATGTGTGTGTGTGTGTGTGTGTGTGTGTGTGTGTGTGTGTGTACACTAGTATTGGGACTTGAACTCAAGTCCTAAAAGATGCCCCTTAGCTTTCTTGCTCAAAACTGATACTTTGCCATTTGAGACACAGTTACATTTCTCGATTTTTGATCATTAATTAGCAATAAGAGTCTCATGTACTATCTTGCCTGGTCTGGCTTTGAACTGCTATCCTCATATTGTAGCCTCATGTATGAATAGCTAGAATTACTAGCTAGATGTGAGCCATCAGCACCCAGCTAACACTCATTTTAGAGTTAAAAATCTTGACACAATTGTTCAATACTTTGTCATGTCCATGATGACCAATTGGAGAGATCCATGGTCAGAATAATTCTGGGAAAATTATAGAAACTGAATTTGAAGCAAACAAGAAATACAAGCATGAGGGCTTTCTTTCTTTCTTTCTTTCTTTCTTTCTTTCTTTCTTTCTTTCTTTCTTGCTTTCTTGCTTTCTTGCTTTCTTGCTTTCTTTCTTTCTTTCTTTCTTTCTTGGTTGTGGGGCTTGAACTCTGGGCCTGGGCATTGTCTCTAAGCTCTTTAGCTCAAGGTGAGTGCTCTACCATAGCACCACTTCCATTTCTCTGGTGGTTAATTGGAGATAAGGGTCTCACTGGCTTTCCTGCCCAGGCTGGCTTTGAACTGTGATCCTCAGATCTAAGCCTCCTGAGTATCTAAGATGACAACATGAGCCACCAGCACCTGGCTCCATGAGGGCTCTTTTATTCTTGCAGTTTTCTAGTCAAATTAAATTGTTAAATAAAATGCCATGTTTTTTCATTTCTACATTAAGATTTTTGAAGAGTGTTCTTTTTTTGTCAGTCGTGTGGCCTGAACTCTAGGTCTGGGCCCTCAGCTCTTCAGTTCAAGGCTAGCACTTGAGCCACAGCCTGGCTTTTTCAGCTTATGTGGTGCTGAGGAATCAAACCCAGGGCCTCATGCATGCAAGGCAAGCACTCTACCACTGAACCACCTTCCCAGCCCCGAAGAGTGGTTTATTTTTTGGAGTCTTCCTTCTCTATACCTGAATGTTGGGAAGCAAGAAGTAATTGTGTAGAACATTCCTAGATCTGAATACTCACTCTGGCCTTCATTTTCCTCCAAGCAAACAACTAATGATTTGAAGATAAACATGACACCAAAGAGCTTAAATTGTTTACATCCTAATCCATCTTGAAGTGGAAAACGATTCCAGTCCATTCAATGTTTAATTATCACACTAACCACTTACAATCTCATTTTTTTTGAATATCTCTGAAATATCAGTTAACTTATTTTATTTGGTACTCTTCACAGAAGCCAATACACTGCTCTTATAAATTCAGATTTTGTGGGAATAGTATTTAGGCCTATTCACCTAATTTTCCTCCTTACTAATTCAATACATATATTACTTTATTAAATACAATTTGACATAATATCAAAAGCCCATTCTTGCTAAATTACTACCACTCATTTTCAGCATTCCTTTTACTGCTGTCCAGGAAACCCAGCAACATTCCACAGAATAAAGCTCCTCCACTCATGCTGGGAACCATACTCAACCCCAGCTCTCTTAGTTCCAACCCAACCCAATTAACCCTCTGTCTGATATATTTGTTGTATGTCCCTCCCCCACGGTATAACCTCTGTTTTATGTGATGTTAGTATAATTTGTGGAGGAGAAGGGGAAAAAAACAAATTGTTTAAATAGGGATACAGGTGGACCCATTGCAACAATGAGATGTACAAGATGTTATGTCTGTAGCCACCATGTACTCTTACTCATGGCAGAAATGGTTCTAAACTACAATCCTGCCTTTCCCTAAGTGTGATGATTATGCAGCAGGCCGTAGTGTATTCATTAGGGCTGTCAATCAGGTTGCCTGAGCAGGTTCTTGAAACTATTTTCTCTGGGAGACTTACCTTTCATATACTCTCTAGCTTCCTGGCGCTAATGGCTCATTCTGCTTATAAACACCTGCAAATCTATTGTGAACTATCTATCCTGATTATTTTTGTTTGTTTGTTTTAACTTACAGGTTGTAAGAGAATAGTTGCTACCACATCAGTATATGTAGATCTGAGTCCAAAAGCATTTTGCTAAAATTGTTAGTGACCTTGCTTCCTTCTGTCATCAAATTTCTCAGTGTCAAGGCCACACCTGCTCTTCTTACCCTCCCACAATCTTTTCCTTTTATGCTTGATAGTTTGTGTGCCATCACAGGTGTTTACTAATGAACTCCTCCAGCTCCTCATCCCCCATCCTAAATCCAGCCCTTTTCACTCTTTTTACCTGCCTTCAATGTTTGCTTTGTTGATTGATCCTTTATGCAAATTGAACTTGTATTCTTTATAGAATTAATACATTCCTCCTACATCCTAACAATGTACATTCTGCCATACTAATCCTCTAGCCTTGTCTTTTCTTTTTCTTTCTTTTTTTTTTTCTTTTTTTAAGAATACAGAGATAAGTCTGGCACCAGTAGACCACATCTGTAATCTTAGCTATTTAGAAGGCTGAGACCAGGAAGATTGAGGTTTGAAGCCAGCAAAGGCAGAAAAGTCCAGGAGACTTCTTCTCCAATATATCCAGCAAAAAGCCAAGGTGGAAGCGTGGCTCAGTGGTAGAGTACCAAGTGAGTAAGCAAGCAAAATAGGAGCCCTGAGGCCCTGAGTTCAAACACTAGTACTAGAAAAAGCAAACAGAATGCAGAATTCAAAACATCTTTCCAGGAATGCAGAGAGAGCATCTCCAGTTCAGGTGTTCCCATTAAGGGTCTCTGAGTGTGGGGGATGAGGGCACAGGGCAGGGTGCAAAGCCCATCAAGGACAATCTCTGCCTCTGTTTCAGGCAATGGCTGCTGGGACAGTAAAGGACAGCTATTTTGGAAATAGAGAAATCAAGAGAAAGAATGTTTTATATATAGATACCTAATTAAAGGGACAAATACACCACTCATTTCAAAATGTGCAAGTCCCAACTCAAGAGATCACATTATTCTTTTTCTATCTGCTATCATTGCTTGTGAGATCTGTATAAACATTGCTATATCCATCTTTGGACATGATGATCCTAGCTACTCAGGAAGCAAAAGTAGGAAAATCATGGTTTGAAATGCAAAGTGAGAATGAAACCCTTACTGGAAGACAAAATAAAAACAAAGGGACTGGAGGTCTGGCTCAAGTGGCAGGGTGATTTCAACCTGTAGAGATATTCTTGTGTGCATCTGTGTATTTGTCTTAGCTGCTCTATAGGGATATTTTGAGGATTGTAAATAAGTACTTTAAAAATTCTATTGTGTAGCTTTAAAGGATCAAATGGAATGTATGTTTTGAAAGAGAAGAAGGAAGTATTTCTTATACTGTTTGATACCTACTGTGCTCTTCTCATAGTGCTCAGATAATACTTGTGGGCTAAACTCACACTATTGAGAGTGGCTCCTGTGTTTTGATACCTCGGTTAAGCATAAGAAATTAGACTTTTAAAAATAGATCAGAGTAGATTTGGGGAATCATATACACAAAGTAATAATACCACCTTATATGCAAAGGGTCAGTTAGCAAAGATATTCTTAATGTATTGTTGATATTCTGGCCAGCTCCCAGGAGAGGCTGACAGAATTTATGCCCAAGACATTGTTCATTGTAATGAACTACAAGAGTTAACACAACTGTCTTCTCTTGGCTGGTCATGGTGAAGCATTACTGCAATCCCAGCTACTCAGATGTGAGAAGTAAGAGGATTGGGGAACGAGGCTGGCATAGCTAAAACTGCAGACCCTATCTAAAAATCAAAGGTATAAAGGAAAAAAATATGGGGTCCTGGTTTAAGAGGTAAAGCTCTAGTCTAGTAAGCCTAAGACCTTAAGTCAAATTCTCAGTATTGGAAAAAAAGAAAAAAAGTTAAATGTTTCATTGTATTTCATTTAAAAAGACACAGAAAATTGTACAGAGGAATTGCTATTCAGCAAAGTTGTACATGAACACAATGAATTTTGATCCATGTCAGCCTTTTCATCATTCTCTTCCAACCCCTCCTGGCCCCATCCATTCTCTCCATTTTCTGAATTTTGTAGGCTATGCTTTGAACACAGGGCCCATGAGTTCTTTGCCGTCCTCCTTCTTTCTTCATTGCATTTTCAGAGATCTCAATGGTGACGATCTACAGTGCCAGTGGCTTCTAACATCTGCTCTGTCAACTACTAGGCCATCTTTCCCCAGCTTAGTCACTTCTCTAGCCATCAGTATTCTTACATATAACTGAGCTATTGGACCTAACCTAATTAACTTCAGTATGAATATTTATGCTGTCTGCTGTTTACCTACCATGGTCCTTGGCACCATCTCTACTCTCCTACCATTTATTTTCCCCTGTTATCTTGGCTATAGTTAAAAACCACTCTAGGTCTCCCTTGGTTATTTACCTCTGAAAGTACTCTTAGGATTTACTGCATGGCTTTTCCTAGAGGGATGCCATGGAAAACAATTATGATTTTTTTTAAGAAAAAAATAAAACATCAATGGAATCAAGCATTTACTTTGGAGGAAAAATGGTTTGTTATCTTGTGAGTGTTTTAATTGGCAAAGTATGAATGCTGTCTGTTTGAAGAACGGACCATAAACGTTACTGGTTTGTGGGCTTTTTTTTTCTACTTCGTGCTCTTTAGCCATCAAGGTTATTTTAGGACAAAGAGCTCCTTCCTATTTCAGTCTTTTGACATTTACTGAACCATTCATCCAATCAATTTTGTATCAAAATGTCATTTGCTTTAAGCATTATATTTCTGATAATCAGCACTATACACTGCATGTATTAAGAGCTCGATAAATATTTATTTATGAGGATAATAACTAATAGTCCTAGAACACTTAATATGTAGTGCTGTGAGTATTACATACTTTGAATGAAATAATACACTAGCCTTAAGATCTTGCTGCCATGATAGTTTATGCCTTTTCTAGATGAGGAAAGTAAAATACCAAGAGATAAAGTAATTATCTTTTTTTTTCTGCCATGAAGGAGATTCTCTTAATCAGGAATTTTTTTTAATATCCATTGATACAGGCTCCACTGGCTTATAACTCTAATCCTAGCTACTCAGGAAGGATTGTAGCCCAAAACCAGTCCAGGAAGGAAAGTCTGTTAGGCTCTTATCTCCAATTAACTAGTAAAATAGCTGGAAGTACAACTGTGGTTCAAGTGGTACAACACCAGCCTTGAGTGAAAAAGCTAAGGGAATGTTCTCAGACCCTAAGGTCAAGCCCTAGTACTGGCAAGAAAAAAAATACATGGATAAATAATTATTATACATTGCCTCATTTTTATTTTTAATTTTTTAATTCAGTCATTTATAATCTCAATTCAACATTTCTATAGTTTCAATATAACCCTCCTATCTCACCCCTCTTCAAATCTGTTTTATTCCCTTCTATTAAGTTTTGGGCCTCACAGGAGCCACTTTCTCCACTGATTGGATCTTCAGGAAAATGTGCATTTTATGCTTTTCTAAAAAGATATTTAATCTCACACATTTATTTCTCCCTTTATTCTTCATGAGTAAAGATCAATAAACACAGAATGATAAGGTGTCCTAGTATCTGTTACATTTCTTTTATTTATTTATTTATTTTTGGTCAGTCAAAGGCTTGAACTCAGGGTCTGGGCTCTGTCCCTGAGCTCTTTCACTCAAAGCTGATGCTCTACCACTTAGAGACACAGTGTCACTTCCAGTTTTCTGGTGGTTAATTGGAGATAAGAGTCTCAAAGACTTTCCTGCCCCATCAGACTTTGAACCATGATCCTCAGATCTCAGCCTCCTGAGTTCTGTTATATTTCTTTTGGGTTCCTTGAGACTCTTTCTCAATTAAAATACTACATACATTAATGGACACCCAGTCCTACTTTTTAAAATCTACACTGCACTTGTAAAGTCCAGATGCTTTTAACTCTACTATAATGTCCCTTGATTCTTTAAATTGATGCAGATGAATAATCTTACAAAATGCACCAAAGAGCCTGAGCTATTTGGAGGATTTCTCCTTAAGCTCATCCTCTCCCACAATAGTGTTAGCTGTGAGAACAAAACCTCCCAGGGGACTGGTTCCCAATGGACCTTTTGGGCTCTTATTTCTGACTCTTTCCTCCAGTGAAGGGAAGTGAGATAAAAGCACATCCTTGCAATTAGTAAATCACTTCTGGTTCCTTCTGAGGCTCCAACTCAAAACATACTATTAAACTCAGGTTACAACAGAATAACCCCTGTTTTCACTATTTTTGATTCTGGTGCCCTGCGTCTTGTATATACATGTTTATAATTTGGGGAGGGCAAGGGAAGGTGCTGAGATAAGGATATAAGTTGACCCATTGTAACAATGAGATGTACAAGACACTATGTTGAAAATAGACTTTAGAACTTTGGGGGGGGGGGAGTAGGGAAGGTGGGGAAGAAAGGAATGGTAGGGGAAAAACAAAGGAGGAGGAAACAAGGCTCACTAGGAAATGTACTCATTACCTTGCTCATGTAACTGTAGCCCCTCTGTACAGTATTTTTACAATTAAAAAGCATATATATATGTATATATATATATATATATATATATATATATATATATCAACCCAGTTACAGCTGGGTGCCAGTGGCTCACACTTGTAATACTAGCTACTCAGGAGGCTGAGATCTGAAGATCACAGTTCAAAGCCAGCCCAGGCAAGAAAGTACTTGAGACTCTTATCTCCAATTGACTACCAGAAACCCAAAGTGATGCTGTGGCTCAATTGGTAGAGCACTTGCCTTGAACTGAGTTGCTCAGGGATAGCACTCAGGCCCAGAGTTCAAGTCTGGGTGCTGACTGACAAAATATCTATCTATATCTATCTGTCTGTCTGTCTGTCTGTCTGTCTATCTCTGGTTACACAGTATATCAATGCATTTTTGTTAAGCCAGATAACTTGATTACAGTATAAACAGTCTTAGGTGTTAGGGGTTAAATCTATCCAGCTAATCTTCTGCTGAAATGAATCCTTATTAGAAGTAATGGCAAAGGATGAAGCAGAGTTTTTGAAGCTGTGCTGGTGGTCCCCCACCCCATGTTGTCATTATAACAAGGGAAGAAAAAGCCCAGCTAGTACATTTGTTCCACCTTACCATGTGATCCTTGTCTGCCTTGGGATTCTGCAGCAAGTCCACATTAGCAGCAGAGCCTCCTGAGCTGTGCCTACCTAGTATTTCAGCTTTTCAGGCTTTCAAACCATGCGCTAACAGAACCTTAATTTTTATAAAAAAAGTATCCATGTTATTCAGATATAACAACACAAAGCAAACTATGACACTCAGCTATTTTTGTTTAATCTCCTGATTTACAACTTGAAGAAATATCTTCCATAAGAAATTACAAGTTTGGCTATTTTCTAGCTCTCTCTGCTCTCTGCTCTCTCCCCTCTCTCTGCTCTCTCTCTGTTCTTTTCTAGCTCTTCTCTCTCTCTTTCCAGCTCTCTCTCTTTCCCACCTCTCCCAGCTCTCTTTCCCAGGCCTTTCCCCACTGCGTGAAGGACCAAGAATGGCCTGGTGCCAGCCGGAATGATGAATAAACCTACCCCTTACCTAAAAAAAAAAAAAAAAAGAAATTACAAGTTTTCAACACTCGTCACTGAAAACATGTACACAAGTGCCTAACCATCAAGTGCCTTCTGGCCCAGGCTGCAGATAAAGCAGGAGTGAGACCGGCAGTGCAGTGGCTTTCCAGGGCCTTAAAAGTGGAGAGGTAACCGTGCACCAACTCATGCCTGTAAACCTAGCTACTGAAGAGGCTGAGATATGAGGATCATGGTTCAAAGTCAGCCCCTGCATGAAAGTCCGTGAGACTCTTATCTCCATTTAACCACTCAGAAAATAGGAAGTGGCACTGTGGCTCAAGTGGTAAAGCACTACCCTTGAGCTGAAGAGTTGAGGGACAACGCCCAGGCCCAGAGTTCAGCCACACAACCAACAAAAATGTTGAGAGGAAAACCCACTTCCTTTTTTATATATTATTATTATTATGATTAATTATAAGGTGATATACAGAGGGATTACAGTTATATAAGTAAGGTTATGAGTGTATTTCTTTGTGAACAGCGTTATCCCCTCCCTCATTTATTTCCGTTTTCTCTTCCCCCGACTCCCCTTCCCCCAAGTTGTAAAGTATATTTCCAACATAGTGTCTAGTGAGTATCACTTTTGCATTTGTCCCACCATTTGTGTGATTCTCCTTCCCTTCCCCAAGTCAGATAAACTTATGTACAAACAAAGGGTACCAAAGCCAGAAACTGTAGCCATGTGGAATAAACCAGAGGAGAAAAAAAGAAAGACAAAAACAACCATAAGGAAAACCTTCTTGTTGCAGAGATCATTTCAGTTAGCATCATTTTATGTGATCATATGTACATAGCTATTGGGCTATTGTGAGGCTCTGCTAGGACTGTTTTAGACATACACTAATTATTACAAATGAGGGGGACCCATGGAGCCTATGTTTCTTTGAGTCTGGCTTACTTTACTTAATATGATTGTTTTGAAGTCTTTTCATTTTCTTTTTAATGTAGCAATGCCATTCGTTCTGATGGAAGCATAGAATTCCATTGTGTATATATACCACATTTTCTTGATCCATTCATCTACTGAGGAACATCTGGGTTGATTCCATATCTTAGCTGAGGTAAACAATGCTGTAATGAACATAGTTGTACTGGTAGCTTTAGTGTGGCCTTGTTTGTATTTGTTTGGGTAAATGCCCAGGATTGGGTTTCCTGGGTCATAGGGGAGCTCTATGTTTAGTCTTTTGAGGAAACTCCACACTGCTTTCCAGAGTGGTTGAACATTGTTTTACATTCCCACCAACAGTGTAGTAGCAATCCCTTTTGGCCACATCCCTATTAGCATCTGTTATTATGTGTTTTCTTAATAATGACCATTGTAACTGGAGTTAGGTGGAATCTCAATGTAGTTTTGGGTATTTTTATAGTCAATTTTTATGTTTCCTTTTTTTCTAACAATTCCTCTCTCACTCTCTCCACTTATAATATTACCAACCAGGAGGAAAATGACCTATTGTTTAAAATTTTTCTGATATTTTCCCAACATGAAATAGCGCTTAACAAGGGCATTTTTCTTCCATCCCTATTCTTGCCATCCTATTCTTACACTAGAGGTCCCGCCTCTGTGCCAGTTGCAGCTGGTTATCCACAACCCCATCTCCCCCAGATGCTACATGTGGAAGACCATAATTCTTCATTCTCTTGAAGGGCATGAAATTAAGAGATCATCAAATAATCTAACAACAGAGACATGTACACAACAGAATTACTACACACACACAAGCATACTCATATATTATTTCCTTTTACCTCTCAGTAGATTTTCCTTTAATATCTTCAAGATTGGTTGCAGCATCTTACCAAGGATATACCAAAATCTATAAATGTTCAAGTTCTTTATATAAAATGCTTTAACTTTTAAGAATAACCTATGAACATCTTCTTATACACGTTAAATCATCTTTAGCTTACTTATAATACATAACACAACGTAAGAGTTATATAACTAGTTACTATACTATTCTGTTTAGTTTAAGAATGATGAAAGTGGTGGAGCACTAGCCTTGAGCTGAAGAGCTGAGGGACAGCGCCCAGGCCCAGAATTCAAGGCCCACTACCAACAATAAATAAATAAATAAGATAAATAAAGCATGATGAAAGGGTTGACATTGATCAGGATGCAATTTGTTCATGAACTAATTTGTTGAATGGTAATTCCTTTCTACAACTACTTAAAGTAATTTTTTTAAAGAAGAAATTACAAGAACAAACATTATTTATATTTAGTTTAAATGCAGTTATTTCCTATAGATATTTTTTATCTCTGATTGAGTCCATAAAATGGAATGCATAGATACAAGGATCAGTTGTACTAAATTTGGGCTCTTTGTACATTTTTGACTCTGTGGATGTATTATACTTGGTATACAGCAGAGATATACTGCATTATGAAAATAATTCGTTAACCCTCATGTTTTAATGAGATTGGACATGCCAAGTATTGCACTAAGAGATATATGCCCATAAACATGTTTCATGTTTAGCAGTGTATGTGTGTGTGTGAGAGAGAGAGAAAGAGACAGAGACAGAGAGAGACACAGAGAGAGGTGCAGTCTTGGAATTATTATGAGAAAGGCAAGCATTCTACCACTTGAGCCACAGTACCACTTCCAGTTTTCTGTTGGTTAATTGGAGATAAGAGTCTCAGGGACTATCCTGCCTGGGCTGGCTTTGAACCATGATCCTCAGATCTCAGCCTCCTGAGTAGCTAGGATTACAGGCATGAGCCACCAGCTCCTGGTTTTTTACTATGATATTTTTACTTCTCACTCACAAGGCCCTCTACTCCTTAGACAAATAAGTTTACCTTTTCATTATGGATACAAAAAGAAAAAGGCTACTTCTACTAAATCCTATAGAGCAATATCCATATATATTTATATTGCTGGTGGTATTCTTAAAATTTTGACATCTAGAAATGACATTGCTTTCAAATTTCCTTCTGTACAAGAAACTTCTCCTTTTGTGAGATTGTCATGAGACAATACTGGTTTATTATCTGAAACAGTACATATATACATTCACAACCAATTCTGGAAACTTTTAAAGAACAGCTCCTTCACTATCATATGTGTGTTATGGTTGGACTATAAAATGTTTCCCACTGGTATACATGTTGGATGCTTAGTCCTAATCTGGTGTCACTATTTTGGGAAGTTAAGGAAATTTAGGAGATGAGGTCTAAGTGGATAAAAAAAAATCATTGCAATTTTCTCCACTTCTCTCTCTCTCTCTCCCTCCCTTCCTCTCTTTGTCTCTGTCTCTGTCTCTGTCTCTGTCTCTGTCTCTGTCTCTGTCTCTCTGTCTCTCTGTCTCTCTGTCTCTCTGTCTCTCTGTCTCTCTGTCTCTCTGTCTCTCTCTCTCTCTCTCTCTCTCTCTCTCTCTCTCTTTCCTCTCAGCCTTCTCCCACAAGCTTCCACCACCATGATATTCTGCCTCACCCTGGGTCTAGAATCATTGGAGCCAAGGTCATAGACTGAAACCTCTGAGCTTAATACAGAATTCCTCCATTCAGGTTGTCTCTGTGAGTTATTGGATCACAAGGATGTGAAAGTAACTAATAAGTACACGTTTTTGAAGTACTTTTTATTTCTACTACTTATGTTGCTTCTATAGCTTATACGCTATAGAATAATCTTATAGCAAAATAATTTTCATCTAGGTATCTTTTTGGTTTGCATTACATTTTAATATATATCCCATGTATGTGTATGTACCTAATATGTAAATACTTGAATTATACTTACAGATGCAAATTAGATGTCAAGGTGTATAATACATATGCTTTGCCTATATAATTGCAAATAAATGCAACAAAGAAAAATAGTGAGGGAGAGGAGATTGCTGGAAAGAGAAGACAAGAGACAATGGTAGGTGTATCTTATACTTGTGATCAGAGCCTTTCTGAGAGGGTCTTATTTAGACACAAATAATAATTTTGTGAAAGTGTAAAAATATCCAAAGACTTGTAACTCTAGCTACTGTGGGAGGGGGGGTTGAGATTAGGAGGATTGTGATCTTAGGCAGGCCTAGACAAAAAGAGAGCAAACAACTGTCCCAATCAATATAAAGCTGGGTGTAGTGGTATGTATCTATCATCCTAGCTATGTGGAAAATATAGAGGATCAGGTGCAGGGTGGCCTGCCCTAAATGTGAGACCCAATTTGAGCCATAATCAACAACAACTAAAAAGAGAGAGGCTGCCAGGCATCTATTATAGGAAACAACAAAAAATGGAAGTTGAGACAAGAGTAACTGTTTTTGAGTTTAGGGAACAGAATCTTCTTATCTTGAGTGAATAACTTTGGAAGCCAAAAACCGTAAACTCTGAAGGCCTAGGATGTTGGAAATCTCTAGTAAGGCTTAGAAATTACTTACTAAACAAAGAGTATAGAGGTAAAGACGTCTTGTTCAATTTAATGGAAAGCCAAGGTAATAATTCTCATTATGATTTGGGTAAGTAGAGGACCTCATTTCCTTATGAGAATGTTGTAGGGAGTCTGAGATTCTTCACTGATGGTTTCTCAGCCTAAAGTGTACAGGCATTGTAGTTGGTGAAAATTCCTCCTACATAGGTTCCATGGTGTAATGGTGAGCACTCTGGACTCTGAAAATTCCTCCTATGCCCAGAAATTCACTACTTGTTCTTTCTTATTTTTAGACCTCCCATATTGTGTTTATGAGTTTTCTCATAGTTACCAACACAAAGGAGAGACAACTTGAATAATTTATTGCTGAAAATTCTTTTGGGATTTCATATGAATTTTTTTTTCAAAAATGTATTTCATGGTAGGCCTATACTCCCCAGCAAAATTTAATACTTTCACCTTATTCATCCTAAGGAAATAAAAAAACAAGGTTCTATTGACATATAACCCATTTCCAATGACCTTGTTTGTGAATTATTTAATTTTCATTTATTTTCCCTTTTATTTTCCAAGTCTAGGGAATTATTACTTCATTACAACTGAAATGGAAATCTTAAAACATCAATTTTGAAATTTTTTTACTTAAAATGTTTTATCGCTTCTGTTATACCAATATACCACAATGCTTTTTGAACTGAGAGAAACCTGAAGAACAAATTTTATCTCCTTTGCTCTGCTTAAAAATAATTAAAGTTTTTCTACTGTGTTACAATCATTTGAAATAATATATGAATATGTTTCCTTCTTATACTTGTAATTATGTGCTACTTGGCTACCAATTCAAGTGGAAATTGCAGTAAAAGCTACTTGGGAGCATGCCATTTGCATTCTCAAGTTACAATTCCTTTAAACAGAATCTGATAACATATAAATAGTTTTCTAGAAGGAACTGCAATATAGTGTCTTACTAAAATTCAAATTCAATACTTATGGAGCTATTGCTCTGAGCTTCATTGTGTAGAAACCCCCAGACCAGCAGAGGCAGCATAGCCTGAGAAATGGAAAATTTGAGGTGACTCCAGTCCTACTAAATCAATAACTCTGAGGATGGGGTTCAGCACTCAGTTTTTTTTTAATTTTATTTTATTTTATTTGTGAACATACTGTACAGAGGAGTTACAATTACATGGGCAGGATAATGCGTACATTTCTTACCAAGCATTGCAGCCTCCTCCTTTGTTTACCCTTCACATCCCTTCCCAGCCTCCCCCCTTCCCCCCAATCCCAATCCTTCTCCTTCCCTCCCCCCTTCCCCCCCCCCCCCGCACCGACGTCCTTTTGGACATGACAACTTGTACTTCTCATTGTTGCAACAGGTCCACCTGTATCCTTAAACAACTGGTTTTTCCCCATCTCCTCCACAAGTTATACTGACATCAAATATAGTGAAAGCAGGAGTTATACTGTGGGGGAGGGACATACAAAGCAACAAAGAGATAATCTTATAAATGCATTAGAAACACATGCATGAAAGAAAAAAACATTAAAATACACATCTAAGGGTTCATTTTCCTGACATCACATTATCTGACCTTTTCCGCTTGACTCATACATATACTAGATATTACAAATAAGGGAAACCATGGGACCTATGTTTCTTTGGGCCTGGCTTACTTCACTTAATATAATTTTTTCCAAGTTTTTCCATTTCCTAACAAATGGGGCAATGTCATTCTTTCTGATGGAGGCATAGAATTCCATTGTGTATATATACCACATTTTCTTGATCCATTCATCTACTGAGGGGCATCTGGGTTGGTTCCATATCTTAGTTATGGTAAATAATGCTGCAATAAACATAGTTGTGCTGGTAGCTTTAGTGTGGTCTTGTTTGTAAACATTTGGGTAAATGCCCAAAAGTGGGATTGCTGGGTCATAGGGGAGTTCTATGTGAAGTCTTTTGAGGAACCTCCATACTGCTTTCCAAAGTGGTTGAACAAGTTTACATTCCCACCAACAATGAAGTAAGGTTCCTTTCTGTCCACATCCCTTCCAGCATCTGTTGTTGTTAGAGTTCTTGATTTTTGCCGTTCTAACTGGAGAGAGGTGATATCTCAATGTTGTTTTGATTTGCATTTCTTTTATGGCTAGGGATGTTGAACATTTCTTCATGTGTCTATTGGCCATCCTTCTTTCTTCTTCAGAGAAGTTTCTCTTTAAGTCTTTCGCCCACTTATTTATTGGGCAGTTGTTTCTTTGAGGATTTGTTGTTGGGGGGTTTAATTTTTTGAGTTCCAAATATATTTCAGATACGAGACCCTTGTCCATTGTATGGCTAGTAAAGATCTTCTCCCAATCCGTGGGCTTTCTATTGATCTTGCTAGCTATGTCATTTGCTCTGCAGAAGCTCTGCAACTTTATGTAATCCCATTTGTCCAACCTTTCTTTGATTTGTTGTGTTTCCGGGTCTCTATTCAGAAAGTTTCGGCCTGAGCCAAGGAGACCTAGGGTTTCTCCTATTCCATCCTGTAATGTTTTCAGAGCAGCACTCAGTTTTTTAACCAACCTTCCACGTGCCTCTGATACATGCTAAACTTGTAAATGATGACTTTTCTGAAGGCTAAGAGAGATCATAGATAAAAGTTATTAATGACTGTAACACAATATGCAAGAGTTAAATGCTATTATATTGATGATAATTAATATTTTCAGAATATTTAGGCACAGGACTGTGTTAATGGGAACATTCAAAAGTGAACAAAAATGGACCTCAATTTCAATTTAAAAAATTATAGTATGGAAAGATTTGGTTATGTGTAAGCCATAAGCGTTGACAGGTAGCATGGAACCAAAATTGTTATGTCTAAGTCAGTCTAGGGTATAAAAAAAGATGTCCAAGGGATAAAAGATCATTGATCTGTGTCCTTAAGGGATACAGACAAGCTAGCCTGATGGATAGCAAGTGAAGCCATCTTCCAATCAGTTGTAGAAAATACTAGGGGTAAGAAAGTAAACACCTCTTTGGTAAAAGGGCTTTGTCTAAGATTTTTGTGAACCCAAAGAAAACTGAAATCAAACCATCTGTTCATTAAGAGACCAGATCAGAAAAAAACCTTTCTTATGTGAACAGAAATCTGCCAGCCATGGGAAAGAATCTGAGTTTGTTTCAGAGAAATAAAATGTGACCTTTATCTGGAGGCAAAAAAGCCAGCATAGAGGCAGTTCCAATACCAGAAGGACTAAGGCATGATCAGCATGGGTCTGGAAGGCTTAGGGTGAAAAGTTCAGAACCATATGCTGGTGGCTTACACCTATAATCCTACCTATTCAGAAGGCTGAGATCTGAGGATCATGATTTGAAGACAGTTGAGCAGTCAAATCTGAGAAACTCCTGTCTCTGACTACTAGGCAGAAGTAAAGGTATGGATCAAATGTTAGAGTGATAGCCTTGAGAGAAACAACTAAACAAGAGGATGAGGACTTGAACTCAAACCATAGTACTATGACATAGCTAACACAATAAATAGAAAACCCACAGAATGTGAGAAGAGAAGATTTTAACCAGCTATGCATCAGACATGGGCCTCATATCTAAAATATACTTAGAGCTCAAAAAATTAACCCCCTCCCCAAAACGAATCCTCAGCGAAACAACAACCTATTTAATAAATGGGCAAAAGACAGAGAGACTTCTCAGAAGAATAATGGCTAATAGATAAATGAAGAAATGTTCAACATTTCTGGCTATAAAAGAAATGCAAATCAAAATAACATTGAGATTCTGCCTCACCCAAGTTAGAATGGCCATTACTAAGAAAACTAATAATAACAGATGATGGTAGGGATGTGGCCAAAAGGGAATGCTACTACATAGTTGGTAGGAATGTAAATTTGTTCAACCACTCTGGAAAGCATTGTGGAGTTTCCTCAAAAGACTAAAAACATATTGCTCCCCTATGGCCCAGGAAACCCAATCCTGGGCATTTACCCAAACAAATATAAACGAGGCCACACTAAAGCTACCAGCACAACCATGTTTATTGCGACATTAGCATTTACCATAGCTAAGATATGGAATCAACCCAGATGCTCCTCAGTAGATGAATGGATCAAGAAAATATGGTGTATATATAGACAAAATAGAATTCTATGCTTCCATCAGAACAAATGGCATTGTCCCATTTGTAAGGAAATGGAAAGACGGGAAAAATCTCATTAAGTGAACTAAGCCAGACCCAAAGAAACATAGGCTGTGTGGTTTTTCCTCATTTGTAATAACTACAATATGTCTAGGATATTCTTAGTAGAGGATCACAATAGCTTAATAGCTATTGTATTTGACCATATAAAATGATACTTATAGAAAGGAACTCCAAGAAATGGAAACAAAAGTTTTTTTCTTAATGTACTGTTTGCAGTTCTTTCCTTTTTCTTTCATTTTTCCCCTTTAGTTTATTCCCTGTTGTCACTGTTTGGTTTTTATTTCTATACTTTTTGTTTTGCTTATGAGTATCTGATTTGGAGAAGGAAAGGGGAATCATAGAAACAGTAGGACAAAGTGTGAACCAATGCAACAGTGATACTCACTAGACACTATGTCGGAAATGAACTTAACAACTTGGAGGGAGGGGTGTCGTGGGGAGGGAGTGGGAGAAAATGAGGAAGGGGATAAAACTATTCAAAAAGAAATGTATTCATTAGCTTACTTACATAACCATAACCCCTCTGTACATCACCTATATGATATTTTTTTTTAATTAAACATAGAGCTTGCCTGTGACTCAGCAACACTACTCCTGGGCATTTATCCAATAGGCTGCAAACAAGGCCACACTAAGTTCACTCCAGTGTTGTTTACCTTAGTCAAGAAGCTGAATGAACCCAGATGCCCCTCAATGGAGAACTGGATCAAGGAAGTGTGGTATATATACACAATGGAATTCTACTCCATAAAAAAAAAGAGAAATACTTAAATTAAGCTAAGTATGCCAGGCCCAAAGAAACAGATTTCATGATTTTCCTCATTGGAGTAACTAGGATGTACCTATAAACCTGCAAACACACTGGATGGTAAAAGAAAAACAATACATTGGGACATGATAAATTATACAGATCTCTAGGCATTCACACAGTGAGAACAAAGGAAGATATTCTTAGGAGAGGATCACATAGGCACAATAGCTATGTGCATCTGACCATATAAAATAATATATATCAAAATGAGCTCCAAGAAATGGAAACAATAGGGTTTTCCTCCCCCCTTCATCGTCATTTTTGTTTTTGTTTCCTTTCACCTTGTCTGTCAGATTGTCTTTGGGAAAATAAATGGGGACAAAGAAATGGAAGGGCAAAGTGTGAACAAATACAGCAGTGGTATTTACTCCACTCTATGTTGAAAATGAACTATCACTTGTGGATGGGGACAGAAGGAAAATCTGGGAGAGAATGAGAGAGGGGTGACATTGTTCAAAAAGAAAGGTACTCATTCTGTAACTGTAACCCCTCTGCACATCACCTTTATAATAACAATAAATAAAATTATAAAAACAGTACCAGCACAAAAGGAGAAAAAAATGGGGTGGTAAAATTGTCTGGACTTCGGTGATTGAGATAAAGTGAAGGTATGAATATAAAAATTTCTAAAATTTTAAACGTCTAAATCATTTTTCAAACAAAAATACATTTCTTTTAGTTTCACCCTTGTTAGAAATTATACAATAAAACGTATTCTCCCCATTTTCCTGAATTGTTGAAAGATGTTGGATGGGTGTTGGCTTTCTGGTCTAAACACCTGAGAGAATGAGTTTGGGAAGGAAATGTTTATTTTGTCTCCTGGTTGTAGACGGTATAGTCCATGGTTGAGGGTTGACTTCATGTACTTGAACAGAACATCAGAGTGGAAGAAGTATATGAAGGAGAACTTTCTTCACCTCATAGCACATAAGAATTGGAAGAGGTATTTGCAATATCTAATATATCTAGTATGAGTCAAGCGGAAAAGGTCAGATAATGTGATGTTAGGAAAATGAACCCTTAGATATGTATTTTAATGTTTTTTTTCTTTCATGCATGTGTTTCTAACGCATTTATAAGATTATTTCTTTGTTGCTTTGTATGTCCCTCCCCCACAGTATAACCCCCGCTTTCACTATATTTGATGTCAGTATAACTTGTGGAGGAGATGGGGAAAAACAAGTCGTTTAAGGATTCAGGTGGACCTGTTGCAACAATGAGAAGTACAAAATGTCATCTCAAAACCAGCTTTACAATGTCGGTGGGGGGGTAAGGATTGGAGGGGAGGGGGGAGGCTGGGAAAGGAGGTAAAGGGTAAACAAAGGAGGAGGCTGCAATGCTTGGTAAGAAATGTATGCATTATCCTGCCCATGTAATTGTAACCCCTCTGTACCGTATGTTTACAAATAAAATAAAATATATAAAGAAAAAAGAATTGGAAGAGGGAATTCAGAAATAGCCAAGGAAAGATATACCTCCAAAGACAAGCCACCAGGGACCTACAGCCTCTAAGTAGGCCACCATGAACACTTCCCAGTAATGCCTTTTGTTATGAATCCATCCAAAGAATTCATCTATTCTTTCAGTCAGAGCCTCTGTGATACAAATATCTTTGGAAATGTCATTCCATATACCCCTTTGGATTAAGTTTCCCTATCCTCTAAAGCATTTCTCTTTCAAATCAAACTGATAAGTAAAATTAGCCTGGTCATCTCAATGATCTGTAGAATGTCCAGTAAATTTAAATATTCAAAGATCAACACTTCTTATGAATTATCCAAGCTTCTGCTTTGGCAGCTATTTTACTTGGGACTTACTAGAACAAGTATAAATAATTAAAATTCGATTTTATGGTTTCAGATTTATTAGAACAATTCAAGTCATTTATAAACCAGAGTACATACACCCTCTGCTGATTCCCAGCAGATTAGTCCATGACCACAAGCTTTGTAAACGTGTGGCTCCTCATTTGTTTTCCCTGGCAGCAAGACAAATGAGCTGGGACTTACACTCAAGTGACAATAGGATGAGAAGAGTTTGCATCCCAGGTGTTTGTGAGTAATAATTGGGTGTTACCAGCCACACCCAGAAATGAGTTATTTCAATAGTGTCTTGGTTACCACCTGCTAATAACAGAATCCCTGTTAGAATTTAGAAAGAATTAGGGTGTTGGCTGTCACTGAAAGAGTCTAATTGTATTTTATTTCTCATTTTTACATCATATTAAGAAAGCGGGCCCTTATGCAGGGAATAGGATGGTTATTTTTTTTCCTTCAGGTGAGCTCTACTTAGTACTTATAAATAATATAAACCATGCTGGAGCTAATTAGTCATGGAAGAAATTAATCCAAACAAATCAATCACTGGTATTCATTGCAGAATGTCCTTGTCTTGTGGCTCATTGATTATTTAGTGGCTTCTTTCTCCAACTTTCCTATTATAATAAGTTGACTCATAATGGTAGCTTGTAGCAGAATTGTCTCGATTTCCCCACTCCCCTTCCACTCAGTTAATGGCCAAGCAGATACTTTGAACAGATGTTTTTCAAGTAAAGTGGGAACAACTGCATTTTCTCCCCCATTGACACGTTCAGTGGGTAGAAAGCTCACATGGGTGTGGGAGAGGAATAAGCATGGAAAGCAGCCAGCATCGACACTTTTTCTTCCCCTACCTGAGTAAGAAATCAAGAACCTTGAGACTTATTCATATTCCAGAATTACTTTGAATGACATTACGTTTTAGAATATTTTTTATCTTTTAAAAATTTTATTATAAAGGTGATGTACTGAGTAGTTACAGTTACATAAGTAAGGTAATGAGTACATTTCTTTTTGAACAGTGTTACTCCCTCCCTCATTTTCTCCCATTTTCCCTCCCCGCATTCCCAGAACTCCCTCCCCCAGGTTGTAAAGTTCATTTCCAACATAGTGTCTAGAGAGTATGGCTGTTGCATTGGTTCACTCTTTGTCCTACAGTTTCTGTTATTCCCTTTCCCTCCCCCCGAATCAGATAAAGTTATATCAAGACAAAGGGTACCAAAATCAGAAACAGTAACCATGGGAAATAAACTAGAGGAGAAAAAAAAAACACAAAAGACAAAAGAAATAACTGCAAATAGTACACTAAAAAAAAAAAAGAAAAAGAAAAGGAAAAAGATAACAACCACAAAAAAACCTTCTTGTTTCCACATTGTGGCGATCATTTCAATTAGCATCATTTTATGTGATCATCTGTACATAGCTATTTGGCTATTGTGAACCTCTGCTAAGACTATCCTAGGCATGTAGTAATTATTACAAATGAGGGGAACCACAGAGCCTATGTTCCTTTGGGAAATGAGACATGGGGATGACAATTTTTTTGCTCTTGCTAAGTCAGTCAAATGTTCACAAACAGAATTAAGGTCATTACTTCTCATATTGGAGTCATCTTTCAGATTAAGGTCATCATTTCTCAGATTGAAATCATCTTTCAGGAGAGCTCTATTGTTAGATATGAGATATAAAGTAAGTGAAGAACAGTCACAATCAGTATTTCCCCCAGAACACAAAAGACTATGTAGCAGACAACCTGGAATGCACTTGACTGCTTTTTAACACACTTTCAAGTGCAGTGTTTGATGAAATTCTCATTCATGTGCACTACTCATTCCATTCTGTAAGTTATAATTATGGCTGTTTCTTGGTGTTTATTTTGCTGAGTTTTCACTTGGCCTTTCTAAGGAATTACACTATTCAAATTCTTCCTTGAATCTACCCTTTGGAAACAAAAATATGTTGCCGATAGTGCATGGCCTGAGTTGACCTTTTCATTATTCTTCATGATTATGCACTCTCTTATTTTTCACTTGTTAGTCCAATTTTGCTGATTTACAAATGAGAAAATACCTAAGCTTTCCTGCACAGACATCCTGTGAAAAAAAATAAAGAAATAAATGTAGCATTTTCTTTCTGAAACATCTTCATGATATTTAATGTACACCCATAATCAGCTTGCAGTAAATGTGTTCACCTGGTTACAGTTACAACAGACAGGATTTTCTACTTTCCCTTCCAGCTCACAGTCCGAGGGAGGTGGCAGCCGAGAAATCCCATTCTGGGCTGTTGCTCAAAGCTGGGTGGAACTTCTGTGCACGTCTTTGCCTGTCATTAATGCTGGTCCCAGAATCTCATTTCAAAGGCTGAAAACCTATCCCTGTCAGGGAGAATTTAACGAAGTCCAGGGATCAGAGTGCCACAATTTAATAATGGAGATTGAGCTTGAGCAGCAAAGATGAAAGTATATATCAAATATTCTTGTAAATATTTCTTCATCCTCCCCCTCCCATCTATGTAACTAGGGATTTTTAAAATAAATGTAAATATTTAAACAGATATGTAAATGGACAGATAGACAGACAGACAGACACATAGATATCTTTGGTAGGTAGATGATAGATATACCGATAAATATAGAGGATAGCATTCATACTATTTATTTCTCAGTATGATTTGTTTTCCCCCATTACATTTAGAATTAGTATTTCTTCCTAAGCATTTTCCTCTGAAACTTATCTTAATAGACACATTCAAATACACACTATTTGCCTAAGGTGTAGTTTACTGTAGCCCTAATACTAGGGGAGCAGCATATTCAAAGTCAAAGTGAACCCAATTAATCCAGGGTGAAAATGTATTTTGTATCTTTTAGCCACACCAGCTTTTACTGGGATAAAATACTGCTGTGCAGGAGTGTCACTGTCAAGTGAGGACTGACAAGGATTCTGGTGATTCTCAAAAGACAAAATAAAAGCCAACAACCCCATCTTCAGTCATCCTCATTTATTTTGATTTGAGTTTCTAACATGTCAGGGCAATCAAATTGTATTTGATTTTCACTTTTTAAGGAATATTTACTTAGCAAAATGAAAGTAATCCAATGGGCTCCCTAGAATCTCTGAGTTCTTTATATTTAAGGAAGCTGATTGCTTTCTGAAGGAATTGCTTTTGAGCATACAAATTCACAAATTTAAAAGAGAGACAGAAAAAAATACAAGTGTAAACTGAATAAGCACTCATATTTATAATGTTTTCCAAATAGGTAACAGGGTTTTACACAAGTATTTACTTTATCTTTTATTCATTTTATTTATTTATTTATTTTCGGTCATGAGACTTAAACTCAGGGCACTGTCTCTGAGCTTTGACACTCAAGGCTAGCACTCTACCACTTTGAGCCACAGCTCCACTTCCAGCTTTCTGGTGGTTAATTGGAAATAAGAATGTCACAGACTTTCCTGCCCCAGCTGGTTCTGAACTGTAACCCTCAAATCTCAGCCTCCTGAGTAGCTGGGATTACAGGTGTGACCACTAGTGCCCAGCTACTTAATCATGTTTACCTTTAAATAGCTGTACAAAGGGATTTCAATTCAACATATCAACTTTTGAGTACAGTGTGTCTTGATCAACATCACCTTTTCCATCAATCACCACCCTATCTAGCTCAACTCCACTTGTCTCCAGTTTCCTAGGCATGTTTTTACTTGTTTACATTAAGTGTTATGACTGTATCCACTAACTATTGCTCTCCTTATGAGTTGGTCCTTCCCTTCCTTTAACCTCCCATCCCCCTAAAATCAGACATATTTCAGCTTTCTCTGTTTATTTTGTTAAACTGTTAATTGTTCAAAAGGGTTGCACCATGGGAACAGGGTCAAGTTGATGCTGTACAAATGGCCCTGTATGTGCTTTCATATATGTTTATATTGTAGATCTAACTTCCACATATGAGAGAAAAGATGCACCCTTTGTCTTTCTGAGCCTGATGTACTTCACACAACATAATTTACACCCAGGTCCATCTATTTCCCAGCAAACAATGTAATATTATTCTTTGTGATAGATGAATAAAATATTATTAGATAGCTAGATCACACTTCCTTGAATTTAAATCTGACTTAAATAAGTAGAATTTTTTAAGGTTTCAAAAACATAAAATCAGAACATCTTAATTCTCTTTTGCAATATGTACTTTAAACTTGGCAGGAAATTCAGACAAACCTACTTTAATCTGTATCTTGTAACTCAGTAAACCAGTATGTGTACATAAACTTTCACATACATATGCACACATACATACCACCCAAAAATTTCGATCACATTTACTACTTAGAAATGAACCTCCTTTCTCTTAAAGGCCCAAGCTGGTCTCCAGTTCTGCATTTTTCATATCAGGATTTCAAGTTTCATTGTTTGCATCCTTAGACAAAGCAGAAGTAATGGAATCCTGTCCAGGTTTGAAAATACTTCACTAATATATTGAATAAGATTATTAATTAGATTCCAAATTTAAGTACTTGAAGGATCATTCTTTTGTAAAGAAAATAAATGTGTGCTCAGAATTAAATTTGTGTTCATCTGTAATTTGAATATGCTCTCGGAACAAACTTAACTCTACTTTTGAAAAATGTGATGGCTTCTGGGTTTGAGCCAAATTAAGGTAAAATGATATTGGAGAGTGGTGAAAAATTAGTCAATAATTGAAAACAAGAATAAAAGGGCAAGATGGGGGGAATAAAAAAAGCAAGGCCTCACTTTATAAATCCAAGAAAGGATTAAATATCCAAAAGACTTTTCACCATCATATGAAAATAGTCAAATTAATTAATTTTGTTTACATTTTGGCTTAGCAGTTTGGATTTCTTATTAAAGCTCTCCATATTCCTGTTACTTTGATCACATTTCTCATTCTATGGCAGTGAATTATGCTGAAACATATTTTACTTTTTTGTTTGTTTTGATAGTCATGTTTTATCTCATTTCCAGGTGTGGGCAAGGATGGACAGGAAATCGATGCCACATCAAGTTGAGCCTTCCTACTTCAGATTTCATGTACACTCAGAACAGTAGGTGACATTGTGACTAAATGAATCACTTGATTTGCTGTCTTTAATGTTTGTTTCTCACTCCATATTCATTTACCTTTTCATCAATTTGAAATTCCAGACATGTGGACCCTTCTGGGTATAGGATTGGCATTCCTGATGATTCATATTACAGTCACCATCCTGTGCTTTCTTGCACACAGAAAGTCACCAGTGAGGTAAGTGATGACTTTAATGTACTAGTAAGAAAAGTTGTGGCTTTAATGATTGACTGAAACACACACAACAGAACAATTTTCTTTAAAACCTTATTCATCTATTAGAAAGAATGACATTGTACCATCCGTAAGGAAATGGAAAGACTTGGAAAAAATATTAAAGGAAGTAAGTTAGACTCAGAGAAGCAAAGATTGTATGGTTTCCTTCAGTTGTGGCAGGTAGAATGCACCTATAAATCTCGAAGTAAACACGTTGGAATAGGCTATAGGCAAGTGGTTACACATCTATCATGGGACATATAATAGACTCTAGGGAGAGCTCAAGCAGTATAATCTTTTTAAAAAGACTATGTCAAAGACAAACAAAATCAACACCAGGAAATGGGTACATGCCAAGAATGGGGGGGTGGCTAAAGGGAGGGAGGGAGGTAGACAAGGAAGTAGAGAAGCCGAAGAGAATGCAATCAAGAATTCAGTACAGGGCTGGGAAGGTGGCTCAGTGGTAGAGCGCTTGCCTTGCATGCCTGAGGCCCTGGGTTCGATTCCTCAGCACCACATAAGAAAAAAGAAAAAAAGCCAGAAGTGGTGCTGTGGCTCAAGTGGTAGAGCGCTAGCCTTGAGCTGAAGAGCTGAGGGACAGCGCCCAGGCCCAGAGTTCAGGACCCACGACCAGACCCCCCCCCAAAAAAAAAGAATTCAGTACACATGCCCCAAAATTTTTTAAAGTAAGGGGGTTGAAGGGGGGTGAGAACGTTGAAGGCGTGACACTGCTCAAGATGAATTGTATTCCTAAACTGCTTTGCTATATGGCACCCCCTTTGTACAACTACTTAAAGATAATAATAATAATAATAATAATAATAATAATAATAATAATAATAAAGGGAAATCTCACAATAAAACAAAAATATTACTTTGCCATACTTTCCTTTCATCTATTGTTTCATTCAGGGAATCTTTACCTTTCCATCCTTTATGGGCATATTTTGGAAGCAGGAACTGCCTGATAATCTTTTTTTTTTAAGCCTTAATTTTACTTTTTAGATTATATTAGAATCTTTTCTGAGGGCACCAAATAAAGAGAATATGACAGTCTCCACAGTATAAAACAGTAGGGGCTGGGTATAACCATTCTGATGGGTCTCAGGGAAGACCTCAGGACTACAGTGCACTGGAGATGCTGGATTGTCTGCACAGAAAGGAAGGCCCCTCAGTACCAGTGAGTAGGGCCAGTACTGCCGTGTCCTAAGCAGTGCATAGAGCCAAGGCCAGGAGGTACTGGGCTGGAAGGAACTCTGCCTGCTGGACTCCTGCCTAACTTAGAGGCCCTTACAATCTGCAGAGCCATTTAGAATCCTGGAAACTTCCCAACCATCACCTCTATAGCCTAGCCCAGTGATGAGTTATTGACTTTTCCTCACACTCAGCTGACACAAGGGCCCAAAATCAGAGTTCATGAACTTTTATGCGATTAAAAGAAATGTATCATGTTCTGCCCATGGGCTTGTAGTCAAGGGTTTAGACCTTAGGAAATACCTATGCCCTACTGGACAACACATAGCTCACCATCATCCTGTGACAACTCATGTTGCACATGAGGAGTTCTCCTCAGATCGTCAGCCTGCATTTGTGTTTACTAGCGGATTCCCAACTTGATGTCATGAAATAAGGTAAAGTTGTCACAGAACTTTTGTGTTCATTACTAAACAACATATGTGAAGACAAACATTGTCTGAACTTAAAAAGCTTTTAATCTAGCGGAACAAATGGACACATAAATCATAATAGGAAATATTAGCGGTATGATAGAATACACAGATGTACTTATTGAAAACCTCTAAACTAGATGTTGTGTGTATGTGTGTATGTGTATGCTTGAATATACCCACACACATATGTATATATGCATATACGATTGACTTTTTATGGTGGTGCTAGGTTTAAACTCAGGGCCTGATAATTGCTATCAGGCTCTCTCTCACTTAAGAGTCACATCCCCAGCTCCTTTTACTTTCATTATTCTCATTTTTTTAACCTAAACTGGCCTGAATTGCACGTACTTCTTTTTTTTTCTTCATAATTTGGAAAAGTAATGTGTGCTGCTGATTAAGATGGGGTCTTGAAAATATTTTTTTCCAGGCTGGTCTTGAACAGAAATCTTTCTGATGCTAGCCTCCCAACTATCTAGGATTATAAGTATGAACCTCTGTGCCCTTCTTAGATTGACTTACTTTAAGA
Organism: Dipodomys merriami; assembly: GCF_024711535.1. NCBI lineage: Eukaryota > Metazoa > Chordata > Mammalia > Rodentia > Heteromyidae > Dipodomys > Dipodomys merriami. The sequence goes on from NW_027205603.1 coordinate 8,959,202, forward strand.
AATTATCTCATAGCATTGAGAGACTAAGTTGAAACCTGAAAGGCAGGTTGGCAGACAGGCAAGTCAAGTCAAAGATGCTGGTATGGCCTGAATCCAAAATCTTCAGTGCCAGCCAGTGAGCCGAAACTGGCAAGGATTCTACGTTGTTGTCCTGAGGCAGAATTCTTCCTTCTTCAGTAAATTAGTCTTTGCTTTGGAAGCCCAACCACATGATGACTAAGTGAAAAAAACTAAGTTCTTAAAAAATTTTACAGCCTTTTTGCTTTCACTAAAGCAATACTTTTTCTTACTTATACTCAATTGATTGTAGATGATTGATTGTACCTGTTCATCACAACTAAGAAAAAAATTTTAAAACACCTTTCCAATAATATCTAGACCAATATTAGACCAAACAACTGGGCAGGGCACTATAACCTGACTGAGAGATACTTAAAGTTAATTATCATACTGAATAAACCAAGTTGTCATGTTTACACAACCAGCAAGAGCATTTAAAGGTATCCTAAATGCATGCCTTCTCAAGATTCCTGTTAAAGTACCTGTAAGATGCACAAAGCATCTCAGGGAAATGTTAGTGCACTGTACCCCACTCTGAGCCACCTGGCCTTTCTCTTTCCTTTTTCTGTCATTCACTTGTACACTTTCCTTTCTTCTTTTTGTTTAATCTCCTTTCTTTGCTACTCTTTTTCTATTTTCCACATTCTTCTCTCAGGGCTACAATGAAGTCCCCACTAATAGGAGTGAAGAGAGAGGGAATCCTTCTAAGAACCCAGACCAGCCAGTTTTACCAATTCTGTGTAGAACAAAGCCAGAACAACCACCTCTGCCTCCATGGGGTCTTTAGACTGGAGGATGTCCATCCTGGGACCTCACTTCTCAAGGGTATATGGTACAAATAGCTTCAAGGCAATCATATTGCAAATACTCAAATTTCATATATCTACCAACAAAAGGAATTTCAGGAAGGAAAGTGCACCCAGCATCCATCCTGTCCCATCTCCTTTCTCATTTGCTCTTTTGTTCTCCTTTATCTCAATCTCATCTTGAGTCTTTTTTGTGTGTGTGTGTGTCTGCCATGGGGCTTAAACTCTGGGCTTGGGTGCTGTCCCTGAGCTCTTCAGCTCAAGGCGAGTGCTCTACCACTTGACATTTCTTGTGATTACAAGAAATAAGAAATAATAAGAGTCTCACAGACCTTCCTGCCCGAGCTGGCTTTGAACCTTGATCCTCAGATCTCAGCCTCCTGAGTAGCTAGGATTACAGGCGTAAGCCACCAGTGCCCAGCTTACATCCTGAGTCTTAATAAAATGAATTATGGGGGGGGGGGGGCAGGGGAGTAAACACACTATAAACTGAGTGTGTAGCTCTCCCACAAAGGAAATTCACAAGATAATACTAGTGTGGAAGAATGAGATAACCCCTTGCCATGTCTCTCCCCTCTCCCACACTTCCTCCTTCTCCCCCTCCTTCTCCTTCTTTTTAAAACTTTTCTTCTCTCTTCTTAGAATTAGAAATAATAATTGAGACAATTGAATAGATAACAGAATTGGCTTTCTCATTAAGGACAGAAGACAATTATAATTTCACTCCTTTTAAGAAGTTTAAGCTTTACAAATTAGCATTTGAAAAAAACTGTTGTATACTATAAAATATTTAAGGAATATTGAAATTAAAATAAAATTTTAGATATCAACTTAAAATGTAAAAGAAGACACATAGCAGATAAAAGGAATGCTCACATGATAATATTCTAAGACCACTAGCTCTGCTCCACTGCACACTAGTGAAATCCTCCACCGGGAAGGGCTGTTTCATCTCTTATACTTTTGAAATCAGGCAAATATCTTCCACCATTCTGTCAGGGTTAGTCATTTGAAATACCTTCAACAATCCCAGTATAACATCTCAGCATATTTCCATACTATTTTTTTATCCATATAACCCTGTTACTACAATTGCATAAGTAATTAGTGCCAATACATTGAGGATTATCAATACAAGGTTATTCGGGATTGTTAAGAATTATGTACACCTCCCAGCATTACCAAAAATTACCAAAAAAAAATCACAGCCTACATCCGTTGATTACATTCAAATGAAGATGTATGCAATCAATTTTGAATCAAGTCTTCTTGTCCTAAGATTATATGAAATGTTGTCAAAGAGATGATTAACTGTAATAATAGTGGCTCACCTTGGAAATATTGCCAAAATATGGGATGCAGGAGGAAGAGTATCACTTTCTCTACATGAAGCTTAACTGTCAAGATTTGTTATGAAATTTTATACAAAGTCTTTAATACAACAGACTCTTCAGTAACTTGAAAGAAAAATTTTAATTAATTTTCTGCAAACATAAAATAGAGATCCAGACAATGTTAAGACAAGACAAGTCTCTTAAAGTTCTAAGAGATTTGATTTCTGGGATTTTATTATACTCCTCCTGATCCTTCCATTAGCTGCTTACCACTGGATTTCAGGGGAAAGAAAGCAACTCCAGCTCTCTTGATCTAAATAAAGAATTTAGCAGAAAGACCCAGGCTGTTTGGTAGAGCTCAAGTATAAGAATAAATGAGGCAGAGCCTCTCATCTCTCCCTCATTTTGTCAGCTTTGTGAGTCGCTCTACAGATGTATTTCCGCTAATCATTGTCCAATATCAAAATGGTATTCATTCACTACAAGATGAATGCTACTTACTCATCTCTGCAGACATGTAGCAAGATGAAATCATTTTCTTCTCATCCAAATTGTATATTCCACTGGAAAATCTTGATTAACTAACCCATGTCTGGGTGAGATGTGGCACAGATCAATAACAATTGGCTTCCCGGATTCCATCCTAAGGCACTGTAGTAGGGGAGATCATGAAAGATGTCTGTGAAGTGACTACTGCACCTGATCCACATACTCAAGATTCCTATTCATTAAACTTTAGAGGACATATCAAATATGGCAGCTTTGAAGACTTACCCCCAGAAAGAGAAAGTAAATGGGATCATCAAATCTATACCACAAGCCCATCTTATTTGGGGATGTATTAAGCTTAATTTTCACCAATTGAGGATAAAAATAGTAATAAAAGCTATTTCAGAAACAATAATTTTTTATGTGTGTGTGCAGTTCTTGGAGCTAGAACTCAGAGCCGGGGCACTGTCTCTGAGCTCTACCACTTGAGCCAAAGCTCCACATTTCTCTCTCTCTTTTTTGGGGGGGGGCGGGGAGGTAGTTTATTGGAGATAGAAGATTTTTCAAACCATGATCCTCAGATCTCAGCCTCCTGAGCAGCTAGGATTATGTGCATGAGTCACTGACACTCAGCTAGAAACAATGTTTAATTCATACTCATGTATTACCCAGCTCAGCTAATGCAAAGAAGCTCCTATCAGCTGCAGGTTAGCATCAGTTATGTTTAATTTGTGTTAATGAGTGTTTCCCTGTCCTTAATTTTGTGAAAAGTCTGCCTCCCAACAGGCAAATGGTGCCAGAAAAGCATGAGAGAAGTAAGTTGGCTTAGTGTACGTGGTAAAGCAAGAATTTTAGATTTGTTGAAAGGTAGCATGACTTTAGTGGAACTTAGATGGTGTTATGGGGGAAAATGAATCCAGTATCAACTGTACAAAATCAGAACTCTGTTCTTCCTAAATATGCAGGGGTTTTCCCCAACGTAGTCTCCTTAGGAATATACTCCAGTTGTCAAGGGAGAGTTGTACCTATAAATCAAGATTTAAAGTGCAAAGAAATAAGGAATCATTATTCTTCCTTTTGCTGCAGTCCATTATACACAGTAGTTTCCTGTTTTAGACTATGTCTTCGTTACTTGGGGAAAGATAAGCAGTGAATTAGGGTCTACTATTCTGCATTGGGTCACAGCCTCCTAAAATATGGTGCTGATGAACAATATTTAGTTGTGAAAGCATTGTCAGGTGTTCAAAGTCATTTCTCTATTGTATTTCACACACATATAAATGACCTCTATTCCTCTCTTTCCCCACACACCTTTTCTATTATTCAACAGCCTTTAGTGAATTTCTGTATGCCATCATCATATATATAAGACAAAATGTCATTCGCTTTCCCTCTCTCCACTCCCCCTTATCCCCACAAACAGTCCCACAAATACAATAAAGATAGATATGCCTTTTAAGCCTGTATTCCACATATGAGAGAAAACGTGTGGCTTGTCTTTCTGAACCTGGCTTGCTTTGCTTAACATAATGATCTCCAGGCCCCTTTATACAATTAATATGCTTCACTAAAAGGAACCAATCAGTGACAGGAATGTACAACAGGTTGTTACAGGATGAGTACCAGTGGGAGAAGGAAGGATCAATGGAGAAGGTGAAGGAGGGTAAATATAATCAAAGTACATCATATATACATACAAAAACAGAACAATAAAACCTGTTGAAACTTTTCAGAAGTGGGAGGAGAGAGAAGGGAGAATGATAGAGGGGTGAATTTGATCAGGGTACATCATATGCATATATGGTAACATCATGATGAGAACCTTGTGTACAACTAATATATGCTACTACAAATGAAAAAAGAGACTTTTGTGTGCAAAAGGTATAATGAATAATACTCCTACTTTCTGGGCTCATATTCAGTTATAATATTTGACTCTGTTATGTGAGGTGATAGAAATACAGATCAAAGTACTGTAGGTAAAAACAAAGGAGGTGGTAACAATGCTTGATAGGAAATGTACTCATTACCGCACTCGTGTAATGTAACCCTCTGTACAGTATCTTTACAATAAAAAATATATACAAAAAAGGACTGTAGGTAAAACAGGAGGAAAGAATGGTCAAAGGATCGATGCTTATTTTTATTTTTCTGGTAAGAAATGAGAGGTGATTAGGATTCCCAATCCTAGACTACCTCCCTACACCCTCATGAAAAGTACAACAGAGTTCTTTGAGATTCTTAAATAAGTATTCTTGGCTCCTAAATAAAATATCCACTCCCTTAATACTATATTGTTTCTACCAGAATCTTTCTCACTGCAAGCACTTTGTATGATAATAAGAATCTTTGAAGGCAGAAGTTTAGTTGCTATTCAAGTTTGAGATCCCTGGATAGACCTAACATGAGCCCAGTAATGAATATTTATTCTTAGCAAAACTCAAGCCCTGCTTACTCCATGCCTCTAGGCTTTCAGCTGCATTTGTAGATACACTGGTAAGCCTGCCCTCAGCCCAGAAATGAATACTTGGCTTTAGCAAGTGAATTCCAGTAGAATAAAGTCTTAAAGTCCTCTCATGAGGGCCCCATAACCTTTGCTCCTCATGTGCATTCACCCACAAGAAATAAAGCTGTGCTCCCAGCTTGAGATCGACAAACCTAACTCCCAAATCCCAGGCCTGTGTGCACATGCTGGCCAACCGACAGCCATGCTAAGCCTAAACTCTGAGCAAGAAAAGAGAAACAAAGGACAGTATTGTGAAGACTTACACTTAACATCAGGCCTACCAATATGATTCTTCTTTCAACAACTCCTCCTCCTATTCCTAAACCTAAGGAATAATAGTTGTTAAGAATAGAAAGACCATTTTCCTGTATAGCTGCCCATGAGCTAGCTATTTCATCTGAAAATAATCATTTCATTATTATAACTTTTCCAATACAATGTCTCTGACCAGCAGAGACAGTCCTTGGCACAAAATTGTGGCACTCTTTCAACATATTTCCTCTGAAGCATATTTCCATAGCAAGAAGACAGGATTCCAGTCAAGACATCCTTCTAGCTCGCATTTGTATCGTCATCTCTGAGCAGCCAGAATAAGTGGATGTGTCATATGAGAATCGCAGATGTCCTTCAAGGAGAGGTAACCTGCTAACTAAGGAAGTATGGGAAATCAGTAAAGATAAGTGAGGTGTTTTACCAGTAGTAAGTCATGTAGTCTTACTTTGGCAGGTGGCAAATATACTCAGCTCCATTGACAAGAGAATGAGAGTTGTAGCTCTTGTAATTTATTGTTACTGCAGAGTAGAGGATAGGGGGATTTGCTTCTTGATTTTTCTTCCATTACTGATTTATTATCCTCTGGATAGACTTTCACATTCAAATCTTCCATTTAACTTTTTCTCTTTAAAAGCATCCTGAAAGACACAACTACAATCTGTTTCCTGTGTTAAAATGTCAAGCTTATTAATGAATCAAACGATAGTATGGCGATAACCTTTCAAAACCCAAATGACTCTTCTCTTTGGAAACAAAAAAATAGAGCACTTAAATCAGAAACTCTTAGCAATCCATTCATGTGTTGTTTGGCAAACATTTATTAGCCATCTACTATGAGTCTGACTATGCTAGTAGCTGAGAATGCAAAAAATACATGACATTTTACACTCTACTCAAGGAGGGGAATAGAAAGCAAATAAGCCCAGTGCTGCCATAAAACATATATCAACTGGAGAGTTTCTTTCTCAGAAGTACTGGGGAAGGAAGCACTGTGGTTTGGAGAGACAGAGTGCTTTAGAGGCAAAGATTATATAGTCAGAAAGTAGATGATGGGTTTGGTGAGGACAGGCTATGTTACTCAAGTTTGGACTCAGATTGAAATACTGGGAACAAAGATTTCAGGGAGAAAGGCAGTGTGTCATAGAAGAGTGTGGTTAGTGTAGGTACAACACAAATCAGATAAGAAAATAAATGGTGAGCAAATAATTGGGAATGGAACAGAGAAAGATCATTTCATAGCAATCTAGACAAAATGCTAATTGAGTTCTTCTACTTAACAATTTCTCTTTATGATTTTTGTAGGTTGCTTTAAAATGACAATGAGTAAATGCAATTTTATTACATCTTTCAGCTTTTCTATTATGTTGGAAATTAAAATTATTCATAGATCTAGGAGAACTTTAACTAGATGTGTTAATAAATCCAAAATTGAATATATTTAAGGGAAATTGAGGCTATCTAGGACTCATAATGAAATCAGATGATTTTTCTAGACAGATTCTTTCATAGGGTCGACAATTTGAAATTAATTTTCTAAAAGATGTGGAAAGAAGGAAGTTGCTAGGCAATTCCAAGGGTGATTATGGAGGCTGATAATTACCTTCAACACTGCAATCAGTTTTCAATCAAATAGATTATGTATCTAAAAAAATTCAATAAGGAAATTACAATGAGTTTTCATATTCAACAATTATAATGAGAAAATGAATTTTTTTTCTTTTTGGTCAGAATCAGAAATGGGGGAAAGAGGATTTTTCAGGAGAGATAGCAGAAACCATTTAATGAGAAAGCAAAGATCCAGGCCAAAGAGTGTTCACTCACTCATATTTAGACACATATCCTATGATAGAACAAAATGATTGAAATTATATGAGCTAAGGATCAGCATTAGTTTCTGTGGGGTTTTATTTTGATTATTTTCATTTCTAATTGATCACATACCAATGATTTTATAAAGTGCTATTTAAATTGCATTCTCTTAAAATCCAAATAAAAGCACAAAATATTTATCTGAATTTCTTATTCTTAACATTGTCAGATGCAAAATTCTCCTGTCAAATTGCTATGAATATTTCTAAACACACTTTTGTTATTCTCTATGGGTGGGCTGGTAATCATACCAGCACCTGATGTTTACTAGGCGAGAGCTCCACCACTGAGCACATCCCTGACCCCAACATTTACTTTTGATTTGATACAATACACAGCTGAAACCAAAGCTGCATGAAACCACACACTAATTCACTCTATTGTAGATGTACAGCAGATAATTGGTTAATGTAATGTTTCCTAAATGAATTGAAAATGCTCTTAGCTCTTCCCATAGGAAGTTAATCTTCAAGTGGACAAGACATGAATAGAAATAAATAATGGCCAACCAATCTACTCTTGTAGACAGATTCTTAAATTTCAACCAAAGAGATTATGTGTCCAAGAGAACTCAACAAAAAAATTAGGGGGAATTTTCATACAAAGTAAGATAGCTTGAAAATTACTTCATGCCAATGAGAGAAAATACTATAAGACCCCATAGTAGAATACAAAGAATACAACATAGCATACCCAGAAGAGGTCAGTCCTCATGTGGAGTTAGCATGAGTTCTGGCCAGCAAAGAAGGCATTCAAGAACAAATGCAAAAGTTGGGAGAAACCAAAATATCTGGAAACTGAGCAGTGTGTCAGGGCGACCAGGTAGTTTGATAAGACATGGAAAATGAGGGGAATCATGAAATACAGAGTAAAGGGAGATGGTCAGTAGTGGCATGTTATGTTGGTAAGGATTCAATTTTCCAGACTGTATAACCATGACCTCCTTCTCTCAGATTGTGATTCACAATTACCTGGCAAAGAAGACTTGGAAAATACAGCTAAGTGCCAGAAAACAGTTTAAAATTACATCTGATTTTCCCACCCAGACATTTTAATGTATCTCACTCTTAATATTATCCTATACATACAAAGGTACATTTGTCATCATTAAACTTGAATTATCTATTAATTTTTCTCCTTATCCTTATAGTGAACATTCTGAAATTTTCTTGATACAATGGTACAAAGAGCTTTCTAATGTGGTTTCCATCTCACAACTAACAAATAAATAATAACTATGCTTATTCATATACTATATATTCATAACTAATAAATACATATTGGTCTATTGATTTAAATCCAATGTCACTACATGTTAGCAGAAAATACTATGAAAATACATAATATATAAATACATATATGATAAAAATCACATTCTCTGAAAAAATGAACCTTACCAATTCTATAGCTTTGCAGTATCACATTTATAAAAGAAATCAAAGAGAATATTTTCAGAAAAAAGGGCAAAAATTGTTGAAGAAGAAGTATATTTTAGCTGAGGAAATACACATGCATATGCAAACATGTTTACTCAAATTACAACATAAATTCAATGAGGTCTTATTGGGATTCTAATATCTATTTGCATAATAAAAGCATTAAATATGTTCTGTTGGGAGATATAACAAAAACTCTATCTTATATATATGTATATAAAGGGAAGTATATTTTAATGCCTTTTTATACAATTATATCTGTAAGTATAATTATTGATCATTTTTCATTTTACCAAATCTTGATATTGTGATAGTTCAAAGTTGTGACATATAATCTAAACAACAGGAGGAAAAATTTTACACTGATATATCATTTATTAGTCTGTTGCACATGTATAATGTATTATTTCTCCATGTGAAATTTTGTTCCATCATTGATAGAAAGTATTGGTTTCATGATTAACACAATTATTTAAGGGTTTACACATTTATCCAGTCTTCAAAACATTTGGAAACTGTTATGCTCCTGGTAAAAATATAAATTTTGTAAAATTCTGTTCTTTGTGTGAAAGTGTGAATTTTTTCATGAACAATGAATACTAGCAGGCATTTGATGTATGAGCATTGTCTCACCTAGGTTTATGAGGCTTAGGTCCAAATCATATTTCATCTGTCTCTCCTTCAGTTAAACATGTTGAGTGAGAAAAAAAAAATAGTGGTTAGTTTAGCATGTAACTCAATCTCACAGTGCTTTCTCAGGAGGCAAAGTTGGTCTGGACCTCATTTTCCATAAAATGCCCTCTATACATCCTTCTTGTTAATCCCATAATTAATGTGTTATGCTGCCTTATCAAAGTCATTTCAACCAACAAGCTAGACATGGAGGTCCATGACTGTCATCCCAGATGTGTTGGAAGATAGTGGCCTGAGGCTCACCTTGTGCAATAACACAAGACCCTCTCTGAAAAAATAACTAAATCAAAAAGGGCTGGAATTGTGGTTTCAATGATAGACTACCAATTTAGCAAGTATAAGGCTCTGACTTCAAAACCAGTATAGTCAAAAAAAAAAATGAAGAAAACTGTTGTGAATTTGTAGGCCTCTAGTAGGGGTTTTATTTTATTTATTTACTTTAATGTGACAGAACTTTATTTTCACATTAAAAAAAGGGAAACTGTCATCTTAGAGCATAAAACAAAACTCAAATGCATTCTCCCAACTAAAATGACCAAAGTTGAAAATCACTTTATACCTTGCCAGTGCAAACAAAAGAAAAACAGGAATAACAATATTAACATTAATAAAGAGACTGGATCTAAGATAGATAATATCATGTAATTTTAACAGTACAATTAAGAATCTGTCACTTACAAACATTATAGTTTATCAGAAAACTATGGCATCCAATATAAACAAAAATATTACAAATGCATCTAAGTTTGATAAGCAAGAATATGAAAAACAATTTTAAGAGTTGAATAAATCTAGTAGACAAAAATAGAGATATAAAGTAATATAAATAATTAATAAACCCAATTATATTTCTCAAGGAAAATAATGATATTTTGGCCAAGTTTTGCTTGTACAATTCCAAGCTACCCCAGGCAAATAAAAAAATGTTCTCAAAATCCCTTCTCAATAGGAAACAAAAAACAAAAAACTGAGTATGGTGGTACTGGCCTGTCATCTGGCTACTGTGGGAATTCTAAATAGGAGGACTTTGGTCCAGGCCTAGAAAAAGCAACATCTTATCTCAAGAATAACCAGAGAAAAAAGGCCTGGATTCATGACTCAAGCAGTAGTCTAGCAAGCACAAGTTCAGATCCCAATGCCATAAAAAATGATAATAATAACTTCACAAAAATGGAAGCTCCATAAACAAGGTCCATATCTATGACATTCAGTGCTATGAATATGTAAAGATCTTTTCATTTTGAAAATCAAGATTTTTACTTTAGATATATATATATATATATATATATATATATATATAATTCATATATTTTATTGTTATTTTAGAGGTGATAGACAGAGGGGTCACAGTTACATGAGTCAGGTAATGAATACATTTCTTTTTGAACCATGTCTCCCCTGCCCTTACTTTCCTAGTTTTTCCCTCCCATCCCACCCACAAGATGTATAGTTCATTGTCCATATAGTGTCCACTGTTGTATATGTTCACCCTTTGTTCCACCTCTTCTGTGCCCCCCTTACCCTCCCAAACACAAATAAACTCACAAACAAGACAAAAGGAAAAGACAGCAAAAACAACAACAAAAATCTCCTGTTTCCCTTTTCTTAGGATTCATTTCATGAAATATTATTTTATATGGTCATATGCACAGAGCTATTAAGCCTTTGTGGTCCACACCTATGCATATCCTCTTCTGGTCTCACTATGTGAATATCTAGAAACCTGTATAATTTATCATATCTCAGTGTATATTTTTAACCATTCAGTGTGCTTACTTATAGATTTATAGGAACATTCTGCTTACTACAAATGAAGGAAACAATGTTTCTTTGGGTCTGGCTTACTTCACTTAATATGATTTTTCCCAAGTCTCTCCATTTCCTAATGAATAGTACAATACCATTCTTTCTGATAGATGTGTAGAATTCCGTTGTATACATACCACATTTTCTTGATCCATTCATCCACTGATGGGCATTTGAGTTAATTCATATCTTGGCCATGGTAAACAATGCTGCTGAACATGGTTGTGTTGGTCACTTTAGCATGGCCTTGTTTGTGTTCTATTATTTAAATGGCCAAGAGTGGGCATTTAGAGACTGGGTCATAGGGAAGTTCTATGTTTAGTCTTTTGAGGAACCTCCAGACTGCTTTCCAGAGTGATTGAACAAGTTTACAGCTGTGTAGTAGCATTCCCTTTTTGCCACATCCCTACCATCATTTGTTATTGTTAATTTTCTTGATAAGGACCATTCTAACTAGGGTGAGGTGGAATCTCAATGTTATTTTGATTTGTATTTCTCTTATGGCCAGAGATATTGAACATTTCTTCATGTGTCTATTGGGCATTTTTACTTATTCCCTGAGAAGTCTCTCTTAAAGTCTTTGCCCATTAGTTGATTGGGTTCTTGAGGTTTTGAAGGTTTGTTTTTTTGGTGAGAATAATTTTTTGAGCGCTAATTATATTTTAGATCTGAGGCCCTTGTCTGATGCATAGCTGGTTTAAATCTTCTTCCATTCTTTGGACTTTCTAATTATCTTGCTAGATATCTCCTTTGCCATGCAGAAGCTCTTCAGTTCAATGCAATCCCATTTAGCCAGTCTTTCTTTGATTTATTGTGATTCCAGATCTTTACTTAGAAAGTTTCAACCTGTACCTAGGAGCCATACTATTTCCCCTACGCCTTCCTGTAATATTTTCTTGGTATCTGGCCTTGTATTGAGGTCTTCAATTCATTTGGAATAGGTGTGGTGCCTAGTGATACATAGGGTTCTAGCTTGAGTCATTCTGCACATGGATAACCAATTTTGCAAGCATCATTTGTTGGAGGCTGTCTTTCTTCCAACCTGTATATTTGGCTCCTTCACAAATATTAAGTGGCTATATGTGGGTTTATTTCTAGGTCTTCTGTTCCATTGATCCTCAGGCTTATTCTTGGGCCGGTACCAAGCTGTTTTCACTAATATGGCTTTGTAAGAGAGGTTGAAGTTTATTATTGCTACTCTTCCAGCACTGTTCTTCCTGCTAAGGATTGTTTTGGATATTCTGGATGTTTTATTATCCATATGAATTTTTGGATTGCCCTCTCTACTTATTTGAAGAAAGTTGTTGGGATTTTGATGGGTTTTACATTTAATTTGTAAATTGCTCTGGGCAACATTGCTATTTTTCTGATGTTATTTCTTCCCATTACAGGGTATGTGAGGTTTCTGCATTTCCTTAAATCTGTTCCAATTTCTTTCAGATTTTTAAAGTTTTTACAATACAGGTCCTTCACCTCTTTGGTTAGGTTAATTCCGATGTTATGTTGAGGGGGCAGCTATTAAAATGGAGTTGCATACAGAAAAGTTACTGATTTTTGTGGGTTAATTTTATACCTGATACTTTTCCAAAGTTTCATATATTCTCAATTAGCTAGAGAGGGAAATCTATAGGGTTCTTGGGGTATATAGTATCTGCAAAGAGGGATTGCTTTACTTCTTTTCCTGTTTAAATCTCCTTCATGAAATTTTCTTGCCTTATTGCTCTTGCTAGGAATTCCAGTACTATGTTGAAGAGGAGTGGAAAGAGTAAACATCCTTGACTGATTCCTCATTTTAGAAGAAATGATTTTAATGTTTTGCCATTAAATATAATGCTGGCTGAAGGTTTGTCATATACAGCCTTTACTATATTGAGGCATATTCTATGGATTCCTGGCTTTTCCAGAGCTTTTCTCATAAAGAGATATTGAATTTTATCAAATGCTTTTCCTGCATCTATTGAGATGACCATTTGGTTCTTGTCCTTGCTCTGGTTAATGTATTGAATTATATTAGGTGACTTGCATATAGTAAGCCAGCTTTGCATCCCTGGAATAATTCCCATTTGATCATTTGTTAATCCCATTTGTTTAATTCTCTGTTTTCTGTTTGGTCATTTCTGAGGGCTTCTTTTTGAAATCTTGTTTTAGGATTTCTAAGAGCCTCTTTACATGACTGATATGTTTATTTGTTATTTTTCCTTAATGTACTTTAACTGGGTAGCTGCTTTTTCACAGGACTCCTTTGCCGTGGACTTCATTTAGCTTCTTGTTTGTATTCTCTATTAATTCTTCCATTATTCTCTGGTTAATGTCATTATGCTCACATTGTCTTGTATATAAACTTTTCATTAATTAAATTTATCAGTAGTGTTTTTCCCTTTTTTCTTTTTTCTTTTCTTTTATTTTTTATTATTATTTTTATTGTGAAAATACCATACAGAGAGGTTACAATTACATGGACAAGGTAATGAGTACATTTCTTATCAAGCATTGTTGCCTCCTCTTTTGTTTCCCCATCCCATCCCTTCCCATATCCCACCCATCCACCCCCCACCTCCCGCCAAAGTTGTAAAGTTCGTTTTTCGACATAACGACTTCTACATCTCATTGTTGCAGTGGGTCCACCTGTATCCGTATTTAAACGATTTGTTTTTTCCCTTCCCCTCCACAAATTATACCAACATCAAATACAGAGAAAGCAGAGGTTATACTGTGGGGGAGGGACATACAAAGCAACAAAGAAATAATCTTATAAATATGTTAGAAACAATGGCAAGAAAGAAAAAAAAATTTGAATCCTGATCTTGAGGTTCATTTTCCCTAACATCAACTTATCTGACCATTTCTGCTTGTCTCAGATATATACTAGTTATTGCAAATAAGAGAAACCATGGGACCTATGTTTCTTTGGGCCTGGCTTACTTCACTTAATAAAATTTTTTCCAAGCCTTTCCATTTCCTAACAAATTGAGCAATGTCATTCTTTCTGATGGAGGCACAGAATTCCATTGTGTATATATACCACATTTTCTTGATCCATTCATCTACTGAGGGGCATCTGGGTTGGTTCCCTATCTTAGCTATGGTAAATAATGCTGCAATAAACATAGTTGTGCTGGTAGCTTTTGTATGGTCTTGTTTGTGATCATTTGGGTAAATACCAAAAGTGGGATTGCTGGGTCATAGGAGAGCTCTATGTGGAGTCTTTTGAGGAACCACCATACTACTTTTTAGCAGTGTTTTTAATGCATTGTGTGAAGCATCTTCTAGGTTCCTGTTTTCCTGTTCACTTGTCTGCTTGTTTTCTGTGAGCACTGTATTTCCCTGAGTTTGCATATTTCTAGTATATCTAGGATGTGTTCTGCCCATTTGAAGACCCTTTTAGTTTTTATCTTTGGGCAATCTGTTCCTTGTTTTCTTGGTTGACTAGTCATCCAGTGTTCTGTCCCTTTGCTGAGACTTAGTTATCTGGGTTCCGGGCTTATAGAGAAAACTGAGTGAAGATGCAGAATTCAGATCTGCTATGGAGTTGTATTGTTAAAATCTATCAGATGAAAGTATTAGAGTTAGCAGAGAGAGGGTTAGAGACACCTAGGGCGTTTCTCTGTTGCTTTGCCACCATCTTTCTGGAAGCCAAGATCTTTCTTTTCTGTGAACCTCACTTCATTCATTTGTACTAGGAAAGGAGTGTGGATGGGGTATTTAGAACTATGGGTCCACAGGCCATACTTTAAGAAACATTGATGCTGTCTATATCCCCAGATAGACCTTCAAATATTGCTTGAATGAGCAATTTAATGCTCTCTCAAGTGTACGTATCATCATTGAACATTGTCCTATTGTTAAATGTTGAGGTTGCATCTAGTTTTTTTATTATTATTCATAATTTGCAAGGAATCTTTGTATAAATGTCTTTGCCTCCTCTAGTTTATAAAGACTAACTCCAAGTAATTTCACTAGGTCAGAAAAGGTTTTTATAATCTCTTTCCGAAGGGACCCTCCTGCTCCACATCTGGTTTACATTAGGTGGTTGTGAATTATGCTAACTGTGCACTTGAGAAGCAGAATGCAGATTGAGCTCTCCTTGGCTGCATTAATTCTCCTCAAGGTTAAGTTCCACGAGCTTGTGTCAGCTCTATTCACACTAATTGCACCCGTATTTCTCCGCATGTTACCACTTGAGTGCTTTTGCCACTGAGAGAATGTCTCTGCACTGACAGATTTTGTGGTCAACATATTTATTTCCAGCTTAAATAGAGTGAGGGAAAAATATGGCAGCTGCTATGTCATGTGAATGACTTTAGCATAATTCGGTATCCATATTATTTGGTTGTGTGACCCTTAGATGATTAATTCTTTCCTCCCGCTCTGTGGCATTTCTGGTTGTGTTTGCAAACCTCATTCTTCCTGAATTGTTTCCACCCAAACATGTGGTCCTTATGGATTTGAAAATGAAAACTTGAACTCTTAGATAGCTTCTCTCCCTATTTATCTTTGCCTTTCAAATTGGTTTATTTCTTGCTTTTTTGCTTCCTTGGCCCAGATTTTTAAGAGTAAAGTCATCTTTTAAGAGTAGAAATTGGTCAATAACATTATTTCCATTTCTTTCTTCTCATGATTTCATCACATCTGTCTTTGTAAGTAGTCATATAACAGAGCAGTTACAGGCACAACTTATTCTTTAAGTTGATCTAATAAACTCAACTTACTCTTTCTTTTAATATCTTAGGCTACTGTACAATTTCACTCTACCTGCACACTTTGTTTTCCCACAGTACTAGGGTTTGAACTCAGAACTTTGTGCTTGTTAGAAGAAAGCATTATGGAGCTTGGGCCGTACCAAAACCTTTAGCCTATACATTCATATAACAAATGTAATGTTGTAAGTTCTGTGTTGACTTTTTGAAATCATAAACGTATGAAAATATCCTCCCTACAGAGTGTTGTGCTCCAAGATATCAATAAATATTTCTGCTCCCTTCTGTGTTCCACCTTCCCCCATGGAGCATTTGCTCCATGGAGCAAATCTTGTTATGGATTCAGCATAGGAAGATAATACTTGAAACTACCAAGTAAAAGCCACTGCTACTTCCTTAAAATAATACCATGTGAGTTTTTACAATATGTTCAAGTCAAAGTGCATTGTACTTGAATAAGAACACAAACACAAACACTATCCATTTGCTTCCTCTTACTCAGTTTGCATTTCCTGTTTTCTAAATGCCTCTCTCCAATGTCGTACAAATTTCTTACTTGTTTTGTGGTATTTCGTTGTGCTTATTTTATTTTTTCAAACTGCTATAAATTTAGATTATGAAAAGAACAAGATAGGGTCGAGATTTTAAACTAGATGTAACTTTCCTTAATTACTGTCTATTCAAGTAGACTAAAAATGGTCAGAATTTGGGTGTAAAATAAAACTATTGCGATATTTGGGGACAAGAAAGCTGATATATATATATATATATATATATATATGTACATATGTGTGTATGTATATATATGAAAACTCATATATCAGCTGATATATAATTATATATTATATATAATGTTTTATATATATTAGTATATATCTGAAGCCTGATATGTATCATCTGATACATAATTATATCTTATATATTCATATTATATGTGTATATATGTATATATACATACATATATGTGTGTATACATGTATAGATACATATATGTATCTATACATATATATATAATTCAACACTGAGAGTTGCCTAGGAGACACACTACACAAATCTCTACCCATGACTACAAATTAAAAATAAAAATCATATTAACTGAAGTAAGCCATGCCCAAAGAAACATAGGTCCCATGATTTCCCTTATCTGCAATAACTAGTGTATGTCTAGGACAAGCAGAAAAGGTCAAAAGCTATGTACATATGACCATATAAGATGATGTTAAGCAAAATGAACCCCAAGATAGGGACACAGCAGGTTATTTCTTTGTCACTGTTGTTTTTAATGTACTTATAATGTTCTATGTGATATTTTTAGTTTCTTTTGTATGTTCTTCCCCTAACCCCTGTTTACACTGTATTTGATTCTGGTGCCCTGCATCTTGTATATACATTTTTCTAATTTGGGGAGGGGAAGGGAAATAACAAAATGCTGAAACAAGGATACAGGTTGACCCATTGTAACAATGAGATGTACAAGACACTATGTTGAAAATGAACTTTACAACTTGGGGGGGGAGTGAGAAGGAGTTGTGGAGGTGGGGAGGGAAGGGATGGTAGGGAAAAAACAAAGGAGGTGGTAACAATGCTGGATAGGAAATGTACTCATTACCTTACTCATGTAACTGTAACTCCTCTGTACAGTATCTTTACAATAAAAATATATATTAAAAAACAAAAGAGAAAACTAAAAAAAAACCCAAAGTATTTTCCAAGGTTAAAAAAGCAGAAAGTAAAAAAAAATAAAAGAAAGCCAGAAGACTTATTGCTTATTGATTTTTTTGTGATCAAACAAGGAAAATACATTATTAATAACACCCTTTTTAAAAGAAAACAAACATTTCTAAGACCTCTTCTTAGCAGAGAGAAATGTGCCCAAGAAATATTTAAATCAGTTTTTATATTATATTTTCCTTTATCTGAAAGATTAGCATATTCAGAAGGCTTTGTACTCCTTAAATCTCACAACTGGAAACCTTTGGGGAAACTGAATTGAAGAATTCAGGATAACAGAGTTGGAAATGAGAGTATAGAACTGAGATTTACTTCTCTGGGACACCCCCAGATACAACATTAATCAGATACAACCAAATTAAATACAATAAACATAACACTCAGAATAAATGAATTCTACTTCCACCTGGGGATGCGTTCTACTTCATTATTTAGATATATTCTTGCAAAACTGTCACATACACTTTCATGGATAGAAAACATCTTTCATCCAGAGTAACAAATGAAATACTTCACAGCTAAAAAATAATCCCCCAACATTCAGGTATGTACGCATGGATATTCCATACTCCCAACACACTGGGTAGTATATTATATTTACCTTACAAATAGGAGAGATATTATAAATTAAGCCCTACCATCTAGAGATTCCCAAAACTTGGAGCAATATCTTTGATCTGGTAAACATAAAAGTTGTTGGTGGGTCATAATACAACTTGAAGTACAATGGATTTACAATTACTTACCTTCAGTTACCCATATAGTGACCCTCCATCTTTAATTACAACTCCACGTTCTAGCCCTCGGGTGTCATCAACTTTCATTAGAATCACTCCCTCACATCAGTGCTTTCATTTGCATTTTCATTTTAATAGAAAAATATTTTAAAAATATTAAAAACCCTCTCAGTAAGATCAATAAGAAAAAAAAGCCTGGGATTTGTATCCATTTATCTGACTTTTGCCTGCCAATCTAGGTTTGAGTTACCTACGGTCCCAGTAGTCCCAATGCCAAGTAGCATTGCGTCATATCATGATCTTTTGTGTTCCTGTCCAACTTTTACCAGTTGAGTTCTCAGCTTGTCCCTTCGGTTTGTAGTCATCTTCCTGGCTTTTGGACCATCTGTCCTGTCTAGGCCTATGGTTTGGGTTTTCTCTTGCTTCCTGATTTCATGCCTGATTTCAGCTGAGATTAATTTTTTTGATCCCATGGTGCCTTTGGCTATCACCATATTTACATAATTCCTAATTCCCATTCTGTGTTGGTACTCTCTACCTCATGTTCAATCTTTCCTGGACCAGCTATTGCTTTGGCATTTTGACACATTTCACAGCTGCTCTTTCTTTTCTTCCGGGTCTCCAGCTGGAAACCAGCGTTGCCTAGATGTTCACCTCATCTGTACCATTTACAGAGCTTACTGCTCTGAAAACATACTGAATAGTCTTAGAAGAAGTTAAGGCAAAGCGTCAAGAAATAAGTCCTGTTTAACTAGAGAAACACCTGTGTATTCCACTAGTAGTTAAGGAATTAATAGATCCTTGCTGACTTAATTTAAGGGTTTACCTATAACTTTTTTTTCAAATTATAACCTATAAAAATCTTACATGTGGCCTTATTCATCCTAAATCAAATTGGAGCCTTAGAGAGTGTGAAATATTTAAGCTGTTATGTATTTAAGCCAATTGTTTGAAAACAGTGAGAATAGCAGCACTTGCAAGACACATTCCCCAGGCAAAATGTCTTGCCAGCCAAACAGAATGGGCCAGATGAGGCTTTTCGGCCCAGAAGTGCAGTGACTTCTTAGAAAAGACCATAAAGACCATGTGTTTTCAGTAAATGACAACTGAAAGTCATGCTTCTGAACATTTCTTTTCAAAACACAGATCAGTGAGCACTTCCTCTTTGCTACGTTTTCGAATTTAGGGGTTCTTACTAATAAACTTGTTAATTAAATTATATACTCTGATTAGGCAAAAATATTCAGGCATTATGCATTTTTTCTTCCTGTTTGGCCTGAAGACACTGGCAGTCATCCCAGGATCAGTCTTGTATTCTCCATCGTGTGTGTGCGCGCGTGAGTGTAAGTGTGGCTGTCCACACATTTGTGTATGACCATCCCTTCAATGTGTCACAGAGTGCATTTAATTACCTCTTATATTATTGTTGTTTCTAAGATAGGTCTGTTTTCTTCATCAATTATAACCAAAGATTCCTAGGCTGCCTATTTTTGATCATGTGTTTTTTTAAACATCAAAAGAAAATGATCAATTTAGGAAATGAACTTAGTAGATCATACAGATAAAATCAAATGTAAGATTTGCAACATAGGTCCTTTGTGATTTTCCTAAAAGGAAGTACTAACTTAAAAGGCTTTTTTAAGCATCCAAATGTAACTTTGCTGATTGACATCCTCATGACTATGTCTCCTGTACTACAATTCTCTCCAGCACTTTTATAAAAAATGGTCTTCAGAAAGTGGGAGAAAATGAGGGAAGAGGTGACACTGTTCAAAAAGAAATGTACTTATTACCTGATTTACCTGGTTTATGTAACTGTAATCCCTCTGTCCATCATCTTTACAATAACAATTTTTTAAAAGGTAATGGTCTTCAGGAAGGGTGGTTTGGTAGTTTAGAAATCTAAAGGACTCCAAGATGGAATTCTTTGGGACCAGCTCAGCTTCATATTACATTGTTCTCTGTGATGGTGCATTGTTTGAATTACTTGAGAAATATTTAATATTTTAAGAAATCAATATTGGAATCCACTCATACCACTTTTATTTTTCTGGTTTTTTTATTTTATCTCTCAAAGTTCAAATTACATTTGCTTTTAAGACTGTGGTTGAATTGAGATTCCACCTCACCCCAGTTAGAATGGCTATAATCAAGAAACCTAATAACAACAGATGCAGGAGGGGATGTGGCCAAAAGGGAACCCTACTGCATTGTTGGTGGGAGTGTAAACTTGTTCAACAACTTTGGAAAGCAGTATGGAGGTTCCTCAGAAGACTCCACATAGAGCTCCCCTATGACCCAGCAATCCCACTTTTAGGCATTTACCCAAATGATCACAAACAAGGCCATACTAAAGCTACCAGCACAACTATGTTTATTGCAGCATTATTTACCATAGCTATGATATGGAACCAACCCAGATGCCCCACAGTAGATGAATGGATCAAGAAAATGTGATATATATATATATATATGCATATATATATATACACACATATATACATAGTGGAATTCTATGCCTCCATCAGAAAGAATGACATTGCACCATTTGTTAGGAAATGGAAAGACTTGAAAAAAATTATATTAAGTGAAGTAAACCAGACTCAAAGAAACACGTCCTATGGTTTTCCTTATTAGCAATTACTAGTATAAGTCTAGAATAAGCAGAAAAGGTTAAAAGCTATGTACATATAAGATGATGTAAAGTGAAATGAACCCCAAGATAGGGACACAACTTGTTTTTTTCTTTCTTGCTATTGTTTTTAATGTATCTAAAATGTACTGTGTGATTTGTTTGTTTGTTTGTTTCTCTGGTATGTTCTTCCTCCCCCACGGTATAATGCCTGTTTTCACTGTATTTGATGTTGGTGTCCTGCATCTTGTATATACATTTTTTCTATTTTGGGGAGGAGAAGGGAAATAACAAAATGCTAAAACAAGGATTCAGGTTGATCCATTGTAACAAGAGATGTGCAAGACACTATGTAGAAAAATGAACTTTACAACTTGGTGGGGGAAGGGAGAGGGAAAGGATGGTAGGGGAAAATCAAAGGAGGAGGTAACAATGCTCAATAAAAAATGTACTCATAACCTTACAAATGTATCTGTAACCCCTCTGAACACTATTTTTAAAATAAAAACATTTTTTTAAAAAGAACATGGTTGATGTCCTGAAACAAAAATGTTTACTTGTGGTAATACATTCATGGAAAATAAGTTGTACAGGCTAGACAGTGTGTCTCCCAATGGTCGGTACCATCAATGACCTGTAAATGTACTATGGTACATTTCAATTCTTACTTATTGCCTTTTCTTTCTGGCTTTAAGGAAAACTGAGAGAAGTGGTAACTGTGCCTTTGTCAACCCTGTTTATGGGAACTGGAACAACCCAGAGCAAATTGAGGTAAGTTGTGGTGGTGAGCTGCATTGTTTCACAAACAGACACACACACACAGCCACACACAACCATAAGCACAACCACCAACTAGTTTCCCTTGGGTATATCCTCCATTATGCTAAGAGAAACATTCTAATGGAGTTATTTCAACTCAAGGTAGAATAGATTTCTGCTCAGTAAATGGTCAGTGAGAAATTTTCATTTCAGGAAGTTCTAGTCCTCTTGGAAAATCAGTTCAGTGTTAAATCGGTCTATGTTCACTGTTCAGACTCAGAGAGAGTTGATAAATCTAAAAAATACCAGTTTAACCTACAATATTATTCACTATACTTTCTCACTGAATATACTTCACATTTTATTTTCAAAAGACTAAAAGGAGAATGGTGTTCTGTGTTCTCTTTAAATTTAGGTATGGGTAGGGAGATAACTTAGAAGAGGGCAATTATAGATAAAATGTATTTTGGGGTGCCACACCTGATCAATGAAATAACACGTAGGCTAAAGCGTAACTATCAAAGAAAAAATTTCCTCTTAACTTCTTATTAATTCTTCCCAGCATTATTGATATATAGTGACAAAGATGTATACTTAAGTTATATAATGTGATTCCTTACACACACACACACACACACACACACACACACACACACATTGAAAAGTGGCCACCACAATCAAACACATCCATCATCTCACCTGCTTTCTGTTCATGTGCATGGTGGGAACATTTGTGATATATTCTCTCAGCAAATCTTAGGGTATTGCATTATGAACTATAATGAGAATTCTGGAATGTGTTCATCCTGAATAATTGAAGCATTATATCCTTTGACAAATATCATATATATTTCATAGGTTAAGTATATATATATATATATATTACATATACATGTATGTAGCATATATATGTAAGCATTCATTAACTATGAAATGAGTTTAGTCCTAGACATGAGAGTTCCCAAACATCTGACTTTAGAAGTATGTCCTTCTGTTATAAAGCTGATTATATAGAAAGCTAAAGCATTTTCTCCATAATCACTTTTAAATGAAAAGAAGCTAAAAGAAGTTTATTTTTTACATTTTGTTACTCTTGACATTGAAAATTAGTGGTAAGGTAGCAAATTCGTAGCTTCAAAGCTTGTAACATATGGTTGAAGTCTGATACAACCTTTGGCATCTGTGTTTATTTCCACATTTTTCCATCATGATGTGATACACACAATTTTTGACAATTTTTGTTATAAATGAGAATTAGGAGGTTCTTCTGTTGACAGAAAGAATCTGGATAATCTGTCAAGTAAATCGAGACCTGAAGCATAAATAAGAACATATCCCTAACTAATAGGTCATAAATAAGTATAGACACAGTATTTAATTATTAGGAAGATGTAATAAATTAGGAAAATATAATCAAAACCAACTTTAAATGTTTTCACTACAGAAAAGAAGATGTAAACTTTGTGTCTTCAACGTAAGTTTACTTATTATCTGATAGATAATATGCAGTAAACTGAAATGTTTTAGATCTGAAAATTTTATGTATTATCACACAAAGTTACAGTCATTAAAAAAACTGTCTAGGAAGGTGTGATGTATTGTTTTTTCCTTTTCCTGAGAACTCAGCTTCTGTGAAGTTTAGAGCCATGTTTCTTGGCACACAAAGGAAGAGGTCAAAAATCAAAGATTCCTCCTCTTTCAACATGCTTACCGCTGGTTTTCACCATGGATACATATGTTGGAGCAATTGACGTCTCCAGGAATAGTGCAGAGTGATTGCTTTCTACTTTCTGACAAAAGAACAATTACTCCTTTTTCATGGGCCCTTTCCATAGTTCTTTTTCCTTTTATTAAGATTAACTGGAGAATCTGTCATGTCAGATCTCCTGATCTTCCTTGTTTTGATTTCTATTTTTTCCGCAAGAATGTCTTTTACATTAATTAAAATAAGCCTATGTTTTCTGACATCATCACAAATACTGCAAATATTATCTGAAGAACTCTTTCAGAAAACTCATACTCTGCGATTGATACTCAACTCGCTGATGCACCATCAGCATTAACAACCATCAAGCCATCTTTCAATTCTCCTCCCATGTGTCTCCTCCGCTCTCTGGAAGATTTTAAAGCATATGCCAGTTATTATTTTACTTCAACGTTGAAGCTTAGTAGTATCTTTAATGGATTAAATTATTTAAAGGAATATAACCACAATATCATACCAGATATTTAGCAATAATCTCTTGATGCCATCCAATAATTAGTGTTCAACCTACCCCAACTGTCTAACAGGTTAGTCGAAATTTTAGATCTAAGTTTGTGTTGTTTTTACATTTTCAAACTCAGAATATGTAAAAAGCATGTGCACATGGATTTATAGCTGTATCTCTTAAGTCACTTTAATCCAGTTGTCTGATTTCTTTTTTCTTTACGAACAATATATTTATTAAAGAAATGTTTAACTGAAACCCCTCTGTACAACTACTTGAAGATAATGAAAATAAGCAATTTTGGGGGGGGTCCGGTCATGGGGCCTGAACTCTGGGCCTGGGCACTGTCCCTCAGCTCTTCAGCTCAAGACTAGCTCTCTACCACTTGAGCCACAGCACCACTTCCAACTTTTTTCTTTTTGCTTATGTGGTGCTGAGGAATCGAACCCAGGGCCTCAGGCATGCAAGGCAAGCACTCTACAACTGAGCCACCTTCCCAGCCCCACAAAATAAGCAAAATTTTTAACTGTATTTTTTTGTCTTTTCTTTTTTGGTACTGCGGATCGAATCCAGGATGTTGTACTTGCTAGGCAAGCGCTTTGTCACTGAGCTACATCCCAGCCCAAAATAAGCAAATTTTTATTGGAACACACACACACAACAAGAAATCAGTTTGTCATCCAGAACTTCATGTATGTTAGACTTGCCAAAATACTTAGTGATGATTCTGTCAGCTTAGAGTTGTTGGATTTCTTTCATGATTTTGCTTTGTTTAGCCTAACTATATTAATACAATGGGCTGAGTAGAATCAGAGAAAGGAAAACTCAACATAACATGGTGGAATCCACTGCATTCCTTGAATCCTATCATTCCTTCATGCTCCATTGGTGCCCCAGTCCAGAGGCCCTGGCAAGGAGGACCAAGATCTCTGTCAGAGATACAGATGCCACATGCTGGAGACACTAGGGAAAGTCTCAAGGGATGCACTAGCTATTACTCCTGTGGAAATCTGTTAGAGCTTACTGTGTGATCTCACAGACATATCTTATTTCAGTGCCTAAAATCCTAACCTTTTAAATGTGCATCTCCCTTTTTAGAATTCTGTGTACTCCTTCTCAAATCCGTTTTATGGAACATCACCTGGGAACTTGGAAATCATGTCTCATCATCCCAAATCATAGCATCAAGATCAAGCCTAATCCGATATGTGCTGTTTACAGAAAATGCCAATCTCCAAGCTGATCTTGGACGATAGTAAAAAATAAAAGGAGAGCTTCGAAATGCTAGCATAATTACATTTATAAAAAATCCTTACTATATAGCTTAAATGTTCTCACAGAACTAGAATCAGTTCTTTATCTTCATTGCATTTCTGGGTATGTTAATAAAGGCTTCTACTGAACCAACTTGTTTTCCTTTGTTTTTTTTTTAGTTTATTTCTTAAATTGATGTATCAAATGGCTTCAGAACCTTAATGTAAAGGACTTTTAAAATGGTTATTTTTTGACTTAGAGCTTACAAGCAAGGATGAGTTAACTTGTTGTGCAACTGGGAAAAATAGATAAATCCTGGTCATTGTAATCAGCATAACTGTAGCAAAAGTTATTTCCATATTTTGAATACTATGGAGGAAATGATCCCAAACTTACCTTTTTCCAATGATTGCATAACTAATATTCATAGATATAACATAATGCTCAGATATGATAGAAGAGATGATATATAGATATAAAATAAGATAAGCATTGGGCTAGAAAAAATAAAGCTATCTTATATGGTTTAAATAGCATACCAGTTATAACATACCAGTTTAACTATTGTGAAAGCTCTGTAACCACAGCAAGAATGCTGGTTGTTCACATCTCTACTCCCACACTCTGAAGCTCATTTCCCCACGCAGTAGATGCTAGCTAACAACTGCAGCTTCACCATGTGCACAACAAAATTTAGAGACAGGGAAAGTCTTTCCATGTGTCTTGCTTTCCCATCTAAGAAAATGTTTCCCAGGATGAACATGGAGTAACCACTTCCCAAGATGCATTTCCAGAAACCATTGACAAATAGAGATTTCATTGTCAAACTTATTATAGCTTTGTGATTCTTAAAGGTTCTGCTTTTCTTTCTTCTTGTATCAGCATGCAAAATGTTTCCAATTGCTAATACATTTAGAAAAAAGGGTTCATATCTAAAACAAATGAAATCAAATGTCAAGCTCCATAAATAGCTAATCACGAGTGGAAAAGGCACTTCTTTCAATAGCAGACACTTTATATAATTTCAATGAAACTAGGTATGTGCCATGTCTGGAATTAACATTATAACTATGAATATGTTAATATATGCATGAAAATAAAGATTATAATATATAAGGATGCACTTTAAAAGCTCACACTAAACTGGGTGCCAATGGCTAACGAACACTCCTAGCTACTCAGTAGGCTGAGATCTGAGGATTGCAGTTTGAAGCCAGCCCGGGCAGGAAACTCCATGAGACTCATATCTCCAATAAACACCTCAGAAAAGGCTGGAAGTGACACTGTGGCTCAAGTGGTAGAGCCCTAGTCTTGAGCACAAAGAAGCTCACGGAGAGTACCCAGGCCCTGAGTTCAAGACCCAGAACTAGCATGCGAAAAACAAAAAACCTCACACTGATGTATACCATTAAACATTCTGAGGAGTGAACCGCTCTGAAGAACACATTTTCTTTCTCAAATGTGAAAGAAATAATAAAGAGATGTTTATTCTCCTAGTTTTTGAAACATTTGCTTGTTTATTTAGCTATGCTTTTGGCAAGTTGAAAAACAACTTCCTTAGAGATCATAACGTGTATAGAGCTTCTTTACTTGGACCAGGTCTTAGGAAATTAGCATAATTACCTGCTGTCAACATAATCTTGAGCTAATGAAAGGGATGCCAACGTAGTATATCCAGAAAATTAAATCAGATTTCTTTATCTGCTTATTTTTAAGAATAGATACTAGGTTTTCGACATAGCATCTTGTACATTTCACTGTTGCAATGGGTCTGCCTGTATCATTATTTAAACTTTTTGATTTTTTCCCTTCCCCTCCACAAATTATACCAACATCAAATACAGTGAAAACAGGGGTTATGCCGTGGGGGAGGGACATACAAAGCAACAAAGAAATCATCTTATAAATATGTTAGAAACAACAGAAAGAAAGAAAAAGCACTTGAGTCCTTATCTTTGGGTTCATTTGGCCTAACATCAACTTACCAGACCATTTCTGCTTGCCTCAGACATATACTAGTTATTGCAAATTAGGAAAACCATGGGACCTATTTTTCTTTGGGCCTGGCTTACTTCACTTAATAGAATTTTTTCCAAGTCTTTTCATTTCCTAACAAATTGGGCAATGTCATTCTTTCTGGTGGAGGCATAGAATTCCATTGTGTATATAGACCACATTTTCTTGATCCATTTATCTACTGAGGGGCATCTGGGTTGGTTTCATAGCATAGCTATGGTAAATAATGCTGCAATAAACATAGTTTTGCTGGTAGCTTTAGTGTGGTCTTGTTTGTGATCATTCAGGTAAATGCCCAAAAGTGGGATTGCTGGGTCATAGGGGAGCTCTATGTGGAGTCTTTTGAGGAACCTCCATACTACTTTCCAAAGTGGTTGAACAAGTTTACATTCCCACCAACAATGCAATAGGGTTCCCTTCTGTCCTCATCCCCTCCAGCATCTGTTGTTATTAGAGTTCTTGATTATAGCCATTCTAACTGGAGTGAGGTGGTATCTCAGTGTTGTTTTGATTTGCATTTCTTTTATAGCTAGGGAGATTGAGCATTTCTTCATGTGTCCATTGGCCATCCTTCTTTCCTCTTCAGAGAAGTTTCTCTGTAAGTCTTTATTTATTGGGCAGTTGTTTCTTTGAGGATTTGTTTTTGGGGGATTTAATTTTTTGAGTTCCAAGTATATTTTAGATATGAGACCCTTGTCCATTGTATGGCTAGTGAAGATCTTCTCCCAATCTGTGGGCTTCCTATTGATCTTGCTAGCTATGTCCTTTGCCATGCAGAAGCTCTGAAGCTTCATGCAATCCCATTTGTCCAACCTTTCTTTGATTTGTTGTGTTTCTGGGTCTCTATTAAGAGAATTTTGGCCTGTGCCAAGGAGATCTAGGGTTTCTCCTATTCTGTCCTGTAATGTTTTTAGTGTGCCTGCTTTGACTCCAAGGTCTTTGATCCATTTGGAGTTGATTCTGGTACACGGTGATATGTAAGGATTTAGCTTTAGTTTTCTACAAGTGATTAACCAATTTTGCCAGCATCATTTACTGAAGAGGCTGTCTTTCTTCCATTCTATTGTTTTAGCTCCCTTATTGAAGATCAGGTTGCTATAGGTCTGTGGGTTCATTTCTGGGTTTTCAATTCTATTCCATTGGTCCTGAGGTCTGCTCTTGTGCCAGTACCAAGCTGTTTTGATTACTATGGCTTTGTAGTAGAGTTTGAAATTTAGTATTGATATTCCTCCAGCACTGTTCTTTCTGTTAAGGATCGTTTTTTGCTACTTGGGGTCTTTCATTGTTCCATATGAATTTTTGGATTGCCTCTTCTATTTCCTTAAAGAATGAGATTGGAATATTGATAGGTATTGCATTGAATTTGTAGATAGCCTTGGGAAGTATTACCATTTTCATGATGTTGATCCTTCCAATCCAGGAGCATGGGAGGTTTTTCCACTTTCTAAGTTCTGCTTTGATTTACTTTTTCAGGTTTTTAAAGTTTTCATCATAGAGGTCCTTCTTTGGTCAAGTTAATTCCTAGGTATTTTATTTTTTGTGGGGCTATTTAGAATGGAGTTGCTTTCCTGATTTCAGCCACGCTCTTTTCATTGTTAGCATCCAGAAAAGCCATTGATTTTTGAGGGTTAATTTATACCCTGGTACTTTGCCAAAGTTTCGAATCATCTCGAGTAATTTGGGAGTGGAATCCATGGGATTTTTTAAATACAAGATCATGTCATCTGCAAAGAGGGAGAGTTTTACTTCTTCTTTCCCTATTTGGATCCCTTTTATGTTTGCATCTTGTCTTATTACTGTAGGTAGGCATTCTAATACTTGATTGAAGAGCAGTGGAGAGAGTGGGTGTTCTTGTCTCATTCCTGAGTTAAGAGGAAATGGCTTTAGTTTTTCACCATTAAGCATAATGCTGGCTATAGGTTATCATACCACTTTGGCGGTAGGTGTGTGTTGAGGGGGGAATTGCAGTTGTGGAGATGGGAGGGAAGGAATGGTAAGGGAAAAACAAAGGAGGAGGCAACAATGCTTGATAAGAAAAGTCCTCATTACCTTGCTCATGTAATTGTAACCCTTCTGTACCATATTTTCATAATAAAAAACTTATTATTAAAAAAGAATATCTACTTCCAGAATACAGTTACAATTGTGAACCACTTTGCATACCTAACTTCTATTATCAGGTACATAAGCATGCCTGGGCTTGTTACACACATATGTCTTCATCTTGAAAATCTTAGGGTTACTGTGAAGATATGAAGCTTGGGTTTTCCCAGGAGCTGATCTACTATTTTCAGTGGAGTTACTACTGCTAACTAATATATTAAGCCATATGTTACTGTTACATATTCACACATATGTAATCATTCTACAAATAATCTACATATCAGTGAAGAAAGGCATTATTTTTAGAATTATTTACTTGTGCTTTATGAAGTGATCTATTCTATGTAAGCATTTGAATAGTGGGATCAGGTAAAAAGACACAGTGATACCCCTTGGACATGGAATTAAGTTGAAACATTCTCTTTGTGCATGACTTTATTTTGTGAAAAGCATTCAAAAAGAGTAAAATATACTTTTATCCTTCAAGAAACAGACTGAGACAAACAGAAGAGGTCAAAAGCTATGTACATATGATCATATAAGATGATGCTAAGGGAAATGAACCACAAGATATGGACACAAGGGGTTTTAGCTTTGTCACTGTTGTTTATAATGTACTATGTGATTTTTTTGTTTCTTTTGTATATCCTTCCCCCATCGTGTAACCCCTATTTACACTGTATTTGATTCTGGTGTCCTGCATGTTGTAAATACATTTTTCTAATTTGGAGAGGGGAAGGGAAATAACAAAATACTGAAACACGATACAGGTTGACCCATTGTAACAATGAGAAGTACAAGACACTATGTTGAAAACGAACTTTATAACTTGCTGGGGGGGAGGAGTTGGGGAGGTGGGCAGGGAAGGGATGGTAGGGAAAAAAACAAAGGAGTGGGTAACAGTGCTTGTTAGGAAATATACTCATTACCTTAATCTTGTAACTGTAATTTCTCTGTACAGTATCTTCACAATAAAAAAGAAAAAAAAGAATAGATACTAGACCACTATTTAACCTATCACTAATCATAAACTAGAGGAAAGATTCAGATTTGCTCACCATGGTATATTTATACTTGCCACTAATTTCTCCAGAATATTTACATTGAGAGAAGTCAGAGAAAGCATCATGAATTACAATGTATACAGTAGTCCTCTTCTCATATCAGGCTTTCATTCTCTCCTAGATTCTGGCCTCAGAATAATTTATTGACTGATTGAATTTGCTAATACTGGGGCTTGAACTCACGATCTTGTTCTCACTCAGCATTTTTGCTCATAGCTAACTAACACTCTAATATCTCAGGCTCAAATGTATGAAAGTACGAACACATAAAAAGACTTACACTTGAGAGGAGATGGTGCGTTTCAGGAGACTTTTCCATCCCCAAATGTCATTACATTGGGCTTTGGGTCATTCTTTTTTTTTTTTTAGTGGTGAGAAAGGTACACAGATACACAAACTATCCCCTAAGAGTACTCTGAAATGTAATCTACCAGAAAATGCCATTATTAGTTAAAAAGCCATATCTGTGGGAAATATTACCTAACAGAGAATTTTTTTACAAAAAAAAAAAAAGAAGTCAAGTTCAGATCCTGATAGAGATGGTGACATGTGATTAAAGACAATACATTAGGAAGCTGTATCATTTCAGGTTGCCATTACTACATTCACACCTCTTCACAGATACGTTCTTCATGTTTCTCAGTATTAGGGATTTAATTTGGGATTTCACTAATAAAATCTCTTTTAGAAAATAATCATGAAGGTCACTATAACTATTTATGCATTAAATTGTG
Organism: Dipodomys merriami; assembly: GCF_024711535.1. Lineage (NCBI taxonomy): Eukaryota > Metazoa > Chordata > Mammalia > Rodentia > Heteromyidae > Dipodomys > Dipodomys merriami. The sequence continues at coordinate 8,990,411 of NW_027205603.1, forward strand.
CTTATGATTTCTCTCTTCAAACCAGTGATCTTAAATTCATTTGACTTAAAATTTCTCCATATAGTTAAGCCAGGCATGTGTGACCATCCAGGCCCTGGTGGCTCATGTCAGTAATCCTGGCTACTTAGGAGGCTAAGATCTGAGGATCCTAGTTCAAAGCCAGCTTGTACGGAAAACTCCATGAGATTCTTACTCCAATTAACTACAGAAATCCAGAAGTGGCACTATGGCTCAAGTGGTAGAGTACTAGACCTCAGTAGAAATGGCCAAGCAGTAGCATGAGGCCCTGAATTTAAGCCCCAATACTGGCACACAAAAAAAGTGAAAGAAAACAAAATAATTCTGTGGTGGAACATTCTGAGATAGCGAGAGGTCATTCCTCATCTTTCAAGTCCCTTTTGTTTCTGATGAAAGTTTGCAGAGTACGGAACAGGATAAAACCTGGAAATGCATTACAATAATGGCCTCTCAATACTACTCATTATCAACCTGCTCGTGGAAATAATTTGCAAGATGAAAAAGGTATTTAATGCCAAATCAAAGCAGGATTATGATAGATCTTGACATTATAAACACATTAATATCAGAAATGATAATAATTTACATCAATGTGCCTGAAAAATTAGTAGACCATCTCCCAGTGGAAGTAACAAGGAAATGTCTTCATTTACGGAACATTAATTATGTCCAGGTATGTAGATAACACATTCAACTCATGTTTAATTCTCCTTCATATCTATATACAAGCATTGCATTATGTGGAGAAAAACGTAAAAGCCTCTGCCCAGATAGCATGCATTTTAGAAGACTAATGGTGACAGAAGTGAGGAAAACCAAGATGAATGAAATCGATATATAGTGATATAGAAGACAGAAATTGAGATCAAGGCAAATCAATTGAGGAGAGAGGCGGGAGGGACAGCTATTCTGATCTTCTGGTCAAAGTCAAATGGTGATGCTGAGGCCCAAATCCTTTCTTTCTACATCCTCTTTATCCAATCCTCGAAGAAAAAGAATACTTTTGAAAGATATCCTTTGGGAAATCACTCTTCCCACCCGTCCTCCAGAGCCAGACACCTTGCTGTTTCCCAGGAGCTCTACTGCCCCTAGTGGTCAAAATGTTTAGCTCATCACCACCATCCCCTCCTCCTCGCCCCTCTCCATGCCTGCCCCAATATCTTTGTATAGTTACTGGTTTCTAGAAAACAATGGATTATTGACCGTCTCAATACATATTTTCTCCCAAAATATTGAAGGACTCATGATGATACTTAAGACTAACATCTCGCACTAGAATTGTTCCCTTTTAAGCCAACTTTCAAGCACCTAAACTTGGTCTATTCTAAAGAATTGGCTCATTCTTAATAATGTGCCAAACAGAACAAAGAAATCTTTCAAAGTGCCAAATTTGCTACCAAATCTCCCCAATTTCTTGTAACAAAATTGTACATATTTCTCTAAATGAACTGAATTAGCAGTAGAGCAAATTTCTGGTGGCTCGTAACTATAATCTTTGCTACTTGGGAAGTGTTGTTAGGGAAGATTGTAGTTCCAAGCCAACATGGACAAAAAGTTCATGAAAAACCATCTGAATGAAAACTGTTGATTGAACATGATGATTCATAACTGTCATTCCAAGGAGAGCCAGAAACAGGTAAATTATGGTCCATGCTTTTGCCTGTGGAAAAAGCCAGACTTTAACTAAAATAATAATTATAATCATCAGAGCTAAAACCAATGCTAAAATTGTGGCTCTAGTAGTAGAATGCCTTCCCACCAAGGACAAAACCCTGAGTTCAAAACTCAGTATGCCCAAAAAAGTCACTAGAAATTTTGCTTTTAATGGAAAAGTTGAACACATGTTTATAGTTCTCTGAAGCCTGTGTATTTCTCCACATTTAAATTAGTTGCCAGAGAAAAATATGAAATCAACAATCTCTGATTCAAAGGACTGCCACTGCGTGAATGGTGATCAATGCTTGATCGTTTTGAATTTCCATGGTAATTAAAACCATTTGTTTTTACCATGATATTTCACATTTGATGTGCCCTGAATTAACTAGAGACTCACCTACTACACTTAAAATGCAAGGCTGTTTTTCCCAGGAAGCCTGGCTCCAAATGATTATTTCTATCTGATGTTACAGAAAAACCATACACAATAGGCATGTATCAATGCCACACAATTCAGCTCGTCTTTCTATGATTGATGCATAATAGATACCATTGTCACAGCTCCAAACGTTCTTGTTCCTCTTCGTCACTCTCTATCATACCATGACTTGAAAAACAATGAGCAAGTCACCGCTTTTGAGACGCTTTGATCTACTACAGCATCTGCAGGCAGAATCAAGAATAAAGAAAGGGGGATGAAAAAGAGCTTCGGGAAACCAGCCTAATGGCTGGCTGCACATTTACCTGTAGCACAAAAATAAGAAATTTAAAAAAAAACACAAAAATTCCAAGTCAAAGATTTAGAATGAATGAAGAACAATTAAGTATAGGCCTCGTGTTGGATGCATTTTTATGAATCAGGGCAAGAGCTGTAATTTGGAAGGTTAAAAAAATTGTAATGCTGATATTAGTATGAAAAGTTCAACATTTTTTGTTTTATTGAAATTAAAGTTATATCCTATTGACTGAAAAGACCAATGCTTTATTTTCCTTTTGTCTTTTAGATCTAAAGTATCACTGAGAAAGAAGCAAAAACATGAAAAACAAAGAAACAATGGACTTTCTTCCCATTAAAGCTTCTACATATAAATTTTCTCTGTTTGCCTGGAGCTTTCTGCAATGTCCCTACATTTTTGATGGTATGTTTTGAAACATGATGCTCCGGAACAATGATTTTCTAATGCGAGCTTATTACTTTTTCAACCACAGTAAGGAAAGGAGAATGGAGGAATTCATCTTACCTTTGCCTGTTTAAAATAAAACGTTGCTAAATTCCAATATGTTTGAGTTGAGAAAAGATACAGTAAAATACCATCCACCTTTTGCACAAGATCCTTTACTAGATTAATCGTGGTTTTTTAATAGTTGAACTTGCCAAGAATTTACAACATGAAAAACGATGTTTATCCATTGTAGAACTCAGGCCTTACATCAAAGTAATTTGCATTTTCAATTTGAACGAATATTTTATACAAGCATTAGATCTTAGCTAACTGCTTTCTTAAAAACAAATACAGCCATTTTATTTTTAAAACTTTGAACATTCTATTGTAGATAAGTTATTATATTATTTAAGTGATTGCTGTGAATTTTTTAATACACATCATTATCTTATCAGAGTCAACCTTCAAATGTCATTTCATACACAGTGTAAGAACTTTCAGATAAGTATTCTTTTAGTTCCTGGCCCTTGAAACTTTTGTGCTGTTTTGACATGATACCTCAATCTATGTGGGGAAAAAAAAATTGATGGGTGCTTTGTTAGTATTTCTTCACTGTGCTTTAAAGCAATTCAAAATACAAAAAAGAAATAATAATACATTATGTTTTACCATTATTATTACCTTTTCTGGTACATTGTTTCTTAGGAGAATCACAAATGTCATCTTCCTCTGTGCTAAGAACTTTCTTCACAAGTACAGACCCAGAGCAATAAATTCTCAAAGCTTTCATTTCCATTGACTTCTTAAAAAAATAATTTTGCTGAGTATCAGTCTTGTAAAAGTTTTCTTTTTTTACTTGAAAGATGTCACTCGGTATTCTTCTGTTACATTTCTTTAACAAGTGAGATAAAATTACTTTCAATAACTCTGAATAACTTCAGATTTTTTTATTTCCCTCAGCTAGGCCTACTCTGCTGATGAGACCATTGAAAGAATTCTTCACTGCTGGTATTGTATATTTTATTTATTTCAGTGTTTACAATTAATTTCTTAAAGATGGTTTCTTTCTGCCTGGTAATATTGTCCATCTGCTTATAGATATTGTACACTTTGCCCCCAAAATCATAATAAAATATAGTTTTTTAAAAATTCTGTCAGAGAATTTCAACATCTGATTTATTTCGAAACTAGATCTTTAATTATCTCTTCTCAATGAGTTGGATTTGTTTGCTTGTTTGCCTATTTGTTGTTTATTTGTTTATTGGTGGTACTAAAATTTGAGTTTTTGGCCTTGTGCTTGCTAAATAAGCACTTTACCACTGAAGCCATTCCATGAGTCCATTTTAGTGTTAGTTATTTTCAGGTATCATCTCATTTTATGCTCACGCAGGCCTGGGTTTTAAAACTTCTATTTGTGCTTTCTTTTCTACCAGGGATGACAGATGAGTACCTCTACACCCTACCACTGGTTGAGATGAAGTCTCACAAAAAAACTTAGTGAATTTCTAGAATGTTCCCATTGTACACTACTAATTCAGTCATTTATTTAGGAAAACAGATTGAGTACTTTTATATGTAATGCTGTATACGATAGCTGTAAGTGAATAGGGGAATAAACCTTGAATCTGACCTTCTAGGAGATGTCTATCTATTGGGGAAAAACTCATAGGATGCCAGCACATATAGCTAAAGGAAGAACTAGTGTGTGAAGTATGATGAGCTAATCCTGGAAAACAAGAAGGAAGGAAGGAATATTGGGATCTACCATTGAAGCTAATACCAGAGTAACAATGTATGAGTAGAGAGTGCTGCATAATTTCTCAAAAAGTTTGATTCAAGCAAGGCATGAAATAGAAAATGCACAAGAAGATGGGAACTAGTGATTGATGCTTGTTAAGTCTAGTTACTCAGGAGGCTGAGATCTGAGGATCAATGTTCAAAGCCAGCCTAGGAAGACAAATCCAAGACTCTTTTCCCTAATCAACCAGCAAAGACTCAGAAGTGAAGCTGTGGCTCAACTGGCCGTGAACCAGCCTTGAGAAAGAAAAAAAAAAAGCTAAGAGCACAAGACTCTGAGTTCAAACCCCAGTACTAGCAAACAGACACATAAAACCACAGGAAATAAGACCAGAAGCATAGCTCAAGACAAACTAACAAAGGACATCACATCATGACAAAGATCTTGAGTTCTTTTCTTTCTTTTTTTTACAAATAAATTTTTTATTGTGAAAATGCTGTACAGAGGGGTTATAATCACATGAGCAAGGTAATGAGTACATTTCTTATCAAACATTGTTGCCTCCTCCTTTGTTTTCCCCCTACCATCTCTTCCTTCCTACCTCCACAACTACACTCTCCCTCCTACCCCACCCCCAAATTGTAAGGTTTGTTTTTCAACATAGTTTGTACATCTCATTGTTACAATGGGTCCACCTGTATCCCTATTTAAACAATTTATTTTTTCCCTTCCCCTCCCCAAATTATACCAACATCAAATACAGCGAAAACAGGCGTTACACAGTGGGGGAGGGACATACAAAGCAACAAAAAATCACGTGGTACCTTATAAATATGTTAGAAACAATAGCAAGAAAAAAAACCACTTGTGTCCTTATCTAGAAGTTCATTTCACTTAACATCATCTTATCTGACCTTTTCTGCTTGTCTCAGATATATACTAGTTATTGCAAATAAGGGAAACCATGGGATCTATTGAGTTCTTTTCTATATTTTCCAGAAAACCCATTTTGGCAATGAAGTGTCATGATCACATATTTTTTTATTTTAATTTTAATTTTTTGTGAACATACTGTACAGAGGGGTTACAATTACATGGGCAACATATTTTTAACTATTATTATTTCAGAAAATAACTGTGATGCAATGTTTTAAATGGTTTGGGGTAGGAAACAAAAGATAACATTGAGAACAATATAAAGGCTGTATCCATGGACAGACAAATAACTGGATCTGAAGTGAAAATATGGCTGTATATAAGGAAGATATCAACACACAGTTTTATAACAGACTGGTCATTTCTTGCCTTTATGGAAACATAGCATATTAGGGAAAAAATAGCAATGTAAACTGACCCTAGTTTCTTGCTTGGGAGTCTAAGAAGATATTGATATAGTGGTCAAAATTATGGATGCAAAGGAGAGAATCTGGTTTGGAAGGAAAATGTGTTCCAATTTCAACAACAAGTTCAAATAATATGAGTAATCAGTGTATCACAGTTAAGATTCTAATAAGCACTGGGTAATATGATTCTGTCATTCTAGTCTAGACCAATGTGAAGGTGAAATCAGATTTCCATCCTGATTTTCTTGAACAAGTCATGGTAATTTCATTTTTAAACTCCAGATCATAACTACCTCATAGAATTTTTAGTGGGTGATTAAATGAGATGAAATAACTCAATAAATGACAGCTTGAATGTTGCTTATTTCCCAAGCCATTGTTTGGATTCATAAAACTCAATGAAATCATCTGGACAGGACAGGCATGTTGAAGATCCCTTTCCTAACGGAGATTTTTATTTTGGATTTGTTTTAAATTTTGAACTATTTGCATAGGTAAAATAAGATACCTTGAGAGATGTTACCAAGTATAAAAAACAAATTCACTTATACTTCAAGCCTGCTTTCTACATGCAATGTTGTTTCTACACAGTGTTGGGTTTTTTTTTAGTATTTTGAACTGTGCGTCATTTAAGAGAAGGTGCAGAATATTCCAATTCTGCTGGCTTCAGTTAAATGCTTCAAAATTTAATACTTTGGAGTGTTTTGAAACTCTGATTTTTTTAACTTCATTTTTTAGAATTAAAAAGTAAATGGTCTTATGGCATGAGGAGGTTTCATTACCAAGGCCGTGATGCAGTTCTTGAAAACTTCACTAGTGACAACACTCCTTCCTGACTGCCAGCAGTCCGTTCACATCTGTGAAATGGCATTTATTTTCTTTTTACAGGTGTTAGTGGTGTCATTTGGCAGTTTCCCCACTTTCAGGAACCTCGAAGCAGTCATAAAAGTGTCTTACTTTTGCTATTATAGGAACAATTCTCCTCATGCTGGTTTCTGTTTCTCTCTCATCATCCATGAGATAATATCCCATGACACAGGATGATGGGATCTTAATTCTATTCAGGTGCATAACTGCGGCAGTCCATGGAAAATAACAGCAATAGGTCTGGGTTGTGTGGAGAAGGTATCATTACACTAAATGACCCTGTTTAAATGCTGGACATCTGCAGCACATAGTTATAATTAATCAAGAATGGGTAAGGATAAAAATATTAAGCTGAAGAATAAGAAAGAATACTCTCTCATCCACTAAAGAGGAATATATAGTATGATACAACTCTCTGGAGCCTCCTTGGCAAGCGGCTCACCTTACAAGTCCTCATGCTGAAAGGATTCAATGTCGACATACGAGTTCTGGGGGTATATATGCATTCAGTCCACAGCAAAAGCCTTTATAGATATGTTTGTTTCCACACTTGCAGAAACCAGTCTCCATCCCCTGTAGTCAAATGTCATCAACAAAAGACTGAAATGGTAACTCATCCAGAAAATACTAACTCCATAACTGTAGAAAGCCCCTGACCCTCTTGAGCCTGTGTTTCACTATTTGTAAAGAGTCCTGTTCTTCCCTGGGTCAACTCTCTGGTGTCTTTGAAGTTACGTGTGGAGATGTTTGTAGGAATGTAAGGCATCATGGCAGCCACAGTCATGCAGTGTGTTTATCTGGTACTTTTCTGTTGAAGCTCAGAAGATCAAAAGTTCTTGAAATGTTTCCTGCAGCAGAAAAATTCATTTCTTCTTTTGCTTTCAGAAAGCATTGAAAGGCAGCTTCGCTTTTAAGAGAAAATACTTGTGAAGTGTTGATGTTCTTTATGAATTGTCCTATGTAAAAATCACACGTGACTGATGCCAGGTTGACATAAAGCTCCTGACCAAGCTGTGAAGAGTTGGGTTGGTTTCTTCTAAATACAAAATGTGACAGCACCATGGTCCAAAGCATTTGGAGCTGGGAAAGATGGCAAATGGTAAAACAACAGTAACAACAACAAAATAAGTGGCAAATAAATCGACATTTTAAAACATGACCCATAGGATTTTTGAAATTCCAAATAAAGTAAATATTATCTGATTTCATTAAATCATGAAAGCAGAAATGGCTGGGGTATGGCGCACGTTGTAAAGCATCTGCTTTGCAAGCATGAAGCCAAGTTCAAACCCCAATACTGCCAAAAATTAATGTTTCAAAATGGAGCCTCATTTGTAGGAAAAAATGTATGGATACTTTCATAGATTTGAGAAATTAATTGCAGAAGGAGAATCTGTGAGAAGTAGAAAGGAAACATATGAAGAGCGTAAGTAGGAAGACTATATCACAGTGTTTTTCAATTTGTGTATGTGTGTGTATGTGTGTGTGTGTATGTGTGTGTGAGTTTTGTGTTGGTTGTGGAGCTTGAACTCAGAACCTGGGTGCTGTCCCTGAGTTTTTTGTGCTTAAGGTTAGCATTCTACCACTTGAGCCACAACTCTATTTCCAGCTTTATGGTGGGTATTTGGAGACAAAAGTCCTAAAATCTCAGCCTCCTGAATAGCTACGATTTTAGGCATGAAGCACCAGCGCCTGGTATATCCTATTTTTTTAACAAACTTCCCTGAAAAAGAACTTTGTGGTTCGCCTTTTGTGTGACTGCTGCTGTAGCTTTTGTTTTTACAAGGAAAATTAAAAAAAAAAACAATAAATAGAGTTGAGTGTATAACCTGTCAAATTCGTAGCTTCATGAAATTTTCATACAGCAAGTAATGTCTGAATCCTATCACTGCTTTTTATTTTGTAAATGAGGAAATGGAGCTCATAGACATTTATGAGATTTCCAAGTCTTTCTAATATGTGGATGTTTTGAAATAGTAGCATCATGAATTTTGGTCACCTCTACAAGGAATAGCCAAAATAATGTAAATATTCCAAACTGACATCACAAAAATGCATCTATTGAATGAAATTCACAATGCATCAGGGCATGTTCCATTTTAATCAGTTAAAAGAAAAATATTTGCATGTTTCTTTGGAATAGATTGCATGCAAATTCCAATACTTGTTAGTCATGAGAAAGATCTGTTTATATTATTGGCGGAGATATTCTTATATGGGAAGTGGTGAAAACAGGATTCAACACATTTCTGACTCCCACAGTGTATATTCCACTGCCCCAAAGAGCAGTAACAAATGGTGCCTTAAGAAGCCATTCACAAAGCTCTTGCTTTTGGTTATTTCTCAATCGGTTTATAGATAGCATTGAATGAAGCCACTAATTCTTCTAAGTAGAAACTCACTCTTGAGCATGACTACCAGCATCTGGAAAAGTGCAGCATTACGACATGTTATTATTGTTAAAGACTAGCTAACTATTAGCTATTTACTAATAAACTTTTTGAGAAGGGTGGACGTTTATAGGGCACAACTTTTGGAATGTACTTCAAAGTATAATTGAAAGCTCGAGTGTTTTCTTTCTTGTTCAACCTTATCATACAAAAGGAAATCAATTCCTTTCCCACATAGAAGGTCTAAAATTTAATGACAAAAACGAACATGAAAATGAAATTTGCAATTTTTCCCTTTGCCTTTGAAATCTATTTATTCATCTCCCTCCTTTTACCACAGAGACAAAAAATAATAATTAGAAAACTTTTTCTCCATGTGCAATTCTTCCTGGCTTTAATATCTAATAAATTAAAATGTTCTGAGCTTTTATGGCTTACTGCTTCTTGAGGAAGTATTTATCTTTACTGTTTGTTTGTTTTTCTGAGACTATTTAGAAAAAGGAAAGTTTTGACTCTCATTTGTCATGTTGTAACAGTAGCTAAGCATTCCAATTACTTCTTTAAAATCTATTACTGTGGCCTTGGAAGCCTTGTTATTTTATGGACATATTTAAGCTCTGCTATTTTTCTCTACTGGCAACTTCTGAAACTCCCAGAGTGAAGTTTAATATCACATTCTAGAAAGCCAGAGAAAATGACTTTCCACCTTGGTTAATACCACACAAGCCAAGTTCATGACCAAGCATGCATGTTTTCACTTCTGCTAAGTAAAGAATCTCTTATTAACAGGGGAGAAACAATATGCATAGAAAACAACCTCTTACTTAAACACTTAAGGTTTGGGAAATAAGTATAGTTGATAAATGTTTTTCTTGCTTTAGAGAGGAGGTATGATACCCATCTAACCACTTTGGATTCTTGTAGAGCTGTAGATTATTAAGGAAGTAGCAATAACACAGCCATCTTTCCTGATAAGGCTTTCCTCTCATCTTAAATTCCACCGAGTTGATTCCACAATAAGCTTTTGTGGATGCCCATTATGTCTGACACTGCCAGATGCTAGGAGTACAGAAATGAATATAAGAAGAACTTACATAAGCAGGATACTCAAAATATGCAATATTGCCAGCACCATAGAAACTGCTCATTGATTTCCCACTCATTAGTGTGTCTCCCTCACTTGTATTTTTTGTATTCACTTGTATTTTTTCAACAGTACATTTATTAAATCCCTTCATTGTGTACAGCACTTTTGATTGTTGAAAAGTATTGTCTATATAAATGGACAAACCAAAAGTTATTTTTTTCAGGTCTACTGTTCGTAGACCTTTATTCTAACCTGGAATCATTTGAGAAATACTGTTTTGATCATCCTGGGATAAGTAAATATACATGTGCATTGTTTTTAGAAATGCTAAGAACAGAAATACTATATATGAGGATAAACATATACTAATTTCAATCAAAGAAAGACAAGACATCTGTTAGCCTCAAACACCATTCCAGAATGTTGATACTTCCAACTTTATCTCATTAACCTCAACCCCATACACAGCTTCAAGGAAGGGAAAGAAAAACTGATTCTGGATCCATTTCCATCTCTCATAAAATCTAAATTCTGTTATCAAGAAAGAAAAGGAAAGTCATGTGACAAGCAGAGGTCTCTACCATGCAATTTCTCTGGCCCTTTCCATCTCAGTAAACAAACCCTGGTTCACAGAGGAAGGCAAGTACAAATCCTGGGTCATCCTTTTCCTCTCTAAAGCTAATCTACCGGCATGTCCTCTCAAATCTATTCCCAAAATACAACTTGAGTCTATCATCTTTTGTTCTTACCCTTTGCTTTCCCATTGGTATAAATCATCATCATGTCTTTGATAGATACATTATCTCAATAGCCTCTCATTGAGTCTCCTCCAATTTTTCCCCTTTATCCAGCTAGCACTCAGATCTAAGCTTAGAGATATGGAGTTATTAATGCTTCCTATTGCACATGAAGTGAAAAAAATATCCAACTTCTTAGCATTGGTATGCATTGAACATCTACACATACAACAGAGGTTCCTACAGATTCTTTCCCACTTTAGAACTCACTCCTAACAGGTTTTCAAATCTGAAATAGGATCTCTAGTGCCCAGTACTGTTGAATGAACATATATATATATGAAAAAAACTGTGAAGCAATTTGTATTTCTTATTATCATTGAGTCTATTCTAAGTATTCCCAGTATTCTTAGCAAATTCAGATTGCTTTGAAATTTTAGCTCTAATGACTAAACTAGCAAATCTGTAGCATATAATTATTAAGTCTTAGGTTAACTAATTAATCACTAATTTGTTAACTAATTAAATCACTAATATGGTACCATAGCACCTACTATATGTAAGATACCCACTGAATACACTGGGTACCCAAGAAATGAGACAGAATTTAGCCTCTCAAGGAGCTATGACTGTGGAAAGAGAACTATGAAATAAGCTGAGTTCCCTATATTTGATCCCAGATTCTGGAAAGTACTAGAAAACACTAACAAATTTCAGGTGAAATATTACTATGTGTACTCTTCCCTCGCCCACCTTCTCTAGCTCATATACCATTCATGATATGAACACAGTTCCACCCACCGCTGTCATATGGGCAAATCCAAGTTATTGCTTGTTCTTACAGCAAAAAGGACTTCTGGATTCACAGTTGTCTTCATTTCAAGAACAACAATAATTGTGGGACAAAGGGTGACCACATACAGCCATGATACTCACTACAGACTATGTTGAAAATGAACTATCCAACGTGTGTGTGTGTGTGTGTGTGTGTGTGTGTGTGTGTGTGTGTGTGTGTGTGTGTGTGTGTGTGTGTGTGTGTGTACAGGGGGAAGGTTGGAAGGAAAAATTGGGGGGAAAAAGGGAAGGGGTGACACTGCTCAAAAAGAAATGTACTCATTACCTGACTTCTGTAAGTTGTAACCCCTCTGTATATCACCTTTATAATAACAATAAAGATACAAGAAAAACCTTCTTACACAGGAATAACAAACAACCACCCTCACCACTACCACCACCACCAATAAACTGAACAGATAGACACCTACAAAGAAAACTAATATTCTCTGAGGCAAGTTTCCAAGGATGGCTACAGTCATGGTCCAACTATTAGAAAGTCCTTCTGAAGAGTATGGCCCAACTCATTCAGCTTATTTCATGCAAAGTGAGCAGCTCTCAATATATTGTGATGAATCTGCCTAAAAACAAAAAACAAAACAAAACAGAAACCAAACAAACAGGATAACAGCCCTAGGGAAAAGTGCCATTAGGGAATCAAAGCTGAAGCAATCTTAAGTCTTCCTGAAGAATATGAGAGAGAAGGCATGACTGAATTTTTAAAAGAAGATTTTAAAAGCCTTAGTTACCTTGAAGAGTAAATGCCTTATGATATTGCAAGATACTCAATAAGCTATTTATTTATAAGAACCAAGACTAATATCATATAAAGCATGGCAAAATAGAGCCATGTCAAGATGCTATTTTAAATTCACTTTGATGATTCCTTTTTCTTTCATTTCCTAGTGACGTCTTGAGAGGTATTTGCACCTTCAGTTTTATTCATATGAAGCATCCTCAGAATTCTAGATATTAACTACTTGATAATAACAGACATCATTTATTGTGCAAATATTTTACTATTCAAAGCAATGCAGTAACTTTTTTCCTCTATATCTTTTATAATCCTTAATCTGATCCACGCATATCTTAGACACTTAATACATTTGTGTGTTTTACAATTTTGTTGAGAAAACACATCAAATATCAATATAAGAAGATTGTAAACATTATCCTCATCTCTGTCAGTTACTAAATGTAATTTTGTGGATGGGATTTATACGGACTCTATAATTATTAAGCTTCCTTCTTACTGAAAATTCTTTCATGTTATTGTTTCTGTTATTTATTTTCTACCTACCCTCCTTTCTTCTGTGCTCCTTTCATCCCTTTCTACATCTCCCCTCTTACTTCCATCTATCTGTTCCTCCCTTCCTTCAACCCTCACCTCCTCTTTATTTCCTCTCCTCTGTTTGTGCTGCCTTTCTTTTTCCGCATTTTCTTTCACAAGTTCCTTTCCTTAGACCACGTTTGATGAAAGTCACATTTCTAGGGAGAATCGACAAGGACTCAAGGCTTTGCATCCAGGGGGAGTTCTCAGAGTTTGCTGTCCCTTGAGGAACTTCTTACAGTGCTACAAATAGAATGCAGGCCTAGAGCTTATTTGAAAGTGCGCTGCCACCTGACCACACCCCACATTCTTTTTCCATTTTTATGTCATTTTTTCTTCTTCTTTCTTTGCTTTTATTTTTCTTTCTTCTTGTCAGTCATAAATTCTGGGCCTTGGCACTGTCTCTCAGCTCTTCAGCTCAAGGCTAGCACTGTACCACATGAGCCACAGCACCAAATCCAGTTTTCTGGTGATTCATTGGAGACAAGAGTCTCACAGACTTTCCTGCTCAGGTTGGTTTTGAACCTTGATCCTCAGATCTCAGCCTCCTGAGTATCTAGGATTACAGGTGTGAGCCACCAGCATCCTGCTTTCTTTCTTTCTTTCATTTCTTTCTTTCTTCCTTTCTTTCTTCCTTCTTTTTTAACAGATATAATCTCATCCTAATTCCCTGAGTTGACCTCAAATCTCAATCCTCCTACTTCAGCATCCTCAATAACTTGGACCACTGGTATAAAATATCATACCTTGATTCTTTTTTTGTTGTTTGTTTGTTTTTTGAGCTAGGGTCTCTTATGTAGCCCAAGCTGGCCTAGAGGTTGGAAATTGGGAACATCTTTAGCTCAGCCTTCTAAGTAACGGCATTATAGGTAAGCATGTGCCACTATCCTGGCTTTAGGTATTCAGGCATTCTTACAATTATCTGTGGTGCCTAGAAGACTTACAATGTATTACCCTCTCTCTCTCTCTCTCTCTCTCTCTCTCTCTCTCTCTCTCTCTCTCTCTCTCTCTCTCTCTCTCTCTCTCTCTCTCTCTCTCTCTCTCTCTCTCTCTCTCTCTCTCTCTCTCTCTCTCTCTCTCCACACACATATATATGATAGAAAAGAAAGAGTGAATTAAGGAACAAACAAAATGAACTTTGATTCCTTTGAGAAAGAAGTCCTATAACCTTGGGGAATTATACCAATTATACTATCCTGAGTGAATGTCAGGTGGCCCCAGAGAGATTAAAGCCAAGAGACAGAAATGGACAGTCATAGGCAGTTTTGCTTTCCTTACCTATCTGTTGTCCATAGAAGATAAATTTTCACAAATCATTCATTAGTGTCCTTCAACGACCTTCAGCACTCTGAATTGAGACTTTCACCATCAGTAGGTGAACCCTACCAGCCACTGTGAAAGGATATCTTCCCAGGCTGAAGTTCAGTTTCATAGACATCACCATTGATGTACACTGAAGGCTTCTATGATGATTTCAGTCTTGTCATTGTGTGCAGAGAAAAAAAACCCTAAAAAATACATGCTGACTTATCTGACAAGAACCATGACTCTGATGCCCGTAATATATTTATGATTGTGATAGAAGATTTTTAGCTTAAAAAAAATCATATCTTAACCCGATTCTCCTTAGATCCAGGCTGGTCTATCCTACACTTGGCTGTTAAGTTAAAACAAAAACTAATTTTGAGAATATGAGTGAGATGTTGGAATTTTATCTCTGAAGATTAGCTCAAACAAAAAAATAGTTTACTTTTTCCTTTAAATTTTTTTGAGACGAGAAATTCTATTTTGACTATCATGTGAGTATGGTGAATGAGGATTTTACAGATGCTTTCAGAAATATATTAAACCTTAAAGTATATTCATCCAACTGAGGTCTCTGGTAGACAATGGTGTTAACATCATTCCTTTTTAGTTCTTCTTTGCTATACTTCTATCTCCACGATTGTTCTATTCATTTTCCTCTGGATATGCTTTAGGCCTGCCGGTGACACCTAGAGGCATTCACAGGCATTACACATTTCAGGATAGAGATGGTAAAGCTAGAATTACTAGACCCCCTACTATGAATTTCTTTTCCCCCCATGGGGCTTGAACTCTGGGCCTGGGCACTGTCCCTGAGTTCTTCAGCTCAAGGCTAGTGCTCTACCACTTGAGCCACAGCGTCACCTCCAGCTTTTTCTGTTTATATGGTACTGAAGAATTGAACCCAGGGCCTCATGCATGTGAGGCAAGCACTTTACCACTGAGCCACCTTCCTAGCCCCCTATTTGGAGGTTTGGGAATCTATATGATTTTCATGGAAGTGTTCATAAGAAATTCAGAGGGTTGGGGAAATTTGATGATATTAGAAAGTTGCACAAAGGAGCATAGTGTGTGTATGGGGGGATTTGTATGTGTGTCTGTGTTTGCAATGAATTAAACATTTGTCTCTGTCATCGATTGAGCAAGTTAGTTACTTCTCCATTTATAAAGTCTGTTTTTTTTTCATTACAAAATGTATACCTCAAAATGCTGCTCACCGAAATTATTGTGAGAGTTGGACATCTATATGCATAAAGCATCTGGTGTAGGGTAAATAAACCATGAGTGGTAATTATTAGAGCTACTGGCATTGTGGTATTAGTAATATTTGAAATCTGAAAACAACTAAATGAAAAAATGTAAATCCTTTTTCAAAAGACTCAAAATTCCAAGCCAATTTGAGTGTCTTCCTATTATCGATCTGATCCTTAAAAGAGGATTAATAAATTCCTAAATATTCATCAGAAAGAGGGCTTAGGAGGCAGTGGAAGAGTTTTAAATAGACGATGAATAAATTAGTGTGGAAGAGGATTTTTTTTTCCTTAAAAATTAGACAATGAATAGGACTGGTATATTTTCCTGTCAGCAAGATACTGAGTTGTGACAGCGCCTGTCATCTTAGAGAACAGAGGGAAATGACCCTCAAAGAGTAGGATTCATATTACTGACATCTGACAGTTAAGCAGCTGGAAGTCTTGAATGTCTGCTTCCCTCCATCTATCTGGCATCAGAAAAGTCCTTAAGTACTCAGAGGCACAAGCAAGGTAGCCATTGAAACAAACAAGTCAACAACCCTGGGAAGAATCTGAACCCTTTGCCCTATTCTTACATGTTATTATTGTTTAAAACATTTTGCTTTCTTATGGAAAAGTTTGGAAAAAATTATATTAAGTGAAGTAAGCCAGGCCCAAAGAAACATAGGTCCCATGGTTTCCCTTATTTGCAATATCTAGTATAGGTATGAGTCAAGCGGAAAAGGTCAGATAATGTGATGTTAGGAAAATGAACCCTTAAATATGTATTTTAATGTTTTCGTTTCTTTCATGCATGTGTTTCTAACGCATTTATAAGATTATTTCTTTGTTGCTTTGTATGTCCCTCCCCCACAGTGTAACCCCCGCTTTCACTATATTTGATGTCAGTATAACATGTGGAGGAGATGGGGACAAACAAGTCGTTTAAGGATTCAGGTGGACCTGTTGCAACAATGAGAAGTACAAAATGTCATGTCAAAACCAGCTTTACAATGTCGGTGTGTGGGGGGGGAGGGAGCTATAATTAGGTGGGGGGAGGGGGGAGGCTGGGAAGGGAGGTGAAGGGTAAACAAAGGAGGAGGCTGCAATGCTTGGTAAGAAATGTATGCATTATCCTGCCCATGTAATTGTAGCCCCTCTGTACAGTATGTTCTCAAATAAAATAAAATAAAATTAAAAAAAAAACAAACAAACAAAAACATTTTGCTTTCTTTCCCCACACGTTGTTCCTCTACTCCTCTGTCTTGAGCAGTGATTTTTTATTTTTCTCCCGCCAACATCTCAAAACTCCTCTCCCTGTCATTTCTTTGTATTCTCCCTCATGATTCTTTTCACTTGTACCTGTCTATGGATTCTACTCTGTAAGATATAAGGAAATTGAGAATGACCTGAGTTTAGTATCTGAAGTATTAAAGACATTTAAAAATATTCTCAAAGAAAATTTATAGCCATCTCCCTTTATTCATGGAGTATACATTGCAAGATCTAACCACATCAAATAATACTGAACCCTATACATACTGATTTTTTTTCTAGCAACACATATCTGTAATAAATTTAACAGTAAGTGATTAATAAGAATATTAATTAGTAGAACAGCCATAACAATTATTGTAATAAAGCATACTTTGATGTGATCTCTTTCTTCAAAACATCTTATTGCACTGTACAATATTTTGAGTTCTCAAAATTATTATTTGATTTTATTTTAAAATATCTAATTTTTGACCATGGGCAGGGAAACCATAGAAAGATAAAATCTGTATGATTATTGTATAGGTGTAAAAATAGCTGGTCTTCTTTAAATCAATGGCATCCATAGGAGAGGAAAATGTTCTTTACTAAGGCTTCTCTCCTAAAGGTGATGGGTCAGATCATCAGCAATAGATAGAACAAGAAGAAGCAATGTTATAAACGGTTGGCTGTACATTTGTAATAAATTGAAGTAAACTGCATGATTAAATTAACAGAGACAGAAAACAATGCAGGTTTTAGAGTGAAGAGCAAGTTACCAGCTTTCAGGGCCCAGGAAGGAGGATGCTGCTGAGAACACCTTTGAATGACAGTCCAAGGAGAACTTCAGTGAAGGGAAGGAGCACATTATAAAAATGTGCAGGCAACAGAGCAAAGAAAGATTGTAGATAAGGTATAATTTATTGGCAATTGCGAAAGTCCAGGCCCAAGGTTTTTAAGTAGCTAACATATTACATTTAGGATGTCTATCCAAACACTTCACATCTCAGATAGATATTAGCACCCTATTCCTGTCTTAGGAAGAGTAAAATATCCTCCATATTATGTACAACATGTCTCCATATTGTTTCATTTGTGACCACACTCTCAAGTAGGGTGAGAATTGTTATCTTTATTTTACAGATGGAGAAAGTGATCCTCATTTGGGCCACACAGGTGGCTCTCTTTTCTGTGCCCTCTTCCCAGATTCCCTTTTATGTGCACATATATATACCACATGTGGGATCGAGAACATAGAGTCGTCTAAATGAATACGTAACAAAGAAACCCACTGGGGATATTTTGCAGGTGAGGCTGGAGCATACGGAGAATGATAGAAGCGGTAAGAATGATTGTAATAGAGTATAAGCGAATTTTAAAAAAATGAATCTGGGCACTGATGGCTCATGCCTGTAATCCTAATTACTTGAAAGGCTGAGAATGGAAAGATTATAGTTTGAGTCCAACCAGAGCTGGAAAGTTCATGAGAACTCTTTCTCAAGTCATAGCTGGGTGCAGTGGTGCCTGCTGCCATGCTAAACATATGAGAGGCTGACATGGGGAGGGTCATCTCAGGTAGAAAAGTCCACTGGACCCCAGTCCACTGGATGCAGTGGCAGATGCCTATGGTCCTAGCAATTATAGATAGCATAAAGTAGACAGATCAAGGTTCACATACACACCTAAGTAGGAAGTGAGACCCTATCGTAAAACTAACCAGTAAAAACAAACAAAAACAGGGCCATAGATGTGGCTCAAGTAGAGGAGCACCAGCTTAGTCCACAGAAGCCCCTGAATTCAAATCCCACTACTGCCAAATAGGAATTGAAGAAATACAGACAAGCTTATAGATAATAACTTCTTTATGATAACAACTCCTTTAGATTCAAAACTATGAATTTTCACAGAAAAGAAAAAACATTCAAATAAGCATTAAGAAAATGAACCAGGAAGGTAGAGCTGGACAGAAAACTGTCTTTTTCAAGATGGGCATTTAATTTTTCTTTGTTGATTTTGCCGCACATTTGTAATATTAAAATATAACTTACAAGTATGAAATCTTCAATTATGCACATATAATCCATTACTAATTTTGTCACAGTTCCCAAATTAATCATAATGACCTGCGATTTGATTTATAAAGGTAAGGCAATAGAATAAGATGTCGTTTCTGGCTTTTTATAACTCTACTGTTTAATCAGGTATGTTTATAACCATATTGTTTTATCAGTGCTGACAGTCCTTTCACTATCTAGTTTGAAGATAGGCGCTTTTGTCAAGCTTAGTCATAATTTAGGCAAACACTTACTCAGGTAGAACACAATGAAGTTATAGGAGTGATAATTCATTCTTGTTTTAGATTGTCTCAAAAAGTAAAATCTGAATGGAATACCCAAGTAACAGTATTCCAAAGTAAGCTCTCTATAGGTCTATAACTTTATCATAGCTTTTGCATCAAAATTTTAGATAATATAATTTAAATAAAATATAATAAATGAAATAATATAAATAAAATATAAACTACTACCACTTAAGTACTACTTACTTTGAATTAATTCCTGTAATATATTTTAAACAAACAAAAGCCTATGATAGGATTAAAAGTTTGCATTTGTCCAATTCTGAAAAGACAAAGATGCTTCATTTCTTACATTATGTTACATTATACTAGAAAAGTAATATACACTACTTTCTTAGATTCAGGTATGGACAATGTGTTTACCAAATTCAGCCAAGAAGAATTAAACTGGCCAGAGCCAGTGGCTCATAGCTGAAATCCTAACTACTCAGAAGGCTGAGATCTGAGGATCATGGGTGGAAGCCAGCCTAGGAAGAATAGTCCATGAAACTCATATCTCCAATTAACCACCAGAACACCAGAACTGTCACTGTGGCTCAATGTGGTAGAGTGCTAGCCTTGAGCGGAAAAAGCTCAGGAAAAGATTCCAGGACATGAGTTCAAGCCCCATGGCAGAAGAGGAGGAGGAGGAGGAGGAGGAGGAGGAGGAGGAGGAGGAGGAGGAGGAGGAGGAGGGGGAGGAGGAGGGGGAGGGGGAGGAGGAGGGGGAGGGGGAGGGGGAGGAGGAGGGGGAGGGGGAGGAGGGGGAGGAGGGAAGGGGAGGAGGAGGAGGAGGAAAGAAAAAAAGAAAAGAAAAAAAAGGAGAAAAAGAAAAGGAAAAATTAAACTAAATGGAATAGATAATAGATATCTGTGTATATATGCTTTTAATACATGTTTTCAGTAAGTGATAGAAATGTATTATAAGTACAGTGAGAGATTTAATCTGTAATTAAAAGGCTAGTTTTTATTCCAAGATAAAATTGTATCCATCCTTGGAAGTGGTGCTGTAGCTCAAGTGGTAGAGCGCTCACCTTGAGCTGAAGAGCTGAGGGACAACGCCCAGGCCCAGAGTTCAAGCCCCACGGCCGACAAAAAAAAAAATTGTATCCATCCTTTAAACAATAATGTACTTGCAGGCTGGGAAGGTGGCTCAGTGGTAGAGTGCTTGCCTTGCATGTATGAGTCCCTAGGTTTGATTGCTCAGCACCACATAAACAGAAAAAGCCAGAAGTGGCGCTGTGGCTCAGGTGGTAGGGCACTAGCCTTAAGCAAAAGCAACTCAGGGACAGTGCCCAGGAAACAAGTTCAAGCCCAGGACAGGCAAAAAGAAAAAATGTACTTGCCCTATAAAGATATTTTCAAGTTAATCAAGGAGGGAGGAGAGTTCCCACAAAAGCCTCTGATGAGCCAGCTATGTAGCAGAAACTACTGTCTTAGAATCAAGAAGATCTAAGCTCTGACCTGTTATATATGAACTCATAACCAAGGAGGAGCCCTTTAATGAGACGGGTTGGTCCTCAACTTAGCTATTACTTTCTAAATACTGAGTAACTATACCTTATATCAATGGATTTAATCTTAGAGGAATGTGCTTTGTATTAACATTTTAAATCCATGCTTTTTACTTACTAATCCAAATAAAACCAATCTCAGAACAAAAAAGAAATTCAAGAAGCTTTCAGTATCATTTTATAAAGTGGATTTTCCTTTATTAAATTTACTGTCACTCATCATTAACATTTGAGTGATAGTTTGAAAGAAAAACACCATGACATTTATACACAGAGGTATTGCAAAGTGAATCTTTATGGCCAAGACTATAATACTTTTCCCCCAAGTGTGTTATTAGGGTAGCTGGAATTATGCAATCACCTAAAGAGCTAGTTTTTGAAAAATTCATTTCCCACGATCCACCCAACTCAGATTCACTGAATCAGAATTATCAGTCAGGGAGGGGCTCAAAAATCTGCATAAGAAACAAACTAGGTTTGTGATGATGATAGAAGAAACTCTGGAAAGACCTTCAACCAGCCAATTTTAGGAGGTTAAGATCAGTTTTCTAAGGTTCCTTCTCATGTTTAATATACAGCATATTTTACTATTATGTCAGATGTATATTTTTGGAAGCCTTAAAAAATAAAAACTAATGACTGATCATTGGTGCAACCGCCCTAAAGTTACCAATGGTGTCTTAAAAAATATTAGATTAGCCCAATTAGCCTATACTAATAATTTCTGAGCTACATAAATGCTAATGTTTAAGTGACTATACCAGATTAGTCATTCTACAGTTCTAATATTTCTGCATTATTTCCTGTCCTCTTCTAATAAGTATGAGAATCTCCCTCTGTCTCTGATATGCCTGTCTCTTGCCAGGCTTTGCCGCTACATTCACCCAGTTCACAATGTTTCACATTCCCTTTAGCTGCAGAAGATACTATTCTCTGAATTTGTAGTTTCTATCTACCTCGCCTTCTTTTCCTCAAATAGCCCCAGGCCTCAGATATTAAAAAAAAAAGTCATAATATTAAGAATCATGCTTAGAATGGAAACTCAGATACTAATTTAAATTTCCATCATTGATCTGGGACCCCATTTGAGAATTTACAAGATTGAATGCCTAAGTCATGAGGTTAGTTAATGATGCTAGAATGCTGAAGCACCCTTTACAACCGGGAAAGGCATCATTATGTCATTACCACTCTACGATTATACTTGCTGCTTTCTCTGTGTTATTCTGTGGCTGTATCTGGAATCATTCTTTAGTGCTGTTTCCAGAAACTACTATTTCACACATCAACTATCCTGGATTACTGGATAATAATCCAGTTGGATTGCTGATCCAGTCTTCCATCCATATCTTTGGTATCTTGAGAGATGGTGTAGCCTAGGCTACCAAAGACTTGAGTCTTTTGTTAGTATTTTCATATAAGGTACATATATCCTCCTGTATTCCTTAAATCGTCTCCAGCTTGCCTGCAATATCTTAAAGTACGGAGGTAAGGTCTGGCCAGCAGCCATATTGGGCACATGGTGGATCGTAGGGTCTGGCATCTTGTCTTCATCTGGGGGAAGGAAACATCCAAGCCCATCTCTGGACTCCCAGGTGATGGGCGTGTCCAGATCCCTGGAGGCAGGGGTGAGCACTTGGCTGATAGGTTGCTGAATCTGTCAGTCCAGTGCCTGGGATTGGGAATTTCCTGGGGATCTGCCCCAGCACTGACCCTATTAGGACCAGACCAGCACAGGCGCCATTATGCCATGCCACTTGTGTCCCCGTGATTGTGTCCTGTGTCCTGTGTCCTGGCTCATCTAGGTCATCATGGTGTCCCAGTTTAGCTCTCCATCAGAGCTGAATTGGTTTGTTGGTATTGTTTTTGTTCTTTCTTCCTCTCTGACCCGTTTCCTCGGGGGGTGGGGGGGGGGGGTGATGCAGGCCTTTGTAACAATGGGCAGCCTGCAGCCTGCTATCTGTATAATAAACTCCAATGTTCCATCTGCCTAAACGTGGCTTCTGGAATAATGCACCTTACAACAATCTAATACGATGTCATATAGGTGACAGTGCATTCTTTAGGAATAATGACAGGGGGAAAAAAGTCTGTATGTTTTTCAATATAGACATTTTTTTTCTTCCTTTTCAGACTATTTCTGACCTGTTGGTTAAAAATCACAATATAAACACTACATTAGACATTTCTATCCACTGCATGCAACATCTTCATAGCTGCTTAGCCATTTTATGAGTCTTTAAAATGCAACCTCTTGGTTTTTTTTGATTCAGCAAACTTCCTCCCAATTAAGGATGGAATCTTTGGCCCTTTCTGCCTTCCCATACACCCATCTTCACAGACAGTAGTTACAAGCCAATGGCAGGTGTCCTCTGTATTTTGCTGCGAACACTTGCTGTCTGGTCTTTGATGTTATTTTAACCTTCATAAGGTAAAGTGGAAGTGAACTCTCAAATCCTATGTCTACAATGCATAAAAGAAAAATAAAATGTTTGTTGCAGTTACTACTAAACATTTCCTGGTCCACAAAATATTAAGAAGTACTGAATAGGGTCATCTGATTCCAACATGCTAAAGCTTTTATGTTAAAGCCTTTCCATGTTAAAACTCAAATTATTATAGGATTGATTTATTTTTTATTTTATTTTATTTTTTATTAATAAGTTTTTTTATTGTGAAAATACCATACAGAGGGGTTACGATTACATGAGCAAGGTAATGAGGACATTTCTTATCAAGCATTCTTATCTTGCCTCCTCCTTACGATTTAAAGGTTACAGAAATTCTACAACCTATACAATGACAGTACAAGGTTAACTTATGCTAGAGGGGGAACTACTTACTTTATGGAAAGTCTTAAAAAGTCATAGGAGATATAAGTCATGTTTACTAAAGATAGAAAAAGCATAAAAGATAAGAAAAAGACAAACTGAAACAGAAACAAAAACTAAAGTGCTAGAAAATTTAAGAAAGGCACAGAAGTATTTTCACAATAACACATCATGAGCAAGAAGGAGCAAATGGCAAGAGCACTTGAAGAAGTCCCAAACCCAATAACAAGAAAAATGTTCCTAAAAATGATGGATGACCTATGCAGAGCAACTAGAATTAAATCACAAAGAGAGCATGCATGCAGGTAGTAAAATGCATCAGGCTAAATTTTATAAGAGCTGGGAAAAAATGAGTATTGGATTCTTTAATAATAAATGGAATTCTCTAAGTATTAAAAGAAACTAATAGACTTTTCCCGTTATATGCAGAAGGCATTCATTAACAATGGCATATCAGCATTCATTAAAAATTTTTTGGATGCTTGAAGAGGTTCTAAAACTTTCATTTGCCTTTTATTATACAAATTATATTATAATATGTCTGTCATTTAAAGTAGGTCATAGAATACCTGAGCTTGAATGTTCTTTCATCTTTTAGAGAATTTCAGTAAATACTGCATATTTCAATGAATCAGAAATGATTAAATCATACTTTGACCCACTACAAAAATACAGCAGCCATGAAATGAGCCCTGAAAAACTCAGTAAGAATCTGAAGAAATGCTCAAAGGGGGAAATTATTAGTTACTTGAAGATTACATATTACTTTAGAATTCATATTATTTTATTACAATATTTTGAGGTTACTGTAATACCATCTCAAATATTTCTCAGAAAAAAATATTTGTGCCAGTCTTGGGGCTTGAACTCTGGGCCTAGGCACTGTCCCTGAATTTTGTTGCTTAAAGCCAGTACTCTACCACTGAACCACACACAGCGCCACTTCTAGCTTTTCTGGTGCTTAATTGGAGATAAGAGTCTCCTGGGCTATCTTGCCAGGGCTGATCCTCAGATCTCAGCCTCAGATCTCAGCCTCCAGAGTAGCTAGCATTACAAGAGTGAGGCACTGATGCCCAACTTGAAATAGTCTTTATTATTTTGTTTCTGGTTAAGCAGTAGGACATTATTAGCTATTCATTTAATGTAGAATACTAAAGGTTGTAAGGTTTTTGCCAGTATTTTTTTCTTAAATAACTACAGGTTCAGTAGTACTATGAACCAAAAGAAAAGAGTGAAGGAAGAAAGGGAGGAAGGAAGGAAGAAGGAAGGAAGGAAGGAAGGAAGGAAGGAAGGAAGGAAGGAAGGCAGGAAGGCAGGCAGGCAGGCAGGCAGGCAGGCAGGCAGGGAGGGAGGGAGGGAGGGAGGGAGGAAGGCAGGCAGGCAAGCAGGCAGGCAGGCAGGCAGGGAGGGAGGGAGGGAGGGAGGGAGGGAGGAAGGAAGGAAGGAAGGAAGGAAGGAAGGAAGGAAGGCAGGCAGGCAGGCAGAAAGAGAAAGAAAGAAAATTAATTTTAGAGTACTCTGGCAACTTGCTATGTTGCCATCAAGCTTCATAACATGTAATGTCTCTGCTATGGCAATATTTGTTCCTGACTAAAAATTTAAAAATGGCAAATATAGCCCTTTAGAACACAACCTCCTCTCAGTCAAGAGTGCGAATCTTACTGTCTTGAAGAATCATTGCTTGCTCAATGATGTGAAAGCCTGGGGAAAGGAGCCCTATTGTTCACTTGCCAGTTCCATCTCTATCAACTCCACTTGAACTCTGTTTCAGCTTTTTCCATTAAGAAACAAGGTTGTCCAATTACCTTACTCCAGACTGATTGCTTGTATGGTTGTCTGCCAATCCTCTTCAAGTATAATAATCCCTCTAAAGTTTACTTCAGAAAAAAGAAGGAACAAGGAATTTGTTTTTAAACTTAGACATATAAATTGAGACCTGCTGGGGATCGAATGTAAAGTCAATATTCTTTGTTACAAAAAGTTGGACGTTCTCTTGCTATCCTGCATGGCACACAAGGACCTAGCTAAGATGATGCAGTTGATGTTAGCCTGATGATGTGGGTGTGTAGAAACTTGCTATGGCTGTGGAGTTTCAGTAGTTGACACTCACAGCTGAGTTTCACCACACCCCTGTCTTGCCTCTTCAAGCTTTCGCCTCTCATTGCATAAGCAAACCTGCAAATGTTTACTTTAATCATCCTCATCCCGAGTGAAATTTGGCCTTTAATTCCTTAATAAAAGGTTATTATGGCGCAATGACTCAAACACATTTTGTTTGGTTTGGTTTTCATAATAGAATGGGGGCATATTTGTAATTGTGTCGATATTGAACTTTTTGCTAACAATAATATGTTTATAACAAACCTACTTTGTGATTTTTCTTATTAGGTGATCAAGAAAGGGGAAAAAATAAACAGCTTGGCATTGGTGGCTCATGTTTGTAATCCTAGTTACTCAGAAGGCTCACATGTGAAGCTCACCATTTGAAGCCAGCCTGGGCAGGAAAGTCTGTGAACCTCTTATCTCCAATAAATTACCAAAACAACAACAACAACAAGCCAGAAGTAGTACTGTGGTTCATGTGGTAGAGCACTAGAGCACTAGAGTGGTAGAGCAAAAGCAGCTCAGGGATAGCACACAGGCCCAGAGTTCAAGCCTTAGGACTGGACAGAAAAAGAAAGGGGGCAACAGAAATGAAAATATGATCTTCTGTTTAAAAAAATTCCCACAAAACAGAATTATTTAAGGAACCAAAGAAGACTATTTGGGGGAAAATTAGATTGCTACTTCTTCAAAAGGCAGGCCATGAAATCCTACATTACAATGAAGAATGAAAGCAAATTAACAAGATTTTTAAAAAAACCCAACAGGATCGATTTAACATATTAATAGTGATTTATTAAAAAATCAGCACCATAAAGCAATCCTTAAGGCTTTTAGTGTGCAATATTTTATAATGTTTTTTTTTCTTTTAGGAAGACAAGATATCAAATTGGTTAGCGTGAGGAGAGGCATCTCAGTGGAAGTCTTCACAAAGGTAGGGCCCACTGTGGGTCCAGGAGACCATAATTGGAGACATTTGGAACCCATAGCCTTTTCTCAGTGCCTGTGTCTTCAAAGTAAAGCTCTACTTCTTGGTGATGAGGACCTTATCACACCCAAGGAAGTGGAAGTTGGCCCTTTGTTGGGCCTCAGTCACATTTTCCTTCTTGTTGCTGATGGACATGCTGAGCTGGCTACTGTGAATTCTAGTCACTACGGCCTGGGCATCCAAGGCTTTCTAACTATCATCTCTAGCACTTAGGGTGGAATCAGAAAGGAATTGGAGTCATAGATGCCTATTAGAAAGCTTTTTCTCCTGGGCCAACCCACGCAAGCAACAGGATGCCTACCTACATTTCTAATGAGGCTGTTATTTCTAGACATTGCACACTGGGTCTTAATTTACAAACCCTAATTGGAGAATAATCATAGACCTTTACCCATGGTATGTTCATATGAAACAAGTTTAGTAGAATAATGATTTTCAAGCAGCATTTGGAATGTATTCACATGCAGAGAAGAAAAATGAAAAACTCAATCTTATCCTCCTATCAGACAAGCAAATACATGTATTCTAAGGGATGTATAGATAGTGTTTTGTTTTCTCTTGGCTGACCTCATTTTCTACATTTTCTACATTAGCACCTCAATTTTTTTTTATATTTTATTTTATTTTATTTGTGAACATACTGTACAGAGGGGTTACAATTACATGGACAGGATAATGCATACATTTCTTACCAAGCATTGCAGCCTCCTCCTTTGTTTACCCTTCACATCCCTTCCCAGCCTCCCCCCTCCCCCCCACCCAATCATACCCCCCTCCTCCCCCCCACACTGACATTGTAAAGCTGGTTTTGACATGACATTTTGTACTTCTCATTGTTGCAATATGTCCACCTGAATCCTTAAACGACTTGTTTGTCGCCATCTCCTCCACATGTTATACTGACATCAAATATAGTGAGAGCGGGGGTTACACTGTGGGGGAGAGACATACAAAGCAACAAAGAAATAATCTTATAAATGCATTAGAAACACATGCATGAAAAAAACGAAAACATTAAAATACATATTTAAGGGTTCATTTTCCTAACATCACATTATCTGACCTTTTCCGCTTGACTCATACATATACTAGATATTGCAAATAAGGGAAACCATGGGACCTATGCTTCTTTGGGCCTGGCTTACTTCACTTAATATAATTTTTTCCAAGCCTTTCCATTTCCTAACAAATGGGGAAATGTCATTCTTTCTGATGGAGGCATAGAATTCCATTGTGTATATATACCACATTTTCTTGATCCATTCATCTACTGAGGGGCATCTGGGTTGGTTCCATATCTTAGCTATGGTGAATAATGCTGCAATAAACATAGTTGTGCTGGTAGCTTTAGTGTGGTCTTGTTTGTAAACATTTGAGTAAATGTCCAAAAGTGGGATTGCTGGGTCATAGGGGAATTCTATGTGAAGTCTTTTGAGGAACCTCCATACTGCTTTCCAAAGTGGTTGAACAAGTTTACATTCCCACCAACAATGAAGTAAGGTTCCTTTCTGTCCACATCCCCTCCAGCATCTGTTGTTGTTAGAGTTCTTGATTTTTGCCGTTCTAACTGGAGTGAGGTGATATCTCAATGTTGTTTTCATTTGCATTTCTTTTATGGCTAGGGATGTTGAACATTTCTTCATGTGTCTATTGTCCATCCTTCTTTCTTCTTCAGAGAAGCTTCTCTTTAAGTCTTTCGCCCACTTATTTATTGGACAGTTGTTTCTTTGAGGATTTGTTGTTGGGGGGTTTAATTTTTTGAGTTCCAAGTATATTTTAGATATGAGACCCTTGTCTGTTGTATGGCTAGTAAAGATCTTCTCCCAATCCGTGGGCTTTCTATTGATCTTGCTAGCTATGTCATTTGCCCTGCAGAAGCTCTGCAACCTTATGCAATCCCATTTGTCCAACCTTTCTTTGATTTGTTGTGTTTCCGGGTCTCTATTCAGAAAATTTCGGCCTGAGCCAAGGAGACCTAGGGTTTCTCCTATTCCATCCTGTAATGTTTTCAGAGTGTCTGCTTTGACTTCAAGGTCTTTGATCCATTTGGAGTTGATTCTGGTGCAGGGTGATCTATAAGGATCTAGCTTTAGTTTTCTACATGTAGTTAACCAATTTTGCCAGCACCATTTACTGAAGAGGCTGTCTTTCTTCCATTCTATTGTTTTAGCTCCCTTATTGAAGATTAGATGGCTATAGGTCTGTAGGTTCATTTCTGGGTTTTCAATTCTATTCCATTGGTCCTGAGGTCTGTTCTTATGCCAATACCAAGCTGTTTTGATTACTATGGCTTTATAGTAGAGTTTGAAATTTGGTATTGATATTCCTCCAGCAGTGTTCTTTCCATTGAGGAGCGTTTTTGCTATTCGGGGTCTTTTATTGTTCCATATGAATTTTTGGATTGCCTCTTCTATTTCCTTGAAGAATGAAGGTGGAATTTTGATAGGTATTGCATTGACTTTGTAGATAGCCTTGGGAAGTATTGCCATTTTCACGATGTTAATCTTGCCAATCCAGGAGCATGGGAGGTTTTGCCATTTTTTAAGTTCTGTGTTGATTTCCTTTTTCAAGATTTTAAAGTTTTCATCATAGAGGTCCTTCACTTCTTTAGTTAAGTTAATTCCTAGGTATTTTATTTTTTGTGGGGCTATTACAAATGGAGTTGCTTTCCTAATTTCAGCCACACTTTTCTCATTGTTGGCGTACAGAAAAGCCATTGATTTTTGGGGGTTAATTTTATAACCTGCTACTTGGCCAAAGTTTTGAATCAGCTTGAGCAATTTGGGAGTGGAGTCCATGGGATTCTTTAAATACAAGATCATGTCATCTGCAAAGAGGGAGAGTTTTAGTTCTTCTTTCCCTATTTGGATCCCCTTTATGTCTGCATCTTGTCTTATTGCTGTAGCTAGGCATTCTAATACTAGATTGAAGAGAAGTGGAGAGAGTGGGCATCCTTGTCTTGTTCCTGAGTTAAGAGGAAATGGCTTTAGTTTTTCACCATTGAGTATAATGCTGGCTGTAGGTTTGTCATATACAGCTTTTATTGTATTGAGGAATGTTCCATGGATTCCTAATTTTTCCAAAACCTTCATCATAAAGGGGTGTTGGATCTTGTCGAATGCTTTTTCTGCGTCTATTGAGATAACCATGTGGTTCTTATTCTTGCTCCTGTTGATGTGGTGAATAATATTAATTGATTTGCGTATATTGAACCAGCTTTGCATCCCTGAAATGAATCCTGTCTGATCGTGGTGTATGATTTTTTGGATGAATTGTTGAAGTCGGTTGGCCAAAATTTTGTTGAGAAGTTTTGCATCAATGTTCATCAAAGAAATGGGTCTATAGTTCTCTTTCTTTGATGAGTCCCTGCCTGGTTTTGGGATGAGGGTTATGATGGCTTCATAGAATGTGTTCGGTAGTGAGCTTTCTCTTTCAATTTCATTGAAGAGTTGGAGGAGAATTGGTGTAAGCTCTGCCTTGTAAAATTCTTGGTGAAAGCCTTGTAAAATTCCGCTGTAAAACCATCTGGTCCTGGACTTTTCTTAGCTGGGAGGTCTCTTATTGCTGTTTCTATTTCAATGCTTGATATGGGCCTGTTAAGATAGTTTAACTCATCTTGGTTTAGTTTTGGCATGTCAATATTTGCTAGGAAGAGGTCCATTTCTGTCAAGTTGTCAAACTTATTAGCATAAAGTTTTGAGAAGTATTCCCTTATGATGTTCTGAATCTTGGTTGTTTCCGTGGTGATGTTTCCATTCTCATCTCTGAGTTTACTAATTTGGGTGTGTTCTCTTCTTTTTCTGATAAGATTTGCTAAGGGTCTGTCAATTTTGTTAAGTTTTTCAAAGAACCAACTCTTTGTTTTGTTGATTCTTTCTATAGTTTTTTTGGATTCTAATTCATTTAATTCTGATTTAATTTTGATTATTTCTTTCCGTCTACTGGATTGGGGTTTATCTTGCTGCTCTTTTTCAAGGAGGTTTAGATGTGTCATTAAATTGTTAGTTTCAGATCTCTCCAATTTGTTGATGTAGGAGTTCAGAACTATAAACTTGCTTCTGAGTACTGCCTTTGCTGTGTCCCAGAGGAGCTGGTAATTTGTGTGTTCATTTTTGTTGAATAGCATGAACATTTGAATTTCCTTTCTAATCTCTTCCATGACCCACTCATGATTCAGCAGTGTGTTGTTCAGCCTCCATGTGATACCGGACTTTCTTTGGTGGCTTTTGGTGTTAAGTTCTAATTTTATTCCCTTGTGGTCAGAGAGAATGCAAGGTATAACTTCAATGTTTCTGAATTTAGACAAGTTTGCTTTGTGGCCTAAAATGTGGTCTATTTTAGAAAACGTTCCATGTGCTGCTGAGAAGAACGTGTATTCTGATGCTGCTGGGTGAAATGTTCGGTAAATGTCTGTTAAGTCTAGTTGATCTATGCAGCTGTTTAGATCTGCGGTTTCTCTGTTGAGTTTTTGCCGAGTTGATCTATCTAGTGGGGAGAGTGGTGTGTTAAAATCCCCAACAATTAATGTCTTTGGATCTATATGGGATTTGAGGGAAAGTAGTGTTTCTTTGATAAATTTGGGTGCTCCATTGTTTGGCGAATAGATATTTAGAATTGTAATATCCTCCTGAAGGAGAGATCCTTTAATTAGTATGTAGCAACCTTCTTTATCTCTTCTCACGAATTTTAATTTGAAGTCTATTTTATCTGATATTAGGATTGCAACTCCCGCCTGTTTATGGGGGCCGTTTGCTTGGTAGATTTTGTTCCAGCCTTTAACATTGAAAATGTGTTTGTTTTTACGGGCAAGATGTGACTCCTGCAGGCAGCAGATAGAAGGGTCTTGTTTTTTAATCCAACTAGACAGTCTATGTCGCTTAATTGGAGAGTTCAGTCCGTTAACGTTAAGAGATAGGACTGAGAGGTATTTGGGAGTTCCTGCCATGTTATCTACCTTCTTGGGGGCTGCGAAAACTGGGTTCTTCCTAAGGTTCTTGGCTTCTCAGTTTGGGTGCAGTTTGTTGGCCTTTATTGTGGTCTTGTTGGTTTTCTATGCATGGGACATCTTTAAGAATCTTTTGTAGGGCTGGTTTGGTGGAGATGTATTGTTTCAATTTTTGTTTGCTGTGGAAGGTTTTTATTTGGCCTTCAGTTATGAAGGAGAGTTTAGCTGGGTACAGTATTCTTGGTTGATAGTTGTTTGTTTTTAGGGCATGGCATACATCATTCCAGGCTCTTCTTGCTTTGATTGTCTCTGCTGAGAAATCTGAGGTATTTCTAATTGGTTTCCCTTTATAAGTGATTACCCTTTTCTCCCTGACAGCTTTAAGGATCTTTTCCTTGGTCTGAGTTGATCCTGTGTGGATTATAATGTGACGGTGGGATGTTGTATTCTGGTCTTGTCTATTTGGGGTTCTAAAGGCTTCTTGTATCTGAATAGGCCTATCTTTTTGCATGTTTGGGAAGTTCTCTGCTAGGATCCTGTTAAACAAATTTCCTAGACCATTAACTTCTGTTTCTAGGTGCTCCTCTACACCCATTATCCTTAGATTAGGCCTTCTGATGGTGTCTTCCAGGTGTTGAATAGATCTGTCATATTTCTTGGACTTGTCTTGGATGGTTGTATGTTCTTTCTCTATAATATCTAGGCTGTCTTCAATCCCTGAGATTCAATCTTCTGCATGGGCTAACCTGCTGTCAAGACTCTCTACTTTGTTTTTTATCTCTTTTCCTTCTCATTGGTCAGCTTTGATGGCTTCAAGTTCTTTGTTGAAGCTCTGTTTTAGGTCTTGTATGAATCTCTTTACTTCCTTAATTTGGTGTTCAGTGTTTGTCCTCAAATCACTTAGTTGATTGGTTATGGTTTCTTTGGACTCCCATTCCTTCTGTTGGGTTCCATTCAGCTTTCCCTTTGTGGTCTCCCTGACTTCCTTCAGCTCTTTGTTAATGGATTCTATGGATGCCTTTAGTGATCTTTGTGTGTTCTCTACCTGGTCTCTCAATTCCTGTATTACTCTTTGATTAGCTTCCTTGCTTTCGTGGGATTCCTGCAGTTCTCTTTGAGTGTTCTCAGCCTGCTCACGCCATTCCTCCCTTTCTCTTTGAGTATTCTCAAGTTGTTCACGCAAATCCTGTATCAGTTTTTGAGTAGCTTCCTCACACTTATGATATTCCTGTATAAACTTCTGGGATGCCTCCTCTATCTCCCTATCACGCTCAAACAGAGTCCTTTGTATATTGTCAAACTTCTCATTTATCATGTTTGCCAGTAGTGTTTGTAGAGCTATTTGGGAACTCTCCTCTGGATTATTCTTTATCTGTTCTAATCCCTGATTATCAAGATTGGGAATTGAGATACCCGAATTTGCCATTTTTCTTGTGTTTTTCCGGCTTACTCTGCCCATTTGAGATGAAGATAGCACCAGTTTTGTGCTAGAACACTATCTTAAGGCAACCATCAACCAAAGTTTGCATTTGTACAGTCAATAGTCTACAGATACAATCTAGTTCAACAGATACATCTATTCAACATCAAACAACTATATGTTAAAGGACTTTGAACTGCAGAGAAGAATTTGGAAAACCAGAAATTATTAGGATTAGGGAGAGATGTGGGTAAAAAATAGGAATAGATTGGTGTGGGGAGGCACAGGGAGTGTTAACTATGTTCTAATCACAATTCAGGAAATGGGTTGGGTAGGATGCAAGTAGAGAGAGAGAGAAAAAGAAGAAAGGAAAAGGGGAATGAAAAGAGACCAGAAAAAAAATAGAAATGTAAAAATTAATGTTATTATAGAAATTAAAAGACCATCTATTTAGAGAGGAATGTGAATATGTTGAGAGAAAGGGAGGGACATAGAGGAGATGTGAAAAACTTTAAAAAAAATGCTTAAAATATTATATAGGTATAAACAGGTAGTACTGCTATTAATGAATTTAAGTCTCAGAGGTTGTGAATTGAGTAATAAATTTGTGGATTAAGTGTGTGCACAATGGGGTATAGGGTCTACTAGTTAACTACGGGTTTATCTGAGGATGTGCAGGACAAGAGTTAAGTCACATAAAGAAGAACAAAAGAGAGGAAAAGGTGGAAGGGATGGGAAAGGGAGAAGAAAAGATCAGAAGTTCAGTAGAGCTAGACAAAAAACAAAAAAATAATTAAGAAAGAAAGAAAAAGAGAAAGAAGATAAGAAAAGAAAGGAAAACACTCATTCACGTATTCCTAAAATAAAAATTATAAGAGGAGAGAAAAAAAAAGTTACTGGAAAACAATTATTTTTTCAGAAGAGGCAAAAATTAAAGATTAATAAATGTTTTAGAAGAGAAAAAAATTTTTACATATATATAAGGTAACAAAAAAACAAAAAACAAACAAAAAAAAGAAAAGAAGAAGAAGAAAAAAAAAGAAAAGAAAAAAATAGTTCTTTGATTTATTTTTTTTGGGGGGGAGGGTTGGGAAGAATCCTGTATCTCCCTTTTGTCTGTAACCAGCCTCTTGTTGGAGTCTCTGGTCAGCTTGAGGTCCTGTGGCTTGATTGGTTTCTTAAGTCGGTTTGTTGGAAGAGGCAGAAAAATGCTCTGCTTTACCCAAGATTTTGAGATCCCCCTCCCAGGTTAGTTTTCTGGGAGGGTGGTCTGCTTTGAGAGTCACAAAAGAGGGGGATGCAGTGATGAGGCTAGGTTCTGGGTAGAGTTGAGGCCTTTCAACAAACAGTAGCTTTTCCCTGGGGCTATTTGTGAAAAAACTCACAGAGCCCAGCCTGGAGCCATTCTCAAGGTTTCTGTTTTTCAATTGATTGTGGTGGCTGCTAGAGGGAGGGGCAGCCTCTGGCTCTGGTTACCCAGTGAGGAAAGCCACTCCAATGGCTGGCGCCTGAGCTGGGTGACTTTTCCCTGGATGGAGCTGAGTCTGGCAGGTCACTTCGCCGTTAAGTTCTTGTGACCTGCTAAATGACTCGTTTTATTCCAAGGCCTGAGCTGGAGCTAGCAGCTCCTCCGAGCTTTGTCGGTATCCAAGATGGAGATCACTGGTGCTGGGGGGGGAGGGGTGGCCTTCCCTCCTCTGCTCCCTGAGAAGGAGTGAGGACGTCGGGCTTGTACTCACGCCGAGTCTTGGATCCTGGGTCGTCTCTGGTCTGCAAACTGCAGGATGAAGATGTCCGCTCCTTGTCGGTTCTTGTTGGTGTTGAGTAGAATCCGCTTGTCCGCTGCATCTGGCTCCTTCATCCCGGACTCTCTGTGTCTCAGGTATGACCCCGCGGCGGTGGTCACCGCGGCGACCCTGCCGCCGCAGCAGCAGCTGCTGGCAGGTGCTCAGATGTGTCTCCTTGGCTTCCCCTCTCTTGACTAACTCTCTGTCCTGTGATGGCACACTTGGTGTGATTCTCTGGCTTAGGACTGTTCACTGGAACTCTAAAACTGCTTTCTATGCGAGAGCTTGTTCAGATTCCAGCTTCTCCTCCGCCATCTTCCTGGAAGTCCCGCACCTCAATTTTTGACTGAACATATGGATTAATCATGTATCATTTCCTTTATTGAAATAATCTCTAACAGGAGGTTAGACAAATGTTGGTTATTGGATAAATGTGTAAATAAAATATGGCATATATACATAGATATCTTTATCTCTATCTCCCTCCCCCACCTCTCTGTCTCTGTCTGTCTCTGTCTCTCTCTCTATATATATGTATATATATATATATCCATTGTATATGTATATTTATGTATATGTATATATACATATATATGTATATATACATATATATACACACAATGGAGAGTGAGTACAATTCTAACATATGATGCAATATGTATAATGAGACTTGAGAACATTGTACTACGTGAAACAAGCCAGATTCCCACAGGACAAATACTATTTGATGCCACTTACTTGAGATAGCTGAAATAGTCTCCTACAAAGTGAAAATTGAGTAATGATTACTGGAGGCTGGAGGCAATGAGGAGGGAGAATTACATAACGTGTTCAAAGCCTTACTTTGGATATGGATTGGAGTACAGGGGTTTGGTTGTACAATACCATTATTGTTATGATTATATCAGGTGCATACCTGAGCCACTTTCCTCATTCTTTTTTAGACTTCTGGTCATTGCTAGGATGACAGATGTGGGCCACTGCATCCTGACTCCATCCAAGTAGATGGAGTTTCAGTCTTATCTGCCTCTGTTGTCCTGGAATCCTCCCGATCTCAGATTCCCAAGTAGCTTGGGTGACAGACACAAGTCACTGAACCCAGCTAAGGACTGAGGAAGTGTTTCTTAAACCTTTCTGCTCTGGCTGACCTTGAATCACAGTCTTCCAGATCTCAGCCTCACAAGTAGCTAGGATTACAAGAGTGAGTTACCAGTGCCTGACTAACATCAATATCCTTAATGACACTAAACCATATACTTCAAGTGGCTAAGTAATATAACATAAAATAGTATATTTTATTTGATATATGTATATAATATATTTAATCACATATATTACACATAATATAGAAACACATATATAGTATATTATATTAAATATAATATATAGTAATATATACATATCATATATCCACATAAAAATAGTTTAGAAAATTTACAACAATTTAAGAATCTGTTAAGATTTGAGTATAAATTGTCCCCTCAGGCTAGTATGTAGAAGGTTTGGCACCCTACTGGTGGTGCTATTTAAGGAGTTGGTAGAAAATTCTCCAGATGGGGCCTGATTGGAAGCTGTAGATCTCTGGGGATGTGCCTTTACAGATTATCTTATTCTGAGCCTCTTCTTGTCTAGCTCTCTACTTTCTAACCTCCAGGAGGTGTGCAACCTCTACACCCCCTGCCACAATGCTCTGTCTCACTACTGTCCAGAAACTATGGAACTGACAATTCCCACACCAAGAGCCCCATTTTCTTTTTAGCTCTTCCTTTCAAGTATTTGAGAACATGACAAGAAAGTTCTGTAACACAGAACCTCGGGGTCACATGAAGAAAGTCAACTACACAGGATTTGAAGAAGCACAAAAGAATGGGCTGTAGTCAACAGCATCCATCACATAGAAAGAACAATGACCTCATGAACACTTTAATGGATCCTTAGTGTGACTATACCAGGTTTTTAAGGTAAATCCACCACTTCAAAGAATTGTCCAGAATCTTATTGTCCTCTTTACCTGTTTACTTGTTGAAATTGAATTGAAAATAGCATAGATTTATTTTGTTTACAGAAGTTCTTTCGTAAGATGTCATGTGATGAAATAAAGTCAGTAAATTTAGGTTGAATTTTTTATTATGGTTTCTAATAACTCAGAAGGAGCAGGCATGTAACTTGTTTGTCTTTTAGAAATTAAAGTCCAATAATTACCTAGTTAAAAATTACATATAAGGCTACTGAACACCAGCTGGCACAACTCCATTGTACGATAGCAAAATTTCTTGCGCTTAAAGATAAAATTATTTCTTGTTATGGTATTTATTGTAAAATGTAATGTTATATGCAAGGTAGGAGAGAGATAATATAATGTTTGACTCTCATAAACTTACACAAATAAGTAGTTTATGCTAATGTAATAATGCTATAATTTCTTGCATATATTAAAAGAATTAAAGTAAATATAAACATAATATGAATGTGATATATAATAAATATGTAAATATGGATGTAATATATATTATAAAATGTGTGATATAAGTACTACAAGGAAATAGAGAATATAAATCAGATATTTAGAAATTTACATAACGTATCTTCTGATTTGTAATAGTATAATTCCTTCAGATTCATTTATAAAATTTTCCTACTGCTTAAAATGTTACAGGAGTTCTACAGGTGTGCCAAGTGGTAGTGTCAGCCAAGCAAGAACACCATGCAAACAAGCATAAAGCGTTGTGTTCAAACCCCAGGTCGGCCAATAATAATGATGATAATAATAATAATAAAGATGCAATGATGACATCATCAGAATTAGTAAGGACCTCCAAAACTTTGCTTCTCTATAAAAGCAACTATCAAAAATTATCATGATCATCTTCAGCAGAAATCTGGAAATCAATCAAAGGCTTGTAGCAACTTAGAGAATGCTTCTTCTTATGGTAGAATCTCATGAGAGCAGTAGGATTTCTGGCATTTTTATCATGCTCTGCTTCTATCCCATGATCTCCAGCTCAACAATAGCCATGAAAAATTAAGTCTGTATTTGGTGTAACTTGCCAGATGCTGGAATTAGAAGAGCAGAACTGGAGCTCTTTCAAATACTGTTTTGCAAAGATCTTTCCTTATTTGACCTGAAGACTCAGATTCCACAGCTGATTTGGAGTGTTTCCAGTATTGAGAGTCTTCTCTCTTTTGGTGGCTGAATTGTTGGAAGCAACTACAATCATGTTTTTAATGTTTGTGGCTGCCTTGGGTGAGAATTGACAAACAATGAGTCAAGAAATAGATTAACCAAAAAGTTTAGAAAAAGATAACTGGAAAATGAAATATGTAAAAGACTTTGGAAAACTCCAATATATATTCCTAAGAATATAGAAGTCTAGAAGGATGAATAAGGCATTCAAAAGAAAGACCTTGTAAGACCATAGACTCACCTCTGCATGATCATAAAACTGGAGTCAGAGTTGTGCACTATTATGCTGAGAATGAAAGGAATGAACTTGCACAGACTTAGCAAAGACTGAGTGAATTTTTGAACCGATCATTTATAGATATGTCTGTTCAATCAATAGCTTGCCCCTTAGGGGACCAAATAGAGATTAAAGTTGCAAGACGTGAAGAATAACACAGATATCAAAGTAGTCACTGAAAAGTCACTAAACAAGCAACAGCTGCTAAAACAAGCAGCAGAAACAACATACCCTGGAGAAAGGAGACTATCTGATTTACAGAATCATTATATAGTATTTTAAATGTCCATTTCTCAAAAATAAATTATGAGATCCAAAGAGGTAAGAAAATTTGATTTGTGGTGAAGAGGAATAAAACAATTGACAGAAACTCTCTGAGGAAGCTCAGATGTTAAGTTTACCAGAGAAAGACTTATGTCAATTATTTTTGTATGTTCAAAAGCCTAAAGGAAAACAGGCCTAAATACGTTACTTAAACATTAAAGGAAAACATGCCTAAATAAGTTACTTAAACATTTAAAAGAGTTATGAGGGTGGATTTCCTAATTCGATAATTTGAAAGACACCAAAGGGAAAATTTGAGTTGAAAAGTACAGTTACTGATATGAAAAGAAATCACTAGAGATGGTCAACAACATATCTGAAAAGACAGAAGAAGGAATAATTAAATTTCAAGATAGTCATTGAGATGAAACTGTGTGAGACAGAAAGAAGGAAGATGGAAGAAAAATGGATTTCAGAGAATGATGGGACAACATACAATACATCAGCTAGACCCTAAATACTATAGCATTCCAAAATGAAAGACAGTGAATAGAGCCAGAAAACATATGTGAAGAAGTAGTGCTTCATATTTGAGGAACATAATTAATTTGTACATTCACGAAGCTAAACTGGCTCCAACTAAGATAAAGTCAGAGAATTATATCTTGATGCACGAAACCAAATTCTGTTAGTTGAAAAACTAACAGAATGTCTTGAAAGTACTGAGAAGAGACATATCAAATACAAAGAATAGTACTGAGAAGAGACATTTCAAATACAAAGAATTCTTAATTAGATTAACATTTTATTTCTCATCAAAAACTGTGGGGACTTGCAGGCAGAAAAGAAAAGAGAAGTGTATACCTGCAAATTGACATTCAATAATGGAGAAGATAAGTGATCCCCAGATAAACAAAAACTTCATTTGTAAACCTCCCCTGAAAGAAATTAAGAGTTCTTTGGGTTTGCATGGAGAAACAGATAAAACCACTAATCCACAGAAATAGAAAAAGAGCATGAATATAGGCAGCTATACAGTTAAATAGAAAAGAGCATAAATGTACTTTTGTTTGTCTTTTCCCTTCTACATGATTAAAACACAATTTCCTATGACAATACTTATAAATTTGCAATATAGGAACAGATTATTTGTGATGATACCAAC
Organism: Dipodomys merriami; assembly: GCF_024711535.1. Taxonomy (NCBI): domain Eukaryota; kingdom Metazoa; phylum Chordata; class Mammalia; order Rodentia; family Heteromyidae; genus Dipodomys; species Dipodomys merriami. Next base: position 9,030,181 of record NW_027205603.1, read on the forward strand.
ATAGAGGTAGACAGAAGCTAAATTTTTGTATAACATAGAAAATAATTTGATATTAATTGAAACTAGATTGTTACAAGTGAAGATAGAAATTGAAGTCTCTGCCCCCGCCCCAGATCTCCAGCCCCACAACCGATTAAAAAAAAGAAATAAAAGAAAATAAAGAAATTGAAGTCCCCCAGACTGTTGTAAGGTCAGTAAGGTAACTCAGTTGAAAGAAACAAAAAAGCCACATTTTGCGAGGTTGAATTGGGAGTCTTTATTGGAGAGCCAGTGGCTGTAGGAAGACTTCTGTCAGAAAGACCTGCAGCCCCTCAAATACACTCAACACTGTCAGAAAACTGAGCTATGAGAGCAGGAGAGGACAGAAAGAGCAGAAAAACAATAACAAACCAGATCAACTCCAATGGAGAGCTGAAGTGGTACACCAAGGTGATTGGAGGAGAGCTAAGGAGACAGGAGACACAGGAGACATGAGGCATCATGTAGTAGCACCTGAGCTGGTCTGCGCCTAAAAAGTGTCGGAGTCAGGGGGCAGGGGGCACAGGAGACTGGAGAGTCTCCCAAGTTCAGGCACAGGACTGACAGGTCCAGTAACCTATCCTCTAAGTCCCTGCCCTTGCCTCTAGGAACTCAGGCAAAACCATCACCTGGGAAGTGGGACTTCACACCTTTTTCTATTATGAAGACAAGATGGCACCAGTTAAACCCAATTCCATATCCACCATGTGGCCAAGATGGCACCAGCTCGACACAGCCTCCCCATTTCAAGACAACATCCAGGAAACTATATTATAATAACCATAATCAGAAAGTAACTTGATTATTGTGCAAACAATTTCAAATATAAAGTAAAAGAGTAAAGAATCAAAATTATATTCTGAAAAGTATATCATAAGCAATGTTAAGTAAGGGCTATTAGAACAAAAATGACATGAAAGAAAAAAGTCAAATTGCAAAAGTTTTATCTTATCAGTAATTATATTAAAAAGGTTGACCAATAGACACATGAAGAAATGTTCAACCTCCCTAGCCATAAAATAAATACAAATCAAAACAACATTGAGTGAAGTAAGCCAGGCCCAAAGAAACATAGGTCCCATGGTTTCCCTTATTTGCAATATCTAGTATATGTATGAGTCAAGCGGAAAAGGTCAGATAATGTGATGTCAGGTAAATGAACCCTTAGATATGTATTTTAATGTTTTTTTCTTTCATGCATGTGTTTCTAAGGCATTTATAAGATTATCTCTTTGTTGCTTTGTATGTCCCTCCTCCTCCTCCTCCACAGTATAACCCCTGCTTTCACTATATTTGATGTCGGTATAACTTGTGGAAGAGATGGGGAAAAACCAGTTGTTTAAGGATACAGGAGGACCTGTTGCAACAATGAGAAGTACAAGTTGTCATGTCCAAAAGGAGCTTTACAACGTCGGTGCGGGGGGGGGGGGGGGGGGGAAGGAGAAGGATTGGGATTGGGGGGGAAGGGGGAGGCTGGGAAGGGATGTGAAGAGTAAACCAAAGGAGGAGGCTGCAATGCTTGGTAAGAAATGTATGCATTATCCTGCCCATGTAATTGTAACCCCTCTGTACAGTATGTTCACAAATAAAATAAAATTAAATTTAAAAAAAAACAACATTGAGATACCACCTCACCCCAGTTAGAATGGCTATAATCAAAAACTCTAACAACAACAGATGCTGGAGGGGATGTGGACAGAAGGGGACCTTACTGCATTGTTGGTGGGAGTGTAAACTTCTTCAACCACTTTGGAAAGTAGTATGGAGGTTCCTCAAAAGACTCCACATAGAGCGCCCCTATGACCCAGCAATCCCACTTTTGGGCATTTACCCAAATGGTTACAAACAAGACCACACTAAAGCTACCAGTATAACTATGTTTATTGCAGCATTATTTACCATAGCTAAGATAGGGAATCAACCCAGATGCCCCTCAGTAGATGAATGGATCAAGAAAATGTGGTATATATACGCAATGGAATTCTATGCCTCCATCAGAAAGAATGACATTGCCCCATTTGTTAGGAAATGGAAAGACTTGGAAAAAATTCTATTAAGTGATGTAAGCCAGGCCCAAAGAAACATAGGTCCATGGTTTCCCTAATTTGCAATAACTAGTATATGTCTGAATCAAGCAGAAAAGGTCAGATAAGTTGATGTTAGGCAAAATGAACCCTAATATATGTTTTTTCTTTCTTGCTATTGTTTCTAACATATTTACAAGATTATTTCTTTGTTGCTTTGTATGTCCCTCCCCCATGGTATAACCCCTGCTTTCATTGTATTTGATGTTGGTATAATTTGTGGAGGGGAAGGGAAAAAACAAATCGTTTAAATAAGGATATAGGTGGACCCATTGCAAAAATGAGATGTACAAGACATTATGTCCAAAAACGAACTTTACAACTTTGGGGTGGGGGGGAATAGGAAGGGAAGGGAAGGGAAGAGGAAACAAAGGTGGAGGCAACAATGCTTGGTAAGAAATGTACTCATTACCTTGCCCATGTAATTGTAACCCCTCTGTACGGTATTTTCACATTAAAAATTTTAAAAATATAAAAAATTAGTGAATTAAACTCTCCAATTAAAAGTCAATATTACTGGGAAATAATTCTTTTTTTTTAATTGTGAAAATACCCTACAGAGGGGTTACAAATTACATGGGCAAGGTAATGAGTACATTTCTCACCAAGCATTGTTGCCTCCTCCTTTGTTTACCCTTCCCATCCCTTCCTGTCACCCCCCTCCCCCTTATATCCCCCACTCTGAAGTTGTAAAGTTCGTTTTTGGACATAACGTCTTGTACAACTCATTGTTGCAATGGGTGCATCTGTATCCCTATTTAAACAATTTGTTTTTTCCCTTCCCCTCCACAAATTATACCAACATCAAATACAGTGAAAACAGGGGTTATACTGTGGGGGAGGGACATACAAAGCAACAAAGATATCATCTTATAAATATGTTAGAAACAATTGCAAGAAAGAAAATATATTTGAGTCCTTATCTTGGGGCTCAAAACCATAGTAATCAGGGCTGGGAAGGTGGCTCAGTGGTAGAGTGCTTGCCTTGTAATGCATGAGGCCCTGGTTTCGATTCCCCAGCACCACATAAGAAAAAAGAAAAAAGCCGGAATTGGCACTGTGGCTCAAGTGGTAGAGTGCTAGCCTTGAGCTGAAGAGCTGAGGGACAGCACCCAGGCCCAGAGTTCAGGCCCCACAACCGGACCCAAAAAACAAAACAAAACAAAAAAAAAAACAAAAAAACCCCATAGTAATCAAAAGAGCTTGGTACTGGCACAAGAACAGACCCCAAGACCAATGGAATAGAATTAAAATCCCAGAAATGAACCCACAGACTTATAGCCACCCAATCTTCGATAAGGAGCAAAAAAAAAAAAAATAGAATGGAAGAAAGACAACTTCTTCAGTGAATGGTGCTGGCAAAATTGGTTAACTACTTGTAAAAAACTAAAGCTAGATCCTTATATATCACTTGCACCAGAATCAACTCCAAATGGAACAAAGACCTCAGAGTCAAAGCAAACACTCTGAAAACATTACAGGATGGAATAGGAAAGAATTCTTAAAAGCTCATCTACATGACAGAATAACAGACAAGATTTTGACTTAATGACAGAAGTAAATAAAAATGAAAGGACACAAAATTACACACTTTGGGAAAAATTCTATTAAGTGAAGTAAGCCAGGCCCAAAGAAACATAGGTCCCATGGTTTCCCTTATTTGCAATAACTAGTATATGTCTGAGTCAAGAAGAAAAGGTCAGATAAGTTTATGTTAGGTGAAATGAACCCCAAGATAAGGATTCAAATGCTTTTTCTTTCATGCGATTGTTTCTAACATATTTATAAGATGATTTCTTTGTTGTATTGTATGTCCCTCCCTCATGGTATAACCCCTGCTTTCACTGTATTTGATGTTGGCCTGCTTTCACTGTATTTGATGTTGGTATAATTTGTGGAGGGGAAGGGAAAAAAAACAAATCTTTTAACTTGGGATTCAGGTGGACCCATTACAACAATGAGATGTACAAGTCCTCATGTCGAAAAACGAACTTTACAACTTTGGTGGGGGGTGGGGGGAGGACCGGGTAGGGGGTGGGAGGGAGTATGGGAAGGGATGGGAAGGGGAAACAAAGAGGAGGCAACAATGCTTGATAAGAAATGTACTCGTTATCTTGCCCATGTAATTGTAACTCCTCTGTATGGTATTCTCACAATTAAAAAAAAAATGACACACCTTCTCAATAGTAATTCAGAGAACTCAAGAGGCTATACTACCATCTGACATAAAAGGACTTTTACAGGGCTGGGAAGGTGGCTCAGTGGTAGAGTGCTTGCCTCGCATGCATGAGGCCCTGGGTTTCTTTCCTAGCACCACATAAGCAGAAAATAAAACAGGAGTGGTGCTGTGGCTCAAGTGCTAGAGTGCCAGCCTTGAGCTGAAGAGCTGAGAGACAGCACAGAGATCAGGCCCAGAGTTCAGGCCCCACAACTGACTAATAATAAAAAAATAAAAAATATGAAAAAGGACTTTCAAACAAAAATTGTTATAAAAAATAAGAGCAGTAATAATGGTGGTAGAATAATAGATACCTTGACAATTACAGAACGATTTGACAATAATAAACATATATGTACCTCATTTCACAACAGGACACAAAATAAATGAAGCAAAAGTTGACAGCATTAAAGGGGAGAAAAAGGAACAAAATATGAATAATAATATTTGAAGATTTAAAAATCTCATGGTAGTGGATAGAGAAAGTAGATAGAAGATCAAATAGAACAAGAAATCTTGCATACAAGGATAAGCCCTGTAGCCCAGACAGCTATAAAACATTCTGCATATGTGTAAATCTTCTATAGAATGACAGGGAATTATGCTCCTCTCCAGTGTACACTGAGTTTACTACAGCTTAGAGTATATCTTAGGCAATAGAACAAGTGTTGACAAATGTAAACCAACTGACATCATACAAGGTATCCTCTGGACACAATGGAATGAAGTAAAAAATTTATAAAAGAAAGAAATGTTAAGTATTGACTATCATGTGGAAATTAAATAATATATTAATACATAACCAATAAATCAAAGAAGAAATCACAAAACAACTTAGAAAATATTTTTTTTATTGTGAAAATACCATACAGAGGGGTTACAATTACATGGGCAAGGTAATGAGTACATTTCTTATCAAGCATTGTTGCCTCCTCTTTTGTTTCCCCTTCCCCTCCAGAAAATTTTTTTTTTCAGAAAATATTTTTTTTTTTTTTTTGGTCCAGTTGTGGGGCCTGAACTCTGGACGTGGGCGCTGTCCCTCAGCTCTTCAGCTCAAGGCTAGCGCTCTACCACTTGCGCCACAGCGCCACTTCTGGCTTTTTTCTTTTTTGTTTATGTGGTGCTGAGGAATCAAGCCCAGGGCCTCATGCATTCAAGGCAAGAACTCTACCACTGAGCCACCTTCCCAGCCCCTCAGAAAATATTTTTTAAAAATGATTTGTAAGAAAACTTTCAGCTTAACAAAAACCAGTAGTAAAATATCCTGAAAGCTAAAATCATAATAACATTGAAAGTATTGGGGCTGGGAATGTAGCGTAGTGATAAAGTGCTTGCCTAGTATGCATGAAGCCCTGGTGTGATTCTTTAGCACCACATAAGTAGAGAAAAAGCTAGAAGTAGTATTGTAGCTCAAGTGACAGAGTGCTAGCCTTGATCAAAGAAGGTCAGGGACAGTGTCCAGGCCCCAAGTTCAAGCCCTAGGACTGGCAAAAAAAAAAAAAGAAGATACTTTTGGAACTTATGAAAATGAAAATGAAAACAAATTATACCAGAACTTATGATCTGCAGCAAAAACACACTCAGAGAAAAAAAATTATAGGTATAAATATCTACCTTAGAGAAACAGAGATCAAAAATCAATAACCTAACTTTCCACAGCAAGAAACTAGAAAAGTGTAAGCTAACTAAAAAGAATCAGAGAATGGAGGCTTTAATAGAGATAAATGAAATAAAAATTAGAAAAACAATTGAGAAATGTTAAAAACCAGAAGTTTTTTGAATAACCAATAAATTCAACAAAACTTTACCTTAAATGAACAATAGAAAAAGAGAGAACACCAAAGTTATTAATATGGGAAATGAAAAATATGATTATACATTATAGAGATTACTATATCTTGCAAAAGAAAAAATCAGAAATACTATGAACAATTTATGTGAGCAACTTATAGAATAATAGGTACACATTTCTAGAAAGATTCAGAATATCAAAAGATTAAAATTAGCAAAGTTTTAATAATCTGATCAAAAGTAGAGACAATTTAATTTAAAAAAATCCCCTGCTGGGTTCCAGTGGCTCATTGCTGCTTGTAATACTAGTTGAGATCTGAATATTGCAGCTCAAAGCCAGCCCAGGAAGGAAACTTTATCTCCAATTTATCATCAAAATGCCTGAAGTGTAGCTTGGTTTCAATTGGAAGACCATTAGCCATTAGGAAAATAGCTCTGGGACAGCATCCAGGATATGAGTTCAAGCTCACCCTAGGACTGTCACAAAAACAAAGCTAAACAAATAAAAAACATTTCTCATTACACAAAAAACAACCTATACCCACATAGATTCTCTATGGAAAGATCAAAGAGAATTTAGCCTCAATTATTCAAATTCTTCCAAAAAAATACAAGAAAACTATTCTCCTCATTCTAGTCTGTCTTACTCTGTTAATGAAACACAAAACATTAAAAGAAAAGAAAAATACCAAATAATATTGAAATATGGAAATAGATAAAAAGATACTGGACAAAGAGTTAGATTGCATGACCAAATATAACTTATTTCATACATACAAGGTTAATTCAACAAAACAATCAATCAAAGTAATATTCCATACCAACAGGAGAAAGAATAATAAATACAGAATCATATCAGAGGATACAGAAGAATAATTTACAAAATCCCGGTAGGACTTAGAACTAAAATACTGAATAAACTAGAATAGAAGAAACCTTGCATGACCTGAAAAAGAATGTCAATAAAAAACCCACAGCTAATATGCTAAGTGGTTAAAAAACTAAAATTTTCTAAGATTAAAAAAGCAGGAAATGGACTGGGAAGGTGGCTCAATGGTAGAGTCCTTGCCTTGCATGCATGAGTCCCTGGGTTCGATTACTGAGCACCACATAAGCAGAAAAGGCTGGAAGTGGTGCTGTAGCTCAAGTTGTAGAGCACTAGCCTTGAGCTGAAGAGCTGAGGGAAAGCACCTAGGCCCAGAGTTCCCGTCCCACTATCGACCAAAAAAAAAAAAAAGCAGGAATGTCCACTCTGAATGTATCTATTTAACATTGTACTTGAAGCTCTAGAGTAATTAAACAACATACTAAAACAAAAGGCACCTATATTCAAAATGATGGCTTTAAGAACTACATTTGTAGAGAAGCAATCTAGTTGAAAAACCACTCCAGGATGAAGGTCCTTCATCCAATCTGGTGCCTGCACATGTGTGTGCACCGCCACCCCCACATACAGCACGAGAAAAGGCCATATGAGTTTACAACCAAAATAACAATAATGATAAATAATTAATAATAATATGAACAAAAGGTAACGCATAATCCTTTTTTAAATTGAGCTCTTCATTTTCATTATTCATAATCTCTCCAAATGAGAATAACCCGTGTTCAACAATTGACATACATTCATTTCTATCTATAATTTTATATTGTATATCCATCCAATGGGATATCATTTGGAAATTAAAAAAAGAGTCAAATGCCCATACATACCTCAACGTAACTGAACCTTGAAAACATTATGACATGTGGCAGAATATCCACACAAAAGGCCACATCTTGCATGCTTCATATGACACATCCAGGATAAGCAAATGCATAGAGACAGAAAGTAAATCAGGGCATTCTGAGTAGGAAATGATGAAAATGTTCTGGAATTATATGACAGTTCTGGTTTGCCTTGCTATGGGTATATTGAAATTCACTGGGTTGTGTACTTTTAAAGGGTGTCTCTTAATCCATGTGAATTCCATCTCATTGAAAATTTCCTACAGATGACAATCCAAGAGAGGAAATTCAGGACAAAGAGAATCAAGATTCAGCTCCTAGTACCAGCCATGGGGTGGAATTCCAGCAGCTGCTTGCTGCTCATGTATCTTAGAGCAAGTACCCTGGAAGGTCCAGCAAATACCCTGTTAGCCCCTGGGGCTAACGCTTGAGAAATATACTTCCTGTGGTTCAGATATTCTCATCCGTTCAGAAAAATCTGGACAACAAAGTCATTCACCATTTCAGCCCTTTTCCACAAAACCCATAACTATGTTATGTACAGTGTATTCTCTTAATGTGTTTATTTCATTTCTTAATTCCTTCAGCACTTGCAGTATGCTTGCCCAATCTCCTGATTTCCCCCAAAATGCAAGAGTTATCTTATCTTTGAGTTCAATCATTTTGAAACACTTCTTTCTCGCCTCTTCAAATTGACTGGGTTGAGAGCGTGGCTCAAGTGGTTCAAACCCCATTGTAACCAAAATGATGAGGATGAGGATGTAAGCTAATAGTGAGCAATTCCTTTTTATTAATTTCTTTTCTACTACCTTCAATTGCTCATTTTGTACATTTACTTATCAACAAAAGCTTTAACCTATTAAGATTGAAAAACATAGCTATATGTGTCATTATAACTTAGTATAAATATGTCTAATAGAGTTTTCTATATAACACTGATACTAAATACCATAAATATTTCTGCATGTTATATGTTCTCATAATAAAATGAGATGTTAGCTAATAGGTAAATTGTTTAAAAGCTTATTTGATCCTCAACTACCCTATTCATAAGATTTTTCTTCTTGAAACTACAAAGAACAAAAAGCTGAAATATCCATCAACAATAAGATAAATACCTTGGTTGACTCTGAGGGTAGATAAGCCAAGATGAGTAAGTGAGTCTTGTCACCTGAGGGCTGAATCTAAGCAACACACTAGTAGCTATTGCTCTTCATCAAATTGCAATCACAGAAACTTTCAAAACATCTTGTTAAAGTGGACAAAATAATTTCTTGAAATAATCACTTCAAAACATACAATAGGGCTGGGAAGGTGGCTCAGTGGTAGAGTGCTTGCCTTGCATGCATGAAGCCCTGGGTTTGATTCCTCAGCACTACATAAGCAGAAAAAAGCCAGAAGTGGCGCTGTGGCTCAAGTGGTAGAGCATAAGCCCTGAGCTGAAGAGCTGAGGGACAGCATTCAGGCCCAGAGTTCAGGCCCCATGACTGACAAAACAAAAAACAAAAACAACAATGAATCCAACATACTACTCAGTCTATATAACATTTGTTTGTTGTTGATAATGTTTTGTTGTGCACTCCATACCTCCCCCCCCCCCTCAAAGCCAGCAGTGTTAATTCAGGAGAGCAAGCAGGAAACAATATCGATAGAGTTGGAGGTGGGATGAGAGGGCTAATCACAATTACCTTTATACAAATAAGAAGTTAGTAGGATGAATAAAAAAAATCTCTCTGAAAATAAGAGTTGGCAAACAGGCTTGAAATCTGTAGAGATACTGCCCAGGTCTACTGTCTGTTCAAAGTTCACATCTGTAATTCTGTAATTAGGAGGCTGAGATCTGAGAACTCTGGTTCAAAGCCAAACCAGGCCAAAGAGTCCAGGAGACACTGATATCTAATCAAACACCAAAATGCTGGAATCAGAGGTATAGCTCAAGTATAAAGTGCTAGCCTTGAGCAAACACACACACACACACACACACACACACACACACACACACACGCGCACACACACACACACACACACACACGCACACAATTTCTGTGGTAAGAATGGTTCCGATATATGATTGTAAAGGAGAGTGCGCCTTATAATTCCTAATCCTTTCCTTGTACAAAAAGTACATACTCCTCATTTATAATTGCTAACTCATTTGTTTCTTAGAAAATTAGCTCAAATTAAGGCACTGAACAAAAACAAACCACCTATTCCTTTCCTGTATTTAAGAAGCAACAAACTCTACTTATTAGAATATATATCTCCCATGTCAGAAAGAAGATGATGAAATGTTTTCCACAAAGACGTCTCAAATTTGTCACTATGAAAGTGAAACTGATACTTCCACTGTGGTGAAATGCTTATGGCTGACCCAACAATTTAGGCCACAAAGAACACCACTTTCAATTAGCCAGAATTAGATGAGTAATCAACTCTTTCCATTTCATTTTGAACATAATGTCCTATATAATCTTTTATTTGATATTTGCTAGAATGTAAAGGCCAACTACATATTCACCAATAATTTATCAGTCCATATTTAAGGCAAAGCCTAGCAACTCAGTTCTTACTTAGTTTTGAGTACTTGACCGACCATTGCACAAGGCTGAATTCTGCTCACTTGAATTCCTTCCCATACTTCATGGCTATCTGTGTGTGCAGCTCTTCATAGTATAATTAAGACAGGAACAAAACCATGCAATTCAAATAGGTAAGTGAGATAGACTAAAATGTACAAGTCTACTCAGGCTATCTCTGAGTTACCATTTGGTTTCCTTTCAGTTCGGGGTCATATACTTCCATATCTATCTTTATGTTTATATTTCCATATATATGAATTTATATTTCTAAAAATATAGAGATATAAATATAGAGGTAGAGATAGATGGAAATATATAGGTCAAATAGATAGAGATAGAAGATAGGGAGACATTTATATATCACATATGCATATATATCTATCTAGCCAAGATCAGGAGGGCAAAGCTTCACTGATAACAATATAGAAAGTGAACACTGCTAATTTGCATATATGATAATGAAGGAGGAAAAGGAAGAAAATGTTAGCAGATGAGGTAGTGATTTGTCACTTCCCAGAGACAGCAGAGGACTTTCCCTGCTGTAAAGGAAGGAACTACCCCAGGTTAAGGAAGAGGTCCTGTCCTGAGATGGTTACTGCTATATTCTCAATAATGTTGTACATTACAGAAAGTGGTTTGAGGGAACTTTCTACCAGCATTCTGGGAGTAGTGGCCTCACTGGTGGGTGTGAGCCACGTTTTGATTAGAAGACTCTTTGTCCAAACTTTGTGATAAACAGGTAAGTATTCTAGGTTATTCCAATTCATATATAACATGACATAAACTCAAATACTACTGGTTGACCTCAAGATTGATCAAGGGTCTTTAGGTAATACAATGTGTAGTTTTGACATACCTGAAGTGTTTACAAATAAATATTGCTTTAAAATAAAGAGCAAAGTGAGCATCATATGAGGGAAAAGCTAACTTATTAGCTTGTGTCCTATGACAGAGGCTTTCTTTGGGTAGCATATTGGCAAAGGCGATTTATTATCTGGTGCATGCACATACTTGAGAGCCTGGAATGGGATAAGAATAGTCTAAAGGAACTTTTGAACCTAGAACAGGAGCAGATGAATTATTCAATTTAGGTCTCTTTTCTCTCCAAGAAATACAAAGGCATGTCCTTCTTGTTAGGAAATACAAAAAGAAAAAAAAGAAGAAAGAAAGAAAAAGAAAAATTAAGCATACGATATTAACTCATCTGAGCTCTTGCTATGACTTTGTAAGGATCTCAGTGTCGCTTTTCCCCTGGATGAGCGAGGAGCTGAGGTTTACAGATGGAGTAAATTGCTCATTGTTGGGAAATTGAAATTCCAGCCCAGCCTGGCTGCTGGCTGGCGTGGGGAGCATGCATTTTTTTTTCTTTTTAACCATTCATGCTTTGCTCCTTTCCTTTGTATTTCCTCCTTTCCAATAAGGTTAACTATTTACAAAAGAAGATCTCCACGGAAGAGAGGTCTCGAATGGGTTAACACTAAAGCAGACCCACGAGCTGGAGGAAAAAAAAAACCCCACAAATAATAACCACTCCCAAACAATCACTCCCCCCAAAATCAAAACACAAACAAGCTAGCCGAAGCCTGTTCAAGTCCCCGCGGAGGACATTCCCTGGGCCTCCTGTTCCTTTAAACTCTGACTTTCACTCCACCGAGCCCTGGGAAGGGAGGGTTGGTGGCGGGGAGGGGGGGGGGGACCTCGCTGCCCCGGCCGCCGGCCAGCAACCCGGGCGCGGGTCTGGGGGGTCTTCGGCAGCTTGGGTTTGCTTTCTTCACACCCCAGTCACATCCAGATAGAACTCTCCCGGAAGAGACCGAAAGAGAGATCTGTAATTAACCCGTTGGCGCCCGGAAAGCCCCCCGCTGGCGTGCTGTTTCCCCCCCCCTTCCATTCCCGGGCGCTGGGCCCCGCCGGCCTCGGCCCTGCCGACCGGCACGCGGGAGGGGCGGGGAGCTAGGTGGGCGCGGGTGCGGCGGGAGCGCGGCTCTGGCGCGCAGATGGCGTCCTGGAGGCGCGGAGGTGCCGCCCGGGGTTCTCCTCCTCCTGGCGATCGTGGCTCGCCGAGTGTGAGTGTGTGTGTGTGTGTGTGTGTGGACGGGGTGTCCAGGCGTTCCCGGGGCGCACGAAGCCCGGCTTGCCCTCGCACTCCCCCCCCGCACCCCCTTCCTCCTTCCCCCAGCCCGGCTGGGCTCTCCGGCTTGGCTCAGTCTGCGGCTTCTCGGCTCAGCCGCGAGGAAGAGCGCGCAAGCCTTTGGACAGGTCGGTGCTGGTGGCGGCTCTGGGGAAAGGAAGGTGGGAGAAGCCTGGAGGAGCGAGCGAGCGAGCGAGGGGGAGGGCGGGGGGGACGGAGGGGGGAGAGGGTGTCGCGGCGGCGCTGGCGAATCGCGAGGCGCCTTCCCTCCCGAAGTGTGGAGCTCCGGGGAGCGCGGGGGAGCGGGGCGGCCGCGGCGGCGCCTCCACCGCCACCAAACTTGGGGTTCGGCTGGGAACGGGGGTGTGTGTGCTTGGGAGGAAGCACCGCTTCAGCCTGACCAGCCCTCCCTCTTGTTGTGTTGTTTCTTTGGATCGTGTTCTCTTTCCTGCCTTCGGACCTCAGCCTGCGGCCACCCCAAACCTTCCTCGGGCTCGGCTCTCCTCGCCCCCGCCCCGGTGCGCAGCCAGGACGCCCCGGACGCGCGCCCGGCGTGGGGCGAAGCAAAGAAGAAAAACTTGTCGGAGGGGTTTCGCCAGCTCCCACCCTCCCCTTTTTTTTTTTTCCCTCGCCAAACCCGAACCTCGGGCCGGGGCCATCCCACGACGGGGAAAGTTCCCCGGGCGGGCTCTGGCTGCTGGGATTCGGACGAGGCACCGGCCGTCGGCTGGTGGAGTCAGATCTGTTTTGGAACCAGTGGCTCGGATCTCGGGCACTCGGAGTCACCGTCTGCGGACACCCGGGGGGCGGAGAGGGAGGTCTGCCCGTGCGGAACGCAGAGTTTGTGATCCCGGGGCTGCCAGGGGCCTTTTCCTCTCCGCCAAGGTTGTTGTTTGGCCGGGGGCGGGGGGTGAGCTGGGGGGCGAGCGGAGAAGAAGACGAAGAGCCGCGGAGGTCCGGGGAGCAGTCGGCCGCACTCTGCCTCGCCTTCCCCGGCAGCTCGGCGCGCCTCCCTCGGGTGAAGTCCCAGGGAAATCTGTATTTTTTTTTTTTTAAACCAAAGCCTTCAGATCCCAACGAGCGACGCCTGTCCCCGGAGCTCAGCCAAGTCGCCCCCATCCTCCCCGGGATTCCCCCCTCGCCTTCCCGCTCCCGGGAGCTCACTCAGGACGCCGGGAAAGGACTTGGAGGGGCCCGGGAGGGAGGTCGCGGCAGCAGCATGGCGCGGTTCCTGAGGGCCGAGCTGGCCGCCGCGGGAGTTGTGTTACTTTGTCACTTCTTCGGCGACCGCTTGCAGCTGGCCGGAGGGGCGTCGGGAGAGCGGATCGGGGGTGAGTACCGCGCACTTGGCGCTCGGGGATGGATTTGTGTGGATCGCGTTGGCACCCCCATGTCCTACAACCCCCCCCCCTCCGGCGCCTTGCGCCTCACCCCTCCGGCCCTGGGGAAAGTTACTGCAATTGTTCTTTGGATAAACTTGACAAGGGGGAGAGCCTGGTGGGCTTTCCCCAAGCTTTGGTGGTGGTGGTGGTGGGGGGAGCTTCCTTCACCTGGGCGCCAGGGGGTGGCACTGTCACCCTCCCCCCCTAGAAATGCCCAGAGGATGCTACTGGGTAGCTGGCCACCCCGCGCGGTGCCTGCCCCGGGTTTCCTTTAAGCCGGTGCGTGTCTAGGTTGGTGTGTGCGTGTGTGTATGTGCGTGTGTGTGTGCGCGCGTGTGTGTGTGTGGAGCCGGGCAATGCAGGGCTCTCCCCACAACGGGAGACATTTCCTTGTAGTTGCCCGTCGTTTCCCCTCCCCCCCCCGCCCTGGGTGAACCCCACCAGCCCCTCTGCCTGCCTGGGGTTTGGCGATGTGCGGCGGGTGGGAGCGGCGGCCCCCCCCCCCCCCCCGCGATGGGCCGGGGCTGGGGAAGGCGCTGGCGGCGCGCTCTGGACACCCGTTCCCGGTCCCATTGTCCACCCATCGGCTCTGCAAACAGGTCCGAACGTGCCCAGGATCCTCAGAGTTGCCCTGACGTTGTACCCCCCTGCCCCCCTCCTCCTCTGGGATGTCCCCGCCACCCTCCCCCCCCACCACCCCGGGTTCGCCTTCCGCCCGCCCTGGTGGCCGCTCCTCTCCCAGGTGTGCGCTGGGCCGGGTTGAGCCTCTGGTCCTGGTGGGTGCCCGCTGCCCTCCGAGGACCCCGCCCACTGCACGCTCCCCGCCTGCTTCTCAGGTCCGCCCTGCAGGGAAAAGTGAAGGGGGAAACAGAGGCAGAGACAGACAGGGACAGGCATTTGTAAACTTCTTTAGACTTCCAGAGCGAGCGCGCATCACCTGTAGAGAAAAGGAAAACGACAGGAAAACTTCTCGGTTAGAGTATTCAGTCAGGGGTGTGTGTGTGTGTGTGTGTGTGTGTGTGTGTGTGTGTGTGTGTGTGTGTGTGTGTGTGTGTGTGTGTGTGTGTGTGTTCAGTCAGGGGTGTGTGTGTGTGTGTGTGTGTGTGTGTGTGATTTGGAAGAACAGGGGACAGTTGAATGAGTGTTCGGACAATACTGCATGTATCACCAATTATCAGCCCCCAGGAGTCTAAGACAGCTTTACCTGGGGGATTCCAGGTAAAGGTGAGTCTCCAAGGAAATCCGAGAATGAAATTTTACCAGGTCGAGACCACTGGGTCTGCCTCTGGAGTAGAATTTTAAAGCGAGCACATTTACTTCCTCATTGCTCTGTTTATGATTAGAGGAGTGTGTGTGTGTGTGTGTGTGTGTGTGTGTGTGTGTGTGTGTGTGTGTGTGTGTGTGTGTGTGTGTGTGTGTGGGTGGGTGTGTGTGTGTGTGTTGAAGAGGAAGGGAGGGATGATGACAGCAGTTAGAAAGCTGAGAATAAAACAGACTTTCTGGACGTTGATTCTTCCTTGTCAATGGCAGTTGTCTTGCATTAATGGAAATAATATCACTTGTTTATTTCTCTGGTACATTTCACCGGTTGAAAAAATTACTTTGGGAAATATTGCCTTTATTTAAAAGGTGTAATAGGCATGTTCATTGAATTAATAACTGAAAGAACAATTTCACAATAGGTTATGTGTGTTTGTGTGTGTGTGTGTGTGTGTGTGTGTGTGCCAAATGCAACCTAAAGTTAATTGATTTAAAAACTTTTTTGGCACTAGGAGTAAATGATGAATTTACAGTACAAAAATAAAAATGTTCAGCAAATATTTATTTTTTCCGAACATTTTCATTAATAATGCTATTTAGAATAGAATCCACAAGGCACATGCACACGCACATAGACATACATACTAAATTTTCTATTTTCATTTCATTCCAAGAATGGACATATAGTGAAAGTTTTTGCTTTGGAGAAAATTGCCAACATGCTTTTGAATGAATTCAATATATCTAGTGGAAATATTGTCTCAGAGTTGAGTAAAATTGAGTAGTTTTAAGTATCTTAGCATTTTGATAGACTTTATTATGAACTAAAGTAGCTTCCTGGATGGACATCTTACTGTGGGAAGCAATTAAGTAGTTAGCCTACTGAATAACAGGGTATAACAGGGTAAAACAAGCACAGTTATGGTTTCCATTGTAAAATGCCTTTTTAAAAAGTTCAGTATGAAGTAAAACGTGCAGTACCCTTGAAATTTGGCATGTAGCTACCAAGATTTTTGCTACAGACGTTTGGCAAAGAAAACACATCTGATTTCATAACAAGAACGTTTTGTTAGGCGTTACTTTAGTAATTTCCTGCAACTGCTTTTATTGCCACCAGAGGGCAGAGAGACTGATAATTTCTTCTATACTATGTGTTCTAGAGACAGCAGTTTATACTTAGCATATCATTTATAACATTTATGTTGATTTTTAGCTGTTATTACTCTTGTTGGACATTTTCATTGTTTTCTGCTTTTGTTGGAGTTAGCATTATTAACTTGTAGGGTTTGTTATGACATTGTCATTAGTGTAAAATTTGTCTTTATAGAGGTTGGACAAATATATTGTAATAGAAGTTGAATTCCTGAATGTTTTCTGCAAAGAAAAAGATTTGGGTCAAGTTACTGCACAAATGACAGATTGATTATTTTTATCTATCAATGTCTGTGATTCTATACAATAATATTTAAATAGGAAATGTGAGATATTTTTCCTTTAGAGAATAGTTGCAAGTTTGAGCCTGAGTTCTTCAGTTTGGTCTGAGACTTAAATATGCTCTAGAATATCTATACCAGAGCTAAGAATGTTCAATCATGCAGGTTTAGAATGATTATAGTCAGGACACTCTTCCCCGTTTATTTAGTTTGGATCTCTGGAGTAAATATATATTATCAGGGCCTATTCCTCTTCAGGGAGAATGGGTTTGAATATGACTTAGTAATGGAGACAGTAGCTTTCTTCAAACAGATTTGTTCCCTGAACAAATAAAATATTTCCATACTGAGGTGCAGGAAATGTGTGTTAACATAATTTTTCCTAAGTTTGTTTTTCTTTCTAAATGATGTCTCTTACTGCACAAACATATTTGAGAAAAGGAATGAGATGATCAACAAGTGTTTTATCTAACGTCATGAGACCTAAAGTTTTCAGCCATTTCCCCACCATAGGAAAGTTTCTGTTTCCAGGATGTCAAAACTATGGCTACATGCTCTCCACAACTTCTCCTCTGTGTTCTGGAGATCTCTCGCTAAGGGTTTCCTGAGTATGAGTCACTTCAGAACTCTCCTGACTACTCTGAGAGTGTTCCTCTTCTTTCCACCCCTGACCTTCCTTCTCCAAGTCCATCTCTGCCCATCCATCCATCCAACCATCCATCCATCCATCCATCCATCCATCCATCCATCCATCCATCCATCCATCTATCTACATTTTACCCTTTTGAAAGGACTTTATTTCAAGTGATACTTCCCTAGAAGTGGTCCTGTCATCATGGTGCCTTCTTAAAGGCACTTAAAGGAATTGCTTGACTAGAGTTTCTGCATTTCTGCATTTCTCCCTTTGTCTTTTAGAATGGATCTTGAATTCTTGAAATCAGGGTCTGTGATCATTTATATCTGCATCAGCTGCAAGACTGGCAAAAACTTGTCAAATCGAAGGGAATGCCATAGAAGTGTAGTTCAAACTAGGTTATTGACTTGAATCTGTCTTGGGAGACTTCTTAATAATTCTCACTCTAGAAGTTTTTCAATCAGTAAGATGGAAGTGAATGTAAAAAACTAGTTTCATAGACTAATAGTTCAAAAGCAGAGCACTGAATCAAGATATTTACCAAACTGTCCTAAATCTCTGGCTATATACTTCTATCAATAGGCAAAACTTAAAAATAAAGCAACAACAACAACAACAAAAACACCAAAAAAACCTCACTCTCCACCGTTCTCCTATACTGCTTGTTTTTTTTTTTTTTTTACTACATATTCACTTTTAACTAAATTATCTTAATATCTTAAAATCTTTAATATCTTAAAATACGCTATGGATAGATGATGATGATGCAGATGGATAGATGGACAGGCAAACATACATATAATACATATATATCCACCTTCCTCATCAACATCTATTGTATATATAATCTATAATCTATATCTATAATCTATAACCTATATGGATTATATATATATATATATGATAGCTGGAATATATACACAATGAGGGGAATGCCATTTATTTTCAGCAGATGTATAAGCTACTGAATAATTTTGTTTCTTTGTGAAATTCCTTTGGATCTGAACCATCCTGAAACATGCTATCAGCTTACATTTTAATAACTTAAGCTTTTACAGCTTAGTCTTTCGGAATTTGTTTCGGTGACTATTGTAAGGCTGTGGAAGAGGATGTGTGCCACACATTACTCTCAGAAGAGCTAGAAGAAGTAATGTGGAGATTCAGATTTGCTGTAATACTTAATGTTTCTTCTTTGAACCGATTTGTTTTGTTAATACCTTCTAGACATATGACTTCATTTGTGTGTGTGTGTGTGTGTGTGTGTGTCTAGAGATCAAACTTATGGCTTGTTACCTTTTAAGAGGTGGATTTTTGAAAGCCTTCTACAAGTTGACATATCTTCTGGCCTCCATTTTTGCACTAGTTTACCTATGCTTTTTGTCTTACTGTTCCTATGTGCTGTGGTTTACATGCAATTTGTTCCTTCCAAACTCATACTGAAATTTGGTCCCTGCTGTAACAATAATTGAGAAATGGTAGAGTCTTAAAGAATGATCCGGTCACCCAGGCTCTGGTGGCTCATGCCTGTAATCCTGAGATCTGAGGATCGTGATTCAGAATCAGCCTGGGCAGGAACATCTGTGAGACTTTTTTTTTTTTTTTTGTCGGTCGTGGGGCTTGAACTCTGGGCCTGAGTGCTGTCCCTCAGCTCTTCAGCTCAAGGCGAGCGCTCTACCACTTGAGCTACAGCGCCACTTCCGGTTTTCTGGAGGTTTATTGGAGATAGGAGTCTCACGGTCTCTCCTGCCCGGGCTGGCTTTGAACCGCGATCCTCAGATCTCAGCCTCCTGAGTAGCTAGGATTACAGGCGTGAGCCACCAGCGCCCGGCCCATCTGTGAGACTTTTATCTTAATTTAATCACCAGAAAACTGAAAGTGGAGCTATGGCTAAAAGTGGTAGAGTACTAGAGTTGAGCAAAAGAGCACAGTGACAGTCCCCAGGCCCTAAATTCAAATCCCATGACTGACCCCCACCCCCACCTTTCTCCCCCAAAAAAAGAAAAGAAAAGAAAAGAAAAAGAGTGATCAAGTCAGTAAGAGGACTGAGTTCCTCCAAGGACCAAGGGCTGAGCTAATTATTTTAAGAGCATGATGTTAGAAAGCCAGGCCGCCACTCATAGTTTATTTTTTCTTCCTCTTGGTCTTCTCTTTTTCCTTTTTGTTATAACACAGTATAAGATCCGCACCAAAAGCCAGCAAGAGGTCGTCAACATGCACTTAGATTCTCAGTCTCCAGAACTACAAGATGTATAAACTTCTTTCCTCTATAAATCAGCTAGACTCAGGTATTCTATTACATCAACACCAAACGGACTAAGATGCTAGCTTTTAACAATGAAGATTTTACCTTGTATTTATTTCAGAAATGAGGAAAGAAAAGGTAAATAAAATCTAATCACTGTCATACTTACAGATATATATGAATAAGTTGTTTTTTGGCTTTCTCTTAATCTGGTGAATTACAGTCCTTAGGTTGTGTTTTCTGTACATTCTTCCTATGGTTTGATTTTCTGTAGAGCACTCCATTTGGAGAGGCCTTTCTTTTCTGAGGTTCTCATGCTTCCCCCCCCCCCCCCAAGATTCTTCTCAACTCAGTAGTTAACAGAGAATGAGTCTTAGTAAGGATGTGATTATTAAGATGATCCTTATACTATTGATGATGTTATGCACTACCTGTGTAAATTACCACAGGAGGATTGCAGAGAATAGATGCATGCCTAAATATCCCACTTCCTGTTTAGAGGCATGCAGTGAACACATTTCATGTTTGTTCTTTTGTGTATTTTTGTCTTCCTTTCCTTAATTAAAAAGGTGCTGTGATACGGACTGTGGATACAGATTGGTATATGTAAGCAGAATGAAAAGTCTTGTATACAATTAGCATAGACTGTTAAAGACTGCCTATCTGAACACAGAATCAGACTTGAAACTGATTTGAATCCTTTCTGCTAATGGTGATTCAAGGAGATTTAAGCACTGGTAGCTTCTTTTACCCAATAAACTAAAATAAGCTTTCCTCATTTCTGCTTCTTGTAACAGCAGAAGAGTGGCCCTTGATTTTTGTCAAAATGGGGCCATTGTGTACTTTTCTCCGATTTGTTTTGATTTGGATGATTCTGTTTACTTTTGCTGATCCTAATTCTCCCACTCAGTTGATTTGTGCAATCTTCCTTGGATGGATAATTAATGTTGTTATGAGCAGGGTGGTCGGGGTGTCTTTGTATACATCTCTTCCTGTTTGGGCAGTTTCTTAGCTTACATGTAGAACTAGCATTCATGGATCTTTTAGGCTTGTAAATGTTCGGCTATAAAAAAGAATCCCTGGGGTTAACCCTGTTAAGAAATACACTTCAAAGATAGAAAAAGGAAAACCAAAATTACCCCTGTACTGATATCACGTGGTCTTAATTACTGTAGCTTTACAAAAACTCTTTGTATCTGATGAGACAAACCCATCCTCCTTGTTCTTGGGTTTCATATGCTTCCTGTCTCCTTGTAGAGTCTTTGCTTTTTCATATCCATTTTACATTATGTGTTTCAGGTTTTGCTAAAACTTCCTGTGAACTTTTGGCTGAAATCTTTTTTTTTGGGGGGGTGCGGGGGGGAATGGATGAAATCTGTTGTCAAAAGTTCAATCTCTAAATAACTGAGAAATGATGTAATTTCTTTTCCTAAATAGATAGTAGCCAGAGCAAGTACCATAGCACTTCATAAAAGTTATTAATAGTGACTATTTAGCAGTGACCTTTTGCTGTTGAAATGACATCCCCAGATCGAGCGTTAGTGTTATTTCCTAATTGCACTGTCCAATGCACCAGACACCATAATTGTGGTTGATAGGAACTGCATAGGGGATCATAAGTTAATTAAAATTAACAGCTCAACTTAGAGAAGGAATGTTCATTTCTAACTTCTCAGGAACCACCCCAAGGGAGGGAGGGGTGAACGCCTAGAAAAGAACACATGGGCATGATGATATTTATGTGTTCCTTGAAGAAACTTATGTCTGGTTTCTAAACTTCCAACTGAAAGTTTGCTTTATTTTAACAAACAGCTCTGCTGAAAATAGTAAAAATCCCCTAACTTTAGATTTCTCCTTCATGCTTACCCATTAACAAATTAATTTCAACTCAAGGGGAGATGTACATTGAAAAAGAGTAGACTTGAAAAATCGCTACCATTCTGAAGATAATAGAATTTATCATTTTATTTAGATGCAATAGAAAGTTTGAACTTCTTCATATCAGCACAGTTTATGACTGGCTGTTTCTCTAAGATGCATGCACAGTGATCTGAGCGTTTTTTAATCAGAAGTAATTTGGACAAGCTGGGCAGCCGGTTTTAATTCTTTGTTGTTTAGCCTTCATTATCTTTTTAACATCTGTTGCTCATTTCAGATATTTTTGAAAACAAGCATGATTCAAAGTCATTC
The DNA here is from genome assembly GCF_024711535.1 of Dipodomys merriami. Lineage (NCBI taxonomy): Eukaryota > Metazoa > Chordata > Mammalia > Rodentia > Heteromyidae > Dipodomys > Dipodomys merriami. The sequence continues at coordinate 9,051,871 of NW_027205603.1, forward strand.
TGCAGATGATAATCTCATTGTCTGGACATTGCAAAACAACCCTATACAGGAAATCAAGATTTGAGCAACCTCAATTTTGCCAAATTGTTTTTTGAGGGGGAAAAAAAAAAACAACCAAAAACATTTGCTGAGGAGACACAGCCAATAAGGAGCTGAGTTATTAGCGAGATAAGCACTGGTATGTGACTTTTGATGGCTTGTCTCTGTCTTTACTTCCCTTAAAACTCAGCCACCATTCCATTTTCCCCTGGTTTACTTCAATAGAACCTGGGTTACTTTTAAAACCCTTGCTTCCAAATTTGTCCTTCTAAAACTCAATCTTCATTCCAAAAGATTTTTTTTTAAGGATCTTTATATCTTTATATATTTATTTATTTATTTTAGTTTCTTTTGATGTACAGAGGGGTTACAGTTACCTAGGTTAGGTAAAGCATACCTTTCTTTTTGAACAGTATCACTCTTCCATCATTCTCTCTTAGTTTTTCTCTCCTGTCCCCATCCACAAGTTGTATAGTGCATTTTTAACATTTTAGCTCACAGCACAGATTGTGTACATTGATTGCAAAAGGCTGTTTGTACTGTGAGAGGTTCGTGACCATCTGAGAATGGCCCACACTTTGTCACTGCTTCTAGGTACAGGAAGCCATCTTTGAAATTTTGTTGAGGGGCTGGGAAGGTGGCTCAGTGGTAGAGTGCTTGCCTTGCATGCGTGAGGCCCTGGGTTCGATTCCTCAGCACCACATAAGCAGGAAAAAAAAGCTGGAAATGGGCTATGGCTCAAGTGGTAGTGCGCTAGCCAAGCTGAAGAGTTGAGGACAGTGCCCAGGCCCAGAGTTCAGGCCCCACGCCCAGACCCCCCCCCCAAAAAAAAAATGTCTGACTGAAATTTTGTTGAATGATAGAATCTGAGACTGTGTCCAGATTTCTCACTAGGTCAGATTTTTGTTCATGCTTTCTATGTATCCCTTTGGATACTTTTCCCAAACTAAACATTCTTAAATGACAATCTGGATGTTGACAGCCCATACCATACCTATATGAGTAGCTTGGGATAAGCTACTCAGGAGGCCTGAGATCTTAAAGATCATGTTTCGAGGTCAGCCATGGCAGAGAAATTTGCTAGACACAATCTCCAGCATAATCAACACAAAACAGGCCTGGAGGTAAAAAGTGCAAGGGTCTGAGTTCAAACCCTAGTCTCTTTCCCCTAAATAAATAAATTAATAGTCAGTGACAAAAAAGAATTGTATAAACAAGCTAGAGGTTGAGTGACTGATACAAAGTAAGGGAAACTGTCTCATGTATTTCTGAGGAATCGAGAGCCTGTTTTTTATTTTTTTTATTTTTTTTTATTTTTCTTCAGTCTTGGGGCTTGAACTCTTAGCCTGGGCGCTCAGTTCTTCAGCTCAAGGCTAGTGCTCTACCACTTGAGCCACAGCACCACTTCCACTTTTCTGAGTGGTTTATTGGAGATAAGAGTCTCTGGCCTTTCCTGCCTGGGTAGGAACTGTGATCCTCAGATCTCAGCTTCCTGAGTAGCTAGGATTATAGGCATGAGCTACTTGTGCCCGACTAAGAATCTGTTTATAAAGGATGAGATTTAGGAAGTATCCAGTTACATTTAGAAGCCATAAAGAGCAGAAGAAATAATCATCAGTTTTATAAAAAGTAATGTTAAATAGCTAAGCTTTGTAAATTTGAATAACATTTAAAAACCACAATAGGATAAGATTTTAATCTTTTATAATGATTACTAATGCAGTAACTTGGATTATCTGATAAAACATTAAAATCAGTTCTTCTCTTCTGTATGGAGAATTTGATAATTTTTAAAAGTTTGTGGATAAACAGTGAATTACATAAAAATTATAATATGAAATTGGTATAATCACCTTTCTAGATATCTTAGACCCTTAAGATACCGATTAATGGGAAGGTTTTCAAACATTTATTTTCTTTCAACAAAAGTCTAAAAGATATCAGTACTGAGCTTCATTGGGATCCACTTTGAGGAAGATAGTAAGTTCAGGTGAGCTTTGGTCAGCAGACTTCAAGTCCTCAATTATTTGCTTTTGTTATTTTCAGAGCATACTTCTCTCAACCTTGTCTTTGTTCAGCTTGGAGTATTCTACACATCATCCCATCTTCTACACTGATTGTAAGGTCTGAACATTGGATTGTTTTTGCACCATAACTCTTCTCCTCTCATAATATTAGCAACCTTCCTTTAAGTAGAAACTTCCTCCTGCTATCTAGGTTGTCTCCTGCTTCTCTTGCTATAGTGCCATACTTTCTCAGGAATATCAGCATATGTGCCAAAGATGGCTATGCATTAGATCTATTTGTCTTGCACCTCAAGTCAATTAGTCCTTCCTTGGGCATTGCATACTGTGGTGGTTTGAATCATAATTATCCCCTAAAAACTTATGTATGGAAGGCTTGGTCAGACACTGGTGGCATCATTTGAAATTGATAAAATCTTTTAGGGGTTGAGAAACCAATTGAGCAGAGTTGTGACCTTGAAGGGTATTTGGGGACCCTAGCTCCTTCTCTCTCTCTTTTTTGCTTTCTGGTCACCATACAATAAGGAGCTTCCTCTGCCTCATGCTTCCTCCATGATGTTCTGTCTCTGCATAGACCCCAAAGCAAATGAATCACGTTTCCTTGAGTTCATGTAAGGGACAAATCAGAATAGCAGGAACAGGACCTGTGGGAGGGACAAGTGTCTGTCAGAGATATGCGTGATGGGAAAGTCTCTTGGTCCACAGCATTCAGTTGTAACCTAGTTGCAAAAAAGATGTGTTGGAAGTGCTCTACCTTTTTATAAAATAATAACTATGTGGGACTTTCCAGTACTGAAAATTACGTCAGGTTTTTGTAAAAAAAAAAAAATCTGTAGAAGTTGGAAATGGCACTTTGAGGAAGCCTATAACCCAGCACTTCCCCCAGAGTGGTGAATACTGAGGTACTGAGGATGCTGTCATTAATAATGATGATCTATTAATTACTGATATCTCCACATTTCATATTGCCAGGTCTAGGACCTGTCATCTTGGATTAGTCACAATCATGTGCAATGGTGTGTTGGGGGTTTAAGAAGTCTATAGTGCAGTCAGAGCTGTGTGGGGCCCATTCACAACGAATGCCCTGAAGCAGAGACCTTGGGAGCCACACGCAGGCTCTGACTTGCATGCCTGAGTCCTGGAATGCCAAATGCTTCTCTTATTCCCTATCCTCACTCCTCCCCCCAGGAACAGCCCAGGGCAGAACTTGGATTTGAAGAACATTATTCCAATAAAACATGCATTTAAAGAACACTCAAGGAATTATGAGTATTATATTTAAAAAAAAAACCAAATTCATGTGTAAAATGAGAAGGGGCTCTCAGAAACAGTCTCATTTTCTTGGCCTGAGTTGAGGACCTAAAACGAAATTCTGCTGTGTCATCCACTCTGGAGCAAGAAAAGGATACTTTGACCTTGTTAATGAACTTGCTTCTAGAGATACAGACACCACTGTGGGAGTTGCACAACTCCCTTGGATGACAAGTGAACTTCTTAGGGAAGAAAGAAATCCTACGTGCTACCTGCAACTTAGTAAATTTATCTGAAAAGGTAAGCCATAGATGTGTGAGAGAGCATTAACAGCGATCCTGAGATTTCATCCAGGAATGGAAGATGAGACCTGCCAAAAGAGAAACAAATCCAGATCTTTTTTATTTTTTTAAGATTTTTAAAAATTATCTTTTAAGTAGTTGTACAAAGGAATTGCCATTCAACAAAGCCGTTTATGAATGCATTGCAACTTGATGAAGCTGAATCTTGAAAGCCCAGAATCATAGGGACATACCTGTGATTCTAGGTTCTCAAGAAACTGAGACCTGGAAGGTTGAGGTTCAAAGCCAGCCTGGACAGAAAAGTCTGTGAGATACTATCTCTAATTAACCAGCAAAAAGCAGGGCTTGGAGGCATAGCTCACATGTTACAGCACCAGCTATGAGTGAGAAAGCTGAGAGCACAAGGCTCTGAATTCAAGATACCATTAAAAACAAAAAAGAAATGGCAGACAAGCTAGAAGGGTATATAGACTGAGAAGAGTTTTCTAAAATGGAAACTTGGGGCTGGGAAGGTGGCTCAGTGGTAGAGTGCTTGCCTTGGATGAATGAGGCCCTAGGTTCGATTCCTCAGCACCATATAAGCAGAAAAAGCTGGAAGAGGCTCTGTGGCTCAAGCGGTAGAGTGCTAGCCTGGAGCTGAAGAGCTGAGGGACAGTGCCCAGGCCCAGAGTTCAGGCCTCATGACCGACAGATTGACAGACAGATTGACAGATAGACAGACAGATACACACACACACACACACACACACACACACACACACACACACACACACACAATAAAATAAAAATAAAATGGAAAGTTGAGTTTCTTTCTGGGCATGGGAAGCAGGCAGTTGATAGGCAGGCTGGGAATGAACTTGCCTCCAAATACAGAAAACAATGTATGGAAGAATGTTCCTAAGAACAGGATCATAGTTCTCACATAGTACAACCTACCAAAGTAGGTTTTGTTTTATCATCTATGAAAAAAATCATTGTGACATCTAACAAAAGAATTAAGAGTGATACATTTTATGTAACCTGAAGTTGTTAAACCCATGAACTCTCACAAATACAAAATTTTGTTGGAAAGAGGATTTGATCTGTAGAATTGACTGTAAGAAAAGCTTAACAGGTTCTGTTAATTTTAAATCTAGACTATAAAATGGTTGAAATGATAACCTGCATTTGAGAAAATAAGTATTTCCGATAATTTGTTCAGTCATAGGCATTTATTTCTTTTCTTTTAAAACCAGTGTTACACCTTGAATGAAATGCAATACCAACTCCATTGTTCATTTACCAATAGGAACACCAGCAAAGCAATTCAAATACTAATCTGGGAGGAAAGGTTGTTTTTCTTCTTTGTAATTTTTTTCTCCATCTTACTTCCCCCTTCCTTATTCTGTAATTATTTGATTATCTCTTGTGAAGGTGGAGTTTTATAGTGAATAAAACAGTAGCTGGTACAGATGGGTGTTGAGTAAATAGTTGTGAAGTGAAAAATTGTAAACCTTTATATTTAAAGGATAAAGAAAATATTTTTTCATAAAACTTTGAAATTCTTTTCTCATGAAGAAACAGTAGACTCTTACAAAATAGAATTATTTTATTTTCTCCCAATATGTCCAACTAGGTAAACTGGAGTTTTGACCAAAAGTTGAAAGGGCAGATTATTGTGGCGAAAATGGGAGGGGGAGGGGGAAGAGGAGGGGGAGGGGGAGGGAAAGAACGAGGGAGGGAAGGGAGGGGGGAAGATACTAAATGCAAGTTTGAGATTAAAAATAAAAGTTAAAGCCATAAACTCTTCTTATTACTAAGCTCTCTTTAAGAATAGATTAAAAATTGTTTTTATTAGTAATCGGGACATTAGATATTACTGTGTCCTGATTATTTTGTCCTCTGTGTGTGTATGTGTGTGTGTGTGTATGTGTGTGTGTGTTGTGTGTTCTCTGTGTTGGGTGTTGTGAGTTGTGATGAACAAGAACAAAGGAGTGGGAAGAAGGCAAAAGATGAAGGCTGACATAGCTTAGACCAGGTTCTAATAATTTCACCGTATTTATGAATATACTGTGTGATGGTTAGTTTGTGTTTTCATAAATTATCTGGGTCATTTCAACTTTGTAATGCTTTGCAATAACCACACCGTGCAGTATTAATGAATTTGTTTTTATAAGACATGTAGAAATGCTAAAGTAGAATACAAATGTACATTGGTCTAGCATCATCCTTCAGCTTGTAACTAAACTTGTTGGGTCATTTATCATTGTTTGTCTATTCAAATTGCTTTGCCACATGCTTCTACATAAATCAGAAACACAGACCTCTCGTTTTGCTTAGCTTAGTTCTTATTCATTTTAGATTCTGCTTAAATAATATTTAACCTGTCTAAATATTGCAAGAAGTCACTAGCCTAAGACCATTTATTTTCCTTCTCTCTCTTGCATTTTGGTAAAGCAAAGAACAAGTTAGTTATGCTTCAATTAATTAATACATTTTCTTTCTGAAACTTCCAGATTCTGAATACTGGTTTGTATTTGTAAAATCGATTATTTAATGCTTTACTTACATGAGAAATTATAGGAATGAAACACGTTTTTGGTATTTTCTATATTACTTGTTATCTTCAACTCGGTAGTGTTTCCATATCTAGAATAACTGAAAATTGCAATTAGGTGTTTTTAAGTCCCAGTAAAAAGGAGACATAGTTGCTTTTGCTTTATGTGGGTGTTGAAGCAATTTTGAAAATGTGAGCTCAATTAATTTAAGACTCTTACTTTGAGTAGTTCTTATCTAGATCTTTTGGAGCAGAGTGTTTGGGATTGTGACTATATTGGGATTTTGGAAGATTTGCATCTTTATGGTGTGAAACCAAAGACTTACCACAAAGCTCATGTGTATTAGAATATAGTCTGTGTGGTCCTATGTTGTATTTTGAATAATTGTGTAATCTCCACTTGGGTTATCATGTCAGCACTCAAATTTTTTCAGATTTTTGGAACAGTTTTAGATTTCTGATGTTTATACTAGGATTTTTTTTTTTTGTCAGTCGTGGGGCTTGAACTCTGGGCGTGGGTGTTGTGTCTGACCTCATTAGCTCAAGTTGAGCGCTCTACCACTTGAACCACAGTGCCAGTTCTGGTTTTCTGGTGGTTAATTGGAGATAAGAGTCTCATGGACGTTCCTGTCTGGGCTGGCTTTGAATTACAATTCTCATGTCTCAGCCTCCTGAGTAGCTAGGATTACAGGTGTGAGCCATTGGTGCCCGGCTGGATTAGAAATTCTTAATTTCTTAATTAATTCTTACTTAATGATCCTCTGGCCTATTATCTGTTAGTAAGCAGAACTCTGGGAAGGAATTAACTTGTCCAAGATTTCTTAAGACAGTGAGAGTAGGTAGTGTTTCTATTCTATCAATATTCAAATCTGATCGTTGGTGCTATGTCATAGCCAATAACATGGTGGTGAAATTTTGAATCTAACCATTGCCATAATTTGCAGAAATATATGTTTTAGATCATCAGACAGTTAATTTGCTTCCTTCTTCATATGCTTAGATGAATTTTATCTAGTGTATTTATATATATTAGTATTGGAATAATATAGTATTTGTATAATATTATATTATAGTATTAGTATAATAACAATAGCTTGCACTATTGTTTTTATCTTCTTTCACTGCCGTTTTACTTTTTAATATAATTATGACTTTAAAATTGTATGTATTTATGGGGTACAAAGTGACATTTAAATACATATATACATTGTATACATTACCTATTATCTTTATTTTTATTTTATTAATAAATAATAAATTGTTTTATTATCCTTTGCCTTTTCTGTATCTATTACATTTTACCTTTATTTTAATTATTAATGCATAATAAATAGTAAACATTTACATACATAATAAATATGTAAATAAATTAGTACCCTTTATTACATATAACCCCTTCTATTCAAGAGTATAAGCATTTTTTTGTTCCAAAGGAGCCTTTCCCAATACAGAACTTTATTTTGACATCACATGAAATTATGACTTATGAAAAATGCCAATCATCTTTGGGTCACTTCAATAAAAATCACTTAGTAAGACAAGTTTAATTATTTATTTGTGCAATTTCTGGGGCTTGAACTCAGGGCCTAGGCACTCTCCCTGAACTTATTTGTGCAAGGTTAGTGCTTACCACTTGACACACAGTGCTACTTCCAGCTCTTTGGTGGTTAACTGGAGATGAATCTCAGGAGCTTTCCTGGCCAGGCTGCCTTCACACCACAATCCTTAGATCTTAGCCTCCTGAATAGCTAAGATTACAGGTGTGAACCTAGCAACACATTTTTTTTTTCTGTGTACATTTTACTTTAAGCTTTAATCAGTTATTTATTACTATAATAAATACTGCAGATAGCAAACTTAAAAAGAAAGGTTATTTTTAACTTACAGTTTCTAGAGGTTTCAAACCAGTGTCTGTTGGTTCATGGCTTTTGGGCATGTGGCAAGTCAGTAAATCACTGTGGGGAAGTTGTGATGGAGCAATGTTCATCTCAGGGTAGCAGGAAGTGAAAGAGAAACAAGAAGTGACTCTGGTAGAGCCTTGCAATAATCTAACTTACTTTTTTTCTTTTTTCTTTTTTTGGTTGGTTGTGGGGCTTGAACTCTGGGCCTGAACGCTGTCTCTCAGCTCTTTAGCTCAAGGCTAGCACTCTACCACTTGAGCCACAGCGCCACTTCTTGCTTTCAAGTGGTTTATTGGAGATAAGAGTCTCACAGACTTTCCTGCCCGGGTTGGCTTTGAACCGCAATCCTCAGATCTCAGCCTCCTGAGTAGCCAGGATTACAGTTGTGAGCCACCAGTCCCCGGCTCTCACTTCTTGTTAAGTTCCACTTCTTAAAGATTCAACCACCTGCAAATGACTGGGAACTAAATTTTCAACTCATAGGCCTCAAGGAACCTTCATAATCCATACTACAGAACTTTGTAAATATAATTGTTTCTTTCCAGTGACTTTATCTAGGATGAGGAGCCAAACAATCAGGAGGTCTTTTAACTATTACATATTTAGCTCTTCTTTGCATATTTTGCTGTCATAGATGTTGGAAATTATAGTTTGGAAACTGAGTGTGATATTTATCATTCATCATGATAGTTTGTTGCAACAATTCTATTTTAAGTGATGCTACATTGATTTCCATGGCCCTTTTAACATTCAGAACTGAATACAAATAAGTGTGATATAATTTCTGATTCCAACAATCTGCTGATTGACTATAAAAGTGATGCTGGATTGGGGAGCTCATTAGTGAATCTTGATGACCTTTGATGTCATAAATTTAAGTTATAGTTTCTCATAGCAGAACTTAAAAATTGTCACTTTTAGCTTAGAAACAAAAAAAGTCTCTATCCATTTGTGGGGACCAACGAGGCTTACCAATGGCAGCGCCTTAGTGTTTGCTAAGTAAATTTTATAGATACATTCAACACAAATTTCCAGGGAACAATGTGTTCTTCAGCACGTAGACTTTGGACATATATTCATTTACTTTCTTCTCACAAGTTAAGGTTTAACCTGTATTAACATTTTACAACAATAAAAGTTGAACCAGTATTCATCTGCTTTCATTTATTTAAAATAACCACGTATATTTTTTAAAAAATTATAAACTATAATAGATTTTGCATAGGTGAGTCTGTAGAATTTCTGTATATAGGTAACTTAAAACAATAATGAAGGAATAGTTGAAAACAATAAGTAAGTTTGAGCTCCATTTCTATGGAGTATTACTGAAACTTAAAATGTTTATAAGAAAAGAACATGTTAAACATTTCTGATAAGATATACCACCTTTCATCAAATTTGAATCTTTTCTTTTCTAAATCTAATTTTGTTTCAATCATCTATCTATCTATCTATCTATCTATCTATCTATCTATCTATCTATCTATCTATCTATCTATCTATCTATCTATCTATCCATCTATCTATCCATCTATCTATCCATCTATCTATCCATCTATCTATCCATCTATCTATCCATCTATCTATCCATCCATCTATCTATCTATCTATCTATCTATCTATCTATCTATCTATCTATCTATCTATCTATCTATCTATCTATCATCTATCTATCTATCTCTATGTGTGTCTGTCTGTCTGTATCTTTAATCTTTCTATATATCTTGATCATATGAAGGATTTTTTGTGTTTTTTCCCCTTTCCAAGGTCTATCTTATACACATCAGGAGATGGCAATATTTTTGTACTGATAGTTAAAAGCTATATGTAATTGTGAAATGTTAAAATTTTGGCAAGAGAGGAATCTGGGGATTTAAATTAAATGAAAGGCTTCATTCATCTGGCTGAAGAAATGGGAGGACAATTCCATCAACTGAAAACTCAAAATTTTAAAGTATAGGCAAATGTGCAGCACCAATAAAATATAAAATTTTTAGAGTTGGAGGATCCCAGGGATATGTGGCCTAAACTCCTCATTTTACAACATTCAACCTAAAAAATTTGTGGCAATCTCATTACTAGATATGTAGTCACAAGATCAGAGCCAGAACATTCTTTCCATCATATTATTAAGTTAAATGTAGCTTGAGAACTAAGCAAGTTCACTGTCTCAAAAGAGAATACTTTGAATGGAAAAATCTTGATACTGAAAATGTAATAGAAGTAGATTGTTAATGCACCATATACATCATATTGTGCATTGAGCAATCATATGCATTTAATTCCTATTTCCTTGGAAGAGTTACCATATAAAGGATCTTCTAATTTACATGGTGCCCTGAAATTACTGAAAATAAATTATTATAAAAGGAGGGTAAATGCATAGACTATTATTATTGCAATATACCCATTGAATTTGATGGGGGAGCATATGTAATGGATATATAAATTTTGGTGAAGCATTGAACATGACTGATTAGATATGTACTATTCATGTCATTGCTATTATCAAAGAACTGATTATGACAGTGAAACAGATGTCAGAAAGCAATTACACTAAGAACAACATGATTACTGCTGCCAACTTAATTCTAGGAACCTGTCTAGAATCTTTATGAAGAAACTATTTCCCTCAGTGATTGAGAATAGGCACTGGTCAGTGTCCTTTACTCATTACAATTTATAAGAAAAATGACACTTCAGCATTTCTGATTACATGGTGCATGTGTCATCAACTTTCAACTCTTTCTAAATCTAACTTCTTTCCCAATGTTATGTACTTACTTAGGCCATACTGGGGGCCATGTGAATCAATATTTCAAAGCTTGCCTTAGGCTTCTTAGACTTATGTCTTTCTTAGATTTATAGATACTTAGTTGGACCTTTGAAATGAATAAAAATAAGTGCATATTCTTTATTTTTCAGGTAACCTAAGACTCAACTTCTCTGCTATGTCCTGACTTTCTAGGTGCTTATACTACTTCCCAATTTCTCAACAGGTGTGCTGAGCACAAAGATTTTACGAGTGTGCAGACAAATGGAAATAAATATGTAGGAATTTTTGTCTTTTTGTTACAACTTTAAGAAGGTAATTATGGTGACTTCTTGTCAGGTGAAATGTTAAAACCAAGCCGTGCAGAGTAGGAAAAAATTTATTGCAAGCAGCAGGCAAAGTGTAGTATTAAGCCTGTGCCAAGAGAAGACCAGATGTTGGCTGGGACCTACTAGGGCTCTTTCTCTTTGGTATGTCAATCATAGCGCAAGACCCTGGCAGTAAACGTTTCTGCCCAGGATGTCATACTGGATCAAAGGTGATCGAAGTAGTAGGGCTGCCTCTATGGAGGCCATTTATTGAAATCCTTCAAAAGTCAGTTCTCTTTAGTGTTATTTTCAAAATAGCCATGCCAGAACATAATCACAAATGGCATTTGATTTTATGAGTCCAGTCTCTTACTTCTTGATTGGTACCTCAATTGTAGTCATGGCAACCACCCTAAAGAGTAAAATAGAGACCTAATGCTCGTGCCAAAAGTGAGTCATTGGATCTGGTCATGGTTAAAGAGACATTTTTTTAGGGGAGGAGGAGAAAAATAATTATAGGAAGTGAGCATTAATTATCTCCTTGATTTCTGATTCTTGATTTTTCTTGATTCTGATGACTGAAGACTGAAAATGAGAGTGTTAATCAGTTTTATGTCACTACCACACATACCTGAGATGATTATCTTATAAACAGGAAGGTTTATTTTGGGTCATAGTTTGGTCTGTGTTCAGTTGGTGTTGTTTTATAGGCCTGAGATGGCCACCCATCACAGTAGGAATCATGGTAGAACAAAACTACTTTGTGCATGGCCAGGAAGCAAAAGAAAGTGAGCAGGAAATAGAGCTAGTCTCACAATCCAGCTTGAAGACACCACCAACCACCTAAACACCTCCCCTAGGCCTCATATCTTAAAGATTCCATCATCTCTCAGTAGTGCCACCTGGAACTAATTCTTTCAAGTGTCTGGTGGAGAGGGCATTCAAGATTCAAACTATAATTTTACTTCATTGCTACACTCTTAGGCAACACAAAAAAGATATTTTAAAATTTGAACATTAAGATTTGTCATGTGAAAAGGAAATCCCTATTAATATCTCATGTTTTTTTAATAAAGATTTTGATTCCCTATGACTGTCAGTTGTGCAAGCACTTGTTGAAACAGGAGTCTGTAGAATTTATAACAAATAGTTTGGAGTCCACCTTTGTGTATAGTTGTGTATAGTTTGTAAATGAAAAATAGCTTCTTTATTATAAAAGGAACATTTATGGCAATAGGGAACTAAAAAAATGATCAAAAAGAATCCAAAGGTATGTGGTAATTTTATCGATATATATATATATTATAAATTAGTGTGCACATATAGACAGGTATTCCCTCTGTTTCTCTCACACAAAAACACACAACACAGAGATGAGATTGCCAATTTCAAAAATGCAAGCCTAATTCTACAAAATGAACTCTTAATATAAGATGTGATGTCCCAGTCCAGGGAATGTGGTAAGTTGTCATGAAGTAAAAAAGAAAATAAAGAGAAGTATGGTAGGAGACAGTGCAGGGTAAGTAAATTGCAGTAGAGATTTTCAATATTTCCACCTAAAGGGAAATTTGCTTTGCATGTCTTGTGGGCATTGGATAGAGCCTGGGTATATCAATCTTATGCAGTACTAATATAGTTCTCTCAGTTGTATTTCCTTGCTCCCTAAATGTCTTTCAGGTAATTTGATAAGCCTAAGGTAGTATAGTCTGTGATTGCTAACCCATTCTAGCAGCTTTCATCAGTATATTTTACAGCCTCTAATAGAGCAATGGTTAGGAGCATTATGCTGTTTAATGTTGATTTCACTACCTGACCTCATTAACATAATTGTTCTACTTGTCACTTTGGTGGTATTGCATACATTAGAAACATCCCTATCTCACCTGGGAAAAAAATGGCACCTGCCTGGCTAATAGGGTTTTGGATACCCCCCCCCCCCCCACACACACACAACACACACACACACAATTTGAATCAGAAAAACATCAAGTATATATTTTCTTCACAATAATCTTTAGTTCCTTAATAATCTAATAGTTCCTTTATTAAAAGTTTCCCCCTCCTTTAAAATATGCATCAGGAAGAAAGATAGGATCGCCAAATACCAGGGTGTTAATCTTTATGTAGAAAATCTTGATGATAGTATTGATGATGAGCGTCTCCGGAAAGAGTTTTCTCCATTTGGTACAATCTCTAGTGTAAAGGTTATGATGGAAGGTGGTCGAAGCAAAGGGTTTGGGTTTGTATGTTTCTCCTCCCCAGAAGAAGCTACTAAAGCAGTTACAGAAATGAATTGTGGCCACAAAGCCACTATATGTAGCTTTAGCTCAGCACAAAGAAGAGCGCCAACCTCACCTCACTAACCAGTAGATGCAGAGAATGGCAAGTGTATGAGTTATGCCCAACCCCGTAATCAACCCCTACCAGCCAGCACCTCCTTCAGGTTACTTCATGGCAGCTATCCCACAGACTCAGAACCGTGCTGCATACTATCCTTCTACCCAAATTGCTCAACTATGACCTCGCTGGACTGCTCAGGGTGCCAGACCTCATCCATTCCAAAACATGCCCGGTGGTATGGCCCAGCCGCTCCTAGACCACCATTTAGTACTATCAGACCAGCTTCTTCACAGGTTCCACGAGTCATGTCCACACAGCGTGTTGCTAACACATCAACACAAACAATGGGTCCACCTCCTGCAGATGCTGATGCAGCAGCCACTCCTGCTGTCCGCACCGTTCCCCAATATAAATAAGCTGCAGGAGTCCGCAATCCTCAGCAACATCTTAATGCACAGCCACAAGTTACCATGCAACAGCCTGCTGTTCATGTACAAGGTCGGGAACCTTTGACTGTTTCCATGTTGGCATCTGCCCCCCCTCAAGAGCAAGAGCAAATGTTGGGTGAAAGGCTGTTTCTTCTTATCCAAGCCATGCACCGTACTCTTGCTGGTAAAATCACGGGCATGTTATTGGAGATAGATAATTAAGAACTACTTCATATGCTTGAGTCTCCAGAGTCTCTGTGTTCTAAGGTTGATGAAGCTGTAGCTGTACTACAAGCCCACCAAGCTAAAGAGGCTGCCCAGAAAGCAGTTAACAGTGCTACTGGTGTTCCAACTGTTTAAAAATTGATCAGGGACCATGAAAATATCTAAACATGAAAAATATCTAAACATCGAAAAACTTAAATATTATGAAAAAAATTGCAAAATATAAAATAAATAAAAAAAAGGAAAGGAAACTTTGAACCTTATGTACCTATCAAATGCCAGGTCTAGCAAGCAGTGCTAGTCCTAGATTACTTGATTTAAAAAACAACAAAAAAACTATAAAAATAGTAAAATATAAAAACAAATTAATGTTTTATAGACCCTGGGAAAAAGAATTTTCAGCAAAGTACAAAAATTTAAAGCATTTCTTTCTTTAATTTTGTTATTCTTTACTGTGAAATAGCTCAGGATGTCAGTTCTAAGTAACAAATTGATAACTGTGCGAGAAAATGTAATTTGGATGATAAAATTCTTGCTTTAATAAAATTCCTTAAACAGTGAAAAAAATGCATCAGAAGTCAGCTGAGTTGTTTATAGACGATACGTTCTGAGAGTTAAGAACCTCTACTCTTCTTATGGGTTATTATAATTAAAAAGCAAAATACAAAGCAAATTTACTAAAAAGATTAATAAACTCATGGGTGTTTAATCATGAAAGACCCCTCTAATCTGTTTCTACATGACCACCACTTACACACCCCGTACTGAGATTCTAAAGCAAATAATGTGCATTTGAATTGCCATCTGTTAAATTCTTTATAAGAGCCATCAAAGCATGCATTTTAAATAAAATGTCTTGTATACTGCGCTTCTGGAAAGACATGAATCCTAATGCATTTTCCAATAGCTAAGAAGAAAGTAAATTGTGGCTCACTCAGAATTCTCCAAAGAAACCCTAGACTGAAAACTAAATGAAATATGAGTTTTCCTTGAATCTTACAGTCCTTTGCTGTTGGCTGTCACAGACAGGTATCTTCTCAACACAGAGCATACCCTCCATACCATCAGATTACTTTCAGAAACACTTGTTAAGTACTTACAACATTAAAACATTCAGCTATTTAACCACAAACAATGCAAAGAATAACAAGACCTACCCTTTGTTGATGTATTTAAAAAAACATTAGACAATAAATTATTGGGCAAAGACATAACAAACAAAGCATTTTATGACATTAATAATAGTTACAAATAATGATATTTCCATAGTACTATGTTTTGGAACAATGGTGAGGATGATCATTCTTTTCAGAAATGATAAAGTCCAAAAGATTGCTTTTCTCTTGATCCAATACCACTATCCATAAAAATAATGTTGTTTAGGCTGCACTTTCCATCCTATCATTCAATACATATTTACTTTTTGACCTAAAATTAAAGAATTTGTAGCTGGGTTTGTTGGCTCAGCTCTGTAGTCACAGATGGGAGTCAGGAGTGTGAGGCTCTTGGTGAAAACCAAAATAAGGCAAAATTGGCCGGGATGTGGCTCAAGTGGTAAAACCCCTGCCTGGCAAGCATGAGGCCCTGAGTTCAAACTCTAATACCATCAAACCCCCAAAAATTAATTCTTGGGATTTGTATTTTTTCAAGTGTGTTTTTTATACTTATAATTGTTATTTGTTGGTAAAGATTCCAGTTCTAGAACTCGCTCTACTAGGCCTGCTTGGCTTCAGGACTCATCCATCTTCTCATAGCATGATGGTGGGAAACAGCCCTTGATGGAGCAAATGACTGAGGCAGAGAGCTGAGGATGCTATGTTTTCTTTTCGCTCTTTTTCCTTTGTCCTGAAGAAGCTCCATTAGTCAGCCCTGGCTGAATACTCATGACTATGGAAGAAAGGCTTTAGTGGACACCTTTATCCTGAAATAGCTTTATATTTAAACTTAGAATTACAAGTGAAGTTTGAATCAGACTAATAAAAAAGTTAACCTGAAAGTCTTATTACAATGTGGTCCAAGAAGTCACAGCAGCAGCTTTACTTCAGAGAGCTTTCACGAAATGCAAAAATCCCAACAAAATCCAGTCACTCCAGAATCTGCTTTGTGGAAAAAAGGTTGGAAGTGGCTGGGTAGTGGTGGCTCACACCTGTAATCCAAACTACTGAGGAGGCTGAGATCTGAAGATCAAAGTTTGCCAATCTAGGCAAGAAATTCCATGAGACTCTTACCTTCAATTAACCAGCAAAAAGTCACAAATGGAGTTGTGGCTCAGTGATAGAGCACCAGCTTTGGGTGCAAAGCTAATGGACAGTGCCTAGTTTAAGCCCCCGAACTGACATGCACAAATGTTTGCAGGTGTTAGATCATATAATTTAAAAATGGTATGTGCTCAAGACATCAAAACACATGCACTTACCTGAACTATATATATATATATATATATATATATATATATATATATATATATATATATATATATATATATAGCAAGGCCCTTTTGAAGTGAGATTACCAGGGATTTATCATGAACTTTGTTTAAACTTCTTTGACCTCTTCATGATATACAAAGTTTCTAACTCATTCATGTTCTTATGCATTAAAATAAAGTAAGCTGCATAGTCTTCACTAGGCCTGTTTTACATACATGCATTAATCAGAGTAATTTGAAATTTGGACATAGGACAAGGAAGCCATTTGTGTTACTATTTTGAAATAGGTGTCCAGTGTCCAGGCATTTATTATCTGAAATTGTGGGACTAAAAGTGGGTAATGCCTTATTTTGGTTCTTAGCTTGTATATCACTGTTGATTAGAAGCAATACTGTTTATTCTCACATTGTTTAATTAATAGTAATTGAGGAAAATGTGACTGTTACTTTCTCTTGACTAATAATATATGTGCGAGTAGGTTTTAGTGCCTTCCTGAAACATCCTTCCTCTCCTATCTTTTCCCTTCTCTAGTTTGTCTTAGTTCATTGTGTGTCCAACACTGAGCTTACAGTTGCTTTGTGGAGTGAACCATCTACTGGAAAGGGAGAGCAAAATCGGTGGGAAAATAAAGAATGAGGATTTTTACTAAATTGAAGACTGGGTCACAAGCCATCTTCCGAGAGGTTATATGATGTGACAATATTTTGGGACTCGTTTTTATCCAGTTCAGTGTAATCCCCACATTTTGCATCTCTTTGATCCAATCGGCCTCAAATGACTTGATCCTCCTGATGTTACTCCCATTCTCTAGGCAGTCTCTACACAAACCAGTGTCTTCATGGTTTGGTTGGGCCAGAACTGGGCACGGTAGGTTTTATGTGACCCATCATTCTGGGGGTAACGGAATCCTCACAGAAGCCTGGGCCCAGCCTGGTAAGAAGTAGCTAAGTGTAAGCCTGGTGCCAATGGTTCACTCCTTTAATCCTAGCTACTCAGGAGGCTGAGATCTGTGGATCAATGTTTGAAGCCAACCCAGGCAGGAAAATCCATGAGACTCTGATCTCCAGTCCCAACTGGCACTGTGACTAGCCTTGAGTACCAAGAGGCTCAGGGACAGCACCCAGATCCCTAGTTCAAGCCCCAGGATCAGCAATAAATGAGTGAATGAATTGGAAAATGCAGTGAAGAATTCAATGTATATCCTACAAAATTAAGAAAATTGAGGGGAAGGGTAGGATTGGTAGGAATAAGGGAGAATGAGGAAAATGTGACATTGAACAAACTGCATTGTATTCATAAATTGAATGGTAACTCTACTTAAAGACAATACAAATATAATAAAAATAATGATAATTAAAAGAAAAGAAATAGCCAATACCATGTCATCACCTGACAGGTGCAACACACCACCATCTTCTTTGTGGGTCAAGCGTTTCCCGCTATCAAGGCAAGCAGCCGAGGTGCCCAAGGGGAGCCTGATGGGCTTCACAGTTCTGGTGGTGTTCAGTGTGGTCTGCACATAATTGCCTGAGATAATAGCATCTTCAAAAAGAAACAGCCATGTGTCTTTCCACAGAAATCAAAGACCCATTGAGATGCAGGAGACAAAAAGTCTACATGTGTTGTTTTTGATGGAAATGAGTAGTTTTCAACTCCAGGGGACTTTGCCTCTCAAGGGACATATGGCAATGTCTGGAGACCTTTTGGTTGGTCCTAGTGTAAGGGCTCTCTGGTATGTAGTGAGTAGAGGCCAGGGCTGGGGCTTCCTATCCTAAAATACACAGGATAGCCCTCCATCTTAATGGCTAAATTATCCAGCCCCAAACTTCTCGGTTGAGAAGTGCTGATGCGGACAAAAGACCTGGGATTTTTATAATAAGGCTAGTTTATGATCTTATTTAGCAGTGGAAGCAGAACCCTCATTCCTGTCGTTCAGAGCTGCGTTGAGAGTTGCAGTCTAGTCTAGCCTTTATGAACCACCAGGGACTTTGGATATGATCAGTGTCCAGGGTGAGAAGGGGTAGCAGAAGAGTCACAAATTGCTGTTGTAGAGGGCTGGAGAGAGGCGAGGGCAAATTTCACTTCTTTATAGTTTATCCTTAGCTAACTCTTCCAGTGTAGAGAAGTTAAACTTTGACCTTCATTTCCTCTTCCTTGGTTCTGCATTTTTGTCATCATCTTGTTCAAGACCAAGAAATCTGCTAGAAATTTCTATAGTTTTGGAAGTTTGGGGGAGGAAACCCCCATTTATTAGTTTTCCACTGGAGAAAGCTGCATTATATTACAAACCTAAAACATTTTTTAGACTCAATCTAGCATTTATTAAAAATGTGTATATATCACAGTTTGAAGAAATCTGTGTGTGTGTGTGTGTGTGTGTGTGTGTGTGTGTGTGTGTGTTTGTGTGTGTTTTGTTGGTTATAGGGTTTGAACTCAGGGCCTGGGCAATGTCCCTGAGCTTTTTTGCTCATGGCTAGAGTTCTACTACTTTGAATCACAGCTTCACTTTTGGTTTGCTGATGGTTAGTTGGAGATAAGAGTCTTACTGACTTTCCTGCCCAGGCTAGCTTTGAACAACAATCCTGCATAGCTAGGATTACAGGAGTGAGCCACTGTTGCATGGCTTCTCTTTGAGTTTTATAAGTCAATTTTGTTTTGCTATGAGTGTTTTTAATAATAATAAAGATGAATCTGAGTTTGTCAATGGCAAAGATTTTTAACAGCCTAGAATTGGGCCTGGTTCATGCAGTAGAAATTTGTTGATTATAATTTTGGATCTACTGTAGTAATGACAATTTCTGATTAGAGAAATACATAAGTATACAAATAAAATATATGAATAATTAAAACCCATTTCTTCCATTTTTTAAAAATCCGAGTTAATATAATAAACTTATTATGTTTGTTAAAGTCTTATTTCAAATTCCTAGCAACTATTAGCTTTTGAAGTTCTTGAAGTGGCAATTTTCTACTTTTTCCTTTTAAATGTTCATATATATATGTATGTATATGTATATATATATGTATATGTGTATATATATATATATATATATATATATATATATATATATATATATATATGAATGTCTACGTATATGCATTCATGTCTGTAATCAGGGCCTGAACTCAGGACCTCATACTCTCAGATTTTTCTGCTCATAGTTGGTACTTTACCACTTGAGCCATGCCACCAGTCTAGTTTTTTTCTAGTTAACAAGAAATAGAGACTCTCAGGTTGTCTTGATTTCAAATTGTGATCTTCATATTTCAACCTCCTGAGTAGCTGGGATTACAGGTGTGAGTAACCAATGCTCAGTACATGCTTATATTTTTTAAATTCAATCAACATGGTTCTAAGCCCTGGTTTTGCCTTTCATGGTTCTATAATGTTAAGAAAATTAGTTGACCTTTTGAAAACTTATATTCCTTTTTTATTTTTATTTTTTGAGTCAGTTTTGGGGCTTGAACTCAGGGCCTGGTCACTGTCCTTGAGCTTTTATGCTCAAGGCTAATGCTATGCCACCACTTGAGTCACAGCTCCACTTCCGGCTTGGTTTTTATTTTTGTGGTTAATTGGAAAAGTCTCAGACATTCCTGACCAAGGCAGGCTTCTATCCACTCTCCTGAAATTTCATCCTCCTGAGGTAGGATTATAGTCATGAGCCAGTGGTGCCTGGCATTCACTCCTTACTTTCAATACTTTGTTTAATATCTTTCAGAGTATCGTGCTCTAGTGATGACGATAAAACCATTACTAAAATCACTTCCTCAATATAAATCATCAGGGAAGCATTATTTATTTATGATAATATGTTATTAAGTAATTATTATATGCCAGACATTGACTTATGAACTTTACATAGATCATTTCACCAAACTTACTTATAAATTATAAGGGTTCTATGAGGGTTCTATGTAGTTATGTGTGAAATACAAAGGATCATGAAATTTAGTTTCTGCTGTGGCTAATTTTCATAATTTATTCATAGTTATTCATAATATGCACATAACAATTCATAAGTTAGTAAAGAATTATTGCATACCAGTCATTAATATGTACACGATATAGATCACTTCATTGAACTTTCATAGAAAGTTATAAATTACTTAATTTACAGTTGAGAATTCTATATCCTACAAAATTTAAGTTACTTTCCCTAAGGGACACAGCTAATAAGTTAAGGGTTTGGTGGGCCCTTGCTAGAGTAAAACATTTTATTTTCTGTTTCAGCTTTCCCTTCTATAATTAACATAATGAATTGCCAACTAGCAATCGGGATGTGATCAGAAAATCCATGCTTCTGTTTCTAACTTAAAATATGAATCAATCTTCTATGTCTGTGCTTTTTAACTACTGCTTTTTTGGTGGTACTAGGGTTTGAACCTGGAGCCTCATGCTTATTAGACAACTGTTCTACTACTGAGCCTATGTCTACCATTTAGCTGTATGTCTGTGATTTTTGACGGAAACTCATTCAGTTACTAATGATTCCTTTTCACCCTTCAGGTGACATCTGAAAATAGTACATCTATTCATAGAAAAAAATATATAAAGGAGTCATGATTGCCTATTTTTACAATGAAACAAGGCATCTATGGGCAATAACAGTATTGGAGTACTTGAAATACTCTTTATTCAGAATTTGGGGCTTGCATATTTTATGTATTTTGGGGGAGGTAGAGTGGTAAGGGAAGACATTTCTCCATTGAATTTGCCTGTCCTGTGACTTAAATATTGGCATTAGAAATGATTTATCTCTGTTTGATGTTATTATTGTTGCTTGAGGGACTTCAGGTAAGTAAGCTACCACCCACCTATTTGGCTACTTGGAAGAATAGTGTCAGAAGATGAGCAAGGACAGAAAATGTAAACATAAAGAGAAGAATTAGAGGTGCTGATTCCTGGGCTCAGATTTTTCTAACAGAAAGCTCCCTAGTGGTGGCTCGGTTTTCCCTAATTAGTTTCCTTGACACATACTGCATCAGTGATGTTTCATCTGCAAGAACCTGTAACTATGGAATGAAGGTGCTGTCCTTTCTTCAGCTTGGTCAGTGCACTCCTCCTTCAGAATGAAATCCATAGGGCTTCATACCATACCAAGAACGAAACAGATTCTGAAGAAAATTACCTGTTGAATAGATGAAAGGAAAGAATTCTCTAAGCCATTCTCAGTTTTACTTCAGATTGCTCTGCTCATATACAAAGCTAATTCATTTGAATGAGCAAACGTATCCTTGTATGAATATAAATAACATTGGTGGTATCAGAGACTCAGGTGCATAGAAGAGGGTTATGTTATTAGATTTTTCTCTCTCTTTCTTCACATTGCTATTATAAAGTTGATGTACAGATGGGTTCCCTTGTCACCCCTTCTTCTGGTGTTTATTTCCTCTGTTGTAGATGCTTACATTTGAATCTTTTTTTTCTTTTTTGTTTGGTGCCAAATTCGGATCATTTCTAGTTTGTTTGGTGTGGTGTCTTGAAGTGGAGCTCCTTGCTGTGTGATCAAAGGGAGCTCAAGTAAATCTCAGTTACTACTCCGCCATCTTGATTCCTCAAGATTTCTCTCTTTTCAATGTCTCTGTTGGAATTAGTTGCAAGGAAAAAAAATAGACGAGTTTAAATTGAGAGTACAAAGTACAGAGGAGAGTTTGAGAGAGAGAAGTAAGTGGCTTGGGAGATCTATTTTAGGTTGTTGAGTGATTCCCTGGGCTTAGAGGCAGAAGATTTTGTAGTGGCACTAGAAGCCATTAGGAAGCAAGAGAGGGTACAGGAAAGGCTGAAGAACACCAAAGAGACCCGCTAAGTGTGTCTAGAGAAGGATTGAAAGGGCATCTTTGCCTTTCCTTGCTATAACTTTTCTTGTACTCAAGACTCAGGATTTGGATCACACAATATATTTCAGATGTAGTTTGGAGCCAATTAATGAACTAGCTGTTTGGTTTATGAATCTATCACCATTTGTTGTAGATTTTCTATGAGAACAATGTAGAAGATAGCTTATGAGAATTTTAAGGATTCTTAGAAATGATCCAACTGAATGTATTTTTGACTTAATTTATGCTAAGAAACCTGCTTTGATTCAAAGGGAATCTTACTCAGGTGAAATGTATCATGTGGACCAACTTTGATGTGCTGGTGACTGGGGTGAGTGTAAACTCAACCCTGCTTCTAGAAGTCTTCTTTTTCTTTCCCCCCAAGGTAATCTGGGCTGTAATGAGACCTTGGTCTCTGAAGTGTCCTCTGCAAGTCAGTTGTGCATGTTTATTGTAGGATAAATGCAGTACCATTCAGAAATGTTGCAGAATGAATTTCGAGCAGACAGGACAGTTGCCATGATAGTCATATTCTCTACCAGTCACAACACTTGACTGGCTCAATGTCCAATATTGATAAAACATTTAATAAAGGAAGGTGAAAATGTGAAAATAATATGACTGAATGAGTTCAGAGCTAAAGATTGTATCAGGCCCAGAGCGATAAAACATGCATATTTTCTTTATAGGTGGAAGCTAGATATAACTTATACATTTATAAGTAAATAATTTGGGTTCTATGCAAATGTATTCAAATGTATTCACTGAAATACAGTGGCTTCAAGGGAGATTGTAAATAGTGTAATTCCTTAGAAAGCCAAAATCAAAGTTCAGCAAATTAAAACACCAGGAAGCTGATTCTCTAAAGGAGAGGGTCAAGGGGGAAAGGGTAGATGTGTAAAGGGGATAAGAGGGAGAGAATACAGTCAAGAATCTATGTATATCCTAAAATTAAGAAGAAGAGAGGGTAAGTGTTTGGGGGAGGGGTGGGTGAGAGTGTTGAGAATGTTGACATTGACCAAGATATGTTGTATTCGAAAACTAGTTGGTGAAATGGCGACTCCTTTGTACAACTACTTAACGATAATACTAAAAGGAAATAAAGAAGATGAATTGTCTGAGAATTAACTACCTGATGGAAATTTAGCTGTTCCTCCTCCTCTTCTCCTCCTCCTCTTCCTCCTCCTTCTCCTCCTCCTTCTCCTCCTCCTCCTCCTCCTCCTTCTCATCCTCCTCCTCCTCATCCTCCTCCTCCTTCTCATCCTCCTCCTCCTCCTCTTCCTCCTCCTCCTCCTCCTCCTCCTCCTCCTCCTTCTCCTTCTCCTCCTTCTTCTCCTTCTCCTTCTCTTCCTTCTCCTCCTCCTCCTCCTCCTTCTTCTTCCTCTTCCTCTTCTTTCCTCCTCCTCCTTCTCCTCCTCCTCCTCCTCCTCCTCCTCCTCCTGCTCCTCCTCCTCCTCCTCCTTCTCCTCCTTCTTCTCCTTCTCCTTCTCTTCCTCCTCCTCCTCCTCCTCCTCCTTCTTCTTCTTCCTCTTCCTCTTCTTTCCTCCTCCTCCTCCTCCTCCTCCTCCTTCCTTGAGAAATCTAAACCTCCATGTGGGCAACACCAACACTGCCTCCACCCCATGCCAAACACTAAACCAGTAAATAATGGGCTCAGTTAACTGTGTGCAATGTGCTACCTACAGTTCTCATTGCTGAGACTCTGAAGTCAACTCAGCAGTCAATGTGCTTACACTAATTTCATATCCTTCTGTGTTATAGGTATTGAGTCATATGCATCATGTGTGTGCTCTTCAATGCTGGGAGGGATGTGGGAATACATTTTTATCTAATCTCCTCTTTTGATCTCTGCAGCCCAAAGCTTATCAAAGTCTAATGACTTGCCTTTCTCAATGTCTCTTACATCCACTCCTAAATACTGTAGGACTCTAAGCTTTGTGTTCTGGATTATTTATCTCTTGCAGTGCCCTCTGTACAGGTTTGCTTCATTCAGTCAATGTCTACTTGCTGCCTTCCTAAGGTTTTATTTCTCTCCAGCCATGATGCACTAATCTAAGCCTTTTAATTATCTCAGTGATGGAGTAACCTTTTCCTTCTCATTTCATTGCACTCTATTCTCAAACTTCCTTAAATGACCTGAGTTGTTCTAGTATAGTGTCTTCTTTCTTATCTATTCCCCATTCTTTTTTTCTTTCCCTCCAGTACCCCTTCTGCCTGTCTCTTCTACTTTGCAATTTTAAACTCATCTTTCAAGCATCGGTGCAAATGTCCAATCTTTTTGACCTTTCCTGCAGCTCCTCCTCCCCTCAGAGAAGGAGAGCATGTCTTTTAACCTTTCCAAATGCTAAGATAATTGGCTTCATGCTAATATCTCCACTGGATTCTGAACTTGATGGCAGGTACTCATCCTTCCACACTCACACACAAGTTCTAGAGAGCCCATCTTTCACACAGTAAGGCACTAGCTATAGGTTCCTTGCATGGACTACTAAGTGGCATTTAGTTCAGACTTCTAGGGAAATGTCAGCCTGTTCTCCTCAACTCTAAATAAAGGCAGTTACACTAAAAAGTGAAATTTAATGATATTCAAACTTATATATAAGAGAGGATAAGCTGGGCGCTTCTGTCTCGTGCCTGTAATCCTAGATACTCAGGAGGCAAAGATCTGAGAATCGCCTTTCAGAGCCAGCCCATGCAGGAAAGTCTGTGAGACTCTTACCTCCAAGTAACCATGAGAAAACTGGAAACAGCACTGTGGCTTAAAGTGGTAGAGCACTAACCTCGAGCCAGAAAGCTCAGGACAGTGCTCAGGCCCTGAGTTCAACCCTCATGACCTACAAACAACAAAAAACCAACCCAACAACAACAAAAAAAGAGAGAGGATAGTAAAGGTATTCTACAATGTCCACTTCTTAACTGACAACATAAAATGTTAATAATGAATATAAATATTAACGAATGTGGTGATCGATGCTATATGTGGCTTGAATTAAGCAAATTCAACTAACATTATAAAATTTAGCTAGTTCTGTTTTGTTTTGTTTTTTTGTGACATGTTCTTATTCTGTAGCTTGAACTATGTAGTCCAGCAGAGCCTTGAACTCCCACTACTTCTTTTTTTATTATTATTTTATTTTATTTTTTGTGAACACACTGTACAGAGGGGTTACAATTACATGGGCAGGATAATGCGTACATTTCTTATCAAGCATTGCAGCCTCCTCCTTTGTTTACCCTTCACATCACTTCCCAGCCTCCCCCCCCCTCCCCCCCGCCACCAACGTTGTAAAGCTCGTTTTCGACATGACAACTTGTACTTCTCATTGTTGCAACAGGTCCACCTGTATCCTTAAACGACTTGTTTTTCTCCATCTCCTCTACAAGTTATACTGACATCAAATATAGTGAAAGCAGGGGTTATACTGTGGGGGAGGGACATACAAAGCAAAAAAGAGATAATCTTATAAATGCGTTAGAAACAAATGCATGAAAGAAAAAAAACATTAAAATACATATCTAAGGGTTCATTTTCCTAACATCACATTATCTGACCTTTTCTGCTTGACTCATATATATACTAGATATTGCAAATAAGGGAAACCATGGGACCTATGTTTCTTTGGGCCTGGCTTACTTCACTTAATATAATTTTTTCCAAGTTTTTCAATTTCCTAACAAATAGGGCAATGTCATTCTTTCTGATGGAGGCATAGAATTCCATTGTGTATATATATATACCACATTTTCTTGATCCATTCATCTACTGAGGGGCATCTGGGTTGGTTCCATATTTTAGCTATGAACCTCCAACACTTCTGCCTCAGCATTATAAGTACAAACATGTTGGCTTCAACTGGTGACATTAATTAGCTGTACTCTCCCAAGCTTATAGACATTTTTGTAAGTAGCATTTATATAGATTCCATTGTCCATTTGCTTAGATGTGTGCTTTTGTGTAAAGTGTGAAATGGTGTGCGTGATCTCTGCAGAGAAGCAGAGGTTTTATATAACTTACTGGTTTAGACAGGTAAAATATAATGCATTTAAAATATATCCCAAAGTATATTTATGACTGGATACCTGTGGCTCAGTTGTAATCCTAGCCACTCAGAAGGCTGAGATCTGAGGATCACAATTTGAAGCCCAGGAAGGAAAAGTCCATGAGACTCTTATCTCCAAATAACCACAGAAAGCTGGAAGTGGAGACCAAAGAAAAGCCAGTAGAGCTGTGGTTCAAGTGATAGAGCACTAGCCTTGAGAAAAAGCATCAGAAAGACACCGCTGAAGCTCCAAGTTCAAGCCACAGCACTTGCACATGAGTCCGTGGATGCGTGCGCGCGCGCGCGCACACACACACACACACACACACACACACTCACATAATATTAATTGATTGATTTTGCTTCACCACCTGCTGCCACCCTCTCACTAAAGAACTAATGTGTCAACCCAATCATGGACTGAAACTTAAAACTGTGAGCCAAAGTAAACCTCTCCTCTTTATAAGTTAAGTATCTCGGGTATTTATTATAGTCACAGAAAGTTAACCAATCCAGCAGTAAAAGAGATCAAAGCAGCTCCTTTTCTCTTCATTCTGTGTCCTCTTTAAATCTTGAGAGTCTGAACCAGCTCATTAATCGGGAATGAGAAAGGTTGCTGGCTTTCTGTATTGCCATTAAAAGTATTTAAAATGCCTACCCTACAAAATGCTTCCCTACAGCCACTCATGTTTCTTTTTTTTTGTTTGCCAAACATCCCAATCAGAGAAAGAGGCAAACTGGTTAGGATCTCTTTCCTTGCTGCCAAGGATTAGTGAAGCTTCTTAGACTGACGGCAGGTTTCATCCTGTGCTTTTTAATGTCATTAGTCCCTGAGGTTTTGATCTGTTATTCATTTAGAACCTAAAAATGAGGATGGAAGCTGTATGGAGCTCCAACTCCATTTAATTCTGCCTCAAGGAATAGCAGAAGTAGGTTGCAAAGTGCTCCTGATAATCCATTTCATATCAACCTTTATTCTGATTTTCTTTATAAAAAGAACCTAAACAAAGTAACAACTGGGAGCTTCTTGCCCTTCTGCTTTTGTTTTCTCAGGAAAGTGGAGATGGTTTTGATATTTAAGATCTAAAAAGTGAGCTCTCCGCAATCACATCTGAGACTTCATGTCATATTTCAATTTTTAATGAATTATTAAGGTTGTGAATGTGTTCTGCTATTGTCTTTGAGGCTCTTTTTTTCCATCCAGGTTTGTTTTTTTTTTTAAAGTAACCCTTAGTTCTTGAGTAGATGTGTAATGCAAAAGTTGTATCGACAAAGACATATGCAGATCCCAATTGAAAACAATATTTGGTTCTGGGAATTGTTTTGAAGCAGCTGTCAGTTGAGATTACATTGGAGGAGTGCTTGCAGGGCTTGGTATATGACATGGGATATTTTGCATATGCTCCTAATGAACTGACAGTTGTACTGCTGAGAAACTATAGTTCATGTTGTAAGGAGTAGTGATCCATACAAGCATCCTAGGTAAGCAGGAATACCACTTGCCATTTCAGACCGCCTTGGGGATAAGGAGCGAAGGGGTCATGATTCCTTGCATATGAGCTACTTTGGATAGATCACTCCAAGAACGTGATTTTTATTTAAGTCCACTGCTCACATCCTGAAGGAAACAAGACACACGTGCCTTGGGTTAGTTCAGTTTTATTGTTTACATGTTTTGTTGTTTCTGCTGAGGATTGCTACTTTGAACTTTAAAAGGGTAAAGTAGTAAAGTCCAATGATCTTTTTATGTAGCTTCCATATTAAAAATCAGTAGGTATTAAAAAATTCAGTCAATAACATAGTACATGATAGAAAACAGAGAAAGCAATCATTGGTGAGGTTTTTCTGGGGGAGGGAGAGTATACATCAAACATACTTTTGAAAATATATTTTGTTCTACTGGTTAAATGGGAAGAATATTGGACTTACTATATCTGTGATTGAGATATAAAAATACAGGAAATATGCTGGACTATCACTATTTAAAATAAATTCGTTCATAAACAATAAGACCTATTTAAGTAAGGAAGCAGAATCAATGAATTGAAACAAATTGCTATTTATGTAACCACTTGGAAGATTATTTTCTTTGAACAAAAGTGCTGATTAAACATGTTCCTGTTTCTTGGTCTAGCATAGGTCTATATGTATGTAGAGAGATAGAGAGATAGAATGTTCCCTACTCCCATACACACATGCTAAGATACAGGGTAGATTGAGATTTTTATCATGCTACTGTAACATGGTGCAATTGAAAACTTATTAATTTCTTGTTTGGGGAATTTTTTTATTGTCAAAATATGTACAGAGGAGTTACAATTACATGGGCAAGACAACAAGTATATTTCTTACCAAGCATTGTTGCCTCCTCTTTGTTTCCCCTTCCCATCTCTTCCCATCCTCCTCCCTCCCCCTACCTGATCCTCCCCCCACCCCCCACCAAAGTTGTTAAGTTTGTTTTTCAACATAACGACTTGTACATCTCATTGTTGCAATGGGTCCACCTGTATCCCTAGTTAAACAATTTGTTTTTTTCCCTTCCCCTCCACAAATTATACCAACATCAAATACAGTGAAAGTATGGTTATACTGTGGGGGAGGGACATACAAAGCAACATAGAAATCATCTTAGAAATATGATAGAAACAATTGCATGAAAGGAAAAAACACATTTGAATACTTATTTTGGGATTCATCCCACTATCATCAACTTATCTGATCTTTTCTGCTTGACTCAGACATATACTAGCTATTGCAAATAAGGGAAACCATGGGACCTATGTTTCTTTGGGCCTGGCTTACTTCACTTAATATAATTTTTTCCAAGCCTTTCCATTTCCTAACAAATGGGGCAATGTCATTCTTTCTGATGGAGGCATAGAATTCCATTGTGTATATATACCACATTTTCTTGATCCATTCATCTACTGAGGGGCATCTGGGTTGGTTCCATAGCTTTGCTATGGTAAATAATGCTGCAATAAACATAGTCGTGCTGGTAGCTTTAGTGTGGTCTTGTTTGTGATCATTTGTGTAAATGCCCAAAAGTGGGATTGCTGGGTCGTATGTGGAGTCTTTTGAGGAACCTCCATACTGCTTTCCAAAGTGGTTGAACAAGTTTACACTCCCACCAACAGTGCAGGAAGGGTCCCTTCTGTTTGCAATGTTTGGGGAATTTTCTATGTAATGTTTTAGGACCTTGATGGATGGTGAGCAAATGGAATAGCAGAATATATAATCAAAAAGGTAAAAGGGAGATTACAGTAGCTTTCAGATCTCTCAGTAGTGCAAAGGTGCAATGAAGATAATAGCTGAGAAGGAAAGTAGATGCATGTATGTGGGATAACAGATACTCTGAAAGCTGGGACAGCTCTCCACATCTCAGTGACTCAAGTTAAACCTGCACAGTTGAATGAATGGACACATTCTGGGCAGGAAGTGCCTTGGTTACACATTAGATTAAAATGATTTGCTTTAGTTAGTGTATGTAAATCCACTCTTGGAAAACCAGCAAGCATTTTAAATTTGGTTGATTATTGTCTATATTAGTATATAGATCCTAAATAAAATCTCTGTGAGACATCAACCTTAAAAACAACAAAAGAGCTCATGTAAGAGCTTGAATTCAAGGCCTGGTTGCTGTTCCTGAGCTCCTTTCTCCAAGGCTAGTGTTCTACCACTTGGAGCCACAGTGCCATTTCTAGTTTTCTGGTGGTTAAATGGAGATACTAGTCTTGTGGACTTTCTTGCCAGGGTTGGCTTTGAACTGTGATTCTCAGATCTCATCTCTTGAGTAGGTAGGATTACAGGTATGAGCCAACAATGTCCAGCTTATTTTATATGTAGAATTGGAGGTTATTCCAATCATCTTCCCATTTATTAAAAAAAAGAGACTATAAAAAACACTAGGGAAGTCTGTAAACTATTGATACGTACTAGAAAAAGGAAATGTCATGCAGTTACTGTACCTGATCTGAACTCAATGCAAACTATTTTCCCATTCTATAATATTTACTTTAAAACTTTAAAGCTACACTATCAACAACAACAACATTGTATTAGTCCAGTTGTTAGATTGTGAATGTCCCCCAAGTGTCCATGTGGTGAAGTCTTGTTCCCTAGTGTGACATTAATGGGAGATGGTAGAACTTTAGAAGGTGAGGTCTACCGGGAGGTCTTTAGGTCATTGGAGGTGTCACTAATGGGAATTGTAGGACTCTCCCCTTCCGTACAATCCATTTCTTTTTCTTTCCATTTCTTGGCCTTGAGGTGAGTGGCTTTGCTTTGCCCAGTTCTTCCTCTTCACAGGCCCATAAGCAATAGGCCCAAGTAATTGTGGATTCAACCCGCTAACACTATGAACTAAAATAATCCTTTTCTCTTTATAAGTTGATTTATCTAAAATATTTGTTATAATGACAGAAAGCTGATTAATACAGTAACCATTGTTTTTGATATTCATGTTGAGCTAAGTAATTATCCAGTAGGTAGGTGAAAGCTACCATTTCGTAGATATTCTGTTAATTTATGAAAAAGCACCCTTTCTTCTTAGTTCCTTAGTATCCTTGACATTTTTTGATGCCTAATTTATTGTGCCATCTATCAGTTTGTTCTTTTTTAAATGAGGACAACTTTTTTGTTTTTGTTCCTATCCTGGGGCTTGAACTCAGGGCCTGGGTACTGACCCTGAGCTTTACTGGTCAAGGCTAGAACTCTAACACTAGAGCCACAGCTCCACTTCTAGATGTGTTTTTTTTTTTTTTTTTGTAGTTAGCTGGAGATAAGTGTTATGGGACTTCCTGTCTGGGCTGGCTTCCAAGCACAATCCTCAGATCTCAGACTCCACAGTAGCTAGGATTACAGGTGTGAATTACCAGTGTCTGGCTCATTTCAAATCAGAAACCATATAAGAATTGCTAGAATGAGGAATATTGTAGCTCATTGAAACTTTTAGTGGAAATTGCAATTCTGTAATTAAAATATGCTAAGTACAGTTATCTTTCTTAACTTTTCTCTCCCCTCTCTTCATGAAGGGTACTAGGGTTTGAACTCAGGATCTGTGCTTGCTGGGCATCTGCTGTCTCTTGAGCTAAACCCTAGAATTCCTTCTGTGTTTTAGTATAATTGGATTATCTATTCAATAAATATACACTCAAACCTTCTACTCTCAGAATTATTGCAGCTAAAAGTGTTTTACACAGACTTTTGAGTAGGAGAACTCAAGGTTCATGATTGAGCTTTGTCTCTTACTTCATTACTAGTAGTGAACAATTTAATTTCTCTGAACCTATAGTTTTCTCATTCTGCATTACAGAATTCTTGTGAGGATCTGACAGAATAAATATGGTTATATATTACTTTTAATGTTTAGTATTAACTTCAAATATTTATTATTTGTATTTATATTAGTATTAATTTCAAATATCTAACATATTGAAATGTTTATATTTAATTGTGTTTAGTATTCAATTTGTATGTAGTATTCAACTATCTCAACAGGATAACACTATATTATATTTTTGAACATCTGATTATGCTGGAAACATGTATATTATTTATATTTAAATATTTTTGTTTTTAAATAGTCTTATATTTAATATTTTTATATTTAAAAAATAAGGGAAGTGTGTTTCAAGATTTATTATGGAGCAATGTGAATGAAATACAGTAATTTTTTCAAGCCATACGTTATTTGGTGTTGACTTTTATAATACTTATTTTAAGGGTATTTCTCAAAGCAACAAGAGATTAAAGATAAACTAAATACAAATGGTTTTGAAATGAAGGTAATTTCTGACTAGACCAACATAGTAATCAAGAATAAATTTGGAAAATATTTTAGAGAAAATAAAAATTGTTTGGCAATTTCTTTGAGGCACAAATAAAGCCAAGAAAACAATCTTAGGGTTCTGTTTAAATAACTATTACAAAATGATTGAAATGAGTGAAGTGTTTGACTAAAATTAAGTAAAGATAGATGAAAAAATGATGAAACTACTGGAATATTTCAGCAAAATTGAAAGTGGAAAGCAAGAAATCTGTTATTTACCTGTAAATATGATTAAAGATGAGAAATTAACTGAAATGTCACATATAAAATGGTTAGGTTATTTTCTGGCTCTAGAAAATATTAAAAATTTGCTACAATATCTGCTTCTTGTTCACCTAGGTAGTATGATGTTAGTGTGTTTATGGGAACAAAAATCTGTCATCTGTTTACTTTGCTCATCTTGCTCTAGGTTCTTTATGAAATATGTATCTCATTTAACACAAAGCAGCAATTATGTATGGTAGACTCTGTTATTGTCTTCTTTATATAGGTGACTCAATAGAGATTTAAAGTTGAGTGCATTGCCCAAGATGAAGCTGGCATTAGGCCCCAGACACTGTAGTCTACCATTAAGAACTGATTTAATGCTTTCTCAAACATGGTGAGAAATTGGAAATGGAAGAGAAGGCAATTTCCTCTTGGAAATTGGGACCTCATCTTCTTTAGGATCCTCCCAGAAATGAAAGTCCAATGAATCAAAGGATAATCACAACCCAGGTTCTAAAGTAATAGAACCTCATGAGGAGAAATGTTCATGTACAAAAAGCAAATTTGCAAGGAAATGACTATTCCTGTGGGACACCGCTACAGTTTACAACCTTCCAATAACTACAGAGAAATAAAAACACAGCCAAAAAGTAGAGACAGACCAAGCATCATAGCCAGATCAGGTAGTATCCTACAGGGAAAATTTAGTACTTGGGCCTTTAAAAATTCTTTGGCCTACAAATCATTTGATTTAAATATAATCTTATCCAGGATTGACTGGACATTTTTCATTCACATTCATGTATGTATGGATACTATGTTCCCAAAGCTGATTTTCTGCTCAAATTTCCTCCCATGGCCTTTGCTCTATTGAGTAGCATAGAACCAGCTTATGTATTTCTTCTATCACTTCTTTTAGTGGAAACCTTGGGAGGGTGGGACTTCCTGTTTTCTTCAGCTTTTGGATGAGTACTGGGCCCATGTTAGTCATTTAATAATCATTGAGTGAATTAAAGCTACCTACCTTTTTGGAGCACCTACTCTGAATGTTAGAACAGGGGTCAGCTCCTTTTCTTCAGACCATCTAACAGCTTTGAGAAGAAATTTCTGGGACAATTAGTTAAAAAATTATCCAGAACATGAGTGAAGGCTTCTACAAAGGCAGCTCAGATCAAGGAAGCTAGTGCATTGCTCAGGCATTGCACTCTATTTCCAAGGTAAAGTTCAGTCCCATAATGGCATATACTCAATGTAAAGAAAACACAGGTGTACAACGTAGGGCCCTCTCACTAACCCCAAGAGCCTAGTGGTGACAGCTGTGTTAGATGACATACGAGGTCTATATAACATTTCAACCCGGTAGAAATTCATGAGCGCATAGTCAGCTCAGCACAGACAATGCCAGTTATCATTTTTGTTCTTTGTTTTTTGTCCTAAGCACATTGTGTCCTTACTGCTGTTTTTGTAGTTTTGCACTTAAAAAAAAGTCTAAAAAAGAATAATTTTGACATTGCTTAACTTCTAGCTAAGAAGAAAAGTGTTTCAGCCACACCTAGACAAATGTGGTTTGGAGCATAGGGCTACTCCAGGGAATGAGGGGTGGCATCACTGAGTTGGGAAACAGGGTGGGGTGCAGGAGATCTGATTAGAGGCAGGGTGGAGGGAGGTGAGGCTGAGTGCTTCTGATAGCTCCCTTCAGGGTGTGTACCTTAAGGCAATGAAGGTCTTTGGTCATGGGACTTGGATTGTATCCCCCCACCCCCGGAATAAGTCATCCTAAAGGCAGAACAGTTCCATTTGTTGCCTCTTAAGAGATGCCTTTAACGTTTCTCTGGGTCTAGTTGAAGGTCAACAGATTTGGGAAAGAGTATGGGATTGTTTTGCTAACTCTCCTTTGCCACATGTCTAACCTTTCTGCTGATTCAAATGATTGCACAAACTCCTCACAGAACATTTTGACTGTTTACACTACACCAAAGAATTGTTTTGACAGAAAAGCCTCCTAATAAAGCAAAAGGTTCAGCACGGATTCAAAACAAGGGTGTCTGTCCATGCAGTGTGTTATCATGTCGCCAAAGTGCAACAATAGTTCAATGCTAATGTTGGTCTGTGCTGCGCTGATTTTAGATGGTGGAGTCTCTAGTCCTGTTGGAAACAGTCAAAGATGGCTGTGAGCATCTGCCTATGACGTTGCTTATTGTACTGTGCACTGAGCAGCCATGTTTGTTCCTTGTTTTGTCGGGTAAGTGATGGTTCATGATGAGGAAGTAATGTGCACCTGGCCTTATTTTCCAGGAGTGAAGAATCATTTCTTTAACTGAATTCTGTTCAAGGTATGGCTTTTTACACACTATATAGCCATTACTATATTTTTAGTAGATCTGAGAATGATTGAAAATATTGATCAAAATCCTTAATGTAATAGGGCTAGAGAATGTCTCAAGTGGGAGAGCCCCAATCTAAGAAGCACAGAGTCCTGAGCTCATACCCCAGTACTGCCAATGTTGCTGCTGCTGCTGCTGCAGTCAGCAGCATCTTATCTTAATATAAAATATTAAATCAATTATTATTATGTATTTATATATTATAAAATTAATATATGTAGTAATATAAAATCTTAACATAAAATATTGTATACAGTTAGCTTTTTCATTAAGAAAGTACACTATAAGGGGCTGGGAAGGTGGCTCAGTGGTAGAGTGCTTGCCTTGTATGCATGAGGCCCTGTGTTCGATTCCTCAGCACCACATAAGCAAAAAGAAAAAAGCTGGAAGTGGAGCTGTGCCTCAAGTGGTAGAGCGCTAGCCTTGAGCTGAAGAGCTGAGGGACAGCGCCCAGGCCCAGAGTTCAGGCCCCATGTCGGACCCACCCCACCCCAAAAGAAGAAAGTACACTATAAATGGAAAGACTTGGAAAAAATTATATTAAGCCAAGTAAGCCAGGTGTAAAGAAACATAGGCTGCATGCTCTCTCTCATTTGTAGTATTAGAATGTGCCTATAAATCTACAAGTAAGTACAATGGATAGTAAAAAACAAAAAATTATATTTGGACATGATTCATTAAACAGGACTCTAAACATTCACACAGTGAATTCACACAGGGAGACCAAAGGAGGATCTTCTTAGGAGAGGATCACAGGTCTTAATAGTTATGTGCATAGGATCATATAAAATGATGCCTATCGAAATGAACTCCAAGAAGCAAAGCAAGAGGTTTTTTATTGTACCGTTTGTGGTTCTTTTTCCCCGCATCTTCTTCTGTTTTTCTTTTTGCCACATCTTTTGATTTCTGTACCCTTTGTCTTGTATGTTCATCTGATTGTGGAAGGGGAAAGAAGAGCAAAGATATGGTGGAACAAAGGTTGAACCAATTCAACAGTGACCTAGACACTATGTTGGAAATGAACTACTCAACTTGGGGGGGAGAGAGGTTGGGAAGGAGAAAACTGGGAGAAAATGTGGGAGGGGTGGCATTGTTCAAAAATAAATATACTCACTACCTGACATGTAACTGTAACCCCTCTGTACATCAACTTTAGAATAAAGTGGGTTGAGAGGGATGAGTTAGAATAGGTGACATTGAACAAGATGCATTGTATTCATAAACTGCTTTATTGAATGGCAAGTCCTTTGTACGACTACTCATATATAATATATATGTATAGTATAATATATACACACTATTTATATGCATACAAATATATAAGTACAATATAATAGACATAATACATTGTACAATATAATATTTATGATATAATGGCAAGTCTTTTGTACATCTATCTATCTATCTATCTATCTATCTATCTATCTATCTATCTATCTATAAAGAAAGTACACTATAAGAAATTCCTTTTCCTTTCTTTGGCAGTGCAAAGTGCTGTTTCCATTGCAAAGTCAATTAAGTGAGGGACGTGCTCTGAAATGCTCTAGAGTCAAATAAAAGTAAGATGTTTATAAAATGGATTTTAAGGGCTGGGATGTAGCTCAGTGGCAAAGCGCTTGCCTAGCAAGTACAACGTCCTGGGTTCGATCCCTAGTACCAAAAAAGAAAAGACAAAAAAAATGGATTTCAAGTCCTTATGAGTGAATATCATAATTGATAGCCACTATTTTTCCTTAATCTTGAAATCATGTTTCCATGTGCTTAAAAATTCAGACCTACCACTGTGTGGCCCAGGAAATCAAAAGGGAGATAGAGAGTAAATTCAGCAAGTGCTAGGGGTTACTGTATCTTGCTTAAGGGGGCTGAAGTAAGCTCAGCTCTGTAAGAGACTTCCAGCAAAGCTCAGTATCACTGGTGAATACAGTTGACCCTGTCCTCTTACTGATGATTTTCACCAGGGAACTCAGAATGAGTGCAGAACTACTGGTGGATTTGAAGGTTGTCTGCTCTCCTGGTGGCAAGAAAATGGCATGAAGTGGGAAAATACACGGAGCATTTACGATAGAGCCCACCCTTCCGTTTAGAAGCAATAGACTCCAGGCAAATGAGGAACAGGTTGCATTTAAACCACTGAACCTCCTTTTTAGTCTTGCAGGAGGCCAGGCACGTTTTCAGAAACTTAAGAAGTCTTACTGAGTTCCATATGGGCACATCAATCATCTCCCCTCTCTCCAGGTTTCCTCTACCTCAGGCAGTGCCTGTTTTTTGTAAAGGTTCTGTAACATGGGGAACTTGTAATCGAATCCCTTCCTGGTGAGGCCTGTATTTCATCTAAAAAGAGAAATAGGAAGAGCCCACAAAATCTGAGGGTGCAGTTGATATACTGGAGAGCACTTTTTTCACCTGTTTCCCTCTGATTCTGTGTCTTCCTCCTAGCTGCCCTCATATGTGAACATGTATATACCATATGTGGGGGACAGCAGAAGTACCCGTTAGCTGCACTGGACATTGATGAAAGTGAACTAAACAACTCAAAGGCAGTGATGGGAGGGAGGGAGGGAATAAGAGTCAAAGAGGGAACTGTTTACACTAAGCGAAAGGAAAGACATGTATATATCACCCTATTTGGAAGAAATCGTATTGTCAAAGTTTGTAGAGTTTACCGGCTTTGTAGATGATTTGCCTTATGAAGGTTAAAATGTGTTTGTGACTTTAGCTAAGTTTCCTTATCCCACAAAAAGACATTAAAAAATTCACAACAGGGAAATTCTATTGGGGAATAAAATAAGGAAAAAAAATCACACAAAGCTTTATAAAATACATTTATGTAAGAATTGATAGCTAGAGGTGCTGTTAGCCACAGCCAGTTTAGGAGGGTAGGGAGCTTAGCAGTAAGGGACTTCCCAGGCCCGAGAAGCTGAATGCTACCCAGAGAACCCCAGGGAGATCTGCCTCAGGTACAGTTACCATTTGGGAATGTTTTTCAGTGTCAGAACTTGCCAGTGTTCATACTGGAAAGTTCTTGTGCCAGTCGAAGGAATTTCAACTTTCTTATGACCTGGGAGAAGCAACTGTGGTAAATAGAGCCAAAAATGATATAAATAACTTTTGATACCTTCTAACAATCGTTCTGATTCCTTGGCTCAATCACTGTAAGATTCAGGTCTGAAAAGTTCATCACAAAACTGACACAGTTCCCAGGCTCCATAGAGTATGCCTAGCTTTGTGTCTGTCTGTGTGTGTGTGTGTGTGTGTGTGTGTGTGTGTGTGTGTGTGTGTGTGTGGTGGTGGTGGTGTTATTTTGACTTTCAAACTAGAAAGATATATAAAAGGCATAATTGCCTGCCATATGAGATTTCCCTTCAACTTAAAGAAATGTGGCAGTGATTTAAAATACATTGAAAAGATAATGCTGAATCAAAAGGCAGTTTTGGTTGCTTATCCCTGTAATCTCAGGTACTCAGGAGGCAGTGATCAGAAATATATTGGTTTGAGGCAAGCCAGATTAAAAAGTTAGGAAGACTTCATCTCAACAATAAACTGAGCATAATGACACACGTTTGTGGTTCCAGCCATGTGGGAGTTACAGGTGGGAGAATCACAGTCTGATGCAACTCTAGGATAACTCATGAGATCCTACCTGAAAAATAGCTAAAACAAAAAGAGCTGGAGGTATGGCTCTAATGGGAGAGTACCAGCCATGATCAAGCATGAAGCATGAGGTCTGAAATTCAAGGGCTAATACTGCAAAAAAGCAAAAGAGAATAAAAAAGAAAGAAGGAAGGAAGGAAAGAAGGATCAGGGAAAGAAGGGAAGAGAAGGGGAGAGGTTAGAAGAGAGGAGAAGAGAGAGGAGAAGAGAAGAGCAAAAAGAAAAGAAAAGAAAGGTATTAAATGTTAATGACTTTTTCTCTTTTTACTCACTGAGTGTGTCTTAAAAAACAAATACATAGAAGTTATCAAGATCATGTGAATAAAAGAATGGTGTGCCTTTTATTCAGAAATGATCAGCTCAGAAATGAGAAAGAATTAGAATGAAACATATTTAGAGACACTTTTATACAATGAATTTGGATAGTCAGGTTTTCAGTTAGCTAATTGCCTTGGTAATTAAGTCACAGAGATAATAAAATTTCCAACACTTGACACAAAAATAAAGACTAGAAAGGATAGAAATAAGGCTGTGTGTGATGAATGTGTGCACGTGTGTGGAAACATGCCCTGAACCCAGAACAATCTCTATCAAGAAACTCAGCTAAACACAAAGTAGGATTCTGTGGAAGAGAAAATAGAAGACAATACCATTATGAAATAAAATCTTGTTTCCTTCAATTATATATTTTCCTTTTTTTAGATAAAAATTAAATCCAGAAGTCTGAAAATCAATGAAGTATGAGATATTTGACCTCTCTCTTCAGTTCAGTGTCATATATTGTAGGGTATTTTAATGAAAAGAGAAAAGTTCACTGTCTTCATTTTCTGCACATGTACGAAGGCACTTGATTCTTTTTTGTTTCCTTTGGCAATATTTTGACCCTTTATAAGCAATACATGAGTATGGTAGTATGTGCCTGCCATGCTAGCTGCATAGGAGCTTGAGACCAAGGTCGTAGGCTAGCCCAGGCAGAAAAGTCCATGAGACTTCATCTCATAGTGGTGGTACCCAACTGTCATCCCAAATGCAATGAAAAGTAAACAAAAAAAGTGTTAAGTTGGAGGCTTACCTTAGATTCCTATTTCAAAAGCAGGCAGTGCAGAGAGGAACTGGAAGTGTGCCTTATTGGTGTAGCACCTGCTGTGAAAGAATAAGGCCCTGAGTTCAAACTCCAATGCTGCTAAAAATTTAAGATAATACCATTTTATTGTACTGCATCTGAGCAGTTGTGACAGGTACCGCTGAGGGTGCCTACTTGCAATATATATATATATATATATATGTTATATACTACATATATACAACATGTGTATATATATATATATACACACACATATACATATACATACAATTGACAATGTTGTGAAGTTGAATTTCACTGTGTCTCTCAGACTTTTGCCCATCAGGTTCTTGAGTTACATAGCAGATAAAAGTATTTCTGCTTTTACACACGGTAACTGGGATCAGGTTAAATCTTTTGGCAAACTTAAAAATGTGTAAATTTGTTGTTGTTGATGTTGTTGAAGTTAAAAGCTGTTAAACTCAGGATTCACTTAGATTTCACTGTTATGAAACCTAAAGTTGTCAAGATTTTTTCATCAGTGTTTTAATATTGTAGGTCCTTAAAAATTCATTTCAAAAACATATCTAATCATTTAATAGTGAATTAATATTAGCCATGCATTGGCCAAATTGAAAGAAACCTAAAAAGCAGATGATGCTATTTAAAATGCAAATTCAATCAAAGATTCAAAGATGAGCTCAACAAAATGTTGAGTTCACGGAATATAAATTGATGACTGAATTCTGTGGTAATAGAGTGATGTTGGTGATGTTCAGATTATAACTTTAAAAGATGAGCAAAATAAGGATAAGAAAGGAGAGAGAGAAGGCAAGGGAAAGTGAATGGGAAAGAAAAAGGGAAAGAAAAAATGGGAAAGGAAAAAAAGAAGGAAGAAGGAAAAGAAGAAGAAGGAAGGAAGGGAGGAGGCAAGCAAGCAAGGAAGGAAGTTAAGAAGTTAGGTTCAGTGATATCTCAAAGGCATGCTGTAGCCAGTAGCAGAACTAGAACTGGAGTTTTCAGAAACAATCATTTCTATTAAATTGTATTAAAATCCAACTCTGTATGTTTTTCTCCTCTTCCCAAATGAATGATCCCTTCCTACCAGAATAT
Organism: Dipodomys merriami; assembly: GCF_024711535.1. Classification (NCBI taxonomy): domain Eukaryota; kingdom Metazoa; phylum Chordata; class Mammalia; order Rodentia; family Heteromyidae; genus Dipodomys; species Dipodomys merriami. The sequence goes on from NW_027205603.1 coordinate 9,092,532, forward strand.
CTAATGTTTACTTGAGCACAAGGTTGTCTAGTTAATGATGCTTTTTTTTTTCTTAACCACTCTTGCTTCTAGGCAGAGCTAGATGACTAGGTGTTTGCTATCATGAATACATGATATAAACACTCTGCATGACTAATGAAAGAACATTGCTTCCCCTTGTGTGGGTTGGAGGTCTGGTGATCCAGCTTCCACTGCACATCCATCACTCACTCCTTAGCGGAACACTGAGTAGTGGAGACTGTTTTTGAATGTGCTTATGGAGTAGAACCATACATCCATCCTGGCCGGCTGCCTGCCTTTAGAGAGGTCAAAAGACCCGTAACTTCACCGAGTTGCTGTATTTTAGAACTTGTTATAACTGGCTAGCCTATGAATCAACTATTACAATACTTATAATTTATTCTCAAATGCTTTATTCTTTCCTTTATCCCTTTCCCTTGGTCTCCAACATGAATTAGCATTCATGCTACACTGGTTCTATTTGATATACAACAAGTACTTTGGGTCTACTTGAGATAGCTGTTGGTAGTGTTGTGTAAGAAGTTATCAGAATCAACCCTTCCTCATTGGAAAGATGAATTGGAAACAGAAAAAAAGAAATTCAGAGTGGGGTTGCACAAGAGAACATTGGTTGGAGGGTTAAAGTAACTTAGAATTACTGCTTTATAAGCTAGAAATGTTATGTATTTTATAAACTACTAGCTATAAGATGTGTATGGGCCTGGAGGGGATGTGGCCAAAAGGGAAGCCTACTGCACTGTTGGTGGGAGTGTAAACTTGCTCAACAACTTTGGAAAGCAGTGTGGAGAGCTTCCTCAAAAGACTCCATATAGAGCTCCCCCCTGACCCAGCAATACCATTTTTGGGTATTTATGCAATCACAAACAAGGCCATAGTAAAGCTACCAGCATCATTTACCATAGCTAAGATATGGAACCAATCCAGATGCCCCTCAGTAGATGAATGGATCAAGAAAATGTGGTGTATGTATATATATATAATGGAATTCTATGCCTCCATCAGAAAGAATGACATCGTCCCATTTGCTAGGAAATGGAAAGAATTGGAAAAAATTATATTTTTTGAAGTATTATATATTTTGAAGTAAGCCAGTTCCAAAGAAATATAGGTCTCATGGTTTCCCTTATTTGTAATAACTAGTATATGTCTAGGATAATCTTACCAGACAAGCAGAAAAGGTCAAAAGCTATGTACATATGATCATATAAAATGATGCTAAGCGAAATGAATCCCAAGATAGGGACACAAGAGGTTTTTTTCTTTGTTGCTGTTGTTTTTAATGTACTAGGTGATTTTTTTGTTTCTTTTGTATGTTCTTCCCCCATGGTATAAACCCTGTTGTCACTGTATTTGATTCTGGTGCCCTGCATCTTGTATATACATTTTTCTAATTTGGGGAGGGTAAGGGAAATTACAAAATGCTGAAACAAGGGTATAGGTTGGCCCATTGTATCGATGAGATGTACAAGACACTGTTGAAAATGGACTTTACAACTTGGGGGGGGGGATGGGGAGAGAGTAATTGGGAGGTGGGGAGGGAAAGGATAGTAGGGGAAAAACAATGCTCGATAGGAAATGTACTCATTACCTTACTCATGTAATTTTAACCCCTCTGTACAGTATCTTTACAATAAAAAATAATTTTAAAAAACTCCAGAAGAAGTGAAAAAAAGATCTGGATGGACAAATACTTGGGGAATATCAGTTGGGTATCAGAAACATTTCTTCAGTCTCTTGAAATCCTGCTGTTATGGACCCATAAAAGACCAAAACATATTAACTTTATAAAATTCTTTTCTACTTACTAGATTTAATTCTTCTTCTTTGGTGATGCTGGGGTTTGAACTTAGCTGTGTTAGGCAAGTACTCTATCATATGAGCCATGTACTTATTCAAACACAATTTTATCAGAGTTTTCTGACTCAGTGTGGTTACATTTTTCCAGAAATAAGGAGTCTGTATATGAGTGTTCTCTTTCTGAACTTTCTATTATATTCTTTCTTTCCAGTCTAGTTATGTGTTTTGCTTATTGTCATTTTATAATAAACCATTGTATATAGTGATAGGTAAAAATATTTTCTTTGAAAAGAGGGTAAACATTCCAAAAACTGCAAGTTGTATATTGCATCTCTGTACATTATCTCACTTTTTCTGTTTTCTTTCCTTTTTTCTTTCTCAGTTGTACTGGGGTTTGAACTTGAGACCTTCTGTTTATTGAGTAGGCACTGTACCACTGAGCTACTCTCCAGTGCACAGCAGTAAATACTGTCTTGGGCCACATTTAAGTAAAATACTTTTTCTTGCAATGAGAGAATTCTCAAAGGAATTCTTTGGAAACCCATTGTACTAGATTCTGTGCAAATTACTTTAATATGTAGTATGTTCATTGACATTTGTTTAATTTAATCAGTCCGTGAACTATCCTTACCCCAGCTAGTTAATTGAAACTAAAATGGTGTAAGGTCTTCCCGATTTATAATTCCACACCACAGTCAGTCATCACAGCTCAATTTGTTTTTATTGCCAAGCAAATTATTTTGTGTCTTTCCATTATTATTATTAGTTTTTAGCTTAAATTACTCCATCCTCTCTCACACATTAAATAGGATATATAAATGAGTTCTGGCTTTTTCTGGATGTCATACTATTTTTAAATGGTCCTCATTAGGCATTTTGATATTCTGTTAGGATTCATGGCAAGCTTTAGTCATAGCGTGGAGAAGTAAACAGAGCTTCTCTTCCACAAATACATTATATGCTCATCATCTGATGATGGAGGGTATCATTATATCCCATTCAGCCCACTTAATCTACCAAATATCAGAGTTTAGCCACCAAGCACAATGCACAGGATCAGTGGTTCACCTGTGGCTTCATGGCCGATTGGGAGTTGTGCCTGCTGCTGTCCAAAAGGTCAGGAGTATCACATCGAGCATTATTAGCCAGAGAAAAGCTTCAGACTGAACATTATTATTTTTCCTGGTTGTTGTTGCCATCCTGGGGACCAGACCCAGAATTTGAAATATATTTTCTGCTGAATGCATGCCACTTTCAAATAACTATAATGTCAAAAAGTGTTTAAACCTAACCATTGTAAGCCAGCCCTCTGGATAGGATATTTCCCTTTAATCATACCTTTTAATCGATTCTTCTTTATTATACCACTGCCTTGGGCATGCTGTCTGGTTTTCAACAAGTGAATTGTTCTTGTTTCTGCTGATATCATTAGCCAGTAGGGACTTAGAGATTAACATTTTGGAAGCACCCACAGCCGGGGGTGGGGGGTGGGGGGTGGGGGGGAGATAAAATCCTTACATGTAGGGAATGAAAACAGTAAGAAGAGGGCTCACTAAAGTCTTGAGACTTGCAAGTATATTCCTTCTTATTTTTTAATCTGAAAAGTTGAAATTATATCAAGAAAAGAGAATCAAAATATTGATTATTTTAATTCTTCATGCATTTTTATATGCCACTGGACTCTGTTTGGACAAAATTTTACTGTGAGTTCCAGCTCAAGTTCATACATTAAAATTCAACATGGTAGTCAGGCACTGGTGGCTTAAGCCTGTAGACTCTTATCTCCAATTAGCACCAAAGAGCTAGAAGTGGAGTTAGCTCAAGTGGTGAATTACTAACCTTGAGTGCAAAAGCTCAGGGCCAGCACACAGGCCTTGAGTTCAAGCTCCAGGACTGGCGAGAGCACGCATGTATGCACGTGCATGCACATGCAGATGCACACAATTATCATGCTTCTAGTAAAGTTGGTATTAAATATCTAACCAGTACCTCATTAAGTGATAATCGATTGATGGATTTCTGAATTATGGATCTTATATTCATCTTGAAGCAATTTGAATGTTTATAGTAAGGTTCAGAGTTAGTAATAACAAATTCATAGTAATAAATTCATAATAATACAAATTCATACTAACTCTGAACCTTACTATAAATTCATAGTAACATTTGTTACTGTTCATTTTGGTAGAACAGTCAATGAAAAAAAATCACTATGCTATAGTGGGACTGTTACAGCTATAGAGAATAAAAGCTTGAGGATTTTGCATCCTCTAATTTAGGAAATCTAGAAATCCTAAAGATGGTGAATATCAGGAGACCAAAGGAATGTTTAGCTTTATGATGGAAAGGAGAGAGAATTAGTCAGGCTTTGGAGAAATCAGACAGTCAACTTTAACAGATGAGAACTGAAATAAAATTTTGACTAAAGACCCAACTCTTTCCCAATTTTGTTGTCCTGTTTCCTGTATGTAAAGATTGGGAAGGTGTGTGCTAGACAGAAATTGACAAATTAGACATAATATAGTGAAGGGTTTTTAGGGACAAACATTAAGTTCTAAGAAACAAATATTGAAGAGTAAAAGAGATGTGGCTAGGTAGTAGCATATGCCCGCCCCCCTCCTCCAAATGTGTTTAATGTAAGTTCAATATCAGCGACAAGGCTGGCCAAATGTATGCCTTGCAGACGTGCACAGCAGATCAATACCAGACTTTTATTGATTGTCTTAACTTCAAAGGAAGATTTGGCATTACAATTTGGCAAGAAGGAAACAAAACGTTAGAAATGCAGGGCTTATAAGGAACAAAGTAAGTAAAAACAGGTATTTAGTCAGCTGTAAGATGGCCCAGCTTATGGAAATTCAAGCCTCTTCTTTTTTATTTTCAGTACACAGATGTGTTCTGTTCAGGAAATCCATATGATGAAGTTCAAAGTGCAAAATTTATCACTATTCCTCTATTTTATAACTAGGGTATATTTTATGTCTGGATTACTCTAGGGCTATATTAGTGTATATATTTACCCACTAAATCATTTAAAAGTAACAATAATACCCTTACTATATTTGTACAAATGGCCTTTTTATGAAAAAATGCTAGATGTCTAGAGTTGGATTTCTGAGAAGTGTTTTTTTTTGTTTATCCAGCTTTATAGAAAATGACTAGATTCACAGAAATGAACCTTCCTTCAGTTTCTTATACTGCTCCCCATTACATAATCTTTAGAAAATTTCACTGTAGTCTCTCAAGAAAGAGTTACAGAGACAAACAGTATCTTAGTGTTGTTATGAAACTACTTTTAACATCTTATAACTCCACTGCTGAAAGGTGCCAGGAATATCCTTATGCTCACAGAATACCCTAGTTTAAGAAGCTCTAGCTCACACATGAGGTATGTGCTTCTAGCTGGGGTGTGCTTTTAAACCTTTTAATCACGTCTCTTCCGTACTTGTTACTAACATGTTCTGTATAATCTGATCATTGAAATTCAGTGAAATGTTTCATCAGAGAAGCTAGTCATTGAAACTTGGAAAATAAGTTATGTGAGTGGAAGATTGGCTCAGGGGTGCAGTGTGTGTGGGTGTGTGTATGTGTGCGCACACATAAATTCATATCCCAAAGCATATGCTTTTTAATTGGTATATAAACACATTTCCTGTTGATCAATAGAAAATGAAGTAATGGAAGGAACCATAGTAATGAAGTCAGTCTTTTTGTCCTACTTAGTTGTAGAAGTGCTAAAACTTATTGAGGTCCCTTGACACAAAACTGAAAGTGAAATAGATCTTGTTTTCCATAGGATGGACAGCCTTTGGTAATTGTATAGACAGTGTCAGCTCAATGTAAGTCAGTTACAGAGGAGAAAAATGCTGAGCCAGCCAAAGGAGGGATTTTGATTACTTCTGCACAGCCCATATTCTGTCATGTGTAATTTTTTAATTGCAAATTTTGCTGTGAAGTCTAGTGAAGGGAAATGCATATCACTCTACTTCGACAGGGCAAGCAAGATACACTGGGGTCTACAAGCAATAAATTATTAATGAGTTTGCTATAATTAAAACTCCTTCAGAGAACTTACTTTTCGTATCCTTATTTTATGTTAATTAAAAAATAATAAGCTAACACACTGAGTTATCAGCTTTTCCAAGAGAATAGTAAGAAATCATTATTTAATAAATATTTATTGAAATGAATTTATATCCATGCTGATAGAAATTTCACTCCTGGGACGTCTAGGGAGGTTCATAGGAAGAAATCATCTTCACATATTTAGGACTTGACATTAATTACAGATTTTATTTTTTCAATTCAAGTTATTTTTCTTCTGATGATTGATTTCTATCAAATTGTTTAGCAACCTTCAAAACTGAACAGGTAAAAAGTCAGGTGTTGGTGGCTCTTACCTGTGTCATCATAGCTACTCAGGAGGCTGAGATCTGCGGATTGTGGTATGTGTTTTGAAGCCAGCCCTTGCAGGAAACTTCCTGAGACTCTGGTCTCCAAGTAATCACTAACAAGTCAGAAGTGGAGCTGTGGCTCAAGTGGGAAAGCACTAGCCTTGAGCCCAAAAGCTCAGGGAGAGCATGTAGGCCTTAAATTCAAGCCCTAGTACCAGCAAAACAAAACAGAAGAAAACAAAACTGAACAGAGTGGATGATCCAGGACAGGATGCAGTGGAATAGAATGACCTAACATTCCCAGAATGTCTGAGGGCAGAGTGGAGGGAAATGGGGCCTGGAGGACAGCTAACAAGCGATTAGACAGTATTGTAGCCTGAGTATCACCATGGGACACAGTCAAGTAGGCCCCACAAGCAAAGATTACTGCAGAGTGAAGGCACATAGAGACCAAGTCAAAATTGAGTCTAAGGATGTATGCACAGATCTAGGTGGCCACATGACTGACACCCAACAACTATGTCAGATGATAGGTTTTGGGGGGAGAATGAGCTGTTCCTGGGGAGGTAGAGAGGATGAGGATAATAAACTCAATGATAGCATATGAGGCAAGATGCTACAGTAAATGCATGATGAGTCTATTAGGTGAATATGCAGAATGAGTGACAGTATTCCCCACAGTGTCAAGCAACATTCTTTGGAAGCTAATGTGAACAAGTTGCAGTTCTTTTAAACATTAAATACTACAGAGTGGGTTGCTAGAAATCTATTTTTAAACTTAGCCTTGATTTGATCTTGCAAAACAGAGCCTAGTGAGGGGAAAAAAGAAATACCCTGTATCTCTGAGAAATCATTTTTTATGGTAACATAATACAGCCCAAATTTTGACTTGTTGATTTATTGGAAAACTGGTGTAGGGCTAGTGTTTACCTTTGGCCTAGTCCATAATTTATGAAAACCTTTATTGTATTGTTTAAAAATGTTTGATAATTTTTGCAGGAGGTACACTCCCTTTGAGAAATACAATCTTAACATTGGTAGGCTGACGTGCTCTGTTGATTGTTTTCATGCCCCATTATTTTTATTTCTCTTGGTGGCCCTGCCCTCTGTGCTATTAATCATGTACTTGCAGACATGTGTTAACTCATTCAAGCCACTTGGGCCCCTCCAAATATACTGATGTCCAATTCATTAAATGACTCATTAATTGTTTTCAAATCACAAGGGTCCTATTTAATAACTTGCTCAAGCCATGTAATTAAATACTGTCCTAGTGCCCTCAAAATGTATCCTCATTTAATGACTCAGGCAGTCTGGGAGAGGAAATTTATTAAGTGACCACACAATGCCACTATAAAGTGAAGTGTATTTGCTTTCTTTTCCGTTCCCAATCTGTGGCCCTAGGTGTGTCTCACTGTGGTAAGTTTACAACTATCTATCCATACTACATAAACCTTACACAATACTATAATTCGGAGTCATCATGCATTTGTCAGGCTTAATTTTAGACACCTATAGGCAGGTACAATGTGGAACAAGAAAGATTTGTATAGATTGTATCTGAGACACACTAATATTATCTGTCACATGGAAAGCATATAATTAAAACAATGCTAACAGTGTCTAGTAACTAGCCTACATCTTTCTCTTTATTTTCTCAGTCAGTTCCCAGAAAAATACTATGGTGTTGTAGGTTTTTAGATTAGCATAGAATTAGATTTTTTTCCCTTCAGTATTGAAGACAGGGCCTGTGTTTGCTGACAAGGACTACACCCCCAGCCAGGACTAGCCTTTCATGTCATTCCTGCCTCTGCATCTCAAATAGCTGGGATTTTCAGGCTTATACCATTTTCCTTGCCTGAGTTTTGAAATAGAATTTGGCTACTTTTTCATTTTTTTCAAGTTCATCTTGAACCACGATCCTCCCATCACTGCCTTCTGCATAGCTGGACTTAGAGTTATCACATCCAGGTCCACAAGTGGGATTTTAATAGAAACACTCAACCCTAGTCTATTTCTTCTAGTGTACATTGTTCCCCCCCCCACACACACACACTTAAAGGGCCTGAATGTTCTTTAGTATATTCATTCATTCTTTCCACCTTCAATTAGGAGCACTTACTCAGTGAGCAGTTTGATAGCTTCCTGAGAGAGAAGGATAGGGAGTCTATCCTATGGGAATCTTTTATTTCCTTTAAACTTTATGATCGTGATTTTATTTTATTTTTTATTTTTGTTATTATCTTTTTTTTAGCATGCACAATTTTTTTTATTGTGAAAATACTGTACAGAGGATTTACAATTACATGGGCAAAATAATGAGTACATTTCTTATCAAGCATTGTAGCCTCCTCCTTTGTTTCCCCTTCCCATCCCTTCCCATCCTCCCCCGCCATCCTCCCTGCTCCCACTCTCCTCTCTCCCCCCCCCCCCCGCACCAAAGTTGTAAAGTTTGTTTTCGACATAACGATCGTGACATAATGATCGTGACTTTAAAAGCAAATTTCCTTTTCAATCAAGAATTGCTGAAGTCTACCTTTTTCAACTTAGCTATGTATAAGCCTCTAACACATAGGTGTGTAATACAATTCACATGTTCTGGGACTTGTACAATATTGTTAGGTGTCTGTGCATGCGTATTTAACTAAGAGAAGCCTTTGTGTATTTACATTGATAGCCCACTCCCCACCCATTCATATGGCCCCTGCATCAAAGAATCTTGTTAAATACCTGTAATCTAGACCTATTCTGCTCTAGACAATTCAATTTCTCTTTTCCTTTCCTGCTTTACTTTGGAATTCATTTCTTTTGACTTAAAAAATACGTTTACTATCTGTTAGGAGTTCTTCAGAAGGGCCAACTCTTATCTTTGGCTTGTTCCCCCCCACCCCCTTACCACTGAATTACATCTCAGCCCTTGTCTATGTTTTTTCTTTTTCTCTTCATTCTTACAAGCATCTCTCTTTCTATGCCCTCCCCTCTACTCCACTTTCAGTTTTCTCTGTGTCTGTCTGTCTGTCTGTCTTTCTGTGACCCTCCCACTCCCCTCCACCAGCAAATACATCTGCTGAGTTAAAGAGTTAGAATAAAGACAATGCACAGTATTCTACGTTAAGAAAATATTAGGTGTTGAATGCTTCTGTTGCCTTGGCAGTAATACAAAAATCCAATGGTATCGTGGTTTGTGTTTCACCCTATAGCTTAGCTTTTACTTTTTATGTCTTTGTTTAATCATAGCTAGCTTTTTGTTTTGTCTAGCGGTTGAATCGGAAGCCTTTATTAGAAAGCTGGCGATTGCCAGTGATGACCAGGCATGGCCATCAGCTGGGGGTGGGACTTCACCTTCTTCCTCCATGAAGACAAGATAGCGCCAGTTAAACCCAATTCCCTATCATCCATCTTGTGGGCAAGATGGCGCCAGTTAGACCCAGTATCCTTATCTTATTCCCTACTAGTTTTATGTACATATAATCAAATCATTGCTTCTTCAGTGAGGGCTGCATTCGGCCCTTAAAAGACCATGAGCGTAACCGAGTTACTTTAAACAAAGTTTTCAAAAGTAGCTCTCCTATATTAGACCTTTTTCCTTAGCATTGAACTTAAACATAACCAGTAATTCTTTCCCGGTCAGGATGTACTACAGAAAAAAGGAGTTGACAGAAATGGTGACACAAAAGTCTGAGGCAGTGCCTTCTATCCTGAATCAGCAGATGTCAGCCACCAGGCAAGGATCCCATCTACATTTACCACAGTAGAGATGGTCAGGATGACAATGTAGGGCCCCTTCCTGGGGGCTGTAAGGCCATCTAGCATTTTAACTTCTGACACTGTCTCTACTCTGTCTCTCTTTCTCTTTTCTTCTGCACTCCTTCCACAATCTTCCATCATTACCGTTCACATTTACAGAATTGCCCTATAGACTTTTTGAGTGGCAAAGCCAGAATCTAACATAAGAAATACTATTTTCTAAGGCATGTTCCCTATTCCTCAGGTACTTACTGCAGGGGTTATAAAAGGAAAGCCAATGGGTGGGCACTGCTGCCTCCTGTTTAAAAGCTCCCTACATCTTCCCTACAGAGAGATTAAGTCTATTTAGACCCTACTGCCTTCAGGAGATTGGTAATCTCTGGGGTTATTATAAAGCTAGGCATGATTAAGGAAACTTCCCTTTTGCTTCTAGACAAATTCCATTTAGCTGTTATAACTCATGTTTGAAGTAAAACTGAAGTTTAATAACCAAAGAATTGGCTTTACCTTCAAGTTCTCCACAAAGCAAACGCTGAATGATATTACGTGTGAAATTGCTTTTTTGATTTAAAGAATTGGATTTTCATTTTTGTAGAATAAGTTAAGAGATCCTTATTGAGACAAAATACAACAAAGCTTTATTTTCATGTGAGTTTTTTTTCTCTCCTAAATGAATTTGTTAGTTTATAAAGGGCAGGAAGTAATTCCTACAAAAGATACTTTGTTTTGTTCAAGAAAATTAAGGAATTTTACAATCACAGAATACAGATACAATAGGAAGAAATTTTCAGGCTGCATTAATATTTACTATAAACAAGTCATATGTCTCTGGTACCTAGAAGATACTTATATTTATGAATGATAATTATCATTAATATTTATATAATACCTTTTAGCATGTGCCAGTCACTATGTGGGGACTCTTTGTTGATCCTGACAATCACTTAAGAATTTACTAGTGCTTTTTCCATTTTCGTAATGACGGTCTGGGTGTAGTGACCTTGAATGATTCAGTTTTGCAAAACAATTTAGCTAATTTAAAGCTTATTGGAACTCAACTGTTGCAGCTCAGGCCCTGAGTTTCTCTCTTACCTTCTCTGCCATATTACCACCTAATGCATGTAGGTAAGAGCTTTGTTCTTGAATCTATGGGTGCCCAAAGTGCTTATTGAACTCTGTTTCTGGAGATATAAAGTCATGGTCATGACAGTGGCCAATCCTGTGGATACTGTGTACAAAGTTAGTTGTGTCCAAGTCAGCTTTCAATCACTGTGATAAAATTACTGAGTTAACTTAAAAAGAAGGAAGGTTAATTTAGGTTCACAGTATTAGAGACTTCTGTCCCTGGTGGCTAGGTTGTCCGGCTGCTTTGGGCTTGTGGCAGCACAGTGCATCTTTGTGGGAGCACGTGGCAGAGTGTGTGGAAGAGAAGACCCGTTTGGATCAGGATGGCCAGGAAATAGAGAGATAGAAGGGCAGAATTTCATTATTCTCCTTAAGGGACTGGTCCAAATGATCTAAGTTCCTCCAACCAGGCCCTGCTTCTTCTATCTCTACCAGTAGAATTACAGAGTACTATGGAGAATGATAGAGTAAGCCTTTAAAATAGGCCTTTAGTGGATACTTCTAAACTGTAGCAATAAAAGAATATTGATTGCTGTGAATTTGTAACTCAGGTAGTGCTGGGAACATCATCTTTGATAGTAAAACTCAATCCTATGATTTAAAGGAATGATAGCAGCTGTACGTAAAGGTATATTTCTAATGCTTTGGGATTTCTTCTGCTTTTCCCTCTAAACTAGCCCCACTTTTGATGCTCATTTCACGCAACAGTGCCTTTTGATGTTGGCTGCTGTGGCCGCCTAACAATAAATCTCAATATCAATTTTGTTAACATCTGAATAAAACCCATACCATACAGAAAGAGGCAACTTTCAAGTTATTTATTCAACAGAATTTATCTTCCTTCCTGGTGATCTAGTTGAAGTGACCTTTGTCATTTTTACCACACAGTATTATCATCACAACAGCTAAAATCTTCCAAGGTGGAGCAATTCTATACTTAATTTAGAGCTGTGTTTATTTGATTCTACTGCATGAGAGCATATCTTCAGCACTCACCAGTAAAGAGGAAGATTCATGCTGCAGATAGGCAAACCCAGGTGGTATACTTTATTGATCACCTGATGCACATGATCAGGAAGCTCCTAGATGTAGGAACTGTTCTGATGTGACAAGCTCATTTTATTAAGAATACACTGTGTATTGGGTTTGTAATTGTTTATGTGTCCCTACCAAAACAATTATTAGGCTAAAAGATGAATTCCATTTTAGGTTTCCAAAGGTGAACATACATGAAGAAGGTCTAGTATTCTTGATGTTTGTGATAAGAAACATTAAATAGCATTTGGAGGAAAAAATATAGCACGTCTAATCATTTCATTGGTTGAAATAGTTGATGACTGTTATTGATACAGTGATCAGTGAGCTACTTTTTTCTTATATGGTGAATTCCTATACATCCATTTTATAATGCACATTCTGAAAGTCCTAAATACCGTTGGGAATATATCCAGTGTAATAAAATCGAGGGATGTTGTCTTGCAGTGAAGACTGTCCATAAACTCCTTCTAATGATTCTAAGGTTGGTTTTAAACCATGTGAAAATTCTGTGTAAAGACATGAGTCTGTGAGGAACCTATTAAATAACTCTCTTTGCAAAATCGTAATCCTTCCGAAATGAAGGGTGATGCTACAAATATGTATGAAATAAACAATTAAAAATAATCTTGGAGACAGACTTGACATAAGTGACATTTTACAGTCAGTGAAACGGCACTTTAAACATCAGCTTGTCCCAGAAGCCGTGATGGCTCCTGTCTCATCAACACAGCCCTCCTCAGAAATGATTTCTTCCTGCAAGTTTCTTAAGTGAACTTTGAAGAAGAAAAACTGAATATTCATGCATAGGGTTCCATAAATGATTTGAGCAGTCAGGGGCCAACGATACTAATGGCTAAAGTCCTTTGAATTCACTTCAGGAGTTGGGCCTGCTGGGGTTCCCTTCTCATCAGCGAGATGGGGTCAGAGAAGAAGCCAGAGGGAACCCAAGGCCACTCTTTAGAAGGAAAAATGAGTTTGGACACAGCAGTACAGGCTGGAGGTACAGCAGGAGGCTAAGAACTGTGAAACCTTGTCAACCACCTAGGGGAAAAGGAAAGGACACTGTAGTGACAAGAAAAATTTCTGAAGAAAAAATTCTGAGGTCTTCCTAAAGTCACCAAGATCCCGGAAACTTCCAGAGAGCCACAGGATGGTGCTTTTTATTCTCTATACTTTGCTAGAGCCGAATGTAACATGTTCCTATAAGTCACTGTCCTAGAGATGATAAATTCAAATGGAATCAAAACAGGCCACTTTTAGTGTCCACAAGTATTCATATATTCCTTAGGGAACAACACAATGCCAAAGGGTATTTATTTGTTCCTATCTCCTTCCTATAAATATTTAGTTAGGTTGCTGTTTATTTAAATGAGGGGATTTTGAATGGGGGAAAACAGGATTTTGTTTTGGAGGATGATGGTGAATCTATTCATATCACTGAAGTGAGTGGAGTGTGGCAAGTCTGACCACAGGGAGAGAAGACCAGGTGTTTCAAGGCAGGTGAAGGGGCACAGAAAACTAGAAGGGCACAAAAATTGTTCACATTCTCCAGCACTGCAGCCCAATAGAAAATATCATTGCAACCTGCAAATTGAACCAATTCTATATTTCATAGTAACGATATTTGTAAAAGCTAAAAGAAACCAATGAAATTTATCTTAAAAAAATATAGCAAGTGACTAGCTCACGCCTGTAATCCTAGCTACTCAGGAGGCTGAGATCTGAGGGTAACTGTTTGAAGTCAGCCCTGACTGACTCTTATCCCTAATTAATCACAGAGGGCTGGGAAGTTGGCTCAGTGGTAGAGTGCTTGCCTTGCATGCCTGAGGTCCTGGGTTTGATTCCTCAGCACCACATAAGCAAAAAGAAAAAAAGCCAGAAGTGGTGCTGTGGCTCAAGTGGTAGGGCACTAGCCTTGAGCTGAAGAGATGAGGGACAGGCCCAGAGTTCTGGCCCCATGACCGGACCCAAAAAAAAAAAAAAGTACTTGCCTAATTAATCACAGAACAAGCCAGAAGTGGTGTTGTAGCTTGAGTGGTAAAGTGCTGTCCTTGAACAAAAGGAGCTTAAGGACAGCACCCAGGCCCACAGTTCAAGGCCTAGGAATGGTGGGAGTGGCGGGATATCTATCTATCTATCTATCTATCTATCTATCTATCTATCTATCTATCTATCTATCTATCTATCTATCTATCTATCTGTCTGTCTGTCTGTCTGTCTGTCTCTCTGTCTGTCTGTCTGTCTGTCTGTCTGTCTGTCTGTCTGTCTGTCTGTCTATCTATCTATTCTTTTAAGTCACATAAAGATGGTACAGTTTAACATGCCAGTTTATGAGTACAATGTATCTTGATTTGTGTCATGACTGCATTCCCACCCCCCTCCCCTCCTTTCTTTACTAATCTACTTCCTTCCCCTTGGTCTCCCTGTCTCTATACCTACCTCAAGAACCAGCTTCCTTGTATTCATTTTGTTAGACTGAGTTAGCTGTTCTAAGGAGTTACCATTTGAATTCTCCTCTGCACGTATCACACTTGGGTTAATACATTTGTATACATGTATATGTGCTTATGACCCTCTAGATATTGATTTAGGTATTTATAAATTAGATCTAACTTCCACATGTGAGAGAGAACATGCATTCTAGGGCCTGACTTAGTTCACTTATCTTTTTCAGTTCTATTGATGTCATGACAAATGATGTAATGTCATTCTTTCTAATAGATGAGTAAAACACCATTGTGTATACAGAGCAGATTTTCTGATCCACTCATCTGTTGAAGGGTGTCTGTGCTGTTTCCATGCCTTAGCTATGGTAAATAGTGCACCAATGAACATGAGTGTGTCCTGGCTTTACTGTATCCTGACTTGTAATCTTTTAGATAAATGCCTGAGTGGTAGAGTGGTATTGCTGGATCAGAGTAGTTTTATATTAAGTTTTCTGAGGGATCTCCAAACTGCTTTCCAGAATGGTTGCACCAGTTTACTTTCTCACCAACAGTGGCATGATGGCCGTTCTAATTGGAGTGAAATGGAATCTCAGTGTTGTTTGGGTTGGCACTTATGGTTTTTCTTTTTTCTTTTTGTCAGAGATGTCAAACATTATTTCATGTATCTATTGGCCATTTGTACTTCTGAAAAAAATCTCTATTTAGTTAATTTAACCATTTATTAATTGGGTTGTCAATTCTTTAAGGGCTCAAAGAGCTTTTTGTGTATTCTGGAGCTCTTGAGCTCTTTGTATATTCTGGATATTCAAGCCCTTTTCTGATGTATAGCTGGCAAAAATCTCCCATTCTGTAGACTGTCTTTAGCTTATTAAGTATGCCCCATAAGTATTTTGCTTATCAAAGGCATTGTCACTTCATTGTAGAGCAATCCACAAGTGAATTATGTGGCATTTGTTTTATGTTATTTCCAATTTGCTGTTGAAATCTCCTGCATTTTCACCATTGTAGCTTATCTGTTTGTCTAGCTGTGTTTCATCCATACAGTGGTCACATGTGGCTAATGACTACCATACCAGCCAGCTCAGTTCTGAAGTTTCCTCATTCAGCCCCCATGAGGGAGGGGCTTCTCAGCAGCCATTTGGGATCATCTTCTCACCTTGAAAAAGAAAAAAAAGGCTTAGAACAAAGTCCATTTCAGAGCCCACCAGAATCGTGGTGCTCCTGGGACAGGCCAAGGTTGCCTCTAGCTAACCCTGAAGAGTTTCTTATCCTTTCCTTCATCCCAGTGGCCAACAGAAAAGGCACTCCTCACTGCAGATCTAGCCTGCCATGATATCTAATACATTCTTGCTATGGACATTGACTGCTGTCTCAGTTGCCAGTTAGAAGGAGCCCAAGAACTCACTGCCTCACCTTAGCTTTGTTCATATATGGAAACGAAGACAAAATTTGACCAAGCATTAAATGATTCAGAGAGCCAGGTTACAAAAACATCCAAGCAATAGCAATTCAGAGCTTGAACATTGATGTTGCATAGCATTTTGCTAGGGTTGCATGCTTTACTAGCTGTGTGATTGTTACAATGCTTTTTATCTGCCCAGTAGTTATTGTGGGATAGTAGAAGATATGGAAGTTTCCATGTCAGGTTGGCATGCTCCATAGTCAAATTACTACAATTATCTTTCACCAGTCATGCATGAACTAGAACAATTTGTCCGCCTTCATGCGTGACCTGGAACGATTCTTGATACGCAGCAGATATTCACTAAATATAATTTAAATTAAAAAAAAAATGAAGACAGGAGATAAAAACTGGGAGAGAGCCAGGGAAGGGGTGACATTGTTCCAAAAGAAATGTACCCTTTACCTGACTTATGTAACCAAACCCCTCACCTTTATAATAACAATAAAGAAGTTAAAAAATAAATAAAATACAGGCCCTTGAACACAAAAGAGAAAAACAACCCACAAATGGATGAATCAAATAAGTATTAGTACCCACCATGGCATAACTACTGGGCTAGTTTTGTATACTAGGCTCCATTAGTCACATGAATTCATTTAGGATTCCTGAGTAGGAAGAACTATTTTCTATTACTGACTTCTGTTACACCCCAGCCTTGCTCACTCACTGTTTCTCTTAGTGCCAGAGAACTCCCTCTACTCTCTTTTGTCATCTCATAAGCCAGTTGTCCTGTGAAGTTGTCTTTTAAAACTGCCTGCCATGGTTTTGCCTTATTATTGAAAATTTGCACCCTTTATTGACACTGAAACACTTATGGAATAAGAATAACTTAACAGAATTTCTAATTTCTCTTTTAGTCACATAGTTTATAGAACTCAAACAACCTCTTTGCCCTCTATCTGCTTCCTAGAGCTTCTGATGTTTTGGTACTTTTACAAAATATGACATAAGGCAGTATTTCTACCAAAAAATGCAAGAGTTTTCTTCCCTTCCTTCTCCTTTTCTTTCCTCCATCTCTTTCAATCTCTTTCCTTCCCTCCTTGCCTCCCTCCTTTTCTTCCTTTTTCCCTTCCTCCTCTCATTTCTCTTTGCCCTTCCTTCTCCTGCTTCTCCTTCTGTTTATGAATTCCATCAAGTGACCTGGCATGTGAAGGTCAGATCAGCACACAGTGCAGAAGGAAGTAATGATTTTTTTCTACCAGTTGTATATTTTAAAAATAATTTTGATGTCAGGCTCCAATGGCTCATGCTTGTAATCCTTCCAACTCAAGCATTGTTGCCTCCTCCTTTGTTTCCCCATCCCTTCCCATGACCCCCCCAACCTCCCCCCCCCCGCTAAAGTTGTAAAGTTCGTTTTTCGACATAACATCTTGTACATCTTATTGTTGCAATGGGTCCACCTGTATCCCTAGTTAAAAATTTGTTTTTGCCCTTACCCTCCACAAATTATACCAACATCAAATACAGTGAAACACAGGGTTATACCGTGGGGGAGGGACATACAAAGCAACATAGAAATCATCTTAAAAATATGTTAGAAACAATGGCAAGAAAGAAAAAAAAAGCATTTGAGTCCTTATCTTGGGGTTCATTTCACCTAACTTCAACTTATTTGACTGTTTCTGCTTGTCTCAGACATATACTAGTTATTGCAAATAAGGGAAACCATGGGACCTATGTTTCTTTGGGCCTGGGTTACTTCATTTAATATAATTTTTTCCAAGTCAAAGGAGGATATTCTTAAGAGAGGATGAGGATCACAAAGGCTCAATAGCTATGTGCATAAATATTCATATAAAATGTTCCTTATTAAAATGAATTCCAAGAAATGGAAAAGAGGTTTTTTTATTGTTATTCTTCTTTCTTAAAAATAAATTCTGTACCTCTTGTCTTGTATGTAAGTGGGGAGGATAGGGGAACACCGAAATGGTGCGACAAAGGGTGAACAAATGCAGCAGTGATACTCACTAGACACTATGTTGAAAAGGAACTATACAACTTGTGGGGAAGGTGGGGTCAGAAGGGAAAAAACTGGGAGAAAACAAGGGAAGAGGTGACACTGGTTCAAAAAGAAATGTACTCATTACCTGACTTATGTAATATATGTAACCTCTCTGTACATCACCTTTATAATAAAACTAAGTAAATAAATAAAGAAATTTTCTCAGCCCTAAAAAAAAAACCCTCCCCAAACATAAAAAAAACTCCACTGTGTATCATATCTTCAAGTAGATGCAAAATAGGTAAAACTCTCACAAACAGCCTTGGGACTTTCAATGTTATAGTTTAAAGTGTCAGCAAAGACATAGAACAAATTCTAGATTTGAGATGATTTCATTGACACTTTTGAGATGACTTCAAGGCCACTTCTCAGAAAATGTGATCTTCTCTAATCTCCATTAGAGTAGATCGTAATGGCCCATATAGTTAGAGATTCCTCCTGCTACAGTATCAGCACCCAACATCATTCCTGTATTATACACCTTGGTGCACACATCCATCCTTGCTTACAAGTTGCAGGCTGGATGCAAGAAGTAGGCATTGCTGACAGCATAAATCTCACTGGGAAATAGAGCCTAATGCTCTTTGATTGGCTCATTGTGTTTTTTTTTGTTCTGCTGACAGAAAAGCACCATTTTGCCCCCTTTGTTTATTCTAATTAATATATGGATGGGCCCGGGGTCACTTTCAGTTTAGCTATGTCCATTCCAAGAGGTCTGTCAGTGGAAATAATTCAATTATCTGCCAAAATAAACACTATCCATGCGTGTAGTGTGTAGTCATTTCATGGTTTAGGTTTGTGGAGATATTTAGTCTTTTTATAAACCTATAATTTTCAACTTGTCTTTGCAAATATTGTTTTCTCCTACTAAAGTTTGGATAGATTTTGTGAAAAAAATAGAAAAGGATTATAACACATACCTATAATCCAAGTAATATGACCAAGATCCGAGGCTGGCTGAAAGAACATGTGCAAGAATCTATCTGAAACAAACTATAATTAAAAGGAATGGAACTATAGTTTAAGTGTTAGAGCACTTACCTAGTAAGATTAATGCCCTCGATCAAACTCCAGTACTGAAAAGAAAACAGAAAAACAAAAGAAAAAAGTACATGAAATAAGCTGGGGATGTACCTTAGTGCTAGAATGATTGAGTAGCATGCACAAAGCCTGGTTCAATTCCCAGTGTAAGAAAACTGACCCCAGAAAGTAAAAAGACATATTTAATTACTTAATAAAATGTGTATGAATGTGTTGCTTCTCTTTTCAATAAGGCAATTAGAGAAAGTTTCACTTACAGAATTATACTTAACCAATGACCCAAAGAAGCCTAGAGAATGAGCCTTGCAGAGACTGGGTTCCAGGCAGACAGAACAGACAGGAGTACACTTGATTTTGTAACGGAATCACAAGCAGGCCTGTGTGGCTGGAGGAGAATCAATGAAAGGAAAATTTAAGAGCTGAGCTGAGAGATGTCACCTAGGCTGGAAGGCACTGTAGAGACTTTGGCTTTGGCTTTTGGTGGGATGCTTGGGTAGATAATGAACAAGATCTGGTTTATATTTTAATGCATCTTGCTGACTGCTGTGCTGAGGGCAAATCACAAGAGGGGAAATGTGGCAGCAGTGGACTTGGTTAAAAAGGGCTAGAAACCGTGCATTCATGAGATATGGTAGCTGGGGCCTCACTGGAGACAAGGAAGGTTGTGAAAACGGGTCAGATGCTCCATGTGAGATGAGAGATCACATGATTCTCTGAAGCCCGAATATGGGGTAAGGCTGAGATAGTATAGTCAGAGGCCAGGCAAGGCTGCTATCAGCTTGTGCATACCTTTGTACAAATAAGAACAAAATAGGTCCTCTGGGACATGGCTGTCCTAAAGATCATATTTTAATGGGAGGCACATGACCAGATTTCAACTGTTCATTTGAACCTCTTGGCCAAGAATATTTGGCAGGACATAAAGTGAATAGTCATATGTGGCTTGTCACCTGATAGAGGGTTTTTTAAAATCATTTCTTTCTTCCTTTGATTTTTTTAAGTTGTCATCAAGGAAGTATGTATCCACCTGATCAGAAATTGTAGGTAGGCAATGTCCAAGATCTAACAATATACCCACAGTTCCATGGGAATGTGTTTATGAAATTATTTATGATCATCTCCAATAGGCTTATTGCTCTAAATTGAGTTATCATGATAGAAGCACAGAGCTGTCTAAAATGTCACTAGGATAATCTGTGTTTAAATGTCAGTTATTTCATATAAAAGGTAAAGTACCACTGAGACTTCATCTTTAGAAGAGAGAGAGGAGGTAGGTTTAGGGGTCCTGGTTAGGGAAGGGGCTTATAGCACAGAGACTTTTTAAATATCCTTAGCTTGGTGCTCCAGAGATTTTAACACATAATCAATGCACTGTACTGGTTCTGATGAGTAAGATGTACACTCAGGGAGACTAGCTATTAGAAGTAGAAAACAGGGGAGTTTAGGATGAAGATAGATCTTTTATTCTTCTTTAGGATACAGATTGTTCAGTGTAAAAATGGATATAGAGGAACTATTAATTTCTGGCAGTATACATTAGAGTTTTATCTTCTTTTTCTTTACATCAGCTCAGAAGATTGTTCTGCTGTAGTTTGGATCTTATATCTCCCTTTGCAGGCTCATATATTGTAAGAAACGATGGAACCATTAGGAGGTGTGATCTAGTATAAGGAAGTTAAGTCACTGGGGAACAAATTCTTGAAGGGAATGTTGAGACCCCAGTCCCTGCTCTCTGCCTCCCAACCAGCAAAAAGTGAACAGGGTTCACTTGCCATATTCTCTCATCAAGAGAGCCCTATGTGACAAGCTCAATCAACCATGAACAGAATCTTCTCCAGTATAAACCTTTCCTGCTTGGTAGCTAATTATCTCAATGATGGAGAGCTGACTAACTCCATTAGAACCTTGACCATAAACCTTTCTACATTTCCAGGGAATGAGGTATCCAAATAGAAGGGAGGAACGTTTTTCTACAATGGCGCATACAACCTCACCTTTCTTCGCTGTCTTTCAACATTAAATTCATCCAATTTTTCTTATTTTAACTTTCTGATCACTAAGCAATTCTCTGATTATAAATTTACCAGCAATATAAAGTTCCTGGCTGGAAAAAAAATGCACTGGCAATGTGACTATTTCCTATCATGTGCATAAACAAACATTTTGTCATGCTGGTTTGTATATCAATCTCTGATGAATTTGGGTAGTGTGAATTACTGCTTTGGCCACCCAGTTTCTGTGGATGAGAACTGAAGCTCTAGGGCTATAAACACTGGTGACTAGCTTTAAAATCAAAACTGTCTGTGACTACAGTTGGATAATGTAGAGATTTACACATACTCTTACACACATACATCAAAATATCATTGATTTGGTAAGTACAATTGGGCAATTTTTATATACATATTCTCTCACTCTATCTTTTTCTCTCGCTCACATACACATAGCTGAGATCATGTAGCTATTCTTAGTTCTTCAATCAGATTCTTATTTATCTAACCTAAATTATTCTTTCCATTTCTGTTTTATAGAAAAGCTCAAGTTTACCTAAGAGCCCTCTCAACTCAACCTTGTATCATCCAAAGACAAGTTAACAAGAAAGTATGTAGAAGTCAACAAACACTTTACTGAAATCACAAACACCAAACTTGACAACAGCCTGGCAAGAGGATAGTGGAATGGCTAGACTGACACATCAGAATGGACTATGATGAACAAATCTTTGCTCTGACTTACTCTTTCATTCATTATTTTATTACAGATTCAGCTATTCACTCATTGATAAATGAATAATAAATTAATAAATGGCTTATCTTGGGACAAGACATAGTCAACATACATTGACTCTCAAGAGTAATAAACATGGTTCTTGTTTTGAAAAACTTGCTTGCAAATGCATAAAGAGACTAGATAACCATACAAGTCACTATAAGATGATAATGGTGACGCTGATAATGACAAATTTTTCTGTCACATCATAAACCAGGTGTTAGTCTAAGAGCTCCTAAAAGTCACATTCCCTAAGTGCTGTCGAATGCACATTTAATGACTTCTGGAGTACTCATTAGCATGCCACATTATGGTACAACTTATAGTTTAGGTCCTAAAATTCTAATTGCGCCTCCTTCAGGAAATATTTAGTGCAAAGCATGAGATGGTTGCTGTGTCTGTTCATTAGTCACAGGCCCTCAGGTCCCTGATAGTGGCAGGGTGATGTGACAATCCTTGCACTCACCAAGTCTTTGACAGTCAAGAAACTCGGGACGTGCAAGAGAATGATTAGCAAACCATCTGTGTAAACTATGTGTATATATTTGCCTGTAGGCTTAGTGGGTTTGTACTTGTCAACCTCTTTCATGTTTGGAAGGGAATAAATGTATTGTTTGGGGAGTTGTGATATTGCTGCCACAATGACAAGTGGAAGAAGAAATACCCCACTTATGGGACCCCAATACATAGTCATTTGCTGGCATCCTTTGGTTCCAGGATGCCCTGCAGATAGTAAAATCCGCAGAAGTTCAATTCTCATAGAGAAAATGCCATTGCATTTGTATGTTGCTGATAGACTGTAAACCATATCTGTGCATTGTACTGTAAACCATATCTGATGCAAAGTAAATGTTGTGTAGATATTTGTTATACTGTATTGTTTAGGGTTAGCAGAGGCACAATCATTGTATGCCTAACTCTATGTAGGTCCACATTGTTCCTTAACTGCAACCCTTCCTAACAGCTTGATGGTGTAGATATAGTCAAGTCCAGATGAGGAAATTTAGACACTAAGAGATGGTGTGATGGATCTGGTACTCTTTGCTAAATAAAAAACACTCTCTCCTTTCCTTGTCAAAAGGATAACTACCCCTTCTTATTTGGTACACTGAAACTTGTAGAGCGTACCGTTTCTCAAGCTGCTGCTTGTTTGTTTTTTGGAAGCAGAGATTGATGCTGCAGAGGACCAGGGGATTAGAAGAGAGTGTAGTCCACTTGCTCCTTCTCCTGGGGCCCTTCTCTGAGAGTGTTCTAGTTCTCTCCTCTTTCCTCCCTCATAATGAGGCTGGGCTTTGGACTCTTCACTGCCAGGTTTTGGACTGCAAGTCTGCTCCATAAGTCATTGTTACTCATCCAGGATTATAAGAATCGAGAATGCAGGCACAAGATGACCACTGTGCCTACTTAAAAACAAAACATTAAAAAAAAAACATGAAAGGAATCAGCGAGATTTCTTGATCCTTTGGAAATAGCAATACAAATGGAACTGTGTTGGCTGAACGGAATAAAAATTGAATGATGGCTGTTCTCCATATTAAGGTGAACTCAGTATCATTCTTATCATTTTAAACAGTCAATGCCTCCTCTAAATAATTTTCTGTGGCATCATTGTAAGTAAAGTCTTTTACCAGTGCCATTCAATTCTCAGGGGCTATTTTTTTTCACCCTGTCTATCTTCCTGCATACCCGAGACTCTATTTGCTTATAGCAGTAAGGAAGTAGAATATGGGTTTACTATAGTGAAATGCTAGAGATGTTATACTTCATAGATAATTGTAGCTAGATAGTCAAAGCTGTCTCATTTTGCCTTCATAGAAATTAGAGACCCACGACTTTTGGTGGCTCATCCATTAGACAATTATATTCTACAGGGTGGAGAGCTTTTGCTAATATGTCAACACACATACAATGTTTTCTAATTCTGTTTCTTCCAAGCAAGAAAAATATCTCATTAATGACGTGCTTTGATGATGTATTTTGGGGTTGCAACTAGTAATTGTATGTATTACAATGAATAGTATGAAGGTGAATATTTCAGAGTGTATGCTCAGTATAAGCAAATTCTATCTCTCCGGCTTTAAGGTGTCCTGCTTGTGCATCTCAAAATATTTTTCTAAAGCTATTCTCCCTCCCGCCTTTTGTATTAAAAAAACAGCTTCATGGTCTATCTTAGTTTATTACTTGTGTCATTTTCCTCCAACTTAGTTTATTTTTCTCAAATTGATTCCACATGTTGCTTTCAATCACAGCATCCTGACTTGGAGGCACAGCCCTGAAGCATTTCTCTTGTTTGCTATTCTGTAGGGATTTCAATCTAAGCCTAGAGTGCCAGGACAGCTGAGATGCTCAATGCCTTGTCTACGTATTCTTGTTCCAACATAAGCCTGTCTGTATTTAAAGCAAACAAACAAGCAACAGCAAAACTTGCCTTACTCCTGTTTCATAAATGAAGTTAAAAAAATTGTTCAGGTTGACCTTAAATGAATCCAACGAGTAAAAACTAATCATTTGCACATACTTGTGAATTATTTAGTCTTATCCTAAGCTGAAACTTTGGTCTCACAACGGACTCTGGGAGGTAAATATAAATATTAGTTATCAGGCATTTCTGATGTCTGCTAACAAAGAGAACAAGGGGCTAATTAGTGCCTCACTATCCTAGGATACGTTTGACTCTCAGAGAATTCTTTCTATGTCAAATTTAATGACAATGGCTAATATTAGTAAAATATATTTGTAATGGTTATTGAAGTATGAAGCACACAGCAGAAGCAAGGAAGAGCCTAAACAAGGGAGAACATAAAATACAATTACTTGACTGATCACATTTGTTCTCCTACCCCTGCCAATTTTTCATGTTTTGTGGGATATTAAATAACAATCACATGATCTTATTAACCACCCTCACTCTTTGCCTTTCTTTCCTAAACCAGAAAGGTCAGTTAAAAAAATGAGAGAAAACACTCAAGTAGAGAATAGATTTGTACGAATAGGTAACAATTACCACAGACACTCTTCTAAGCTACTTTATAGCGCTCTAGGGAGTGGCTTGACAAACTAGAAAGTCAAGGGTCAGAGACACCTCCCAGTGATCTACCCAGTAATGGGGCTGCAATGACCTCGAGCGGTTCCCCAAAGATTAGTGGTTTAGAAATAAATGTGTCAAGTACCAGGCGTCCATGTGGTACTCAAACACGAGAGTTAACATTCGTCATTATCTAGGTTTTCATCATTTATATTTGTAGTTTAAATTCTAAACTACAGCTATATGTCTGATTTTTCTGATGCTCTAAATTGCCTAACTATGAGCATTTAAGTCATATGGAAAGGAGGGTGCTAAGCAATAAGAAAGACTCACCCTAAGAATTTGAAGAGTATTCTTTCACCCAAGGATCCTATGTAGGCGTGGTTATTGACTGATCATCTAGCTCATAATATTAATATTTAAAATGTCTCAAATCTTCTTGAAAATAGTTGAGTTTATTCTCTCAGGGATGGTTTCACTGCTGGCTCCTGCCTTGTGGTACAGAAAGAGTCAAGATCTGGGAGCTCACCAGTGCCATGGAGAAAGATCACGTTCTCAGAGTCTGGCAGAGGAGGCAGCAGAGAATGAGACTCTGCATGCTGCAGCAACAGAATGAAGGCTCTGTTATATTCTGGGTGGGCTGCGGTGTGCCCTAGGCCCAGAAGGGCCTTGTTATTGATGAAAATGTTGATAAGAGAACTACTTCTAACCCATTCTGAAGTTGGGTATAGAAAATAGCACAGAAACTCACTTTATACTCATCAAATCCTGTGCATCTCCTTTTACATTTGGACATGCCTCCTCCCAAGGGGTTTTGCAATTCTTTAAAGTATCTAATCCAATTTAACTCTAATCCTTTTAGTGATGAAAGTAGAATTCGGTTTCTTCTTGTCAAATGCACATATTCAGTCTGAATTTAAATAACCGTCCTTTTATTTGGGAGTCATTCGTGTTTTCTCAAATACGCAAGAAAAGAATTCAGACAAAACTTGGGGTCTCTTAGAGAACTGTAATTCTCCAAAGTCCCTGATTTCTGCCAACAGTTAAGCAAACTTTCTAAAATTATTTTTAAGTAGTTGTGCAAAGGAGTTGCCATTTAACAAAGCAGTTTCTGAGTATAGTACATCTTGATCTGTGTCACCTCTTTCAACATTCTTACCCATCCCTACCCATTCATACCTTCCTTTACTCTTAATTTTGTAGGCTATGTGTTGAATTCACTGACTGCAATCTCCCTCTCTTCTCCTCTTCACCCACTCGCTTCCTGGTGCTTATTTTGTTGAACTTTGACTTTGCCTTTCTAAGCCATTTGAGCTCTCCCTTGAATCTACCATATTTCAGTTAATGCGTTTGTATACACTTGCATACCGTTGCAGTGTATTTGCTTATAAGTTTGTAAACTAAATCTACCTTCCACATACAGGGGAAAACATCTATCCTTTGTTTCAATCTTTTAAATGGGTATTTACAATGGACTCATCTGAGAAGATTACAATGAAATAAAATAAATGTTTATATTTTGCTCCCACTCCCTCTGAATAGCTCAGGACAAACTAGACAGTTGAATGGCATAGAAAAATCACAGTCCTGACCCATTTTCTTCCTACTTCAAAGGGGTAACATTGATCAAGATGCATTTTACTCATAACTTGATTTATGGAATTATAATCCCTTTTTATAACTATTTATTAATACAATTAAAAGTAAAAAAATAACAGGAAATAATCAGAAATAAACCTTCACTGTGGAAGAATAAAAGGGATGAACCTGATTTTCAAAGGTTATAACAAGCTCTCCTGGTGAATGATGCTTTTGGGGATGTTTATATTTCTCATAGGGCCTGAATCAATGAGTGAAATATTTCCACTCCCCCTCTCCATCAGGTGTTCTCTTCAGTGATGGAGTCTACCTGTTTGGATGGACCCCTAAATTCTCCCACTCCAGTTCAGCCACTGGTTAATCAATGAGATGTAGTTGACTAGATACTCTCTTCTTGCCCAAAAGAATAAGCTGATCGATCTCTTGAGTTTAGATGAGTCACATGAGTCAGTGCTTACTCCTGTAAGTGATTAGAACATTTGAAAGTAAAAGACCTGTGGGTTTAAAATATGAAGTTGCCTTATGGTAGAGCCAAAAAACAAGTCCTACCCATGTTTCTCCCAAAGAATTTAATTAATCTGGATTTCAAATGGTGAAGAAAAGCTTTGCAGAGCAGGTAGAGCTTCCATAGGACTGAATGAGGAGAAGTAAAGGAGGAAACAGAGTTCAAGGTCACTGTTCTCTTCAGAGAGAAAAATCAATGAAAGGAAAACCTTAAAAATGATAGGAACTTGGGAGACTTGAGCAGACTGGTCATTTCTCACACAAAGTAAATGAAACACAAGCCAAGCAAGTTGATGCAAGTGTTTTATTTTAATTTTAATTAGAACACATTGTGAGCTATTAGCTATTTTAACATAATCAAATAGAGCTGTGGCTTCATTTAGGAATTAAAAAAAATATGTGAAAGAACATGTTGGAGAGAAATAATGAATGAATACAGAGAGTTCATTCCCAACCTCTGGTAGTGATTTCTCCACACAGAGTAAATCAATTATGTTATATTATATTCTCTTTCAAGAACAAATAAAGATTCCTTCAAAAGTCCTAGTCTCATTTTCAATGCCAGGCAACACATTGCTAAAGCATGCTACATGCTTAAGAAGTTATGACATCATTTATAGGCTACACGGGAGCTAGTAGCCACATTAACCACCTCATAATCAGGGTTAAATATACACCACTACCTCTGAGAGTCTTTTTAAGGTACTTCTCCCAGGAGACAATCTGGATAGTTTCCAAACCTATTTGATGTGTTAGCATAGCCGGTGAAATGTGCCCTGTCACCCAAGAAAAGTTAAAATATTTAACTGTGTACATTTGTAAGTATAACGTGATTATTTTATCATAGCTAAATCTGCTGAATCTAAATTATCTGTGGAGAAATAGAAAAATAAGATCTAACTGTGTGTAATTTGATTGTGATCATTCTGCACCAGGTGCCGTTTGGAAGCTGTTTTTCAATCATGATAACAGGTAGGATTCTTATTCAAAAAGATGGAAATTAAAATCCATCCTCCAAGCACTTTTGATTTTAACTGGTATTGCATATGCATTTAGAATACTGTGTTCCTTTCCTTTGTGTGAATGTGTGTGCGCGCACACACACACACATACACACACACATACACATGAACCTTATTTTTTTTTGAGACATTATCTTGCATGTAGGCACTTGCTAAAAGGAATGAAACTTGCTAGCTGAATATTCTCAACTGATAACCTCACTGGGTGCCTGCTGTAAAGACAGCTGCAGCTTGGAAAAATTGGAGCTGCCTAATAACAGGGATTATAATGAATACTTAATTGTTTAAGGAAAGCAATTAACAAATGAAGCTGAAACTTAATCTATCCAATTAAACAAGAAACACAAAGAGTTCAGAGAGAGAACGCAATATATATTATCTCCACAATTTGTTCCTCATGAAGATTGCTGATCTTGCATATCTGCTTTTTGAAATATACCTGCACAAGGATAATGGTGAATGTATGCCATAGATTTGGTTTTAGTTTCATCGCCTGCCTGTTATTCTTCAAACATGTACTTTGCTTAGTATGTGTTCAAAGTGCCTGGTCTTGCATTCAAGATACTGCATCACAGGAATGATGATTACAAGCGTCTGTGTAGAAAAGTCTAGGGAAATGTGTACACCACCTTCTGGAATTTGAAAGGCTGTGTTTTAAGTCAGAGATTATATATTACATTGCATAATTTCAAAATATTGATTTAGAACTCCTGGATAAGAAAATGAGAAAGTAGTCACCGGTTTACCCACACTCAAATAATTTCACAACTATGACGTCTCCTAACAGCTGGAGCTGACAGTAGCTACTATTTCCAAACAAATGTGTTGGAGCTGGGGGTTGCCTGCAGAGCCTGTGCTGCTTAGCACAGGCTCTACCACTAAGTAGCCTTGCTGTGTGTCCTTTCTACTTTAGATGTTGCACAATCATCTATTGTCTCTATTCTTTATGTATGTATTCTCAACACTGGGGCCAAGTTTCTCTGTCATCCAGTTAGCCCAGGCCTTGGTTTCTTCACAAATAATCTTTGCTCAGGAATGGCATTTTCCAAGTCTGTGTACCAGGGATGGGAAAACTCCAGCCTACACGTCCTACAATTCCCACTCCCTCTATTGATCATTTTGTATGCTCCATCAATAAGGTTCTAAGGATCCAAATGGCCCTAAGCAGAAAAATGAATCCCCACCCTGCTAGACATTTGAGTTTGGTAGTGACCTCTCAGGTCTCTTGTGGGGTACAATGTTATGATGCCCAAAGGTTCAAAGTGTTTGTTTTCCATTTTTATTTTCATCATTTTAATGTTTTTGATGGTAATCACTTGTGAACCCAGGGGTTCATATTTGCCCTACTTTAAATATAGGGTCTTACATCCTGCCTGGGTACATGCCTAGACTATAGTCAACCTACTTTAGGCTTCCCAGAGTTGCTGGTATCATGGACGTACATCTCACTTCCCTCTGTGGAGACAGAGTCTCACAGGCAAAGCTCTTATCAAGGTATCAAAGAACATGTATTATCTTAAAGGTATTTTACAGGGGATATTTCATCTCTGTTGGACATCCTCTTCCTCATTAAGCAATGAAAACCTCCTTCCTTCCACAAAGGTTGGACATTAGCTTAGTGATTTCCAGACTATTCCCAGAAACCATGGTTCATGCTTTTGTTGCTTATATATGATGTGAGATAAGTAATGGATTTTGGCTGTGACCATCAAGTAGCCAAACAGAAAAACAAAGCATGTCATTAATTTTTTTTTTAAAGCATGTCATTAATTTTAACTACATTCTACCTGTGGAAGTCTTCATTCTGTTTACAACTTTCTTCTCTTCCTAAATTGTTGTTGTAGCTTGAATGGGATAAATGTCACAATCCAAGGCTCCTCATACAATGAGTATGTGATCAGTGCCATGTACAGAGGTATTAATCAAGGGAAGTAAGGGGTAAAATATAGTCTGAATTTCACATTGTGAGCTGTGTCCCAGGGCCAGTCAGGGCAACTGTATATAAATATCCCACCCAGGAGACAGTAGGACTCTACAGGCTGTCAGAGGCCGGGAGGCCAGACTTACATCTCTGCCTATCCATTGTGAATTGAGGATGACTTTGCCAGAGTGGTCGAGGCTCATCATAGCTTCTCCTTTATGGGCTACTCTTGGTGTCTAGAGTTACACATGTGATGAGGTAGAGAGACAATCAGGCACACATCAATAATAGCTTTATTTTCTTGGTGTCTTTTGCAAATACTGATCCTGGAGCTCAGAGATGGTGGCTGTTACTGGGAGGGTTTCTCTAAGTGCTACATCTTCACTTGGACTTCCTGGACTCCAGTTGGGTGGAGCTTGTCTTGTCAGAAGAGTCTGTGAAGAACACTGTGTTTTCTACTAAGAGTGTTTTTGAAGAAGTCCTATTTGATGGCTTAATTGTATGCTGTGGCCCAAATCCAGGAAGAAGGGACAAACAGTTGACACTTCAGCGAGCATATGCCAGATTCTGTTCAGGGATTTGAGTGGCAAAACATAGCTCAGAGATTGAAAAACTAAAACATGTTTTCAGAGCTCATAAAGTTGGTCTAAGCTGCCAGAAATTTGAAGTTTGGACTGGCTTCAAGGCTAAGAGAGCTCAGACACTGACTCATGGAACTATTTCCTTATTAACAGACACCATACCACACAATTTTGAGGGCTGAAAAAAATAAGGCATCATTTGTTCAAAACCATTGAGGCTCTTCGATTCAAAGCTCTTTTCAACTTCTAATGTTGAGACTTTTTGTGATTTCCCATGGGAGCTCATCTTTCTGTCCATCTATATCATTTATTTTTTAACTTATCCACATGCAATTTGGCCAAGGTTAGTTTATCTTTAAGAAATCTCTTGAGTCATTTTATAAGCTGTTCAGTATTTTATTTCTTGAGACCTGGAAGTTGCAGATTTCCAGCATTAGGCAGAAAGTATGCTATTGCATACTAGCTTTATTTGGAAAGAACAAGGTTTTATGTCTTGAGCAGATCTATTTCAATGAAAGTCAACCCCAAAATATCACACAGCACTTGATATTTCCCTTAGGCATGCGGTTAGAAAAGTCTTACTTAATTAGAACAAGTCTTCAAGTAATTGTTGCAAAATAGAGACATGTTTATATTTAGCAGAGGGTTAACAAGAGAGTTTTGTAAGAGTAAAAAGATCAAGAGATTTACATATTTCTGGCAGTATGATGTTATTCTAAGGACATGGATGAATTGTTATTACTGCTTTTATGTATGTGTATATGTATGTATATATGTATGAATGTATGTATGTATATATGCCGGCCATAGCTTTTCTGGGGTTTAAACTAGGAGCCTTGAAGCTATCCCTAAGCCTCTTTGTGCTCAAGGTTAGCGCTCTATCACTTGAGCCACAGCTCCACTTCTGGCTCTTTCTGACTAGTTTATTGGAGATAAGAGTATATCACAAACTTGTCTGCCTGGCCTGGCTTAGAACTGCCATTCTAAGATGTCAGCCTCCTGAGTAGTTAGGATTACAAACGTGAGCCACTGGTGCCTTGGCTCTGCTTGTATTTATTAACCTGAATATTTTTATTGGACACAGGCAGAAACAAATGTTTAAGCACATGGTTACACTCAGGCAAGTTGATAGCTTTAAAAAATTCATGACAGTTAGTCGAAGTTGTGAAGAAGGACTCAGCCAAGCTCATCTTTGCTTCCACTTGAAAATCGATTTGAATTGTTTTCCTAGCAAATGCTATGAAAGAGATGAGATGTGCGCCCTGCCCTTATTTTTGTATAAAATTAATAATGTATGATTGATTGCACTTTCCTTAGTTAATCAAGGTATAAGTTCTTCATCTCTCTCAAAGTTTATCTACAGGCTAATGGACATATTGATGCTTTAGATTCCTTAGCAAGTGGCTGTTTTAGTTAGCTTTCTCATCTCAGTGGCCCACATAACCAGAGGAATAACATAAAGAAAGAAAGAATAAGTTCCAGAGGTGTCAAGTTTGTCATGGAGGAGAAGGTGGAACAGAGTGGTTCATTTCATGGTGGACTAGGACCAAAGCAGAAGGACTATAGGAGAGGACCAGGACTTGGTATAGCCTTCAAGGACAAGCCTCCAGTTGAGGTAACTTTCCAACAAGGCCTCATCTCCTACCTTTCCTTACTTTGGTTAGAGCCACTTTTCTTTCTTTTTTTTTTTTTAGAGTTTTAACTATTTTTTAAATTGTGAAAATGCCATACAGTGGGTTTGCAATTACATGAGCAAGGTAATGAGTACATTTCTTATCAAGCATTGTTGCCTCCTCCTTTGTTTCCACTTACCATCACTTCCCACCACCCTCCACCCCACCCCCGGCGCCAAAGTTGTAAAGTTCGTTTTTTGACATAACATCTTGTACATCTCATTGTTGCAATGGGTCCACCTGTTTCCCTATTTAAACAATTTGTTTTTTCCCTTCCCCTCCACAAATTATACCAACATCAAACATAGGGGTTATACCATGAGGGAGGGACATACAAAGCAACAAAGAAATCAACTTATAAATATGTTAGAAACAATAGCAAGAAAGAAAAACCATTTAAGTCCTTATCTTGGGGTTCATTTCACCTAACATCACCTTATCTGACCTTTTCTGCTTTACTCAGACATATACTAGTTATTGCAAATAAGGGAAACCATGGGACCTATGCTTCTTTGGGCCTGGCTTACTTCACTTAATGGAATTTTTCCAGGTCTTTCCATTTCCTAACAAATGGGGACAGTGTCATTCTGGTGGAGGCATAGAATTCCATTGAGTACATATACCTCATTTTCTTGATCCATTCATCTACTGAGAGGCATGTGGGTTGGTTCCATATCATAGCTATGGTAAATAATGCTGCAATAAATATAGTTGTGCTGGTAGCTTTAGTATGGTCTTGTTTGTGATCATTCAGGTAAATGCCCAAAATTGGGATTGCTGGGTCGTAGGGGGACCTCTATGTGGAGTCTTTTGAGGAACCTCCATACTACTTTCCAAAGTGGTTGAACAAGTTTATACTCCCACCAACAATGCAGTAGGGTTCCCTTATGTCCACATCCTCTCCAGCATCTGTTGTTATTCGAGTTCTTGATTATAGCCATTCTAACTGGGGTGAGGTGGTATCTCAATGTTGTTTTGATTTGTATTTCTTTTATGGCTAGGGAGGTTGAGAATTTCTTCATGTGTCTGTCTATTGGCCATCCTTCTATCCTTTTCAGAGAAGTTTCTCTGTAAGTCTTTAGCCCACTTATTTATTGGGCAGTTGTTTCTTTGAGGATTTGTTGTTGGGGGATTTAATTTTTTGAGTTCCAAGTATATTTTAGATATGAGACCCTTGTCTGTTGTATGACTAGTGAAGGTCTCCCCATCTGTGGACTTTCTATTGATCTTGCTAGCTATGTCCTTTACCATGCAGAAGCTCTGCAATTTCATGCATTCCCATTTGTCCAACCTTTCTTTGATTTGTTGTGTTTTCCTGTGCCAAGAATACCTAAGGTTTCTCCTATTCCGTCCTGTTTTCAGGGTGCCTGCTTTTACTCCAAGGTCTTTGATCCATTTGGAGTTGATTCTGGTGCAGGGTGTTATATAAGGATCTAGCTTTAGTATTCTGTAAGTGATTAACCATTTACCAGCACCATTTACTGAAGAGGCTCTCTTTCTTCCATTCTATATTTTTAGCTTCTTTATCAAAGATTAGATGGCTATAGGTTTGTGGGTTCATTTCTGGGTTTTCAATTCTATTCCATTTGTCCTGAGGTCTGTTCTTGTGCCAGTACCAAGCTATTTTGATTACTTTGGCTTAGAAGTAGAGTTTGAAATTTGGTATTGATATTCCTCCAGCGCTATTCTTTCTGTTAAGGATTGTTTTTGCTATTCGAGATCTTTTATTGTTTCATGTGAATTTTTAGATTGCCTCTTCTATTTCCTTGAAGAATGAGGTTGTAATATTGATAGGTATCGCATTGACTTTGTAGATAGCCTTGGGAAGTATTGTCATTTTCACGATGCTGATCCTTCCAATCCAGGAGCATGGGAGGTTTTCTACTTTCTAAATTCTCTTTTGATTTCATTTTTCAGGTTTTTAAAGTTTTCATCGTAGAGGTCCTTCACTTCTTTGGTTAAGTTAATTCCTAGGTATTTTATTTTTGTGGGGCCATTATGAATGGAGTTGCTTTCCTGATTTCTGCCACGCTTTTCTCATTGTTGGCATACAGCAAAGCCACTGATTTTTGAGGGTTAATTTTATACCCTGTTACTTTGCCAAAATTTTGAATCATAGAGCCACTTTTCTTCTTTACCAAATAACAGATTATAAGAAAGGTGGTCAATTTTTTGGTTGTTCAGTTTCCACATTATTTTTTCAAAAATAAGTATTAACATTCATACTAAAGAGATATTCTTATAACATAGTAACTTCTGATAGTGCTAGGCGAAAAGTACTTCAATTTTTAGGTAGAAAATTGAAATTTCGTTAAGCCCAATTATTGCCATCTGTGGGTTAATTTTGGATGACAATGTGCTTGTATTTTTAATGTATTACATCTCCCTGCTTATTTTATTTTATATTGAAAGTTGGCAGAAAATCAGGGTTAAGTGAAAAGTTCTGCAAACTGTGTACTGTATGGAATATAAATGTGTGGCCTGGCTCATGACAATACAGTTAACTCACTTAAGCTCCAGTGGTGACACCAGTGAGCTGTGTTTAACATCAAAGCACCAGGGAAGGCTGTCCAGGTCCTGCAGGAAAGTCTGTCAAGCTCATTGCAGCTCAGCTGGAACCAGGAGGCAGCTGAAGGCATGGAAACCATTGCCTCTGCACACCAGCAAATTTAGAACCGGTGGTGCATCGCAGCAGTCAAATGAGTTTGTGTTAAGTGGGCCTTGTGTGGAAGGTCTGTGAGGCATGGTGACAAACCTGCACATGGGGAGTAGGAGCTAAGCAATCAGGCCTTGCAATGTATTCAGTGACAATGGCTTTTGATCTACTTTGTGAGGATTTTCTCCCCTTCTCCTCCTCTTCTTCCTCCTCTTCCTCTTTCTCCTCCTCCTTCTCCTCCTCCTGCTCCTGCTCCTCGTCTTTTATTTAGCTAATTGCCTCGTATCTATAGCATTAAAAACGAAGACAACATCTGAGTATTTTATTTTCAGGTTTTATGGACAGTTAAATGCTATGAGACAAATCTGCACTTAGCATGAATAGACTTTTCCTGTTTTCAATAAACAACTATGATGGGGAAAAAGAAAAAAAATCATTGACTGCAGAGGCACTTTTTTTCTATCCAGGATCTGCCATTCCAAAATAAGTTTTCATCAGCCTCTGTAGGATGGCGCTTACATACGTGAGGAATAACATTCGTGGAGTTGGGTTAGCCTGCTGTTGCCCACCCAGTGATTTGAGAATGCATGTGGCCTGCAAAGTTTTTCTGAGTAGCTGCTTTGCACCAGGGTTTATTAGCTTAACAGTATGCTTATTATGCCTATCTGCTGGAATTATAAAGCTCCCACCTAGGATCACTTAACGTATCTACATAAAGGCATTAGATAAGCAATCTCAGGGAGGCACAGTTGATATTTTCTTTAATTTTTAATATAGGATAAATAGGAGTAAAAATAGAAATGTTAGAGAGTGAAGCTGCAGTTCTACCTGGCCAATCTAATCTCATATAAATGGAGAAGAAAAAAAAAGCCAACTACTTACACAAAAGTCTCCAGATAAGTCAGTGATTTCATATCTTCCCTTAGTGTAAAATAAGGACAAGCAAAGTAATCATGATTTCACACTTAAGCTTAGAATCCAAGTGAGAATATATCTCTGTTTGAATGGACAATACTGCCAGTCCAGCTTATTTTGATGGGAATTACAGTTTTGCACTGAGGAGGTAATAAGATTTTGTTGTCTGCACAATTATATTGTCAGGAAATCACCAAGGAGCAGTAGACTAGAAGGGAACTAACTACCTAATAGTGGCATTGGCCAGCAGAAACCTCTGTACTGAGTTCATCTTCACTGAAAAATGTAATAGGCCTTTGTGAAAGAGCTCATTAAATCATTTTCTTAGAATTGTAAGATGGGGAAAAATGGACAAATGCAGAATTTCTTGCGAGGTGACATCAGTCGTGAAAATGGCTCAGTGACTTACTTTCTCTCCTCTCCCTATTGGAGACAAATGACATGGAAACCTCCACGATGAAATGAGACAGTACCTAATTGTTGGAGTTTCTCAGAGTTAATGAAGGATAGATACTCCATGCAAAGTGTTGACGATAGCAACAACGATCTCTAAAGACCTGCAAGAGTCCTGCATATTTTGGTCACAGAAACATTTATGAAGTACACAAGAGAAGTTACAGGCACCATCTGAAGAGACCATTTCCTGCAATGTGAGGAATGTAATGACTTGTCTCATCTTTTTCCATCTCTTTCCTCACTCAGATTTTGATGGCATCATCCTCATGGACATCAGCCATTCCTCCTTCTGCCTTTACCAACAAAGGCTTCCAAGAGGGAGCTGTTGATATTTGACTTGGATTTTGAAGGATGAGATGACAGTGGTTTTTTTTTTTTTCCCTAGTGAAGGGGGAAAGAAGACCATCCAAATAAAGAAATATATTCATAGTTGCAAGCAATCATAAAAAGGTAAAATATATTTTCTGGTAAAAAGAGAGATTTAGCCTCAGTATATCTTAAGCTCAGGGTAGGTTGGGAGGACCTTTATCTCTAGGTTGAGCAAGTAGATATAAGTGGTTGATGGACATCATATACTATTTTAAAACTCTTCAGCTTTAGTTGGTGGAGTGCAAATGAATGCCTGAATATAATTGATGCTTTTGTAATTATAATTTTTATTGCACAAATCATTTTTATCAATTGTAAAAAATTGGCGAAAATTTGGAAAAAATTAAAACACTGGGGAAAAATTATACATGTTGAAAAAGATAGGTAAGCAGAAGAAATGAAGATCATCTTAGATTGGTAGATCTTCTTGTAGCAAGGTCTCCTGTGTGAAACAGAGCAGATTTTGGCAATGGGATGACAGATAAGGGATTTCTATCATTTAAAAAGTGCTCCACTCTCTAGAGGGTAAACCGTTTACTCCAGGGACCTTCAGTGCAATTAGAGCCTTCTTGAATTGCACCTAGTCCTTCAATATCTGTCATGGTGGGTGAGCCTAAGTTTAAACTGCCTTTATGAAGGTAGGATAACATTCCTGCAACTTGGAAAGGAATCTCTAATGCTTTGTGATGATTCATTTTCACCTTTTTAACAAGTGACTGACAATCGTTTTTAAACAGTAACAAAAGAAAATCAAGTTTATAGTGCCTCTAGCTCTGTTCTGTTCTTCACACAAATTCACAGAACTAAGATCAATTATTTTCCTATGGGCAGAATCAGAGCCCATGTGACTCAGCGTAACAGAACTATTATAAAATATCCGAGTTAATGAATAAAGAGAAAACACTGATTTTTTTTTTTGCCTAGTTTTGGAGGATGCCATGGAAGGTTTGTTTGGTCTGGTTGCTTTGGCCCTTGCTATATGGCATAGTGGTAGGAATTATGCCATGCCCCCAAACTGTGCATACACTAGCCAGGAAGGAAAAGGGCAGGAGGGGGTCAGGTTATCACACTCTTCAAGGATATTCAAGGACATGCTCCAGGGACCCAGCAACCTCCCATTAAGTTCCACCTCTTTCAGTTCCTACTAATGGAAGTACTGAGGGGCCAAGCTTTTAACACTGGGTCTTTGGGAGAATTATACATTCAATGTGAAGTCCTCAGCCTAGAAAAAAGGAAGGAAACAACCCTATTTTTCCATTTCCAAAGCTGAGAAAGTACCTGCTGGTTACTAGCCCTGAAAGGAAGGACAGGAAGTTTCCACTGCAATTTTATGTTAATACCCTTCCTCCTGTGTTCTTTATTCATGCTTGGTCCTTTCCGTGTTGGCTGGCTGGAAATCACTTTGTAGATGGAACTAACTGAAGTGCAATGCTTATTCTGAAATGGCTGTGGCATTGATATTTGCAATCACTATTCTCACAGAGTTGGTCAGCTTGGATAGTCCAGAGGGAAATGTTTTCTCTGTCTTTAGAAATGCCTTATTTGGAATCTTTTAGAATTCTCCAACAGCCCTACATTCTTCATTTTTCCCCTAACCCCAACTTCATTACTTTGTTTTTTGGGAAATCTTACATTGGCAAGTCTCCCTTTATGCCATTTAAATGGGAGGGTTTATAGCTCTCTTAGGTCCAAAGTCTAAAATCCCATTTTGTAAGATTATTTCATTAAGAAGTCTACTGAAATGGATTTTAAAGAGGATGATACATCTCAGTTGCAAATGGTAAACTGCAGTAACTAACACTTATTAAGTTATAGATGGAGAAAATATTTTTAAAATCAGTTGAGATTTTCTCAAGTTAAGCTGTCTGCAAACCACTAATAATACCTTTAGCTCTGTGATCTTAGCATAATTCATGGGTTGCCAACTTCCAGGGGATGTTGACTCTTATCAATGAAATGCAACAAAGCTGGTATTTGCACAGAAATTTTATTTTAAGGCATTCTGAGTCTGTTGAAAATACAAAGTAAGAATGTGGGAGAAATTCACTTGATGAGTAAGCAGAAGCATGGACTGCTTTTTTAGAATGAGTCAGTCATATTTAGGGAGATTACTAAACAAGCTGAAATAGAACAGACATGGAGAAAAGGCAGAGATGGTCCTGGTGTTTGCTCAGGGATGCAGCTACGAGCATTGTCTTCTCCATGTCATAGGGAAGTTTGATTAGTTGAGATAGTTCGTTTCAAGTGTAGAAATGAATGCTGGGTGCTTGTGGCTCACACTTGTAATCCTAGCTACTCAGGAGGCTGAGATCTGAGAATCACGGGTCAATGCCAGCCAAGGAAGGAAAGACTGTGAGACTGATCTCCAATTAACCAGCAAAACCTTGAAATAGTGCTGTGGCTCAAGTGGTAGAGTTCTAGCCTTGAGCAGACAAATCCAAGCAAAAGGCCCTGAGTTCTATACCCCAGTACCTGCCGACCTATACAGAGAGAGAGAGAGGGAGGGAGGGGGAGAGAGAGAGAGAGAGAGAGAGAGAGAGAGAGAGAGAGAGAGAGAGAGAGAGAGAGAGAGAGAGAGAGAGAGAGAGAGAGAGTGAGTCATGGGGCTTGAACTCAGGCCCTGGGCAATATCCCCGAGTTTTTGTGCTCAGGCTAGTTCTATACCACTTTGAGCCACAGCTTCACTTCTAGTTTTC
The DNA here is from genome assembly GCF_024711535.1 of Dipodomys merriami. NCBI lineage: Eukaryota > Metazoa > Chordata > Mammalia > Rodentia > Heteromyidae > Dipodomys > Dipodomys merriami. Next base: position 9,131,795 of record NW_027205603.1, read on the forward strand.
TGGTGGTTAATTGGAGATAAGAGCCTCCCAGACTTTCCTACCCTGGCTGGCTTTGAACCACGATCCTCAGATCTCAGCTTCCTGAGTAGCCACTGATGCCCGGCTAAGAGGAGGGCTTGCATGGTCTGAGTCCCTCTGCCAGTTTAACTTGGACTCGTTAGAAGAGTGAAGCAGTTTTGCACGTTCACAGCATCCCCTGAGTTCTTTCCTTTCACTCCTCTCTCTCCATGTTGTGTACAGGTGTAGACTTACCCTAGTGCTCAGGCTGTGGTCAAGAGGGTTTTGATGGCTGTCCCTCAACTTTAGCTCAGCAACTGTTTCCACAGGTGTACATTTTGTTGTTGATAGGCAACTTAAAAGGGACACATCCAACATTTTAAAAATGTTCTTTTAAAACAAGCAAATAGGGCTGGGAAGGTGGCTCAGTGGTAGAGCACTTGCCTTGCATGCATGAGGCCCTGGATTTGATTCCTCAGCACCACATAAGCAAAAAAAAAAAGAAAAAAGCCAGAAGTGGCACTGTGGCTCAAGTGGTAGAGTGCTAGCCTTGAGCTGAAGAGCTGAGCGACAGTGCCCAGTCCCAGAGCTCAGGCCCCACGACCGGACCCCCCCCCCCCAAAAAAAATAAAACAAGCACATAATAACAAAAGTGAGCAAGACCTACTTCAGTGTAAAGTATAACATATGCTTCTACAATAAAAAGGGGGGATGGGCAACAAACCTTGCTTAAAAGCAGGGGGCAGCATATCTTTTTTGAAATAAGAGATATCTGTACAGTGTAACTATCCCCAGCCCCTAGGTTTGACTTGCTATGTATTCGGTAGTTTAAAAGTAAGGCAAGGGGCTGGGAAGGTGGCTCACTAGTAGAGCACTTGCCTTGCATGTATGAGGCCCTGGATTTGATTCCTCAGCACCACATAAGCAAAAAAAAGAAAAAAGCCGGAAGTGGCACTGTGGCTCAAGTGGTAGAGTGCTAGCCTTGAGCTGACGAGCTGAGGGACAGTGCCCAGGCCCAGAGTTCAGGCCCCATGACTGGACTCCCACCCCCCCAAAAAAAAAGTAAGGCAAGATATATTTTCAGACTATTATATGCCATGAAAGTTCAAATTACCCTTCAGTATCTCACTTATCAGGTTCATCACCAACCTCAAGGGTCATCAACTGATTGGTAGGAAGAAAGGGAAGATCACTGGTATTTGAGTCTGGTTCTGTTTTGCTCTAAGGCAGGGCCCTTTCAGGCCTGACTTCTGAGTGTCCGATGTCTGTGAATGAATTTTGAAGAGGAATCACACAATGACATACATAAAATGGCTGGAGCTTCAGGGATGAAAAGTCTAGCAAATAAATTTCAATCTCAAAACAGGAAGTTCCTTCTAATTATGAAATCTTTGTGCATACATGGGAATATATGTGTGATAGAGAACATAGAAGGGGGGAGAGAGGAAGAGAAGGAAAGGAGAATTTTTGACCTGTTGAACAAATAGCTTCTTGATACTGAGCACTGTATGCTGTTTAAATAATTTATCCATCCTAGCAGGTCTCATATCAAAGTCCTTCTCTGTTTACTGGCTCTGTGGAGATAGTGTTCATTATTTTTCTCCCCAAATAGTAAAAGCTATATTACAAACAGGAAATTTTGATAAAGTACCAGCTACCAGCATGACATTTGGTGTTATTTTTCTCCTGATTTATTTATTGTCTAGGCTCTTCTTTTACTCTCTATTTTGTTCTCCTCTGCTTTGTCTCTGTAACTTCCTCATTGTCTCACTCTTAGCATATCTGCTGCTGTTCCTGATCTTGAACTTGATCTTGCCTAGTTGTTTCCCCTTCTGTATACCAAGACCAGTCCGTCAGTCAGTCAATGGGAGTTATCATGGTGATGCTTCTGACCAGTTTCTAAGTCTCTTCCAACAAATATTAAATATGTATTTTCACTGGCTGTTTTTTTCAGTATCCTTCATTTATTTTTGTTTCACATGCCACACCACATTTTATGATTTCCCTCTTAGTTTTTGTTTTCTTCTCTAGGATTATCTTTGCTTCTTGCACAGTGAGACACTGACCATATGTGGTGTTCATAGAGGGGAAGCAAGAGCTACCTATCCACATGTAATGCCTTTGAAGTAATTTATAATCTGTTGATAGATTACACTCAGAGCTCATATTGGAGCTTTTGCTTGCAAAACCCCAAGTTTGATTGTTATGGGAATAAAAAACACATTCTTTCTGAGCATGTTTGAATACTAAACTTTCTAAACCAAATATTCTTCTGAACTTGCTGGGCTCCACTTTGATAATACATCACATCTGAGATATGCAGAATCTTGGCCTTGACATTGGGTCAAGTAGAATGAGATTTGGAAAGCCATGAGGGAGGTTTTGGCATGTTCTGTGACCTTTTGTGTTTGTCTTTTTTTTTTTTTGGGGTCCAGTTGTGGGGCCTGAACTCTGGGCCTGGGCGCTGTCCCTCAGCTCTTCAGCTCAAGGCTAGTGCTCTACCACTTGAGCCACAGCGCCACTTCCGGCTTTTTTTTTTTGCTTATGTGGTGCTGAGGAATCAAACCCAGGGCCTCAGGCATGCAAGGCAAGCGCTCTACCACTGAGCCACCTTCCCAGCCCTTGTGTTTGTCTTTTTTATTTAGAATACCATAGTGGCCAGCTATATAATTTCCTTTTGCCAAAGAGGAATTTAGACACTATTTTGACAGCAGATTAGAAGAAGAAAATCAATGAAAAATGAACAAGAGTGGTACTGTGTTTGTACTATCATTGGTTAGGCTTGGGCTGGACTCCTGGCTAAGCCAGTTGGTTTTTGTGAGCTCTGAGGAAAATTATGTAATGCATGTCGAGCCAAACTTTCTCTCCGGCAAAATGCAGATGGTGTCTTCCTTGCGTGGTTTCTAGTTCAGCTTCTGGACCAGAGTAAGTGCTGCAATGCGTGCTTTCCTGCTGTGGTAATGATGCTTGTCACCTTGATGGAAAGCCATGGTACCCTTCTGTTTTACTTTCAGTGTTGAGGTACAATTTGATTTGAAGCAATGTGGTGTGCATTAGCCTAGAAATGCTTCCTACCAAAGTGGTGAAAAACTAATTTGATTTCTACATATTCCATCAGAGTTTCCAAGAGTTTGTATACAAGTCATCTGACAATCTATACTTGTAGAGATCTTCATGCTGTCCTAAATAATACTAATAATACTAATAATAGTAACTACTAATAGTAGTTACTACTATTAGTAGTTACTATTATTAGTATTATTAGTCTTATTATACCATTAATAGTAACTACTATGTGTGTGTTTAACTTGCTGAAGGGAAGAAGGCCCTTACAATGGATCTTTAAAATTCTATAATATCCCCCCCCCCAAATGGTTCACCACTGAATGGAGACTAATTACTTCCCTATTGTTGTTCCTTGTCTACAGAGATGAAATTTACTCTCCTTAGTGGGAAAGTGAAGAATATTGTCTTGTTTAACAAATCATTGCTTCCTCTAGCCCTTTCTTGGCAATCCTGGGTGGTAGATGCTGATAGAGGGAACCTAATGCTCTTTGACAAGATTGATGGTTTCCTTGGTTGCTTCGCCAGCATTCAGGTGCTCTCGTGCATTGCTATTAGGAAACAGGCTGGCCAGCTGCTGGAGTCAGAACCTCAGACTGTCCTGACAGCTGACAGGTGGTGTGGGCCTGGAACTAGAGGCATATTGTCTAAAATTTGGAAAGTTGACAAGCTGGGACCTGGCACATGAAAAAGCCTAAGAATGTCCAAACTTCAGCTTCTATATTTCATCTGAAAGAGAAATGCAGGCTGTTTGAGCTGGCCAGGAGAAGTGCATGTATTCAGGATCACACCTGAGATCCTGGCCTATGGCTGCCTTGTCTTATCTCCAGTATACACATCTAACTGTTGCCGTGGGTTCTCTTTATCTTAGCTCTGTGAGTGAAAAATTACTTCCTAGTCTCAAACTAGGAATGTTTAGGCAAGAATCACATCTAATAGTTCATGTTATGTTCCACACTTATTGACTGATACTTGTAGAATTCATCAGCATCTATTGTAAATCAAGCACATATATCTATTTTATTGTTTAAAATAGTTTTTAATCATTGAGAGTAATTAATAAACGTGTTCTTGGCTCATCTCAATGTTGTCTTTTTGAAAAAAAAACAATTTCTATTGAAGTATAATTGTGCATAGTAAAATCTTCATTGTAAGCTGGGCATATTTTCATGAATAACTGGGCATGCTGATAAAGTAGCAGGTACTTATAGTACCCCAGAGGTCCTGTGTGCCTTGCTTTGCTTATGACCACTTTATCGCTTCTTTCTCAGGGTTCACTATGACTTTTAATAGCATACATTCATAGGCTTTGTCTGTTTTGGACCTTCAGCAGACCAGATGGTATTTATGTTTGATGTTAGGGGCCATGATGTCTCAGTTTCAACTATTCATCCCTGCCTTGGCTGTGCAAAAATAGCATTGGACAATCTAGAATCAAATGGGTAAGATTGCATTTCAGTAAAGCTTTGTTTATGAAAATAAGTGGTAATTAGATTTGACCCATGAATCACAGTTTGCCAGTTTCCGCTTTATGAAATGCTTGACAATATGTTTGTGGGATCCATTTATTGCTGTGCCTAGTCTGGCTCAGGCTAGCTCATGACAACCGATCTTATTGCCCAGCCCTGCATTCAGTGCTCTCTGGTTGATAATTTGAGATTGTCAAATGGCAGAGCATTTGCATCATGATCAGTAAGTGCCACAAATCATACCACACGTTTTCCCTCCATTGTGACACCCATTTGTTTTGGGATGTGACAACCTGAGTCTTGGTTTCGTGGCAATTTACTTAGTCTCTCTGAGATTGTTCATCTGTAGCTTAGATATGGAAATAGCATGAGATACTGTAGATAAAGGGCGCAGTGAGGCAACTATTATATAAGTATTCCATTCTAGTGATGGCGTTCTACAATATTCAAGGTATTGACTGAAACTGACACCCCAGTTTAGCCCTTTTTGCTTTTAGACCTCAGGTTTTCTGGACTTTTGAAGTGACTCCTTTATTTGCTCCCTGTTTTCTCATCACATTGAATGATGAGAAAACATTTCATACTTATAACTGTATTGATTGTTCCCATTTTGATTTTGTGTTCCTACCACCCTTTCAGCTGTCACCAATACCATCGCTTCCCAACGGTGGCATTTATCTTACAAATTAATCATGCCCAATGCCTGGAAATTAAATTCCATACAATGGGGCACATCATGGTCTTAGTCCCATTTTTCACGATCATTTCCAGGTATTTGCCAGCTAGCTGTGCCTTACACTCAACATAACAAAGCTATGGTCTTGTTGATGCATATGTCCAGCATCTTCCTACCTTTACTGTGAATTCATAGACTATCTCTTCAATTCTGTACCCCCACAGCAGAATGAATTGTTGATTGCATTTATGTTCCCAGGACTAACACAGCGTAAGGTCATTATAATGTATAGTGCATTGTAATCAGTTGTCTGTGTTTCTGTCTGTCACATAAAACTGAGTTCCATGAGGACTGAGGCTTTATTTTTCACCCTAATAGCCTACAATACTTTGCTGGAATATCAACAGACTGATGGTATGTAAGTCAGAGAAAACAAGGCAGAAATAAATGCAAGTTTATTTACCACCATCACATGAAAGGACTTGACATCTCTGGATGAGCTCAGCTAAGTGCAATTTCTACTAGCTGAGAACAAATTCCTGGCCAAATGGACATACGAGAAAGAGATGGTGTACAAAGCAATGGCCAGACCTTGGTAGCTGGCCAACCCCTATAACACATTTAGGAAAGCTATTAACCCACCTATGTGTTGTGTTGTGTTGTGGGCTTTGTAGTTTAAACTCACTGTAATAATAGTTTTCTTTAGGGGACATGTAGCAAACATATTTTTCTTCATCCTTGGATATCTTTTGGATTCTCCAAAGCCCCCTAGTGGTACTGTTAGACATTCTGATTTGTGAATTCCACTCAAGAATTCCATTACAACCCATTCTGTAGAGCAAAATTGTGTATCTTGGCATAGCACAGTGGAAAGGCTTGGGTCTCTAACGAAAGCAATAGCAACCTGGGTTTGATCACTCACAAGCAAATGTTTCAGTTATCTGGCACCAGGGGAAGAGACATTTGGAAAGGTAGTGACATAAAGTTGAGAATGGTCTTGAAGTACAACTTCAGAGATAGGCGAAGCTTCTGCAATCAGAAGTAAATGAAAGCTGATTATCAGAGGAGTGTTGTAATCAGAGTTGGGTCAGAGGAGATTAAACTAGGAGTGGTGTACAGAATAAAATGGAATAAGGAAAAACAGAATCCAGACATCCTTCAGAGGCCTGTTGCAATATTCCTGAAAGGAAGTGACTGATATCTCTAACTAGAACAGAGACTGTGAGAAATGAGCATCAAGGAAAGAATGGTGGGAAAACATACGTGAATAACTTTTTATGAAGCTCAGACCCAGCTATGCCATGAAGAGAAACCAAACCACAAAGGCTTTGATGCACTGGTAGCTGAGAAGTTTCATATGCAATAAAGATATATCCATGATGAACAGGTGCAAATTCGTTGAATAATACAAATTAATCAAGTAACACATTTGAGAATCTCCTGTGGGATATTTATACTGGTTGTAAGTGAATGAGAGAAAATAACCTTTTCTAAGCTGAGATTCAAGAAGACTTTGCTGGTGACTTAGATACATTTTGGAAGATATGGGAGGAAAAAGATAGATTACTTTCACAAGTAACTAGAAGAAAATCTAGGGAAAGTTATCTTTCTTTAAAAATATATTTTTATGTGGAGTCTTTTTAGAAACCATACTACTTTCCAAAGTAGTTGAACAAGTTTATACTACCACCAACAATGCATTAAAATTCCCTTCTGTCCACATCCCCTCCAGCATCTGTTGTTATTAGAGTTCTTGATTATAGTCATTCTAACTGGGGTGATGTGGTATCTCAATGTTGTTTTGGTTTGCATTTATTTTATGGCTAGGGAGGTTGAGGATTTCTTCATGTGTCCATTGGCCATCCTTCTTTCCTCTTCAGAGAAGTTTCTCTGTAAGTTTTTAGCTCACTTATTATTGGGCAGTTGTTTCTTTGAGGATTTGTTGTTGGGGCATTTAATTTTTTGAGTTCCAGGTATATTTTAGCTATGAGACCCTTGTTCATTGTCTGGCTAGTGAAGATCTCCCAATCTGTGTGCTTTCTGTTGATCTTGCTAGCTATGTCCTTTGCCATGCAGAAGCTCTGAAGCTTCATGCAATCCCATTTGTCCAACCTTTCTTTGATTTGTTGTGTTTCTGGGTCTCTTTTAAGAAAATTTCTGACCCAACAATCCCACTTTTGGGCATTTACACAAATGATCACAAACAAGAACACATTAAAACTATGTTTATTGCAGCATTATTTACGATAGGTAAGATATGGAACCAACCCAGATGCCCCTCAGTAGATGAATGGATCAAGAAAATGTGGTATATATACGCCATGGAATTCTGTGCCTCCATCAGAAAGAATGACATTGCCCCATTTGTTAGGAAATGGAAAGACTTGGAAAAAATTATATTAAGTGAAGTAAGCCAGGCCCAAAGAAACATAGGTCCCATGGTTTCCCTTATTTGCAATAACTAGTATATGTCTGAGTCAAGCAGAAAAGGTCAGATAAGTTGATGTTAGGGAAATGAACCCTAAGATAAGGATTCAAATGTTTTTTCTTTCTTGCAATTGTTTCTAACATATTAATAAGATGATTTCTATGTTGCTTTGAATGTCCTTCCCACATGGTATTACTTCTGTTTCCACTGTATTTGATGTTGGTATAATTTGTGGTGAGGAAGGGACAAAACAAATTGTTTAAGTAGGAATACAGGTGGACCCATTACAACAATGAGATGTACAAGTCATTATGTTGAAAAACGAACTTTAAAACTTTGGAACTTTGGCGGGGGGCGGGGGGAAGGAGGGGAAAAGGATGAGAAGGGGAAACAAAGGAGGAGGAAACAATGCTTGATAAGAAATGTACTCATTACCTTGCCCATGTAATTGTAACCTCTCTGTACAGTATTTTCACAATAAAAAAATAAAAATATAGTTTTACTTTCTTTAGGTAGTTGTAAAAAGGAGTTGCCATTCAACAGTGCAGTTCATGCATGATCAATGTCATATAACATTCTCATTCACCCTCCAAACTCACCCTTTCCCTCACTTTTCCTAATTTTTAGATTATATATGGAATATTTTAGTCATTTAATAGAGTAATTTATGTACATAATACATCTTGATCTGTGTCATCTCTTCAACATCTTCACTCCACCTTCCACCGACGCCTTACCTTATTTTTTTTCTCAGTTCTGTGTCATACACAATTCATTCTTGCCTATATTCTACTCATTTCCCCCTTTCATTCTTCTACCTCCCTCCTCTTGATATCCTCACCTCCCTCCCCTTTCACGTACCCATTTCCTAGTACTCATTTTGTTAGGCTTTGACTTAATTTTTCTAAAGAATTATACTATTTGTTTTCTCCATAGATTCTATTGTACTTCAGTTAATTCATTTATAACCACTTAGGTGTTTGATTTATAGGCACATTCTAGTTCTCACTAATGAGGGAAACCATATTGCCTGTGCTTTTCTGGGTCTGGCTTACTTCACTTAACACAATTCTCTCCAAGTCTTTCCATTTCCTTATGAATGGTTCAATCTCATTCTTTCTGATGGATGAGTAGAATTGTATTGTGTATATATAAACCATATTTTCTTTTAAGAGAAACATTTCCAGGGAGTTCTATTGTTATACATAAATTCAGCCATGAGAAAATGGGAAGCCACATTTTGAGAGGTGGAATAGGGAGTTTTTATTGGAAAGCCGGTGTCTGCAAGGGGACTTCTGTCTAAAAGACAGCTCGAATACGCTTAACACTGTTAGAAAACTGAGCCATGACAGTAGTAAAGCAAAGAAAGGGCAGAAAAACAATACCAACAAACCAGATCAACTCCAGTGGAGGGCTGAAATGGGACACCATGATGACTAAAGACAGGCAGGAGACATGAGGCTTGGTATGATGGTGGCTAAACTGGTCAAGGCTTAAATAGCCTCCGGGGCAGGGGGCAGGGACGTAGGAACCAGTAACCTATCATCCTAGTCCCAGCCTTTGTGAATGCAGCCACACCCATCACCTGGGGGTGGAACTTTCTCCCTCTACCTTGAAGACAAGATGGCTGCAGTTAAACCCAATTCTCCGTCTTCTGCCATGTGGCCAAGATGGCACCTGTTAAATCCAGTATCCTTATTCTAGTATCTGCCAGTAATGTCAGTCTTGTTTCTTGTTTTCTCAATAATTGTTGAATCTCATTAAACTGATACTGAGAGACATAGGTTTCTTAAATGACAAAAAAAAATTAAATCTTGGAGCTTTAAGCTTCATGTAGGAACACTTTTAAACCCTTATTTCCTATTTGTATTTGAGATTTTATAACTGATAGCCTATGACAGGTAGAGTTTAAAAGGACTAAAATGCCCCTCCTCCTACCAACCAAACACAGTTGCATACTAAAGTTTGGGAAGGCAAAAATTAGTACAGTAGCTGAATGAGAACTGAATGTTTGTAAGGTCTTATTACAGACATCTGTTGGGAAAAAAAATGGGATGTACATATGGAATAAAAGGCAGAAAATGTAGATTAAAAAAACTATATCCAAGTAATATCTCTGAGAGATGCTTATTTGGACTTCAGAGTATCAAATAATAAGGGGGTATGCATTATAACTAGTTATATCTCTTGATAATTGTGTAGTTTAGCCACTAATTACAATTATCCCCACCCTACCAGGACCTCTGTCCCATATAATAATCTGTAGAAGCTATAATGATTTTGCATTTGCCTTCTTCTGTCCCAGTATATTTAGAGTGACTAAACCTGCATGTTCATGCAGTCAGAAGGAAAAGAAACCAGCAGCTGAGGTGTGGAGTTGCATCATAGTGATGTGCTTAACCATGGAAAGTTCCAAATATAACCCTCATTTGCTGCCTGCTTTCTTAGTGGGGGTACTTTTCTTGCTTACTAGGTATTTTGTAGCATTAGCATTTTTAAAAAAAAATTTTCAGCCAAATATATATATCTTGGCACTGCAGGCTGCTTCATTTAAGAATTTCTCAGACATTCTCTGCACTCTACATTGGTTCCTAGGGAAATGTTATAAAGTTCTTATGCTTGGAAACAAGACAATGCCATCATCAGCGTAAAAAGTTCTTTAAGGTATAGCCATCATTCAAAACCTATTCCATATGAATTACCTCAGAGCGATTGCTATATGCTATTGACATAGCTATAGTTTACTGGTCAAGACCTATTAGACTCAGAAACTTCCATGCTTAGTAAACTATTAGACCATGCAAAGCTCCTGTGTGACTGATTTTCTTCATATCCCTTTCACTTTTATTTATTACCAGCTAGCAAAAGAAATTCTTGAAATAGAACAAGTATTATCTTGTTTTTTAGGCTGATCAAAATCCAACCAGACCATCTTAAGAAAATGAGTTATTTTAGTGGCTTGTTTCCTTCTTTACTTGGAAGCACTGTTGTTACAGGCAATTTTGATTTCTATTTGGGGGAGATTGATTTCTTTGTGCATTGCTCATCTAAACCATCATTTTCCATATTAGATGATATTTTTTTGGGGGTGGTATTGGGGTTTGAAATCAGGGAGTAAAAATTTCTAGGCAAGCACTATACCACTTTAGTTTGTTTTTTCAGCTAGAGTCACTTGCTTTTCCCCCTAGAGTGAAATTCTCCTATTTCTATCTCGAGACTAGGATTGGGATTTCAGGTATGTACCATCATGTCCAACTGTTTTTTTTTTAAAGATAGGTCATTCCTAACTTGTTTTTTTCTTTTTGTTCTTGTTCAGGTTGGTTTCAATTGTAATCCTCTCCATAATTTGCCTCCTACAAAGCTGGGATTACAAGCATGCTCCATGCCTGGTCCTTGACATCATTTTGTAGTCTATTTTCTATTTACTGGTAGCTCTCTACAGAAGTAACCACATCCTGTATTCCATACCAGTTTGAAGGATCTTAGTTTATAGCAGTCTATAATGTTTCATAAGCCTTACCTCTGTTTGATAGTCTTTTAGTTACCTCCAGAATTTCCATAGAGAGACTTCCCTACCCTATCATCTAGTATGAATAACTATTCCCCCCAAGAATAGAGAAATTAATGGTAAACTCCCACAGAAACACCATCATATTCCATAGGCTTTTGTATTTTAAAGAGGTGGACATGAGGTCCAGATCAAGATTCTGTTTATTTCCAAGCTCTGACATGAGAACTTCCAGAATACATATTAAGACCTGTGAATATGCCAGACAGTATATGTTTAGAGTCCATATTTCCTTTTTAATAAAAAGATAATGACATACAGATTGCTCCATATCATAGCAAGGTTATTATTATCTATATGTAGATTCAGGAACACCATGCTCTTTTAGGGCTGCATCTGCAGACCTAGTGATTATGCTGTAGAGCTCATTACTGAAAAATCTGTATTTCTATCAATGTCTAATGGGGTATCTGTCGAAACTCCTTAAGACATCTCAAAGTGTGTGTAGCACACTAAAGTCATGTAATGGCACTGCTGATTGGTGATAGGTCATTGGTGATTAGTGCTGGTGATTACTTGCTTCTTCAAAGCTTCAGAAGAGCAAGTCCTGTTATCAGCATGCACTGATGACTAGCCATGCCAAGACTATGTTGGCCTGCTCAGCTCTCTTAGTCTTGGTCTCTTATGCTTTCCTGTGTAGCCCAGATACTATGGACGATGGGTTTAGCCTGTGGCCCTAGCAAAATCCTTTGGTTGTGAGCAGTTTGCCCTGTACCTGTATTGTCTTTAGGTTGATCAGACCAACAAGGACTCTGCATTGTCCCAGCTCCCTGTCACCTCTTCTGTGCTCCAGGAGTTCACTCATATGCTTAGAATAAATTCAATTGCCTCTTGATAGTAGCGAATTAACTGAGTCTTGTGGAGTAAGAAAAGACCCAATCTGGCCCCAACAAACTGCTTTCGGTCAGTGTGACAAAGCCTCCAATTCACTCCAATCAGATACAAAGGATTAATATTATGCTGTTCCCTGTTGTGTTGAAAAAGGTTTCCAGAGGACTGGGAATGTATTTTCACACCAGCTTCCAAATCCCTTGTTATAATTTCAGACAAGGCCATATGAAAGAACATGAATTCAAATTGGAGCTGATGCTTCATGCTGCTTAAATCCCCTCCACCCATTAAGGATAAGAATGGATCAGGCAGAATGCTTTCAATTTTGGAAAAACTGTCAGCACCATCATGAATTGGCTGTGGCACATTAGAGAAGTTTATTTTTCAAGGCAACTCAGGGGAATCTGCTGGTCTCTCACTGAACCCACATCTTCCAATCATCTCATCTTCCAATTAATCCTGTATGCCACATCCTGAGTAAAAAAATGTCTATGGCTTAGCTCTAACAATGGAGGAGGAAGGGAGTCTCTCAGTTAAAAAAAATCTTTTCAGTGAGTGTGTGTGTGTGTGTGTGTGTGTGTGTGTGTGCTCGCACACGTGCACACGTGCACCAGTCCTGGAGCTTGAACTCAGGACCTGGACACTGTCCCTGAGCTTTTGTGCTTACTAGTGATCTGCCACTGGAGCCACAAGTCCCTTCCTGGCTTTTGGATGGTTAATTGGAGACAAGATTCTCCTGGACTTTCCTGTATAGGCCAGCTTTGAATCATAGTCCTCTGATCTCAGACTCCTGAGTAGTCAGGATTACAGGTGTCTGTTACCACCACCTAGCAATCTGGTTTTTGTTGTTTGTTTTTGTTTAAGTGTTTGCTTTGGTTTGGTTTTTAATTAAATTTATGTGTGTTCCATGCTGAAGTTTTCTATTTTCAGGTTCCACCTTGTCCCTTTGATGCCCCTATATTTAATATGTTGGTTGTAACCAATATATTGCTTCCTGTCACTACACTTAAGATAGCTACGTCTACTTCCTAGACCCTTGGCTATGCTATGTTTTGCAGCCAGAGATAAGTAGATTTACCCAAGGAACTAGTTACTAATCAATTCCATTGAGATGGGTAGGTGATCTGGACTAATCAGATTGGTCCAGTATAATCTCAAGGGTTCTTACATTTGGAAAAGGAAAGAAAGAGGGAGAGTCAAGAATGATTTGAAGAGGTCACACTGCTGGCTTTGAGGATGAAGAAGAGGGACACAGCAAAGAAGGAAGGCCAGGTCATCTAGAAGCAATGCATTAATCTCTTAGAGGTTTCAGAATGCAGCCTTAAGAAAACCTTGATTTCAGTTGGGTTGGACATACTTAGACCTCCAAAACAAAGGCTAACAAATTAGTGCAGTTTCAGGCACTAAATTTGTGGTTGTTTGTAATAGAAACAATAGGAAATTACTATATCCTTCCAGAGTATTGTACTTTTGTCATTGACTCTAAGCCCTAGCTAAGAGGCTTTACTCCTGACTCAGACACATACTCAATGTCTCTGGATGGGTTATTTAAAGTTTTATATAATGTGGCTAACTTTCTAAAATAGATGGCTCAGAAAACTCAATCTTATCATTCTCCAAAAATATGTGTGCTTTCCTGCTCTCATTCTTTGCCAATGTTATGGCCATGATTCTTTTTTTTTAATATATATATTTTTATTGTAAAGATACTGTACAGAGGGATTACAGTTACATGAACAAGGTAATGAGTCCATTTCCTATTGAGCATTGTTACCCTCTCTTTTGTTTTTCCCCTACTATCCCTTTCCTCCCCACCTCCCCACCTCCCTCCTCCCCCCCCACCAAAGTTGTAAAGTTTGTTTTCAACATAGTGTCTTGTACATCTCACTGTTACAATGGGTCATCCTGTGACCTTATTTCAGCATTTTGTTATTTCCCTTCCCTTCCCCAAATTAGAAAAATGCACCTACAAGATGCAGGGCTCTGGAATCAAATACAGTGAAAACAGGGGTTATATATCATGGGGGAAGAACATACAAAGAAACAAAAAAATCACATAGTACATTATAAGCACATTAAAAAGAATAGCAAGAAAGATAAAATCTATTGTGTTCCTATCTTGGTGTTCATTTTGCTTAGCATCATCTTATATGGTCATATGTACATAACTTTTGACCCGTTCTGCTTGTCCTAGACATATACTAGTTATTGCAGATAAGGGAAACCATGGGACCTATGTTTCTTTGGGCCTGGCTTACATCATTTAATACAATTTTTTCAAGTCTTCCCATTTACTAACAAATGGGATGATGTCATTCTTTCTGATGGAGGCATAGAATTCCATTGTGGTGTGTGTGTGTGTGTGTGTGTGTGTGTGTGTGTGTGTGTGTGTGTGTGTAACACATTTTCTTGATTCATTCATGTACTGAGGGACATTTGGGTTGGTTCCATATCTTAGCTATGGTGAATAGTGCTGCAATAAACATAGTCCTGCTGGTAGCTTTAGTATACCCTTGTTTGTGATCATTTGGGTAAATGCCCAAAAGTGGGATTGCTGGGTCATAAGGTAGCTCTATGTGGAGTCTTTTGAGGAACCTCCATACTGCTTTCCAAAGTGGTTGATCAAGTTTATACTGCCACCGACAATGCAGTAGGGTTCCCTCTGTCCACATCCCCTCCAGCATCTGTTGTTATTAGAGTTCTTGATTATAGCCATTCTAACTGGGGTGAGGTGGAATCTCAATGTTGTTTTGATTTGCATTTCTTTTGTTTGGATTTTTTTTTAACTGTATTTTTTTTTTGTCTTTTCTTTTTTGGTACTGGGGATCGAACCCAGGACGTTGCACTTGCTAGGCAAGCGCTTTGCCACTGTGCTACATCCCAGCCCTTGATTTGCATTTCTTTTATGGCTAGAGAGGTTGAGTATTTCTTTATGTGTCTATTGGCCATTCTTATTTCCTCTTCAGAGAAGTTTCCCACTTATATATTGGGCAGTTGTTTCTTTGAGGATTTGTTGTTGGGGGATTTAATTTTTTGAGTTCTAAGTATATTTTAGATATGAGACCCTTGTCTGTTGTATGGCTAGTGATGATCTTTCCCAATCCGTGGGCTTTCTATTGATCTTGCTAGCCATGTCCTTTGCCATACAGAAGCTCTGAAGCTTCATGCAATCCCATTTGTCCAACCTTTCTTTGACTTGTTGTGTTTCTGGGTCTCTATTTAGAAAACTTCGGCCTGTGCCAAGGAGACCTAAGGTTTCTCCTATTCTGTCCTGTAATGTTTTCAGGTTATCTGCTTTGACTCTGAGGTCTTTGATCCATTTGGAGTTGATTCTGGTGAAGGGTGATATATAAGGATCTAGCTTTAGTTTTTTTCAGGTGATTAACCAATTTTGGCAGCAATACTGAAGAGGCTGTCATTGTTCCATTCAGTTTTTTTTTAACTCCCTTGTCAATGATTGGTTCATTTCTGGGTTTTCAGTTCTATTCCGTTGCTCCTCAAGTCTGTTCTTGTGCCATTACCAATCTATTTTGATTACTATGGCTTTGTAGTAGAATTTGACGTTAGTTATTGATATTCTTCCAGCTCTGTTCTTTCTGTTAAGGATTGTTTTTGCTATTCGGGGTCTTTTATTGTTCCATATGAATTTTTGGATTGCGTCTTCTATTTCTTTGAAGAATGAGGTTGTGATGTTGATAGGTATTGCATTGAATTCATAGGTAGCCTTTGGCAGTGTTGCCATTTTCACGATGTTAATCCTCCCATTCCAGGAGCATGAGAGGTTTTTGACTTCTTTTTTTTTTAATTAATTAATTTTTTATTGTGAGAATACCTTACAGAGGAGCTACAATTACATGGGCAAAATAACGAGTATATTTCTTATCAAGCATTGTTGCCTCCTCTTTGTTTCCCCTTCACATCCCTTCCCATACTCCCCCCACCTCCCCCCACCCGATCCTATCCCCCACCACCAAAGTTGTAAAGTTCGTTTTTCTACATAACGACTTGTACATCTCATTGTTGCAATGGGTCCACCTGTATCCCTAGTTAAACAATTTGTTTTTGCCCTTCCCCTCCACAAATTATACCAACATCAAATACAGTGAAAGCAGGGGTTATAGTTCTGCTTTAATTTCTTTTTTCAGGTCTTTATAAAGTTTTCATTGTAGAGGTCCTTCACTTCTCCAGTTAACACCACCTAGGTATTTTATTTTATGTGGGGCTATTACGAATGGAGTTGCTTTCTTGATTTCAGCCACTCTCTTCTTTTTATTGGCATACAGGAAAGCCATTGATTTTTGTGGGTTAATTTTGTATCCTGTTACTTTGCCTAAGTTTCGAATCAGCTCAAGTAACTTGGAAGTGGAGTTTCTGGGGTTCTTTAACTACAAGATCATGTCATCTGCAAAGAGGGAGAGTTTTACTTCATCTTTCCCTATTTGGATCCCCTTTATGTTTGCATCTTTTCTTATTGCTGTACTAAATTGAAGAGAAGTGGAGACAGGGGACATCCTTGTCTCGTTCCTGAGTTTAGAGGAAATGGCTTTCGCTTTTCACTATTAAGTATAAGGCTGGCTGTAGGTTTGTCATATACAGCCTTTATTGTATTGAGGAATGTTCCCTGAATTCCTAGTTTTTCCAGAACTTTCATCATAAAGGGTATTGGATCTTATCAAATGTTCTTTTTGCATCTATTGAGATAAACATGTGGTTCTTATCCTTGCTCTTGTTGATGTGAATTATATTAATTAATTTGCATATGTTGAACCAGCTTTGCATCCCTGAATGAATCCTGTTTGATCATGGTATATGGTTTTTTTTTTTTTTTTTTTTTTGATGAGTTGTTGAAGTGGATTGATAGTCAGGCTTCTTGAAAAAATAGTTTACCCAGCTGGGCACTGGTGGCTCACATCTTTAATCCTAGCTACTCCTGAGGCTGACATCTAATGATCAGTTTGAAGCCTGCAGGCAGGAAAGTCTCCAATAAACTACTCAGAAAAACCAGAAGTGGCACTGTAGCTCAATGGTAGAGTGTTAGCCTTGAGCACAAAGAGGCTCAGGGACAGTGCTGAGGCCCTGAGTTCAAGCCTCAGAATCAGAAAGAAAAAAAAAATTACCTGTCTTATTGAATCTAGCACTAATATTGCCTCTTAGCTAACTAGTATATGTCCGAGTCAAGCAGAAAAGGTCAGATAAGTTGATGTTAGGGGAATAAACCCCAAGATAAGTATTTAAATGTTTTTTTCTTTCATGCAGTTGTTTCTAATATATTTATAAGATGATTTCTATGTTGCTTTGTATGTCCCTCCCCCACGGTATAACCCCTGCTTTCTCTGTATTTGGTGTTGGTATAATTTGTGGAGGGGAAGGGCAAAAACAAATCATTTAACTAGGGATACAGGTGGACCCATTGCAGCAATGAGATGTACAAGTTGTTATGTCGAAAAACAAACTTTACAACTTTGGAGCGGGGGGGGGGGGAGGATCGGGTGGGGAGAGGCGGGGGGAGTATGGGAAGGGATGGGAAGGGAAACAAAGAAGAGGCAACAATGGTTGATAAGAAATGTACTCGTTATCTTGCCCATGTAATTGTAACTCCTCTGTACAGTATTCTCACAATAAATATATAAAATAAAATCTTGCCATGTTTCCTCCATTATAATTTCTGTCTCTGTCTTTCTCTCTTTTTATTTTTGGTACAACTCTAGTGTTTTGCTTTTATGTTTTAAATGAGGTTATAACTCTTTATATAGTTAGTTTTGTATTTGCTTTAATATCACTGCTAATATTGAAACTTCCTTGAAGAGACAGACACATTTTGCACCTATTTGAATCCTCCATGCATCAGAGAATAAAAGAGAACTTTGTTTATTATAAATATCCCACTATAAGTGTGGAATCATACTTGACTGTTGGCATTAGTCTTGTAAAATCAACAGTCCAATCAGATATTTTATATTGATGGGAATGTCATCCGTTTAAATCACAGAATGAGATTAAGTACTTAGTAGGCATTTAGTGTTTGAAGATGTTGCTGTGAATTATTGTTTACAGTGGACAATTTGTCATGAAAATCTCTACCCAATTAATATCCAGAGGTATTCATTGCATGTATTATACTGTGAGCAGTCCAAATACTCAATCTACGATTATCAGATCACCAGATTATGGTAAAAATCATTGAGATGGATTATCTTTCTTATGACGAAGACCTGGACTTGATAACTTTTCTCAAGTTCCAATGGAGAAATTCAGCAAATAGGAGGGGACAACCTTGAAAAATGGTTATTTTTTATTTACTTATTTTTTTTCCTCCGGAATAATAGAAAGTTGTGCCCTCATTAAGACTTGTGTGTGTGTGTGTGTGTGTGTGTGTGTGTGTGTGTGTGTGTGTGTGTGTGTGTGTGTGTGTGTGTGTGTGTGTGTATGTATGTGTGTATGATGGGCATTGAAGTTAGGGCCTCATGAATGATAGCCAAGTACTCTACCACTGAGTTACATCCCCAGCCTAAAAATTAATTTAATAGTCATATTTTGCTCCCAGCAAAAAGAGCAAACCAATGTCAAAACAAAGAAGTTGCTAGCCCATCCCCTGTTTGTGGCTGGTAGTTTTCTCTATAAATGATTTTCATGGTTTCACTGAAAAAGTATGATTTTGATGAGAAAACTGTTCTTTCCACATGGAGGTTATTGTAATGCTTTAAAAGACCGGCCTTGCTTAACTGTCAACTCTTCTCTATTTTCTTATGTGGACACTACTCATAAAAATAGTAGTTATTATGATGCCCAAACTTTACTGCTTATGTCATTTGTGTTCCTTTCAAGACTGAGTAAAGCAAACCATTATTATTTAATCAAGGAATTGTAATAAACATCTGTCATCTATTCACATTAGAAAGATGTTATTATGTACCACACAATTCCTATCTTCATTCTTGAAGAATTGAATCCTATCAGAGAATTCTACATGTCAAAGCACTCAATCTTTGGGCATTTGAAGGCTGAGGCTAGTGGAAAACTTGACCTTTAACATAGTCTAGTGTGGCTGAAATCTGATATTCAAAAATGGAAGAATTAACAGCTGTTCTGTCATGACCTGTTTTTCAGAACATCACAGAGTAGAAGGATCCCAGTGTTTTCAGGAATTTCATGAGGTTGTACTGTGAATAAGCTACAACAATTAATAGGAGCAGCAGGATGTAGATCAGAGGTCCACCTCTAACCTCAGTTGTAATGTGGTAAATAAGATTCACATTTCAGAGTGAGGTTTAGGTGATAAAATAGCAGAAGCCATAGTTATGTTCAGGATGCAAAAGGAATATTTACTTTTTAATATAGACTGATTCTCCAAGTGGATAGTTACAAGTAAATGACAATTTTACTTGTCAATGGAGACATTTCTGAAGCTACAATGACACACACACATACACACACACACATCAACACCCTTTGATGGAAACATATATACACACATTTTACTTTCTCCAGTTACAGTGAAAGGGGGGTTAAATATGGATAGGTATGCTATTGGACACATTATGAGATTACGCAAAAGACATTAGCTGAGCCACACAGAGTACACTGATCATTTTAGGCTATTTTAATATACAGACACGTCTTGTTAGCTACAAGTTGAGTTGCTGATGCACTGTGACATCACAGACCCCGAGAAACAAAGCCAAGACATCATGGGATGGGACCTTGTGCATCCGTGAGCCAAAATAAACCTTTTCCCTCACTAAGTTGATTTTCTCAGAAATTTGTCGCAGCAATGACAAACTGACTAACACAGATGGCTGTATCTTAAAAATTGATTTTTCTTTCTTTTTTTCTTTAAGATGTGAAGTGAGCTTTGATTCTCTGGGGTTAAGAACTCCGAGTCGGAGGAACATTAGTGATTATTAAAATCCAGGCATATGAAATGGGCTCAACCTATACTAGAATAATAAGATCCAGAGTAGTTGTGGTGAAAGGAATGAGAGAGACAACTGCTAGACACACTGATATCATGCGGGGTCTCAGCCCAAATAAGGTTTTTAAGTCAGCCTGGAGCCTTTAGATGACTTTGAGCAGTGGTGTACCATAATGATTTTCATCACAAATCACTTCGGTGGTTGATTGAGAATAGAAAAGTGAAGGCATGAAAGACAAGATTTATTGTGGCAATTTCAAATTTAAGCTTACAGATAAGCAAAAACCACTGAGTTGAACAAAAATACTTGTCAGGAAGCCAGATTTCTAAAGACTTTTGTCTGGAGATTAGAAATATCTTGAGTTTAACATCTTGTACACTTGTGTGTTCTTTTTCCCTTTTCTCTTCCTTCCCTTTCTTTTTCTTTCTTTTCTTTCTCTCTTTCCTTTTTTTCTTTCTTTCCTCTCTTCCTGTTTCTTTCCTTCTTTGGTATCACATATCACAAGCAGGAAAGGAGGTCTCTGGCATTTTATGACTGCACTAACCTTGTTTGTGGGAGCTCTGTTCTTATAGCTTATCTGCTAAATTCCCCAACTTTTGGGGGAACGATTGTAGATAAATACATGCATAATATTCAATGCACATATTTGAAAATGGAACCAGGGAACTTGAGGGTATGGGTGGGAGAGATAAGGGAAAATGATGGAAGAGGTAACAGTGATCAGGATATACTGTACTCATGGCATGTTGATTGAAACCTCTTTGTGCTACTTAAAGATAATAGAAATACATTAAAAAAAACAACCCTGATGAATTGTGAGTGGTTAAGGGATAGGAACTCAAACATTCAGTTTCTTTCAGTTCTTCTAAGCTATCTTGTACCAATGGAGTGAAGTAGTTCCTTTAGGCTGAGTAATGGGCTTCAGTTTCACTTGGTAGCTTGTAGCTAAACAGTCTCTTAAGTAAAATGCTATTTGGATGTGCCTGTCAGTATGTTGGCTTATATATAACATGGGTTCATTATTCATAAGGTATGTAATTCTGCAGCTAATTTCTTTGAAATTACTTTTGGAGAAATAGTGTTAATACACAGTATGGAGTCAAAGCTCCATGAATGGATGATTTATTTTTCACATAACCTCCAATCAAAATAGAGATATTTGTGTACTTCTACCCTTTTGAAATAATCTCTCTCATGATTTCTCAGAAACATGCAACTTACAGTAATCCTCTCATAATTTGGAGAGCATTAGTCTGTGGAAGCTCCTACACATGATATTAGCCTGTGCACAAACAACTATATTTCATAATTATTTAATGGATATTTTTTATATATTGATGAATGATCAATTTTGGCTAATTTTACTAAGCATGGTAAAAAGTGCTAATTTAGTTCCTTTTCATTCTCTACTAAACTGGTGCCCTGTGGCTCATATCTGTAATCTAGATACTCAGGAGGCTGGGATTTGACAATCTAAGTTCAAAGTCAGCCTGAGCAGGGAAGTCTGTGAAACTCATCTCCAGTTAACCAACAAAAATCCAGAAGTGGAAGTGTGGTTCAAGTGAAAGAGCACTAGTTTTGAATTAAAATGCTCATGGACAGTGCCCAGGCCCTGAGTTCAAGCCCTAGGACTGGCATACACACACACACACACACACACACACACACACACACACACACACACACATACACACACACACACGCACGCACGCACACACAAACACACCTTATTGATTTACTCAATTTGCATCACTTTTAAGTCTGTATTGAAAATAATCCTAAAATTTGATTTCCCTGGATTTAGTGGGCATCCAGATGTGTATCATGGCAGAAGAGACAGAACTTAGAACTTGAACTGACACATTGCAAAAATTCAAGCCAATAACAAGTGCTAATGAGCTAGTGTTTGTTTAAAAAAGTCATACATTAAATATTTATAATATATCCGATTTAAAATTCCAATTAACAACCTGATATTTGGGTGTTTAAAAATCTTCTGTTTTGCCGGCACAGGTGGCTCACACCTGTAATCCTAGCTCTCAGGAGGATGAGATCTAAGGGTCTCGGGTCCAGCATGGATAGGAAAGTCCATGAGACTCTCATCTCCAATAAACCACCAGAAAACCGGAAGTGTCATTATGACTCAAGTGGTGGAGCGCTGGCCTTGAGCTGAAGAGCTGAAGGACAGCACCCAGACCAGATTTCAAGCCCCACAACCGACAAAAACAAAA
The DNA here is from genome assembly GCF_024711535.1 of Dipodomys merriami. NCBI lineage: Eukaryota > Metazoa > Chordata > Mammalia > Rodentia > Heteromyidae > Dipodomys > Dipodomys merriami. The sequence goes on from NW_027205603.1 coordinate 9,153,971, forward strand.
AACAACAAAAAACTTCTGTTTTTGACAAAAATAATTATCCCAGTGTCTTCACGTCCTCAAGTAATCATCACCATACACTTCTCTCTGCCATGGAGGAAAGCCCATTTTTATGTGAGAGTTTCATAATCACCAGACTTGGATTCCCATAGAAGAATTTCCCAGTTGCAAATGGATGTGTGTAAAAGCTTGACTGTTCAAGAGATCTCTGTTGGCCTGCTTGGGTTCTTAACTACAGCTGCTGTTTGGGCCACAAAGTTAGTGATTCATTATATCAGCTTTTCAACCAGCTGGCTAGCTGCTAATTTTCTGGGAAAATGACAATGATTTCTTAAGATTCCCACAGAAGTAAGGATAATCAGCTACCTAAATTCACTCAACCATAATTGAATACATGCTATCTGGACTCTCCCACAAGATCGCAAAACCAAACCAAAACTTTTTCAGTTAAAATTAAAACAATCTCTGGCTGCATGAAACTAATAGGAGTTGAAATGCAGGAAATCCATTTAGCACTAAAAGCTCCAGAGGATACCAGACTTAATCAGAGCATTGCTTCCATGTTTTGCTTAGAGAACACGTGGGGATATTTTGAATTTCTTGTGGGTGTGTAGTTTTTTTTTTAAGTGGACATCTTGGAAATGAAAGGTGGTATAAATTAAATCTGTGGAAGAATTGGCTAGTGGTCATTCACTTCACATTTTCCAAGGGCAATACAAGACTGAGACATAGGAGTGAATTTTAACAGCTGAACTGAAATGTTTGGGCCCCCAATTTGAGACAGTTTGAGTCAGTGAGTTAATGTATAGATATCTGTATATATATATATATATATATATATATATATATATATATATATATATACACACACATATATATATACACATACATATACATATATGTATATATATACACATACACATATAAATACATATACATACATATGAATGCATGTGTGATATAAATATCTGATAAACAGAAAGAACAAGAGAGGAAATATATATTATAGCATACATACATACATTCATACATTCTTAGTTTTATACTACAGAACTCAACATTCTGCATTTTTTTTACTACAATGATTTTGGAAAGAAAACTTCTAGCTATTATAGTCTCCCACTTACCCATCTCTCTCTCTTTGGCCAGTTAGTTGTGAGTGCTAAATAACAAATGAGTTGCAGGGAGAGAGCTATAGGAATGGAGAGAGCATTCAGATTGCTCAAAAGCTCTGGCCATCAGTGGTGATGATTTGGACTAAGATTGTGGGATAGACAGGGAGAGAACCAGGGGCACATGGGATTTATATTGGGGGCAGAGTGAATGGAACTTGGTGGAACATTGTGTGTCTATGCCTGTGAATGTGTGTGATTGAGTGAGTGCACGTAGCCTCAACTGTTACAAAGGGACGGGAAAGGGAAATGAAAGATGAGGCAGTAGGAAAAATTCAAGGAAAACTTCTACTTTTGTCTATTTTTGAGCAATAAAACTAAAGAACAAGTCTATCCAAAATACCAATCTTGTTTAAAGTTTGAAGCAAATGTTCTAACTTACAGTAGTTCTGAAAGTATTAGCATCAGGGAAATAAAATGAGTTCTTTCTGGATCTGGCTTAACTGGAAAAGATTGGATGGGGAAAGATAGTTTGAACTTCAATTTCATAGCTGTCAATCTCATATCTTTCTTGAACACTGAAATTATTTTTCATTCAGGAATTTATGGTCATCATGCTTCAGATGATTTCCAGGAATGATTTTTAAATTTTTTTTTTATGAATCATCATTGATAAAGAATGAAAAGATACACAGACTTTCCTTTTTATTTAAATATGACAATGGTTAGATTGCCTTGTTCGTCATGACTTTCTGTTCGTCTTTTAATTTCAGAATCCAGAAGAGAAAGTAACAGGTAATAAATTACAAAGATGGGAGTGGTTGTAAGATACTGAATGTAAATCATGGTGACAGCTTGATATGATTTTTGAGAAACAGCAATTTAGAATAAATGATGTAAGTCCAAATGAATCTGATGAAAGATGGAACAAGCAGAAGTTATGAAAATTTGAAAAATTGTACAATTGATTCAATTAAGATAAATGCATTTTCTTATCTTTTAAGGCAATGTCTTCCAAGGTAACTATGAAAATGTTTGACATTTGTTTGACATTCTCACTATAAACTTATCTTCTCCCATTATTAATTTTTAGTATTAGAAACAAACAAACAAAACCTATAAGAATTTTAGCAGACCTAGTCTGAGTATTCTCTCAGGATGAGTATCACATTAGCTTTTTAAACTTAAATTTCCTCATCTGTAAATCTAATATGTGTCCATGAGTTCTTGGACGAATAAATAAGATACACATATCTGGGACTGGAATAAAATTCCATTTTCTTGCTATCTATAGCAAACAAAACATTACGAAGTATTTTATTTTGCCACAGTGCTATCATGATGCTTCACTAATTTTGCTTTGTTTTGTTTTGGTTGATTGTGGGGCTTGAACTCTGGGCTTGGGTGCTGTCCCTCAGCTCTTCAGCTCAAGGCGAGCACTCTACCACTTGAGCTACAGTGCCACTTCCGGTTTTCTGGTGGTTTATTGGAGATAGGAGTCTCATGGTCTTTCCTGCCCGGGCTGGCTTTGAACTGAGATCCTGAGATCTCAGCCTCCTGAGTAGCTAGGATTACAGGCGTGAGCCACCGGCACCTGGCTTTCACTAATTTTTAAATTTTCTTTCAATTTTCTAACTACTAAAATCATATTAAAAATAAATACAGAATATCTCACCAAATCATTTCTAAGATGACTACATGTGAAAACTGCAATGTTTTGAATGTATTGAGATTAAGAAAATATTGAAATGAATTTACCCTGTTCTTTTTCTGTTTCTTTCTTATATTTAACTCAATCTCTTAAAAAAAAATTTACAATGAGCTGGGCTTCTGTGGCTCATACCTGTAATCCTAGCTACTCAGGAGGCTGAGATCTGAGGATCATGGTTCAACACCAGCCCTGGCAGGAAAGTCCATGAGACTCTTATCTCCAATAAACCACTAGAAAACCGGAAGTGGCGCTGTGGCTCAAGTGGTAGAGGACTGGCCTTGAGCTGAAGAACCGAGGGACAGCGCCCAGGCCCAGAGTTCAAACCCCAGGACTGACCAAAAAAAAAAAAAATTACACTTCCACAAGTGGCCCTAGATGTATTTCTAGTGTCTAGCATTGTTCAAGAATTCTATAGTGAGACATCAGTGTTCAAACCTGATCATCTGAGAATTTGCTAATTGACAACTAGTAATATTAGCTGATTGAATTAATTAGGTAAATGAATGAGGAACAAATGTGCAGATAGGTATATATAAAAGGCATACACACACACACACACACACACACACATAAGGCAACAGAAAAGAGATCAATGAGGACACAGACTGCTGTGTCTGTTTTAAACACTTAATATGTCCTCAGCTTCCAGCACACTCTATGTTAATTAAAAATGCTTTATATATACGTTCTTCACTGTGATACATTCTGAAATTTATGATTGGCTTAAACCTGTTCATGGTACTATTTCAGTTCTGCAATGTGACTGACAGCTTGCTTTATACACATTATCTTATTTTAATTTCCATTTCCAGAAAGAGATTTTTAAAAATGAAACAACTCCATTAGAGGCTGTCAGTGATGTTCTGCCCTCACGTTTTAGAGGCATACATTAGGCGTACAACGGAAGAACTTTGCTAATGGAACATTTATTTATATTTAAAGGTCCCCTTTGAATGGTTTTATCCTCACAAATCTTGGATTTAATTTTCATTCGTTCAAAGGCCATATTCATGTGTCTTTATAATATATCCTGACTGAAGGAGCATAAAATAAAACTCTCCTTTTCTATTCTAATGAATCTGTTTAGTGACTAAAGCACTCAACTTAATAACCACACTAACACTCATTCTATCATAATAGTACTTCATTTAATAGCTTAATATTTATGCCATTCACACATGGGTAGAATCCCAACTTTTATGCTTTTTTTCTTTAAAACGATGTATTTAGAAGGCAGTAAAAGATTGCAATTATTTTCTAATTGAATGTTGATTTCTAATACTATTCTATTTACATGCTTGAATAGTCTTAAATTGTGCTTTGACCTATAGAAAGGTCCCTTTACCTTTTGTTCAAAGTTCACACCAGTAAGTTGCCAAGTTTTTAAATGTGATTCTTGAATGAAGCAACATTTCTTAGAATGGAGTTTTCTTTCATTTTTATTCTTTCATTTTGGATATTTCTTAGTTCCTAGTTTCCTAAGATAGAAATCTAGGCCATTTATTTTTAATGCTTCATATTTTCCAAATAAGTATTTATAGCTATACATTTCCCCCTACAGATTGTGTTGACTGCATTTCATATGCTCTGAAATACCACTTTAATCATTGCACAATTAAAAACATTTACATTCCCTACATAATTTCTTAGATTTATAAAGTATGTGACTCCCCCAAACCTCAGATGATCAAATACATACACTGTGTGATGTAATGCCTGCAAATAAAATCTGCCAGCTTCCGTAGCTGCTACATAGCATAACTTGTTGAATACCCGATGTATACTGGAAAAGGATATACTGGTTGCTGATTGTAAAAATTAACTTAAATATCAACTCAATTCAGTTAGTTAATAGGCTTTAAAAACTCCTCGGCAACATTGGGAAAAACCAATCGCAGTATGTATGGTTCAAGATTTTTTTCTTCTTCTAGTTCTAGCATTTGTGCTTCATATATTTAATGACTTGCTTATTTCAGGCAGATACTCAATTTATTTTAGAATTACTTTGTCTTCTTAATGAAATATCTTTGTTACCCTTATGCATTGCTTCTATTTATTAGAGATTATATTTCAGGTCTGAAGTCCACTTTGTTTGAGGCTAGATTAACCAGACCAAATTACGTATTTGCTTACTTGTAACCTATGTATGTCTTTCCATATGAATCTTTCCATATGTATCTCTTTATATAAAGAGTTGACTCTTAGATCTTTATGTGTCTTTAATCCAACTTGATAGTCTAACTTTTAATTTAGATGTTTGTTATAATTATATTGAATGTAATTATTGATACATTTCATTTAAGTATACTATTTCATATCTTTCATATTTTGTTTTTAGATTTCTTCTTAATGTGCCTTTGAGGTTTTAGCTATACTTTTAATTTCTAGTGGTTACTGGAGAGCAGTATTCACTCAAAATTTATTAACATCTACGTAGAATTGTTTGAATAGTAGACCATTTTATTTCTAAATAACTTTAGACAATATCAACCTTTTCTTTCATTGTGTAAGTGTACTACATTAATGTCATAGCTGGGTGTGGATGGCTCATGCCAGTAATCCTAGCTACTCAAGAGGCTGAGATTTGAGGATCATGATTTGAAGCGAGCCTGGGCAGAAATGTCCCTGTGAGACTCATCTCCAGTTAACCACTAGAGGCCTGGAATAGGTGCTGTGGCTCAAATGGTAGAGCGTTAGCCATAGAACAAAGAGGCACAGGGACAGCACCCAGGCCTGAGTTCAAGCCCCACAATCAACAACAACAAAAATTGTCTTAAATAAAATAACATAAAAAAGGTTGTGTTTGCAAGGCAGACTCTACCACTTGAGCCACACAGCCAACCCTTTAGGCTTTTGTTATTTTTTAATAGGGTCTCACTTTGTGTGGGTGGCTAGCTTAGACTGTGAGGTTTCTCCCTCCCCTTCCCATGCCAGGGATGTGTTAGCATGTTCAGTTTTTTATGGACTGAGATGAGGTTCTGTAAAGGTTTTGCTCAGGCTGGTGACAAACTGATCCTTCTAAATCTCAGCCTCCAGTATGGAGGATCACAGGTATAAGCCACACCCAGCTCCAAATAATTTCATTATTTTTGATATTCTACTATAATGTCATTTCTTCCTCCTCCTCCTCCTCCTCCTCCTCCTCCTCCTCCTCCTCCTCCTCCTCCTCCTCCTCCTCCTCCTCCTCCTCCTCCTCCTCCTCCTCCTCCTCCTCCTACTCCTACTCCTCCTCCTCCTCTTCCACCTGCTCTTCCTCTTCCTCTTCTCCTCCTCCTCCTCCTCCTCCTTCCTTTTCTGTATATTTTCTGATTGTTATGCAGTAGCATTGTGCAGCTCTATCTACCCTCTTCACATTCACTCAGCTTTCCTTTGTGAGTATGTCTTCATTTGGTCATCAGTTTTAGAAGGAACTTTTACCTTGAGCTTTATGGCTGAGCATTTCATTTGTAGCTTATAAAGCTTCGTTTACTTCTGGTCATCATTATCTGTAATGATGAGTCTGCCATCATTCTTTCTTGTTAACAATATCTTTTGTTTTCTCTGACTACTCTAAAGGTTTTCTTGCAAAATATGGTCTTCAGTTTTTTAACATTGATATTTCCCGATGTACTTTCTTTGGATTTGGACATGTTTTTCTTTTTTTCCCCTCTCATCTTTCCTTGTCGTTTTGGGCTGAATGACTACACAGAAACATCGTCAAGATATAGTTGAAACTCTGTCACTGACTAATGGGTTCCATTTACAGCTCCATAAATAAATGAGACAAGTATTTAATGAGAATTCATCATCTGTCAGTCTTTCTTTTTGGTGTTGAGATACAACAATGAAGAAGAAAGACCAAAATTCCTGCATCCTTGAGGTCATGTTCTTAGTGTGCTGTTATTTTCTCAGGAAATAGTCAACAAATAATCAAGAGCATTTAAGAATACACACACATATATATGTATTCACATAGAAACACACACACACACACACACACACACACACACACACATATAAAGCATATCTATCTCTCTATCTCTCTATGCTTTGACATTCGGGATGTAAGATATGTGACCCTTGGCAGCCCAGGGTAGGGAAGAGACTACTTTTCAATATTATATTAGGCACTTAGGACCAGTCTTATTGAAAGGACAAAGTGCTCCAAGTGGAAGTAACATAATTATTTTTTCAATCTACAACATGTTTTGGTCAATTTCTTTTTTTAAATAATTGTTATTATAGAGGTGAAATACAGAGTGGTTGCAGTCACATAGTCAGGTAAAGAGTACATTTCTGTTGAACAGTGTCACCTCTTCCCTCACTCTCTCCCCGTTTTTCCCTCCCATCCTCACCCATCAGTCATATAGCTCATTTTCAACCTAGTAGCTAATGAGTCCCACTGCTGATTTTGTTCACTCTTTGTCCCTCTTTTTCTGTAAGTCCTTTACCCTCCCAAAGACAGATAAACAAAACAAGTTAAAAAAAAAAAGAAAGCAAAAACAGCAATGAAGAAAAAAAATCTGTGTTTCTATTTCCTGGAGTGGTCAACTTCTTGACATTTATTACTTTATTATTCTCAAAATGTATTAACTTCCCAGTGTTATGTGTTAATTGTGGTAAATGGAAAGAATACAAACATTATTAAGAGGTTTCTACTTTTCAACTTTAAAACTAATTCAGTAGCCTTCAGTTCTATGAGTGCTCTTAGACCATGGTTTTTGTTCTTGTTTAAGACAGCACTGGCAGTGCACTGGTGGCTCATGCCTGCAATCCTAGCTATTCAGGAGAGTGAGATCTGTGGATCACTATTTGATTCAAGAAAAACCAGTGAGACTTATGTCTAATTAAGCACCCAAAGAAGCCAGAAGTAGAGCTATGGCTCAAGTCGTGAGTGGTAACCTTGAGCACAAAACCTCAGGGACAGAGCCCAGACCCTGACTTCAAGCCCAGGAACAGCACTAAAAAACAAACACAAACCAAAAAAAAAAAGGAGAGTAGATACTAAAAGCAATGTGTGTCCCAGTCAAAGCTACCTATATGGATATTATTAGACTACTGTGCTGATCATATAGAAGGTATATAGTTCTATATTTCTAATGATCCCAGAAGGCTGGCAGTTTGCGACCTTTCTCAGACATGACATATCCAAAACTAGGTACACTCTAACCATATGTGATAAAAATTTGAACGAGAAGAGGAAGCATTGGATTCTGGCAAGAAAACTGGGAAAGCCTTAATTCCTTGCATCACTCTAAATAGACCAAGGTGACCTTCTGACTATTCCCAATAGGAGTCATTGCTTAAAATGGATGGATGGTCTATATCTTCAAATGATTCTTTCGTGTCTCCTCAACATCCAAACAAAAGCAACAGTACCTGCCTGTTCTCTCTATCCTCCAGCCTTAAGCCTACCTTGTTTCATTTTAAATGGTTTCCAGCAGACTTTTTTTTCCCCTTACCTGGTTTTGTCTTTTCACCTCAGTAATGAACTCTTTTCTGCTTCAGGAATGTCTCTTATCCAATGAACCCAATTCACATATCTTTGAAAGGGTAAAAGATTAAATCAGTAGCAACTGGGCTAGGTAAATGATAAATGGACCATGTAGATCTCTTGGGTGGTCTATTAAAGATCAGGCCTGTTATCCTGAAAATAATTCAATAGTACATCATATGGTAAACACTAAAGAAAAATGCACATTTGAAAAATGCTCTCTGTCTAGTGATTCTATAACCACAGATACAGTGAAAACAATTATAACCACAGGATCTTACATGCTTGTTTAGCTGTCTTGCCCATGGCTAGCATTTTACCACTTGACCCCATGCCTCCAGTCTGACAGTCTGCTGGTTAGTTGGGAATAGAGCTGTCTGGACAGGGCTGGTTTTACAATGAGATCCTTCTGGTCTTATCCTCCTTGGTAGCTAGGATTATAGACATTCACACCCAGCCAACAGCAGCTTTGAAATAGGGTGCATCTGCTACCCATGATTGTGTTGCATACTAATGACAAATATGTTACAGAGCACATTTTGAACATAGTTAGAGTGACACATTATTCATCAAAAATCATATTCTTATTGTACGGCTATGAAATTATTCCTCCATTTTAGGACAGATAGTAACAACTTAAGAAAAACTGCTATAAAGAGGTACTAGTTGGAACATTTCTCTTGAACTAAACGATAGTTCTAGATACTTCTTCCTTGGCCACTTGCATAACTGGTGAAATGTCAGCATGACTATCTTCCTGTGTAGAGGGGAACTTATTTCACAGGATTCAACAGTTTGGAAATGTGATTCAGTGAAATTGGACACCATGAAAAGGATTTATATGCATTTTTGACGATGAAGGTTTCAGAGGTTTGCAAGCAAGCCAGCTCTAACTTCAGATCTACTTCTAGTTGTTGAACTGAGACTGCCTAGAAATTAATGTTCAAGTAGATAAAGTGTGCTACTGATGTGTGTCACATTTTAACAGGGATATCGATAGTTTTGTTGTTATTGTTTACTCTGAAAATTACTTGCCATAAATGAACATTGTAAGAATATGAGAAACATACAAGCTTTTGTTACATGCTGAATATCCTTTATGTGAAACGCTTGAAAGCAAAGTGTTTAGGACTTTGGGTTTGGACATATATATTGAAATATCTTGACCATAGAACCTTTGTCTAAACACATTTGTGTAAGTTTTGTAGGCATTCTTAAAGGTTATTTAATATATTTTAAGTGCTTCTGAATTGTGAGTATGGCTCAGCCATAAGGTCAAGTGTGGTATTTTCCATTGAGAGGACCATGTTGGCACTTAAAAATGTTGAAATTTTGGAGTGTTTTGGGTTCTAGACTTCTTAACTAGGGATATCCAGCCCATTCAAACAAAGCAAGAAATCTGAGTGATACCCATAGGTAATTACATCAGATACTTTTTCATATGTAGTTCCAGCTAGCATTTCAATCTCACTTTCTTTTAGATTATATGTATATTATTTTACAAAAGCTGGGTCAACTGTGTACCTTTCTAACTCAATAATATGCTTGAAACATCTTCTTTCCATGTTAACACAAAGACTAATTCTTCCTATGCTTTTCCCACTCCCTTGCAAAAAAAAAAAAAAAGAAAGATTATTAACTCCAACAGCTTGTTACTAGAAATGATTTCATGGAATTCTTCATCTACTTTACTTTTTGATAACTAGCTACTAAAAGCCAATCTATCTTAGAAAGGATAACACTGCTAGTGATAGCAGTGAAATTTATCTGGTTCCATTTTTATAAAGGACATTGTCCAGCTTTTTTATTAAATTGATGGCTACTGTGAATCCAGAGTTCAGGTCTTAATTTATGATCTTGAAATGGCTTGCCGCTTTGCTACTTACCTAAATTAAATTTAGAAATATTAATAATGAAAATGTAGCTCTATGTAGACTGAAGAAAGAAGGAATTTATTTAAATCAGTCACTTTAAACCTGAGGTCTATCTATCACTTATAAAATCCTTCCCTGGGGATGGAGACAGATATGTTTAGAATGCGAAAAGAAAAGAACGAAGAATAGAAGTTGGTATATCTTGAAGAATTTGACCCATATTTTCACCCCATTTCTATGACTGTCAACGTTTCTGAAACTATTCTGAACATTTTCTATGTGGATGTTTCCTTGCTCAGTTTCCTATCAATTCTTTCTACACTTTGGTAAAGTACATGGATGGGAATTTTGGAGTGGCTCTCAACACCATTCATCTGGAGCTTAAGAGTTACACAATAGCTTCTTATGGAAGGAGAAATCAGGTGAAGACTTTTAAATAATAGCTTGGAAAAACAGAGCAGGTTATTTCTTTTATTATAGTGTCTTTCAGTTATTCCATCTCCATGATCTTCATGAAAGTGGAGTTTTGTGATTGTGAAAGTCTGGTCTCTTTCTCTGTCCTCCGTGATATTCTATTTTATTCTCTGTGAGCTTGCAATACTTTTCACCTGATACTGTTGAATTGAGTGTATAATTTCCTCAAACATGCTTCTACTCAAATATTAAAATTTTTTCTCAAGTATGAACAGTCTATTACCTGGCCACGAAATTCTAGTGCCAGCATGTTTTCTACCCATATTTTCCTATGGACTGAACAAAAATTGCTTATTAAACTGCAAGAGCTACACAGACATTGAATTACTTCTTATTTCTCAGCTGCCATTTTTGCATAACCAAATGGAATATGAATCATCTGTGCACACAGCTTTCTGTCTTCAGAGACTAGAAAAGATGAAATTCATGAAGGCTTAAGTGTACCATTTATTTTACCACCTTGGAAGTAGCTGAGCAGCCACAAGTTATACGACTTGAGCTATGATAGCTTATCTCACATTGTATTTGTGTGTTGTTGTGCAGGTCTGGAATTGATTGTCAAGAAGCTACTTAAATATACTTAACTGATGTTAGCAGGTGACTTCTTGTTTGTTTGGTTTTTTTTTAACATGCCACAGTGCTTTTGGATAATACTTGTGCATTTTCTTTATATTGATGAATAATACTAGTTGGCAGACTTATTTTGATGGATATAGATGGAACTCTTTAGTAACAATGTTTACTATGTAGACCATGAGTGGTGGCTATTACCTAAAATCCTAGCTACCTGGGCGACTAAGAACTAAGCAGACTGTTGGTTGTCCCTGTATCAACCAGCTTCATGGTAATGCAGCCAAATAAGATAGTGATGTTTTGATATTCAATGTTGACCACAACTGGATTGCTGGAGAGTGCTAAGCACATCTGGAAATAAGATATTTCGTAGAATTGTTTCTTTTATATTTTGGAGATCCATTTGGACTTTTCTGGTGTTCGTTCCTCTTCTGAAGTGTCTGTCGCCATCTTGACTTGTAAGTTATTCATAATTTGTTTCTCTCTTTGCTATTTGTGTGATAGCTGTTTGTTTAGGGATTTTTTCCCTGATTCATCCTTGTTGCCGTCTAATTTTACATCAGATATACAATGCTCAGAGTAAATATTATAGGAAGATATTTCAGTTATGTGTTCTACTGAAATTTTGAGCAACCTAGCCTGTGGGACCCAAAAAGGGTGTCAATACTTCTTACTACTCTTGTTTCCATTGGATATTTGAAGTGATTGACTCACAGATATACAGTATATTGGGAGTGGCATTTGGGAATATGTCCAAAGAGCTGTTTTGAAGAGAGTGGTTAAAATTAAGCTTCTGTTTCTTTAAGTGTTAGGTTGAGGATAAAGTCAGAAAATCTATTTTGGGAAAGGCACAGTGCATTGCCATCTAATGTAGAATGACTCTAAAATGTATTATTGCGACGTCAATCAATTTATTATTGGGTGAGACATAGAGACCATGGAAACCAGGAAAAATTTACTGCCAAGATAATATATATCATCAGTTATAAGCAATGCTGTGTCAGTAAACATTTAGTAGCCCGCTCTCAGAGTGAAGAAAAAAAGAGCACGTAGCCCATTTCCTTGGCCACTCCCACTGTGTCTGATGTGAGGCTGTGACGTAGACACCACTGCAAATGGAATTGGCAAAAAGAACTGCAGGCAGTTGATTCCTGGGAGCCAAGCCAGCATACCATGAGTTACAGCTTTATTGTTGGCTGGTTGGTTGGTTGGTTGGTTTTCAGATGGGTGAACACAGCAATAAGCAAGAGAGGATGCTCATGTTTGCAGTGTCAGTCTTTTATGTGAGCAAAAAAGGAGTTTCAGAATTGGATCTTTCCCAACTCCCACATTGTTTATTAAATAGCTTCCCATCTTCCATCACTGCAGAAATAGCTCTAGGATTCAAAAGGAGCAATACACTAACAGGAATGTAAACTGATCACTAGAGAGACAATGAGAAGTGCAAAGTATCTGCATAATACCTTTGCAGGCAGGCCCTGGAGCTTGTGATTACTGATTCAATTTCCTTAGCACAGTGTCACACACTGCCATTTCAGGCATTTGTCATATTGCCATGTCATTATTACTTTGTATGTCTCCCTGCTGCAGTAGACCCTGGGCTTCTTTCAACCTTCAGGATTCTATTAGTATTTTTTAGAATTATCTACAAACACAAGCAGAGGGCTTGATTAACAGCAGGTGTTTTAGTGAGTTCTGTGCCTTCATGAGAGAGAACTCTAAGGGACATCCATCCTAGATCCCAAGCTGTCCCCAGGATGACCCATAGACTCTGCTACAACTGTTGTGCAATTAATTTTGCTGACTTTTTAACCCTGCTTTCCTCACTCCATTATAGAACCTGTTCTCGAAGGAAGTCCTCAACAAATCTCCCTGCTTTGCAAATCTCCATTTCATCGACAATAGTTAATTTATGAGTTCGATGAATATTGCATGATGAGAAACTTGGAAATGTGTTTGGCCACTCTTTTATCAGAATGCACTTCAGAGCAGCACTAACTGATTTGCATTATTCAAAACGATGCATATCACACCAAGTCAGTGGCCTTTTGCTTGAGGACGCTCTTAAACAAGATGAACCATCAGACTCTTAACATCCTCACCATTTCTTTACTAGGAGGCATTAAAATGACCTGACTTAGCTGTGATTAATGTAGCAGCTCTCCAAGCTGCAGGGTAAGGACTTCTGGGAAGGAATTCTACCCAAAACATTAAGTCTTTTCCTAAATAATTCTTTTTACTTTTTTGTCAGTCATGGGTCTTGAACTCTGGGCCTGGGTGCTTTCCCTCAGCTCTTCAGCTCAAGATGAACGCTCTATAATTTCCTAAATAATTCTGAATAATTGATGTTACTACTGGCCATTTTTCTAATTTTTTCTTCCACTAAAAATGTGTGTATATGAGTTTTGGTCCCAAGCAGGCAGCCAAATGTTATTCAGTTGAAAAAGAAATCACACACACACACACACACACACACACACACACACACACACACACACACACACATACACACACATATACACACATGTGTATATATGTATATACATATATGCATATATATTAGTGGTAATGTGCAGAGGAGATATAGTTACATAATCAGGTAATGAGCACATTTCTTTTTGAACAGTGTCAACCTTCTCTTGTGCTCTCCCAGTTTTTCCCTCCTGTCACCATCCACAAGTTATATAGTTTCTTTTCAGCTTTTTCTAGTGAGTACCACTGCCAACTGCTACATTTGTTCACCCTTTGTACCATCCTTTCTGTGCACCCCTCACCCTCCCCCGAACAGATAAACTTACAAACAAGACAAAATGTAAAACAAAAATAGCAACAAATAAAAACCCCTCAGTTTCTATTTATTGGCATTCATTTCAATCAATATTACTTTATATGATCATATGCACATAGGTGGGAAGGTAAACTTGTTCAACCACTCTGGAAAGCTGTATTGAGATTCCTCAAAAGATAAAACAGAGCTTCCTTATGACCCAGCAATCCCATTCCTAGGCATTTATCCAATAGACTACAAACAAGGCCACACTAAAGCTATCAGCACAATGGTGTTCATTGCAGCATTATTTACCATATCCAAGATGTGAAAGCAACTCAGATGCCCCTCAGTGGATGCATGGATCAAGAAAATGTGGTATATATACACAATAGGATTCTATTTTCCATAGAAAAGTATGGTATTGTACCATTCATAAGGAAATAGAAAGACTTGGAAAAATTATATTAAGCCAGACCCAAAGAAACACAGGTTGCATGGTTCTCCTCATTTGTGGCAACTAGAAACTGCCTATAGATCTACAAGTAAACACACTGGATGGTAAAAGACAAAAAAAAATACACTTGGACATGATAGATTATACAGGTCTCTAGACATGCATAAATCGAGACCAAAGGAGGATATTCTTAGGAGAGAAATCACTTTTTGATACTGAACTTACACATTCTCCAAATTCCTTAGTGTGACACATGGGGTTTCTCAGTACAAACAGTTTTCACACATATGTGTTCTGCATGTCACATGGTCAAGCTGACCTGTGGGTATGGAAGAATAAAGATCTATGGTTCAAGCAGTAAATACCTTGGCTTAAGTAGGACAGGAAGTTGCTGCATGGGACTAGACTACACAGATCCTCTACAGCATGTTGTGTTTTATTTTTTTTTCACATAAAGGCATTCAAGTATATGAACCTGGGAAATCAGAATGATGAACGGCTGATTCCTCAGCATGCCCTATACTGGTTGTCATTAACACCAGGCTTGGGTGCCCTAGTTTTAGAAAGAAGTTCTTAATTTAATTATATCCCAGTAGTCCTCTCAGGAGTTTGCAATGCCCTTCTCATTAGAAAGATCCCATTCTCCATTTGCAAGACTATGTCATTAGCTGTCAGTAAAATGGGACAAGGAGATTTCAGCAGTTTTCCTGAATACAGGAAGAGTAAAGTGGGTTCTTACATTCACAATGAGACTACTTTGAGTGCAGATTAGAGAGAAATGTGTAGCTGTAGAACTACAGGTACAGAAAAGCAATGTAAGGTTAAATCATCTTTCTCTTTTTCTCTTTTTTCTCTCTCTCATTTTCTCTGTATATAGACAGATCAATACTTAGAGATATATAATATAAATACCTGAATAGATACATATAATATTTAGAGTTCCATTTTCAACTGGTATTGAAATCTCATGACTTTACTAAAATTCTCTTGTCTCTGGAATTCAGCACACTTTTGTATTTTGTTATTATTAAACTCTCCCTTCTCTCCCCAACTTCCCCGCTTTCATCCTATGGCTGAACAAAACAAGATTACAGTTAGACTGAAGTTAGTCATGCAGGCACTTCGTGAATGAGCACGCCTCTGGGAGAAGACAGCCATCTCTTACTTTTTTCCCTCCACCTAGGCTGGCTTGGAAGTATTGGGAGGATGGCTGTAAAGACACAGCAGTGGAGCTCTGACCCCTGGAGCTGGGGCAGCTGCAGTCACAGCAGCCACAGTCCATTCCGGAGCTCTGCCTGCCCTGGCTGTGCAGATATAAATCCCAGCCTGTCTTCCTCAGTGCTAACAGATGGCAACCGTATGGCAAGACTTGGTTTATGGCACAAAGCTTGCAGTTAGTTGCAGCAGCTCCTCTTGTATAAAATGGGATGTTAAGGACACCCTATGCATTTCCCACTTTTATGTGCAAAGGACTTGTTGTGCTTTGGATTTATTTTAAACATATATATATATATATATACACATACATATATATATATATATGCATATATATGTTTGTTTGTTTGTTTCTTTTTGTCAGTTGTGGGGCCTGAACTCTGGGCCTGGGCGCTGTCCCCGAGCTTTTCAGCTCAAGGCTAGCACTCTATCATTTGAACCACAGCACCACTTCTGGCTTTTTCTGCTTATATGCTGCTTATATGGATGTTCATTAAAACTCACATATCAGGGTAGATGTTTAAAAGGCAGGTTCAGAAAATGGAAAGATATAACAGTATGAAAATTAATATGAAGACAGGACATTAACTAAAGTTGTCTGGGTGAACACAGATATATAGGAGAGTTTGAAAAGATAAATGAGTGTACAAAATGGGTACCAAGCATATTATTTTTCAGGTATTTGGGTTTAGGTTTAAGAAACCCATTTAATCTTTCTTATTTAGCTCTTCTATTAATGAACACAATCTTCAAGCTAGTATACATTCTAAGAAAACAACAATAATGATAATAATAATAAATATATTAAGAATGGCTGGGCACTGGTACCTTATGCCTAGAACCCTAGCTACTCAGGAGGCTGACATCTAGAGGAGAGTGGTTCGAAGTCAGGCTGGAAGAAAAGTCTGTGGTGCAGACTTCATTCCAAAATAACCAGTAAAATCCAGGGTGGTGGCATAGGTCAAGTGGTAGAGCACCTGGTTAATATGCATGAGGTCATAAGTTCAAATACCAGCACCTCCATAAAAACCCCCACAATAACAACAATCAAAAAGACCAAAATTCACAAAAAAGTAGTAAATTATGTTAAAATAATACTGGAGGGGCTGGGAAGTTGGCTCAGTGGTAGAGCGCTTGCCTTGCATGCCTGAGGCCCTGGGTTCGATTCCTTAGCACCACATTAGCAAAAAGAAAAAAGCCGGAAGTGGCTCTGTGGCTCAAGTGGTAGGGCACTAGCCTTGAGCTGAAGAGCTGAGGGACAGTGCTCAGGCCCAGAGTTCAGGCCCCACAACCGGACCAAAAAAAAAAAAAAATACTGAAGTACTTAAAATTAGTTCAAGATTCCAGGCACTAAACAGTGACATTTCAATGGTGCAAGCAAAACAAACAAACAAACAAAAAACAACTACAGCTAACATCCTCTATCTTCTTCAATAGTACAAGCAAAAGAGAGATGTTGCTCAAGTTTCTCATTTTTAGAGGGGAAGACACTCAAAAGGTGGATCATACTGCATCTTAACTAAAAGTTGTATTGTATAGTGGCAGTTTAGTGTCCAGAAAAATAAAAGAGCCCATCCCAGTAAAAACTTGTATTTGGCATTGAATTTACAGACAACAAAACTTACACAGCATCGATGAAACAAGAACAGACTCAACACAATTAAAAATGATAAACAACAACAACAAAAAATAAACAAACAGTGAGCTGGTCTTGCGTGGAGGCTCAAAGAATCTGGACGGTGTATCCGAGAAAGAAAAACAAAAAACAAAAAACTTGAAACAAGAGGTAGTTCTTTTACATTTCACATGCTGTTGTGGAGAGGATGTTTTAAACAGGAATGGACAGATGAGCAAACAACAAGTTGAAGTTACAAATCCATAAGCTTTCACCTAGGAACTGTTTTGTAAAATTGCCTGTTAGCTAATAGAAATGAAACCATCAGTTCATGGTGGAGGGAGTTGCTATGTATAAAGATGGTAATTGCACAGATCTTCTTGGTCCCTAAAATTCTATATCTGGCTTATGGCAGAGTGTTAATAAGCAAGTTACTCAGGAATTAAGGGATGTTAACATTGAATGTGAGCATTTCCGCAGGCCATCTCCCTTTAATCTCTTGCAAAAAGTGGGAAAAGGTTAAAGTCTTAGAGATGGTATCACATAAAACTATTCATTAAGTGCCCACACCATTCCAAAAGATGGCATCATCCAGTGTCAGACAAGGAAGCTCACTCAGGGTAAGGCTGTAAACCCACAAATTGGAAACAGGTGGCAAAAAGTTTCTTGGAGAACTTGGCATCTGTAAGTAATCAGTTACTGTAAAAGCCCTGGTCAGACACAAATTGGCTTTACTGCTGATGACATCTTTAAAAATGGAAAGACCTCAGGGCTTTCTTTAATTACCGTTTTAATATACAATATCCGAGTAGCTGACCACCTTTGACAACTGTTTGTTTCTTTTCTATTTTGTTACTCTGAGTTACAATAGAGCAGATGTTTCATTTCTGCAAAATGAAAGGATAATGAACACATGATGGAGGCAGGATGCACTTATTTGTCTGTACGGCTCCAGTGTTTTCTCTGGTTTGTCCATTCACCCAAAACAGACCCGTCAGAAGAAATCAAAAGCTTATGTCCTTGGTTTCTGTTCACTGGAATTTAAACCCCACAGAAACCAAACCATGGTTTGCTCGTTTTGGAAGTGTGTCACTGACTTTCTGACATTATAGCCCATCTTCTTCCTTCCTAATGGATCTGGAGGTGAATTGAAATTTATTTGTGGGAGAATTGACAGATAAAGATGGAAAAGGACTTAAATTTCTGATATTGTCTGAAATTCGGTTCTTTCCAGTCTTCAAACCTTGAGTCTTGCACTTCAAAGTGTCTTTGGCACTATGTGAGAGACAGTGAGAGTTTAATGTGAGAGACAGTGAGGGTTTAATGGGAAAGCCAGGCTCTTAGTTTGGAGAAAGAAAATGAATGGCTCGAAGTACTCAGGCATTGCACGCTGCTGTAGATTCTTCTATGCTCAGCCTACTATTTCAAGTTAATCACGTAACACTCCTTTTCCTTGTGATTATATGTCAGAAACCCATTTGTTTTGTTGAAACAGTAAGCTGCTCTACTTATAACAATTGAGACTGGCCATAAAACACAATACAAATATAAGGGAAAACAGCAAAGTGGTTTAAAATGCCCTGTTTTGAAAAACAAATAGCACAAGCAGTCTAAAGACCATGGACTGTATGCCATTCAGAGGTTTATTTACCCACATTTTCTTTTTTTTTTATTGTGAAAATACTGTACAGAGGGGTTACAATTACAGGGCAAGATAATGAATACATTTCTTTGGTTTTTTTTGGGTCTGGTCGTAGGGCCTGAACTCTGGGCCTGGGTGCTGTCCCTCAGCTCTTCAGCTCAAGGCTAACGCTCTACCACTTGAGCCACAGAGCCACTTCCGGCTTTTTTCTTTTTTGCTTACATGGTGCTGAGGAATCGAACCCAGGGCCTCAGGCATGTAAGGCAAGCGCTCTACCACTGAGCCACCTTCCCAGCCCAATGAGTACATTTCTTATCAAACATTGTAGCCTCCTCCTTTGTTTCCCCTTCCCATCCCTTCCCATCCCTTCCCATCCCTTCCCATCCCCCCCTTGCCCCCTACCCAATCCTCTTGTATTTTTTTTCTGCACAGTAAAAGTACAGAAAAAATCTGCTGTATAGGTTTGCTAAAAATTTAACCTTCTTTAAACTAAAAATAAATAATTTAAAGCAGTAGATTAAGTTGGTAGAATTTAAATTCTATCCTGCAGTTTACATTAGGCTGTTTCTGCCTCTCACCTTCTTCTCCACCCTAGCAGACAGTTTATCTATGTGTGCTATAATTTCATTAATTTGTTATTTAAAATGCAAAAGGCATTTTTTTCTCACTGTTGTCTTAGGTCAATTTTTTGACTTCTATTTGATTAGTTCATTTAGGGAATGAATAGCTGATGTATTGTTTGAGAATAACTTCCTGGCCACAATAGTTCTCATACTTTTTATAGACCAACCATCTTGCCACAATCATAAGCCTGGCTCTTGTCAAAATTTAGTACAAGGTAAGGACTATGGCAGATTGCATTTAAATTTTCAGGTCATTTCACAAGAAGACCATGGAAACAGGCAAGAGACCAGTAAGAGGCCAATAACACCTTTGTGATGTCCATAACTGTGATGTGCACTTCTGCCTTCTGTTTTTCACAGGAACTCTGTTAAGACTGTGTTAGGGGATCCTTTGAGCTTCATAGCTGTTACTGACTATGGAGAGCCTGGAGTGAGTTCTCTCCTACAGCTAGTAAAGATCATAGCTTCTTCTTTCCATTTAGACAGCAGTCATTGTATTTTTTCCCTTGCATTGATTACATTATTCAAACACAAAAGCGTATTTTAGAACCATTAGATTCTGAGATTTTTAGACCCCATGACATGATTTTGTAGTTACTGGGGATTCTACCATAGTTCAGGAAAGGGAAAGGGAGGAATAAGATACAAAATGCAAGCACCTCCACAGGTCAAGAACTAGGGGAAGAGTTAGGGAACAGTCTGGTGCCTGAGTAGTCCCCAAAGCATGTCCAGAACCAGAGACCAAACACTACTGAGACTTCAGTAATTATATTGAATGTATAGTTGGGAAAATGGAACCAGGTACCTGGAGGGGATGGGTGAGGTTGGAAGAGATGGGAAAGAATGGTACAAGGGTAGACATCGATCCTCATGAATAGTCCATATAAACTGACATGTTGAATTGAAACCCTTTTGTACAACTACCTAAAGATAGTCCCTCCCCCCATTGAAAAGATGCCTGAATCATTCATAGTGCAATTCACTTCTGATTATTTGTCAGATTTTAAAGAAGTGTTATTTTATGTTTAATGCCTTCTGTTTCTATTTTGCTATTTACTTATTGTTATATGTTTTTCAAACTTCACTAATGAGAGGAATGAATGATCCCATGTTTTTGAATCTTAATCATTGACATGATGAATGACAAGATCAAGCAAGTTTTAGAATTAACTGAAGAGTTGGGTCTATCAGTTCCCCATTTCCATGGATAAGAGGAAAGAAAGAACCTAGATTTCTAGTTCCTGTGACTTGTTCCTATTTATTCAGCTCCTGACAAACATTTAATAAACTCTCTTTTTAAAAAAATAAAATGGTGTGTTGTCTACTGGGATCATATGAAATGGGCTCAGCCCATCCACAAATAGGGAGAAAAAAATAGTACATGTCAGTCATCACATGTGAATTGCTATGATGTGTGAAGAGAAAGTTCTTATGGATGTGAGAGTAAGCCAGGCTTCAGGATCTGGTGCCTTTGGACTAGTGTATAATAAGGACAGGAGTTGTGAAGCACTCAGGGAAGATGGTTGTCCAGATACTTAGAGGGTATGGGAGCAATTCATGTTAGATACAAAATTTCAACAGTGGATTTGGACATCATTTAGAATGGACCAGAATTTCAGACTAATAGCTTCAGCCTCTAGCCATGGACAACTCAGATTCATAGAAGTTTTTTTTTTTTCTGTTTGTTTTTGTCTTATCAACTTTCTTAATATAATCAAATGTGTCAGTCAACAGTGACCAAAGGCGTCTAGGCTATGGAAAATCCATTCATGGGTGCATTTAGGTTTATTAACATAGAGAAGCGATATACTGAAGCCTGAACTTTTATTTAATGTTACAGTAAAAATCAAGTAGCATTTAATTGATCAATTAAAGCACTCAAGCTACTTAATGTCTTCTAGTTTCTTTTTCTTTTCTTTCTTTTTGGTGAAACAAATGCATTTAAAACCTCACTGTTCTCTATCTGTGCACAGTGAATAATCCAATTAAGAAAGGTACCAAAAATGCTATATAAATTGAGATTTTTTTATGTTAAAGGGAAAGCATTAAGTAAATTGTATTGACTTTTTATGATGGCCCAACAGCAACTCTCCACATGTGCAAATTTAGACTTCAAATTTCAATTAATTTTTAGTTTTATTTCTCTCAATAAACTTTGAGGCAGTTAATTTCTAACCTCTTTGTGAACATTTGTGATTTGCCATTGATGGAGAGATATTTTGTTTGTCTAACATTTTTTAAGATCTGAAAATATATGTGAGCCCCTTCTCTTCTGAGGTAATTCCGCTCTCTACTTTTGGGTTAATTGCTACTGCAATGATTACTTTTTATTGTCCTCAATATTATCAAGGGAGTTTGGTAGGACAAGGAAGATACGTTTCCAAGGAGGTTTTAACACTTGTAAGCAGAAAAATCCAAATTTCTGTTAGAACCTCAAATTAGTAAGCATGAGCACATGACTGAATCCCTGTGGGAGATACAATGGAGCCAGACGCATAGGCTGCAGATGGGCCTTTACAGAAATAACACTTCAGCTAGTACATTAAGAAAAAAGTTATACTAATGAAATTTCCCCCATGATGATAAATGACCACTTCTAGAGGAAGTGGTTAGGGAATGGTGGCCCACTGTCCAGAAAGAAACCCTTAATAAGCACTGCTTGGCTGCCTCCCTGTCATTATGGGGACTGAGCTCTCTGGGAGAGCGCCATGGTGCCTCCTTCCCATTTCCAGAGTAGTCAGAGAGAGAATGAATGAAAGAGTAAAACAAACGCCCAGATCAGATTGGACAAGCCTTTGAAAATAAGAAATACTAAAATCAAAACACTTCATCTTTTTCTCAAGAGAGCTTTGCAGGTCAGACCAAAATCATTACACTTAACTCTGCTTTATTTGTAAAGCATAAAACTCAGGGTGTCTCATGGATGACATGTTTGAGTGCCAACATTTTTCCAATATCAGATTTTTGAGATCTTAAAACATAAGAGACCACGATGGGCAGAGCGCATCAATAATTGATCTTGGGAGCCATTTTTGAAAAGGCAGAGATGAATCCAAGATGTCTAGATTATGGGACCATTCTATTAGGTCAGATCTCTCATTGCTTATTTCACATTTCCATCAGGAAGATAAGTGGCTAGTTTCACATGTAGCTCTGTAACCAACAAAACCATCTCACCGCTAGGTCCTCACTGTACCAGGAGACGAAAATTGTTAGTTCCCTAACCACACTGTGGTTTGTCTGTCTCAGGGAGGGCTGTCAGCCAGTCTATGGGCTGAAATGCTGGCGAAGAAGCAACACTATCATGGAAATATAAAGTCACTTGAAGGCCATGCTTCATATGCTCATAGCTGGATGGTACTTTACCCTGAGGAAGAAAGACAAAGTAAATTATCTTTCTTGGCACTTATTGTGTGAGGAAGTGCGGGCCTGGGTTAGCCTATATGTAGTGAGAAGAATTTTCACAAAAGGAAAATAGGACAAGAACAGAAGAATCTACAATCAGAGGACTTAATTCCCAATCTCTTTTTCTCAGTTTGCTATAAATGCCATTAAATGTTTCTTAACAGCTTATAAACTCTGTGGAGGAAGAGGCCAGGTCTGGTTTAGCTCTCACAGAGAATCCAATAGGTGTTTGTTAAATGAGTGAATAAATAGCTAGATTTTTCTTAACAATGATTAGGCTTCATAACATGATTGTGCCCAGTTACATAAGGAGCTAGTGAAACGATCTGGTTGATTCTTAAAGGCAACTTGTTGAAGGACATGAACTAAATGATTTTTAAGATTCAGTCACTATATGTTTCATCTACCTTGGCAATCTAATCCTGAACGACCTCATTTCAGGGAACCAAGTGTTTCTACATTCAGATTGTAATATTTATTTATTTATTCGTTATACTGGTGATTAACTCCAAGGCCTTGCATAAGCTAGACAAATGCGCTAGCAATTGATCCACTCCCTTCATACTTTTCTGTGTGATTTGTTTTTTCACAAAGAACCTTGCATTTATGTCCCAGCCAGTCTGGGATGCTGATCTTCTTATCTCTGCCTCTCGATTTCCCAGGTTTATCAGTGTGCATCATCTCACCTTACTAGGTTGGTACCAAGCATGTCATCTCCTGATAATAGTGCATTGACCCTGATTTCACTGTTGACTGTGTCTTAGTCTATTTTAGTTGCTATATCAAAACACTATAGTATGTGTTGTACTGAAGTACATTTCTTGCAAACCATAGCTGTGTGAAGAGAAGATTCATCAGAGTTTCTGTACAGTTGGTGGGTTTTTTGGTATCTATTATCCCTGCTCTTTCCCTCTCTATCCTTCTCACTTTTTTCAAGCTTGATTGAGTAGTCTTATACTCGACTTTTCTTGAGATTAACACTTTAAGTTCACCTGCAGGAGAACATGATACTGTCTTTCTGTGCCTGACTAATTTCACATGAGACGTGCTCTGAATTCGCACCTATTCATCTATCTCTCTGTCTATCTCTCTATCTATACACCACATTTTTGTTTTCCATTCACCAGTCTATAGACATGTAGGTTGTTCTCATATCATATCTATTGTGAACAGAGCTTCAAAAAACATATTAAGTGCGGATACTCTTCTGATGTATTGACTTCCTTTGGATACACACCAAGTAGTAAGCTTCTGAGTCACATGTCAGTTCTTTTTCCTGTTTTCTGAAGACCCTGCATGCTGGTTCCCATGCATGCCGTACTGATGAATACTCACACCATCAGCAGATGAGATTCCCTGCATCCTTTCTCTGCGTCCTCACTAGCATTTGTTTGTTTGTCTATTGTCTTTTGTGTAACAGTCATTCTGAGCATAGTGGGGTGACACCTCATTGAGTTTTTACTTGCATTTCCCTGATGATTTTTGTTTTTGCTTAAATTTAATTTCACCCCGGTTAGGAGGTCAAAGTATTTCATTAAGAGCAGAATTCAGCATTATATAATGGTTCTAGCATTGGAGATATATAATAACATCCATTTTTTAAATTTCTAGTTTCACCACTCAGCAATTACTTGGCATTTGAACAAGATGTTAAATAAAGTGCTACCCATCAATCATAATCCCACATAAAACTCAAAATGCTGCACGTTTTTTCCCTATTATTTGGTTAGTAGGGCAGTAAATTTGAGGCATTAGGAAAAAGTGAGCAGTAACAATGACATGATATTGACCCCATGTCCAAGGTAAATTACAAAATACCATCATGAAAAATGGAGTAACAATGTTGATTGTTTTACAAGTATTTTCTTACATCAATGTCTCTATTTCTGATTGTATGAGTACATGTGGAATAGGAACCATAAGGAGAACTATTTGTCAGATGATCTTAAACTTGGAGATTCACAAAAGCATCATACTTGCTAGCCCTTAAAATACAATGACCTTGTCTGAAAAAAACACTTGGCCTTTATCTTCTGTAGGATTCGTTTTTTATGTGTAATTTTTTTTTTTACAAATGATCCCAGAGAAATAAAGAAAGGTGGGGACTAACCACCAATTTTATGATACTTTTGTGCAGTGCCAAATTTTATCCTTTCAGCCTAGCTCCCTACTTGGCAAATACACAATAAACAGTTTCGAAATAATCCAAGCTAGTGGGGACAAATTCTATATACTTCTTTATTTCATCAATATTATTGGACAAATGTCTTTAACTTGTCAACTTCATCTTATCAGACCATAGGGTATGGTTGGGACTGTAAGGAAGAAAGTTAGCATCATTAATGCTATGGTAATGAAAAAGAGCTCCGCTCCCCTTTCTGCCACATGAGTACATACAGCCACCTCTACCATTCCCTGAACTGTTGGTACCTTGGTTTTGGAATTTTTACCCTCCAGAATTATGAGAATTAAATCTCTTCTATCAAGGAATTACCTAGTCTTGGTTTATTTTGTTATGAAAGCTTAGTGGAACGCAAGAAAGTTAGGGTTTTATTTTCCTGTTTCCTCTATGGTTTCTCTGAAGATGCCACTTAATTAGTTGTCATGCAATAAGCAATTAATTTGCTAAAATGATGTCCATAAGAACTTAGTCAGATCATTTCCTAAAATGAACTTACCTCTGAGTATATTTGCAAATGAGAAATGGTGAAGCTGGCACAATGCACACGGATCTGTAAGCCTGGCATTCGATGATTCTCCAACTGAATATTTAGCGATGAAAAACTCCTTCTTAAAAAAAAAAAAGTTTGCTTTTTCTAACAAGTGTTACCCATGCTGGGTGTCACGTGAAGTAATATCAAAGTATCTCAAGTGCTATTCAAATTCTCTTTGATGGGTTTGCTAGTGCCTCAGGGTTGTTATTTCAATTATATTTCGCTAAACTGTTGACACACAAGACACATAGAGATGAGAATAAATGTCAATTTCTTGGCCTGTCTTCACATTATTTTTTAATAGCACAATGATTTAGTTGTGTTTATAATGTATCTTTTGTGCTTAGAGAGATGCATTGCTGTATTTAGCAAGGCTGCAATCATGTGCCTTAGACATATGGGCAGATTTTTAGCAAGTCTGACTTAGCAAGGAGCCTTTCACTTTTGGGTATCTCTCACACACAAAAAAGTTAATCATATATTAAACAAACAGTGAAAATAAGTTACACTTATGTCCAGGATAATGTACGTGTCTGTCTGTGCTGTTGTAAGGACACACGGTAGACTTGATCGGAGGCCTATGCAACAGACGCTTTGTTTCTGCCAGTTCTGAAGTCTAGAAGTCCATGATGAAGCCATCAGCACATTCAGCCCCTGGGAGGACTTTCTTCCTTCACAGACACTAGCCTGTATCCTGGCTTTTCAGTGTGTACAGGAGGAGAAGGAAGAGCAGGAAGAGTACAAAGGAGAGGAGAGGAGAAGAAAGGAGGGGAAAGGAGGAAAAGAATGCAGAGGAGAGAAGGAACAGGAGAATAGGAGAAGAGAGGCAGAACTAGCTCTGCTGTGTTTTCTTATAAGGGCATTAGTCCCATTGGATTTATCCCCATGAACAATCTCACTGACTTACATTCATGACTTGCTAAGTGGTCTCTCTGCAAATAAAGTCAGTGTGTGGGGCTGGAGGGGGGCTAGGAGTTCAGCGTATGAATTTTGGGAACACGGAAACATTCAGTCCACAAAATCTAGTCTTAAGAAGTGTATTTATTTATATGTTGGTCTTTGTTTGGTTATTAAGATATATTTGACAGTTTTTGAAAAAATAAAATACTGGTTTTATTTCATGGGGAGTGTGGGATTTTAAGTGATTTTCATGAGTGATAGGAAGTATAAGAAAGGAAACTGCTATGTCTGATTCTCAGCTGTATTTGAGTCAATTAACAGAGAAATCACTTTCAGTCAAGGACTTTTCAGTATTATATGTTGGTATTCTTTTATTTAAAGTTCAAAATTCTTTTAGTTTCTCAAAGAGACATGAATGCACTTTGAGCAATCTATTGTTTTCCCCTTCCAATTCCTAGTCCAAATACTCTATGTTAAAGATATTGTTGACATAGATTTTACAGATGAGAGACAGAAGGAAACGCAGAGAGAAGATGATCAAGTATGTTGATATTTTGTCTGCAGTTCTTGTCCTTGGCTATGTCAGTTTATGTAGTCTGAAATGCAATTGAGACTTGAACTTTGTTCAGCCAGACATGATTTTATGAATGAATTTATTTTAAACCTGACATAGCAGGAAGAGAGTTGTAGGACTCACTGACACATGACCTCTTTTCTCTTATGATGCTTACTCAGAAACCAAAGGGTTTGAATCTGACAGTCAGATTGGTGGGTGGCCATTTTCCCGCTTACTGGGGGCTAATTCATAGTGCATATTTTTGTTAGTCTACAGACAACTTTTAAAGGGTATCTGTTCATCTAAAAACAGAAATGAAATTATGTAACCAATAAAACATAACTTTCAAATTTGCTTTGAAACAAAATTAGGCCATTATTATTATTATTATTATTATTATTATTATTATTATTATTATTATTATTAACATCGCATCTGCAAAGCCAATGTATCTCTAGATGCAATAAATCTGCCAAAAGTTAAATATATCATTATAGAAACTTCATTCAAGTGCCTTATAGTAGTCTCTAAAGAACTAAAAATAACTTTTTTCAGTATTAGCACATTTTTATACCATTATACCATTTACGTATTCTTCAGATTTTTTGTAAACTGATCATAATTTACATAACATGTATTGATGTAATTCTTTTTGTAAGTAGCACATTTCTTTAGGTAATCCCATTTAATCAAAATGAGAAAACAAGTCTTTACTCTCCAGCAAATGAATTACTTATACCAAACAAGTTATGGTAGGAGAGCTCATTTGTGTTTGTAGGATGACAGTGCTCAATTCCATTTTTAAATTAACTTGCTTTCTTGAGTTAATCTAGCTAAGCTAAGAAAGAAGACATCCTATTTAATCTTGTGAAACAAAAGGTAAAGAGGCAGCGTTCTTTAACTCTCAGAATGTGCCTTTGTTGGCCATGTGGCTTCCAAATATTTGTTGCTTGTTGAAGTTCTTGAGAATAAACAGCATTTAACTTTTCTTTTTTCTTTTTTTGTTGCTGTTGTTGTTTTTTTTTTTTTTTGTGCCTGTCCTGGGGCTTAAATTCAGGACCTGGGTGCTGTCCCTGAGCTTTGTTTACTCAAGGCTGGCACTCTCCCATTTGAGCCACAGCTCTACTTCTGACCTATGGTGGTTGACTAGAGATAAGAATCTCATGGACTTTTCCTGTCCAACTGAATTTGAACCTCAGTCCTCAAATCTCAGCCTCTTGAGTAGCTAGGATTACAGGGGACAGCCACCTGTGCCTTGCAGTACTTGACTTTTTTGAAGGCCAAACTTAGGTGGGGGAACTGGCTGGTAGACTAGAACAATGTACCCTTAAGAGGGTAACAACACTAAATCTTCTATTATAATAGCTTTCCTTATTCTGTGATTTTAGATAATCTTTAGGAAAACTAATACCTCAGAGAGATTATGGGCCCTATTTCTATCTTTCTGTCGCTTATCTTTCTAAGCTCCCTTTTCAAGCTACCCTCCCCCACTGATCCCCATGACCTAACTTTCTCCTGTTAGGCCCTTCTTCCCAAATATTTCACTGCCTCCCACTGTGCCCCAGACTTGAACCAAACCTTTAATACACAGCCTCTAGGGGGCACCAAAGACACCAGCTAACACATTACAACTCTACACTTAATGTTATTATTATTATTATCATAGTCTCATCTTAATGTTAATTAATAATCCACAGGAATTGATCAGCCCATTATCAAATGAACACAATAGTATTTCAGTATGAGACTTGAATTATCTTCAGAACAGAAAGTATGTTGTTTTTTTCTCTACTTCCTTCCTTCCTTCCTTCCTTCCTTCCTTCCTTCCTTCCTTCCTTCCTTCCTTCCTTCTTTCCCTTTAAAAATTTTTCTTATCAGTTGAAACAAGGTACTGAAAACGTGCAATTCACTGAAAAATTGAATAATGGAATGAATCTTCTTAACTCCCACTTTCCTTAAGTTATGCAAGGCCCTTGGTGAATATGGTTCCTAAACATTCCAACTGTTTGTATCAGATCACCCCTAACCTCATTCCTCTCTTTTCCTAAGAGTGACAGAACTCTTACTTCTACCTGTGCCATGATCTGGTGGCTGTGTCTTCATCACACTGCAAAGTTTTGGAACATTTAAAATAATGTGATTCATGAATGAATGAATGAATGAGTGCATGATTTTACAGTGAGTCCAGGTGAATGCAATTTTTTTTCTTAAATAGGAACTTAGACATATTTTTTCAGATTACATTGTGTTGCTTGCTAGATTGGAACATGTACTATGTGATGGAAAGAGGTCTTGCTCTTACATTTGCCATGACTTTAAATATAGTAGAATTAAGGATTAGCATTCTCAGAGCAGACCCAAATCTAAGCTTAGCAAGTGAAATTTACATATAAATAGAAAATTAAGTCAGTTTTTCGAAACAGGTATTTTTTTTAAGACCCAATAAGAGGTTAACAAATTGAAGGTTTAAACAAACAGAGAGAATATTTTTGACTTAATTTTAATTAAACTTCATGAAGTATTTGATTGATAAGGGGAGAAAAGAACAAAGCATTCTCTCAGCATTCTGAATAGTATTGAAAGATGTTGATGGCTTTAAAAAAAAAGCATGATTTCAGTCTGCCTGTCTGTTACCCAGCCAAGTAATTCATAGTGAAAAGCAGGTGAAAGCACTTCACTGTAGCACAGTGCGCTGTGACATGTGAGCCGTATAGAAAGTTAACCTGAACACGTGGTAGTGTATTTTCTTCTCTTTATTTCCATGTCTGACTCTATGAGCACTGCTCTTGAAAGTTTGTCTTAAAGTGTATTGCTTTTCCTCTGAGGAATTGTGGAATAAAAACATGCTAATGTGTGTTTAATGTATTCTATCCTACATCTAGGGATGTAGGAGTGTAGCTTTGGAGTGGGACTGGAGTTCAGGGAAATGAGTGTGGGAAGATTTCAAGTACTAGGGGCTGGCTATCACTGACCATTGAAGAGGAAATGATGGGAGATATATACAGCCCATGTATTTAACAATTCCTCAATTTTCTATTTTCACATACTACTACTATTCTTTTTTGTTTGTATTTGTGTTTTTTCTTTTTTGGTGGGACTGAGGCTTGAATTCAGGGCCTCATGCTGTCACTTGGTTTTTTCTGTCAAGACTTGCACTGTACATCTTGAGCCAGACCTCCACTTCCAGCTTTTTTACTAGTTAATTGAATATAAGAATCTCACAGGCTTTTCTGCCCAGGATGATTTTAAACATGATGATCCTCAGTTCTCAGCCTCCTGAGTAGCTGGGATTACAGGCATGAGGCACGGGCCCCCAACTCAAGTGTTACTATAGTTACGCTGGTAAGAATTGAAGTATAAATGACATAAAGCCATTACCCAGGTTTCAGGGTTGAGTGAAAGACAACCAAGGTTCAACCCATTCATTTAAAGAGTATAGGGAGGGAGTCAGAACCAGGGCTCACACTGTAATCCTAGCTACTTAAGAGGCTGAGATGTGAGGATTATAGTTAGAAGCCAGCCAGATCAGGGCAGTCTGTGAGACTCATAACTCCAATGACACACCAAAAAAAAAAAAGGAAAGAAAAGAAAAAGCCAAATGTTGAGGCTCAAGTGGTAGAGCATTTACCCTTGAGCAAAAGAAGCACTGAGATAGCACCCAAGTCCTGAGTTCAAGCCCCAGGATTAGCACTAACTAAACTAACTACATAAAATGGACTCAGACACAGGCATGCAACAGCTCACAGATCTCTTGACCCCCACAGATGACCATATGTCAGATCACCTACGTATCTACAAAACAATCATTTGTCTTGCAGGTTTCCAAGTTTCTCAAAAAGTTATTTGGCTTTTCATTGTCCTATGAATCTCACCTTTACATATTGTGGGAGCAGTCCCTGAATGTGTTAGCTCAAGGCTAGTAATCTGCCACTTTAACCACAGTTCCACTTCCAGCTCTGTGGTGGTTCATTGGAGAGAGGAGTCTCAAGGACTTTCCTCCCAGGGTAGGCTTGGCACCTGGATCCTCAGATCTCAGCCTCCTGAATCGCTAGGATTACAGAAATGAACTACTGGCTCCACATTACACTTAGCCTATTTGCATAGCAACTTGATATCCTCCAGTAATCTGAAGTGCTATGCATACATACATATCTGCATTTACATAGATGAAATTTAAAAGCTGATATCCCTCTTTACTCCCAGTTTGCTATCTGAGTTTTGTTTTGGTTGTTTTAAATTAATTAAATAATTAAATAATTAATTAATCAATTGTTTGATAGTTGACAGAAAGTAGAAGGAAGAGTTCAGAATCACACTATCCACTTTATACCCTTTTATTTTACTTTGATTCTTGTTAAAGTTCCTATACCAAGTATTTATGCTAATTTTTTCTCTCTGATGGATAAATTGACTGACCTCAATTTGGCCCCAGATAATTTTCATTTACATAACTGCTATTTGGGGTATTGTAACATTACAGCCTACTGTCCATTTGCTGGAATGTTCAAGACTCGGTGATTTGGAAATTCTGTTCAGAACTTACTGATAATTGAGAAAATGCAGAACTGGAAACACTGGTCTGCAAGTCTTCCATGATGGTCTGAGATGGTTCAATAATTTATAAAGATGGACCCTTCTAGGCTAACTATTACTTACTAATTTTTGCACCATCATTAATACTTTCCCTTGAATAATACATAAGTCATAAAAGTCATATCTAACCTTTTCTGTGAAATATTATTATCTACCATTTCTGAGAAATGACGCAAGGTATTAGCTAGGATTTTATCTGAAGTATCAACAGTGAAGTATTTGCTTCATAACTTATTTTAGGATTAGCAGAGCCCAGGCCATACCATACAAATAGCAAAAGGACACAGTTAGTTTATTATATCATTCTCCAGATTGTATACCCTGACAAAGATAAAATGAGCTGCTCATATTATTCTCTAATAAAGTCAAATATTACGTTGTTTTTTGGTGTTGTAATTTTCTGGCCAGTATTTTTAGCCTGTTTGATAAGGTCTGAATATTCATATTAGCAAATTTTTAAATGAAGATTGCATTATTAGTGCCATATTTAGATAAGTGTGAACCCACAACTATGCTATTCTGGCTTAGTCTGGGAAAGAATGACTTCAACAGAAACAAAAAAAATCCATATTTGTGAGATGATTAACTGAACGTAGACTGTTTATGCATGTTTTCAAACTGACTATGTGAAAGTGGTATGTTATTACTTCATAGACTAATATAAAGGATAAATTGGAGAGAGGGAGAAAAAAGACAGTAATATAGGGCTGGGACATGTTCAAGTGGTTATCACTTGCCTAGCAAGCATGAGACCCTGGATTCAATTCCCAGCACTGAAGTGGAAAGGAGGGAGAGAGAGAGCGAAAGAGAGAGAGAGCGACAGACAGACAGACAGAGACAGAGAGAGAGAGAGAGAAAGAGATGAAAATGATCAGAGCACATTTGAAGAAAGGATGTGAATGTCATGATGAAACCATTTCCTTTGCCTAATGCTATATGCCAAGAAAATATGAATCATGGAAAACATTTTATTTGTATCAATTTATAAAGAAGGCTTACCTATTAAACAAAAAGCCTTGAATGAGGATCTCTTTCTGTACATCTGACAATTTTTCCAGAAAATCCCTGAACCATGTTTTTGGAAAGACTGATTTTTCTAATGTGTGTGTGTGTGTGTGTGTGTGTGTGTGTGTGTGTGTGTGTGTGTGTGTGTGTGTGTGTGTGTGTGTGTGTGTGTGTGTGTGTGTATTCATTTATTTATGAATACATACTATATATGTTCTTATACCTTTGTTGAGAATTATATATATTTATATATGTATACACACACTCACACACACACACGGATTTTCTGCTAGGCTTTCTACCATTCTATTCAGTTGTCTATTTGGATGACAGTAGCATGTGCTTTTATTACTAGAGATCTATAGTATATTGTTTTTGTTCCTTTTTTAGTTCAAGATGGCTTTGACTATTCAGGTAATATTTTGTGGTTCATACACATTTCAGGATTTTTCTTTCTAGTTCTGTGAAAAAATGCAAGTGTTATTTTGATCAGGAGCAAAGGAATCTCTAGAATTGGAGTAGTATGGACATTTTAACAGCATTGATGTTTCTGACCATGAACACAGGCTACCCTTAAGAACTTGGAGTATTTCTATTTGAAATGATTTCCTATCTTGTAGTAGTATTTCTGGATGTTTGTATGTTGATATTGTTTTCCCCAACTTTACTAAATTGTGTTATTAGTATGAGTATGAGTATTAACATGAGAATGTCATGTTCAGTCAGTGATAATCTATATTCCCCTTTTTCATTGCCCTTTGTTTCTCTTGACTGATTGCTATGACTAGGAATTCCAGCACTCTTTTGAAGAAAAGGGATAAAATCTGGCATCCTTTTGTTATCTTGGATCATAAAGAAGAAACATTTAGCTATTCCCCACTCAGTCTATTGATTGCTTTTGGCTTGTTAGATATGGCTTCTATTATATTGAGGATTATTGCTTATGTACCCGACTTACTCATATTTACAATGAAATGATTTCTAATTGCATCACATGTTTATATCTATATGTTTTAAATCCCTTTAAGCTATTTTCTTTATTTTATTATTTTCTGGTACTCAGGATCGAATGCTCAGTTACCTTGCTTGCTAGGCTGGATGTTCTACCATATGAATCATGCCTTGAGCCTAACTTGCTGGTTAAGTTTAAAATAGAATTTCCAATATTTTTGTGCCAGGCCCGATTCAACTTATGATCCTCTAGATCTCAACCTCCTGAGTAGCTAGGAATACAGGTGTGAGTCAATGTCACCTGGCCTATTTATTCTTTTATATGAATAGTCCTTTGTTTCATTTTAGTATAAGTGGAGTGATGTTTATTATAAAGAATTTGTGGCTTTTCTGTGTGCCAACAATAGAAGAGTGCAGCTGAAATCAGGAAAGCAACTCCATTCGTAATAGCCCCACAAAAAATAAAATACCTAGGAATTAACTTAAATAAAGAAGTGAAGGGCCTTTAAGATGAAATCTTTAAAAACCTGGAAAAGGAAAGCAAAGCAGAATTTAGGAAGTGCTTCTGGATTGGAAGGATCCACATCGTGAAAATGGTAATCCTTCCCAAGGCTTTCTACAAATTCAATGTGATACCTATCAATATTCCAACCTCATTCTTCAACGAAATAGAAGAGACAATCCAAAAATAAAAGATCCCAAATAGCAAAAACAATCCTTAACAGAAAGAACAGTGCTGGAGGAATATCAGTACCAAATTTCAAACTCTACTACAAAGCCATAGTAATCAAAACAGCTTGGTACTGGCACAACGGCAGACCTCAGGACCAATGTAATAGAACTGAAAACCCAGAAATGAACCCACAGATCTATAGCCACCTAATCTTCCATAAGGGAGCTAAAAAAAATTGAATGGAAGAAAAACAGCCTCTTCAGTAAATGGTGCTGGCAAAATTGGTTAATCACCTGTAGAAAATTAAAGCTAGATCCTTTTATATCACCCTGCACCAGAATCAACTCCAAATGGATCAAAGACCTTGGAAGAAATAGGAGAAGTCTAGGACAGCAGAAAAGGTCAAAAGCTATGTACATATGACCATGTAAGATGATGTTAAGAGAAATGAACCCCAAGATAGGGACACAGGTTTTTTCTTCCTTGCTATTGTTTTTAACGTATTTATAATGTACCATGTGATTTTTTTGTTTCTTTGTTTGTTCCTCCCGCACGGTATAACCCCTATTTTCACTATATTGATGTCAGTGCCCTGCATCTTGTAGGCCTTCTGTAATTTGGGGAGGGGAAGGGGAAAAAATGCTTAAATAGGGATACAGGTTGACCCATTGTAACAATGAGATGTACAAGACACTATTTGAAAATAAACTTTACAACTTTGGCGGGGGGGTGAGGGGAGGTAGCACTTGTGGGGGGCTAGTTGTGGAGGAGGGATGGTAGGGGGAAAAAAGGAGGAAGCAACAATGCTTGATAGGAAATGTACTCATTACTTTGCTCATTTAACTGTAACTCCTCTTTACAGTATTTTTACAATTAAAAAATGTACAAAAAAAGCATTTATAAATGTCCCTCATTTAGTGAATTGTTGAGCTGGGATATAATTTCAGAAGGTCATGTTTCTCAGGTAGAACTTATGAATAAAGCAAAGGAAAGAATTGTTGTGTTTGTATTGTGCTAAATATTAATAGATACATAAAATATAACAGCCTGACAAGCAGAGCTTGCCCAGTAATGAAACAATGTATTTTAAATTACTTTATGAAATTCACCTATTTTCAATGGGCCTGGACTAAAGCAGGTTACAACCATAGCAGGAGGTTTTCCTACGTGTGCATTTAAATAAGTACTTAACACAGAGCCTTTTGTAGCGTGTCTCCAACTTACTTCTGTGATATAAAAAACCCTCACAAAAAACAAAAGCAAGACTTCACAAAAAAGTAATTCAGAAGAGAAAGAAATGATGAGGCAGTTGGATTCTAAAACTGTAAGAGTTCTACTAATCTTTCAGTGGCTGAAGGCTTTCTGCTGTCATGGGGTTTATATTCCACTTTGGTGGCTTAATTCTTAACTGGTTGTTTGTATATTTTAGGAATAAATCACAAAAATTGAAATCTAATTTTAGTATAGGTTTTACTGGCTTGATTTCTTTTTTTTTCTCCAAATGTAGTTTTGTTGATTGTGGTTTATTTACAATGTTACTTAAATTGTGCAATCAGCATAAATACAGGCAATCATGCACTTTAATTAGGAAATGTTCTCAGGAAAGTGATGACAGAATTCAGGCATTCACAGCATCTGAGAGATTCTTGGAAACTTTATTTTAAAAATGCTATTTGAATAAGTGTTGGTATTACAATTTAAATATGCCTCTGTTTCGAAAACAGTGGGAAATTTTTATCACACTCAGTGATTAAAATACAGTATTTAATGTATGATTATAATTAAGAATACCAAAAATTCCTGGCTAAATTTATACTTATGTTTGACTTTTTGTTTCTCATTATTTCCCCAATGTTTGGAGTGTTGTTTCCCCAATTTTAGGAAAGAAATTAACTGGAAGATGATATGTCTTACAATTCAGCATCTTCAGTTTACATAAGCATTTCTTTTCCATGTTAAGAAACCTCATCTCAGACTATTAGCTTGAGTTATTAAAAAGATACTAGATAAACTGAGTGACTTGGTACAAGCTATATACTAGTCAATATTAAACTAATGAAGTAAATAGGATATTACATTTAAACTATTTCTAATTTAAATACAAATAAGAATATATTACTTTGGGTTAAAAACTATCTTTCCTGCTCTAATGATCAAATCATTTATGAGTCTTTTGGCTTGCAATTGTCTCAGCAGCATAAATCTTTTCTGTGGTTACTTTTTTTCCTTAGAACATTTTTTGTAAAGCTATTTGGAGATATCAAAGCTAAGTCTGTTTTCCCGTTGCTTTATAGATTGTAAGGTTGTGTGATTTATTTCATTAAATCTACAAATCCAATGTGGAAGGCAGGATAACTTTGAGAAAATTACTTTTTCTTGCTATATTAATCTCGTCAAACTTTTTAAAGTACTTGAAAGTTATGCTGTAATTCTGATCTTTTATTCAATGGAACTTATATATAGGAAAAGAGGTGAGAAAAGTATAGAAAATTGCAGAGAAAATTTCAAGGCTTGTTCTATTTTTTTCTAGAAATGACTTGATATGTCTACATAGTCAGAGCTGATCATTTTAAGCTGTGAAAGCAGCCCTCATTTTCTGCCCTATGCGAAGATGTGGATTAGGGAAACAGACAGGCTGGAAACCTAGGTAATTTTAAGGATAATTATTTATAATAACAAAATAGAGCACAAAGGTAAATAAAGGCATGGCATTTTCCCTCCCTTGATTAGTTCATGGTGCTGTGTAAAAGAATATCATTTAATCAATATTTAAAATATAATAATAACATAGCCATAAGTTTGAGTCCAGTCCTGAGATCCTATTAAAATAACACTTTGAAGGAAAATGAAGGGTTGGTGACAGTATAACCTTTAAAGCTTAACGAGGCCACACTAAAGCTACCAGCACATACATGTTCACTGCAGCAGTATTGATCATAGATGAAATATGGAATCAGCCCAGATGCCCTTCATTGGATGAATGGATCAAAAAAACTATGGTTTATGTATACACACAGCTACTCATCCATCAGAAGGAATGATACTATACCATTCATAAGGATATGGAAAGACTTGGAAAAAAATTGTATTAAGTGAAGTAAGCCTGACCCAGAGAAGCACAGGTTTCTAGGTTTTCCTCATTTGTGGTAGCTGGTATGTGCCTAAAAATCTATAAGAAAAAACACTGACTGGTAAGCAAGAGGATGCAAATGAGTTAAGGAAGTATACTAAACTCTATAGAAAGCTCAAGCAATATAATTCTTTAAAAAGATTAAGTCAAAAAAATCAATACCAGAAAATTGGTACATTCAAGGTTGGGACAAGGGGAGATGGGTAGATGAATGAGGGGAGGAGAATGGGAGAATGAAGACAAGAATTCATTACATACACAGCAGAATTGAGATGTATAAGAGAAGAGGTGAATCAAAGGGGGGTGAAGATGTTTAAGTGATGACATAGGTCAAGATGCATTATATACATGAACTGCTTTGTTAAATGGCAAAAGAACTAAATACATACCCTAAAAATTAAGAAAAGTGAGGGGAGGGGTGGGTTGGGAGTGGTGGATGGGAATGTTGAAAGGGGTGGCATTGATCAAGATGCACTGTATTCATGAACTACTTTGGTGAATGGCAATTCATTTGTGCAACTACTTAAAGATAATAAAAATATCCAAAACAATGGAGAGATAATTTTTAATGCTTTGCCTATAAAAGTAGTATGTTCTATGAGAAGTTTAAAATGTAGATATCCCAGAAAGCTAAACCAAAAAGTTAGCACCCATCTTGAATTCCTTAGAGGAAAGGGCAAGTAGAACCATAATGTAGATCAGTGCTTTGCTTTGGTGTGTGCTTACACCTTTAAATTTTTAGTCTCTCAATTCAAGCACTAGGTAACTTTCTTTACATAGTCGTTAACTTTTTATATGTCCACAATATCAAACACTAGGAGGCTTTATACTAGAGACTGAAATACATATAACCCATAGAAATTTGGTGAAAATGAATAGATATAGTACTTTCTATTAGAGTTCAATACATTAAAAAAATCTTGCTAAATACTGACAAGTACAATTTTACTTTAAATCTAAATTAATGTAGTCAAGAATTCTTGAAATGTGAAACACTTTAATATAGTCACTTGTATTTAATTTTCTTCTCTGGGAATTTTCTATTTATGGTGCTTATCTACTTAAAAATCTGAGGACTAATTTCTATCTATTGATAGAATGTTTGTGTTCATTAAGATAAATCATTTGTGATTGCCAGTTGTGTAAATATTTCTAGTAATTATGTTGATATTGGTTATTGAGTTTTTCCCTCTTGGCCTTTTAAATATATTACATATATATTACATATATACATACATCTAAGTATATAATATAATGTATGTTAAATTATAGTAGACCATTATATTTATTTATTTAAAATTGTGGCTTTTAATTGTGCTTGTTCTTTATTTTTTTAATTTTAATTTTTGTTGGTCGCGGGGCTTGAACTCTGGGCCTGGACGCTGTCCCTCAGCTCTTCTGCTCATGGCAAGTGCTCTACCACTGAGCCACAGTGCCACTTCCCATTTTCTGAGTGGTTTATTGGAGATAAGAGTCTCACAGAGTTTCCTGCCTGGGCTGGTTTTGAACCAAGATCATCAGATCTCAGTCTCCTGAGTAGCCAGGATTACAGGCATGAGCCACTGGTGCCTGGCTTCTCTTTATTTTATTATTATTATTTTTATTGTGAAAATAATGTACAGAGGGGTTAAAATTACATGAGCAAGGTAATAAGTACATTTCTTATCAAGCATTGCTGCCTCCTCCTTTGTTTCCCTTCCCATCCCTTCCCATCTCTCACCCCTCCTCCCCCTCCTGGCCAGTGTTGTAAAGTTCATTTTTCTTATTTTTATTTATTCATTCATTCATTTATTTATTTTTTATTGTGAAAATACTGTACAGAGGGGTTACAATTACATGGGCAAGATAATGAGTACATTTCTTATCAAGCATTGTAGCCTCCTCCTTTGTTTCCCCTTCCCATCCCTTCCCATCCTCCCCCTACCCCACCACCCAATCCTCCCCTCTTCCCCCACCAAAGTTGTAAGGTTCGTTTTCGACATAACGACTTGTACATCTCATTGTTGCAATAGGTCCATCTGTATCCCCATTGGAGGGGAAGGGAAAAAACAAATTGCTCTTTATTTTATATAATCTCTTAGGCCTTAACTACACTGTAAACTTTTTGAAGCTGTATATATTTTATTTACCCTATATATACAACCCTAAGATGTAGTAAGATGACCGTGAAGTAGATTTCCTGATTGTATTTTCCAACTTTATTCCGAAATGATATTCAATAATTAGTGATTAGTAATATCCATTTTGTCTTCATGACCAAAGACCACACTCTCAGGCTGAGGAGGGACCCAGCAACCTGGTCAAATCAGACATGCCAACTTTCCTGTATCTGTAGTTTCTCTTTCTTTGTTTTCCTTTGGCCACAGTCAACTCTATATTTTAAAAATATTAACTGAAAAATTCCAAAAACAAACAGTTCATCAGTTTTAAATTGCATACTGTTCAGCTTA
The DNA here is from genome assembly GCF_024711535.1 of Dipodomys merriami. Lineage (NCBI taxonomy): Eukaryota > Metazoa > Chordata > Mammalia > Rodentia > Heteromyidae > Dipodomys > Dipodomys merriami. The sequence goes on from NW_027205603.1 coordinate 9,193,881, forward strand.
GCATGATAAAAGCTCACACCATTCTCTGCAACCTGATTGGAATGTAACCCATGCCTTTGTCCAACTTTTCTACCTAGTATATACTCTCTGTCCAGAGTGTGCACTGTCTGTCATAATATCTTGGCTGTCGGATCAATACAAATATCCTTTATTTTACGTAATGATAGCTCCCCAGCACAGAAGTAGGAAGGGATGATTTGGATATCCCTAAGAGATATAAAGTGCTTCCTTTGCTTGAATAAGTGGACATTCTTGACTGAATAAGGAAAGGAGAAAGATTATATTTGAAATTGTGAAGTTATGAACAAGCCTGCGGAAATTGTGATGAAGGGAAAGGAAATCCTACTACTTTTCCCATCATACCTCAAACTTATTAGTTATAGGTAACAGTGCTTGACAAGTGCTTAGGATAGGAGAGCCATACGTCTCTGAGTTAAGTACTGTCTTGAGCTTTCAGGGAGCCAATTGGTGTCTGGAAATGTGTGCTCTGTGGGTAAAGAAGCATTTCTGTGCACTATATTTACCCCTTGGGCATATAGAAAACATGGAAATGGGTATATTTGTTTACATTGAACTTCAGAATGCTGTACTACTTCAGGAAAATAATACTGAGTTCAACTACAAGAAAATGAGCCATTGGCTCACACCTGTACCCCTAACTACTCAAAAGGCTGAGATCTGAAGATTGTGGTTCAAAACCAGTCAGGGAAAGAAAGTTCTTGAGATTCTTACCTCCAGTTAGCCACCAAAAAGCCAGAAGTTGAACCGTAACTCAAGTGCAAGAATACCAACAGTGAGCTGGGCACTGGTGACTCATGCCTGTAATCCTAGCTACTCAGGAGGCTGAGATCTGAGGGAAACAGTACAACGCCAGCCTGGGCAGGAAAGTCTGTGAGACTACTATCTCCAATGAACCATCAGAAAACTAGAAGTAGAACTGTGGCTCAAAATATCCCTGAGCTAAAGACCTCTGGAACACCTTCCAGGGCCCGAGTGTGAGTCCCACATCCAACCCCCAAAAAATACCAACCTTGAATGAAAAATGGTAAAGGACAGAGCTAGGCCTTGAGTTCAAGCCCCAGGACCAGCATGTGCATGCAAACAGTATTTTCCACTCCCTAGCATCATCTTTTATTGACTTGGAATAGTTGAGTCACTCGCTTAATGTTACAGCTAACACAACACCTTAGAATTGAAGGAAGTTTCTTTTTTTTCTTGTTCCTTTTAAAATTAAACAGCAATAAAGATAACTTGGTAATGAAGAAATAAAAAGTGCTATTATTGTACCATGTCCAACCTCATATAAATTTATAGGGGTCGGGGCTGGGAAGGTGGCTCAGTGGTAGAGCGCTTGCCTTGCATGCATGAGGCCCTGGGTTCGATTCTTCAGCACCACATAAGCAAAAAGAAAAAGTTGGAGTGGCGCTGTGGCTCAAGTGCTAGAGCGCTAGCCTTGAGCTGAAGAGCTGAGGGACAGCGCCCAGGTCCAGAGTTCAGGCCCCACAATCAGACCCCCCCCAAAAAAAATTGTAGGGGTCATTTAGACTATAGATATTTGGAGCTATTTTGATAATGATGTAATCTGATTTAAATCAGTTTGCAAATCAAAATCTGATAGTAGTCCATGGGCTGGCTGTCATTTATAGTCAACAGCTGAGTCAGTTTGGGCTAAAGATCGAGCCATTGTGGATTCTCATCCCACAAACTAAATAGGATGTGATGAGAATATGGAATGAGATTGAGTCTATCAGACATCTGGCAGCCTTCATTTAATAGAAGGCCTTCGGTGATTGGGGCCCTAGGCACTTGGACTCCATTGTGACGCTGGGCACTATTATAACAATTGATTCCATCTGGTCTATTCTGGCTCCAATTTTCACATTTTCCCAAGAGAGTCTATTGGCCATGACTGGTCCTTGTTTACAGATTTTTCTATCTCGCTGTTTCCCTAGTTGACAGAGTCATACTTTTCTTGCATTGGGAATTAGTTCTTAGTGCAGAACTCTCATTTTAAAATCAGCCATTCCCAAGACAGGAAACAGAAGAAGTTTAGGTGGGCTAATGATGAATATAAATGCAAAGGTACTTTACCAAAGTAATTTTTATTACCCATTGTGTTATGGAATCTCTAAACAATTATAACACATGATTTTTAAAAATGAAAATGAAAACTTGAGAACAAAAATGAAATATTTGATAGATGACATTGAGGAACCTAGATATATTAACAAGACATTTAGCTAAATAACTAAAGAAAGTGTAATAATACACTTTTGTTGCTGAGATAGATCATAAACACTGTAAAATTACTCCTTACGATGATCACCATATAAACCTGGAGATAAAGTGAACAGATATTTAGGAGAAGCAAATTTTTATAAAATTCAAGAAAAACTATACCTTCTCATTCTATAAATGATATGGGTTTACAGACATACAATTTTTATGTGATTTCTGGATTCATCATGCCAGACAACTCTGAAAATTCTCAAGGATCTCATTCAAAGGTAGAGTCTTAGTTGTAATTAAATCTTTATTACCTATTTATAGATGATTTGAAAACTTCCAGCTCATATGGAAGTGAATTTGTTCTTTAAGTCTAAGCAACTTAACTGAAAAATCAACTGATGTCCTGACTTATTAAAACAACTGTTTTTTAAAATTTATTATGAGATGGGAAATTATCATCTATACACTAAGACCAGGGTTGAGATTTGTTGAATTCTTTGTTTTAAAATTTCTACAACACTGTTAAATAGAAAACTCTCACCCATGTGAATAGTTATTTTCAATAACTTTCCAATCCTTTCATGATATAATATATATTCAATATTATTGTGCAAGTTTTCCCCCATTTTGATACTGGGTTGCTAGACCGAGCTTCAACCCATTTTTCAGTCTACCACCTATTTTTCCTCATATATTTGTACTTATAAGTACAACAGCATAAGAATGTATTTGAAATTAATTATTAATATCATATGATGGGTAATTATCATTAATATCATCAGAATTACTAGAAAACCATAGCCTTATTAGAAAAATTTATTAGAAAATTATGTTTATCTTTAATATTTTAATAAACTATAAGATAACATTCATATTGTCTTTTAAAATATTTTATTGTAAAGATGCTGTACAGAGGGGTTACAGTTACATGAGTAAGGTAGTGAGTACATTTCTTGTCAAGCATTGTTACCCCCTTTGTTTTTCTCCTACTATCCCTTCCTTTCCCACGCCTCCCCCCTCAAGTTGTCTTTAATTTTATTAATATGTGCTTAAAAGGCTGAGCATGCTTTCATAGTTTTTATTGTCTTATTTTACTAGTTTCACTTCTCGAATTAATGTGCTGGCTTATCTATGTAATAGTTTTGAAAGTAAATTGGTTTGACATATGTTTTTGATCAAATGCCTGGACAGTGATCATCCCACCTCTGACTCTGACCTAACTTGGATGACAGGCATACATTTCCATGCCTAGTTTGTGCTTTGAGTTGGAAACACTATCTTCTTTATGCAGGTTGGCTTCCTATCTCTGCCTCCTGCCTGCATAAACTGGGATTATAGGGGTGGACCAATATACTTTGCTCTTATTTTCTTTATAGTTTTCTTTTCTTTTTTTGTCGGTTGTGGGGCTTGAACTCTGGGCTTGGGTGCTGTCCCTCAGCTCTTCAGCTCAAGGCTAGTGCTCTACCACTTGAGCTACCGCGCCACTTCCGGTTTTCTAGTGGTTTATTGGAGATAAGAGTCTCACAGACTTTCCTGCCCTGCTGGCTTTGAACCATGATCCTCAGATCTCAGCCTCCTGAGTAGCTAGGATTACAGGCGTGAGCCACCAGCACCCAGCTCTTTATAATTTTCTTATACTGCCAAATGTTCTTCATCAAGAAAAGGACCCTGCCAAACCAAGAATGCCACAATGACCGGAAGTGAGAGAAGGGCAAGTAGCAGCAAATAGAGACTGTGCAGGACGTGTGCTGCTTTGCTGTGGATAGTTATCATTCTACTTCTCTGCTTCTTTAGAGATGAAACTCTTAACTACTTATTTTCCACTTTTAATTTGAAATTGAGGTCTCTTCACCTTCTTTGTAATGTTTCCATCCCACTGAACCATGTCCACACTTGCCAAAGATGTGTTGTATTTCTTATTGATTTCACTAACTGAAAAAGACAGAGATGAAGTACAGACATAGTGTTGCTGGATGTCAACCAATTGCCCAGTGACCTAGTTTTGACTGAAACTCACCTCAGAAAAATGGAGGCCTTCACAGATTGAAATCTTAAAAAGTATAATGAGAGATTGCATGCTTACATTGAGACACTCTTCCACATGAACAACCATGGCCAGGGGTGTTCATTGATTTGTCTTTATTTTATATGTATATATATATATATATATATATATATATATATATGGGTGTATATATATATATATATATTATGTAAGATGCCAACATAATATGCTTGTACTGATCACACACACAAATTATTACTACCACTAATTTTACTATTCCTAACACTTAAACGAGACTTTTATTATATTGAACTCTCCCTGTGTCAGGCTATCCTAAGACCATTGTTGATTTGATGTGAAATCAAGACACTTAGGTTGTGTTCACATTTTGGTCACGACCTATCATAGCAGAAGTCTACATAGCAAAGTCAGCAAATGGAAAGGCACATGGATAATGGCTCAGTAATCCAGTCAGATTTCCAAGAGTTCTTTTGTTATTTTCCTTCTCTCTAGTAAGGAGACAATACATATGAAATATTGTGCTTTATGGAAGTTCACTAGAAACTTAGTCTCTGTGTTAGTAAACTTGCCAAATCTGTGACAATGTATTTGGTGAAAGCAACTTAAAGGAGGTGATGTTTATTCTGGATTACAGTTTCAGTCTATGGTCAGGTGATTCCAGTGTTTCTTGCTCTCTGGCATGCCAGGATAGCATGGCAGAAAAATAGGAAAGTACATCTCATTGTAAGGGGAAGGAAAAGTAAAGGTAGGACAGAGACAGAGACAGACAGAGAAAGCAGAAGGAGGAGGAGAAGGAGCAGGAGGAAGAGGATGAGGAAAGGCAAGGAGAGGGGAAGGGAGGGGAAGAGAGCAGAGAGAAAGGAAAGGGAGAGAAGAAAGGAGAGGAGATGAGAGGAAGGGAGACTAGAAAGATGAGGGTAGGGGAGAGGTGGAGCATACTCTCAATGATTTAACTCCTGCAACTAGTTCCTGACTCACAGTTTCCATGGCCTCCCAATAGTCCATTCAGGTATTCAGTTCATGGATACATGAATGAATTCATTGTTGAGATCAGAGCCTTCATAACTGGACCTCCTTTGAACATTGATGTACTGGGAACCAAGCTTTTGAAACATGAGTCTTTGAGTAAATGTCATAACTGAACCAGCTTGTCATTTAACTACCTCTATCTAACTTGTAACTAAATTCCATAGAGGAAGTGCCTTTCCTGAAGGAAGGTATAAACTTTTCTATTTGATGGAATAGTTTAGATCCAGTGAGGCCATTTATTTATTTAGTTAGTTAGTTTTGGTTACGTTTTATATTTGTTTGTGGGCTTGAATCCAAGGCCTCACATCTATTAGACAAGTGCCCTATCATTTAAGCTAAACTCCAAGCCCTTGTGTTTGTATTTTTGTTCTGAGACAGGCTCTGACTTCTACTGATAACCTGCCTGGTCTCACACTTTGATCCTACTACTCTTGCTTCCCAAGTAACTGAGATTACAGTTATGTACCACCATGCCCTAGTTACAGAATTGTTGGTGACCCTCTGTCAGGCTACTTAGATGTCACCCAAGGGGCATGGATGCAAAAGGTTTTTCTAATGAACAGATCTTCAGCGTACTATGTTATCTCTGCACAGTCTCATATTTAAGCGAAGATAGGGTAAGATCATTTAGAGTCAGGTAAAAGGAGGTTTTCCATTGTAGAAGAAAACTCAGTTCTGGGGAGGGGAGTCAAAGGTAAACTTATTAAAAAAGACAACATTTGAGCTGGATTTTTTTGAGGATTGGTAAGATTGCCTAGGAAGTGCGAAGAGGGAAGATACTACTTTGTTAGTCAAGATATTATTGACGAATTTTGTGTGGTGAAGGATGATGAGAGAGGAGTGGTCAGAAACAGGTCCTGTGGGTTTTTTTTTCATAGTTTTATCTCTTGACAAAATGATTTATCTTTATCTTCTGTAGCTACCTTATTCTCTAATGCCATCAATCTAGAGCTCCAAGCTAATGGGATAGACAGTTCATTATTGGATGTAACCAAGGATATCACTATTTTTACAGAATTTCCTCTTCACTGCTGCAATAAATTGAGATGCAAAGCCATATGGAAGTCCATCTTTGCCAAGTATTTCTGTGTATTTCGCTGCATTGAATGCACAGTGGTGATTGAGTTTACTGAGAAAGTGCAGAACAAAAGGCATGCCAGGTGGAATGGTAGAAATGGAGTTTAATGTTTGTTTTGGCCAGTCCTGGGGCTTGAACTCAGGGCTTTGGCACTGTCCTTGAGCTTCTTTTGCTCAAGGCTAGCACTCTACCACTTGAGACACAGCGCTACTTCTGCTCCCTCCCCCCCCATTTATGTGGTACTGATGAATCAAACCCAGAGCTTTATGAAAGGTGGCAAGCACTCTACCACTAAACCACATTCCCAGTCCCTGGAATCTAGTTTTATGGGATGCATGTGGATTCATGCACTTGCTTCCTGGTGGTTGCCATGTATATGGAATGATGTTAAAATGTTTTCAATACGTAGCTGTTAAATATGTGGTATATAAATAAAAATCACTTGTAGATGACTTAACCTTAATATTTCCAACCCAGCACCACTTTCTTTACTTTTGCTTTTAGTGTGGGATGGCAAAAAAAGATACCTGTGGTATTATAAAGAATAATATAACTATATGTATATGTTTCCTGTTCTCTTCTCAAATGAACTGTCCTTATGAGGATTTTATAAGGATATTCTAGTGGTAAAACAGTACCCTCCTCAATAATAAGTTACAGCTACTGCAATTAATAATGTATCAAAATCAATTTATATGCTGTCTATAAAGAAATGGATATTTTATAGTTTTTTATCCTTATATCTGAATGGAAGTCATTAGAGTATACCTATTGTTTTCACAAGGTATATGATTAATGAGTCTAGTCAAATATGTTGGCGAAGATTGCCTGTGGAGGTTTTCCATTGGTTTAATTAATGTCCACTAGACAGAATGCAAACAGTCTGTTCACAAAGAATATTCCTGGAGATCCCTCCTACTGAGTTTGTTTTCACTACAACTAAGGAAGGAGAAGTTACAGCTCACGAATCTCTTTGTCTTGATTGTGAATAATTGATTTTGGGGCCGACTTAAAAGATAATCTAAAATATTTTCATGAGTTCCAAAGCTCATGAAATGCAGATGAGTGATTTGCTATATAGATAAACAAGCTGTGGTCCTTCTGCTTTTCTTCTGTCTTGGTTTCTGTAAAATATCCATTTTTATTGATTTTTACATCCCTAAAAATCATTCAGACATGTTACCAATATCATCTAAGCAACATCATGTTTCTGTCTTGATGCGCCCTGTCCTACTGATCATGCATGTAACAGTGCTACCACTGCACGTGCTCAGGCCGACCTGAGAAAAAGAATGAGCCAGAGAAAAAGAATGAGGTTTCACATGGCAATCTGATGCATTTTCACAGAGACTGGGGCTGAAGTTCACAAATCTTCTCATTAGAAAGCCTGTCAGACCTTCCCCGAAATCCTGCTTACTCTTTGCAAGCCCAATTAGAGGCAACAATAATTGGTTTTCAATGTCTGAAGTTCAGATGATAGGAGCAGAATGTCTGTGGGTGGACAGGCGCCAGCCGAGGTCTATGGGTGCAGCCAGTGGTCCGTAGTGGTTAGTAATGTAAGCAAGTACTGGTCAGTGAACACTGCAAAGAACTGTGGAGACACCACACAGAACTCCAATCCTATGTACAAACTAATGTCAATAAAAATGATACCGTACAACAACTTAAATGGCACAATGAAAGGAAATGGGAAAGGGAGAAAAACACAAAATACTCTGGAGACTGAAGCTTATAAGGAGAAAAATAAACACACAGTCACATGTTATACAAGAGTTCTATCTGTCTAACTCAATTCACTGTCACCCATATCCAGCTAAAGAATAAATTTGTATAGTTACTACAGGACCAAGAGCTGGATACATTCATTAGATTTCAAATTAAATGCAAACTATGAAGATCACCAGTCGATGCTCCTTGGCATTGTTTTGTTAGAGTTACAGGTTAGGAAGAGAAATTGAAAGAGAGAGAGATTCGAGATGATTGAGAAATAGAACTTCTAGTACTTCAGAAGGCAGGCAGGCAGGCAGGAAGGCAGGTAGCTGGGTGGAAAAGAAGGAAGGAAGGAAGAAAGGAAGGAAGAAAGGGAAAGGGAAGAGAAAAAGGAAAGAAGGAAAGAAGAAAGGATATCCAACATTCAAATATTGCTTTAAACTTCTCTATTGAAGTTTTTAAATGAACACTCTTTGAAAGTTTTAGGTTATTTCCACTTAATTTCGTCTTTAGAGGATTGACATGCTAGGCCTCAGGTTGAAGTTGAGTCTTTTGTGTGTTTAATTTGTCTGTCATCTTAAATACTACTGAACATTCTGGGAAGGTGTAATCTATTTATTGCTTTATGTTTGTTACCATTTCTTATCAAGTCTGATGGTCTAGTAAGGTCTTGTGTAGGTCTGTCAGCTGTTTGTATACACCTAAATCTCCAATGATAGCACTTTCCCACAGCTACTACTCTGAACAAAAGGCAAGTGTACTTTTCTGATGCTGACCCACGTTTTGTGCTAGGAGGTTTTGTCTAACTATCATGCAATCTTATTGCTTACGTTTGTTTTAAACTCCCTCATATATTTTTGATAATGAGGCAGGACATATAAATGAGACAAATAAATTTGCTTTATGCAGCTTTTCCTAGAATAATAGGTCTCAAGGCTTGACACATTCCTCATAAACAGTGTCTGCTTTTTCAGGGAAGATATTCTCAGTCCCATTTAAAATATGGGACAACTAAAGCATAGAGTTGTATACATTTCTCAAGGTTCTACAGTCAGCAAGCCCTAAAAGGACAGAATTTTATCCCAAGTCTATTGAACCTTTGCACAGTACTTTTCCCATGACTCAATTCTGCCTGGTCTATGCTTCTGGCTCCAAACAAAGAATCAGCAGTGACTACATTCCCTCATTCAGTCAACCAGTCAATAATTGCGTACTGGTATATGTCTGGGACAAGCAGAAAAGGTAAAAAGCTATGCACATATGACCAGATAAGATGATGTTAAGAGAAATGAACCCCAACATAGGGAAACAAGTGGTTTTTTTCTTTCTTGCTACTGCTTCTAGTGTATTTATAATGTACCATGTTTTTTTTTTTGTTTCTTTGTATGTTCCTCCCCCATGATATAACCCTTGTTTTCACTGTATTTGATGTCAGTACGCTGCATCTTGGGTATACACTTCTCTAATTTGGGGAGAATGGAAAAAACAAAATGCTTAACTAGGGATACAGGTTGACCCTTTGTAACAATGAGATGTACAAGTTACTATGTTGAAAACGAACTTTACAATTCATGCGGGGTGGGTGTGGTGTGGTTGTGGAGGTCGGAGGGAAGAGATGGTAAGGGAAAATCAAAGGAGGAGGCAACAATGCTTGATAAGAAATATACTCATTACCTTGCTCATGTAACTGTAACCCTTCTGTACAGTATTTTTACAATAAAAAAGTATTAAAATAATTACATACTGTTGAATGGCCTGTATGTTGGACAAATGTATCTAGAAAGAGACAGGCATTTTCTAGAGTGACAATGATAATACTGATTGGATGTGCTTGTTGAAACCTTGGTGCCAGGAGATTGCCTAGGGACCATGTGTGACTCTTAGTGGACACGAGTTTCTTTCACCATAGAGCTCAATAAATTAAGCACATTTCTCTGGCTGCCATTTCTCTGGCTCTTGGCTATCTGCTATAGTGGAGCTTTGGTTATTTTGGATCCTGAGATCCTTTTAAGGGATAGATGGAGGTACCATGAAGGGTTTCTTTCTTGGCTGTATCTGACTAAGGCATCAGATTATATAGGTGATCTTTTCAATTCATTGTCTCATCTAGAAGAATTCTTAGCACCTTTTTGAGTTGAAAGGAACATGGTTGTGACTGCCCTGCTGTGATTAGCAGTACTAAGTAGCTGATTCAGTAATATTGTAAGCTTCATTAAATACACTGTATCTTCTTGAGTGTTCTCCTATTTAGGGGAATAGCTGAGATGTGATTGAATCCCTGTTCTTTGAGCCTTTTTTGAACCTATACCCTAATAGCTATAAAGCCTGTCCATTCACATCTCTTAGTAATGGCTGGGTAGAAGGTTGTTCCTCTTGCTCAGAAATGGGATTTCCAATCCTGGTGGAAGACCTTCCCCTGCTGACCTGTTGAAATGAAAGACTGGGAGTCATGATTAAATCTAATTTTCCCTCCTCTAGTGGCAAGAAGAGCTGGGTCACCGGGGCCATTCCCTGCAGATGGCTTTAAAATACCTCTGTGATTTGATCTCCTTGCCATCCCATCCATTTCTATAAGTGCCTGTCGCTGTCATCCTTTACTATCCCGACAAGTTCCCAAGGTGAGGAGAGCGTGGATGGACAAGAGCAGCTGTGATCCATGCTGAGGGCTCTGATTATTAAATGAGTTAGGCAATGGACCAGGTCTGTCTTGTAAACTACAGGGTACATTGCACACTTACAGAACTTAACCCATACAAGGGCACTGATGTTTCTGAGCCAGCCTTGTTCATGTGAAATAGATACAAATATACACCCTCGTAGTCTCAGAATTTTGCTTCTTAATGAACTTCTTTGGGGTACAGAATAAGTTTCTTGTCTCTGAAAAAGTACAATGAAAATCTGAATGGCCACTTAGATGCTCTTCAGAAAAGCTAGTGGGACCAGATACTATTCTATGCCTTTTTTGTGTGTGTGGCATAATCTTAGCCTTTCATTTTTGAACAAACTGCAGATAGCTCAGTCTCATTCCATAGGATTCTTCTCACTTGCTTTCTCAGAGCAGCTAGAGAATGTTTACAAAGCCTGTGTCTGAACAGAGAAGGAAAAGGCATTGCTATAGGGCTGCTCACTAGCTTGAGAGATACTGCAATATCGGCCGTGAATCTCTGTCACAGTTTGTGGTAGGTGGCAATTATACAGCACTTGAAGATGCTTCTATAACTCAAGTTAGCTGCTTTCCTTGTGCTGTTAGTTTTCCATTTTTACGACAAGTCCACTCACCTTTACTTCCCTTGTAGATGGACTGTTAGTAAATTATGCCTGGAGTTTACACATTCTCTTTCTTTTCCCAGGCTGGCAGTACCAAGTGGCCCCAGGCTTTCCTGGAGCAGAAGAGGATGTGCACGTGGATGTGCATGCGTACAGCCACCGCTGGAAAAGGAACTTGGATCCTCTGAAGGCGGTAGACACAAACCGAGCAAGCATAGGCCAAGACTCTCCAGAGCCGCGAGGCTTCACTGACCTGCTCCTGGACGATGGGCAAGACAACACCACCCAGATTGAGGTGGGTGAATATGCTGGATAATTGAGATGGATTAGTGAATCTACTTCTTATTATGCGGCCCACCTCTACTGCTATCCCTGCATCCTGATCTAAACCTTCTAGAATTTTTTTTGTATTTTGTTAACTATAATTGTTTATCGATTTTATATTTTATTATCTTTAAGTAGTTGTACAAAGGAATTGCCATTCCACAAAGTGGTTTATGAATACATTGTGCCTTGATCAGTACCATCTCTTTCAAAGTTTTCACCCATCCCTCCCAAACCACCACCCCTTCCCTCACTTTTTAAAAAAAATTTTGTAGGATATGCACTGCATTTCTGACTACATTATCCCCTTCCTCCATCTCTACATTTGTCTACCCAACTCTCCTTGACTCCACCCACCCCTTTCAAGTATCTGTTTCCTGGTGTTTATTTTGTTGAACTTTGATTTAGTCTTTCTAAGGCATTCTATTCTTGGAGTGTAACTCCTTTCAGACTTTTTCACACTCAATGTCATTAAATGTAATGGCCAAGTCAGTCAATTGCCTACGAATGCATTTACTCACAAACGCAGATCACAGAGCTCTGCAGGGTGATGATGCTAAAGGATCATCATCCCCCTCAACTCTAACCACCACAGCCAAATCAACCCTGCGCATGTGTGATGTGTACGTAAAACTGCATGGCTTGCAGGAGAGGATGATCAATCCTGCTTAGGAGTTCAGTGTTAATAAGGAGACTTTGCCCAGGATTGGCCATTTAGGAAGACCCTTACTTGATTGGAAAGAGTTTAATTGATGGATAACCTGTTCATGGCAGTGCAAACTGCATCTACACCAAGTGCATAGCAGTATGGCAGAGTTATTGAAAAGCTTTGTCGGATGGCCATCTGACTCCATATACATAGGGTTGGTGGGGTTGTTGCTGGGTGTAGGGCTGGTGGTGCCATAAAATAGGACAGTTTCAGAGCCACTGTGATGGTTGGTTTCTGTATGGCTATAGGTTGCTTTTTGTTATGGTTATATCATGATATGAGAGGGTCAGGATGATTGGAGAGCAAGTGCATGAGTATGAGCCCACAGAGGATGTGTTTTGGGCTGATTTTAGGGTTCCTCAGGTCTTAGCGATAGAGTTCAGTCTCTTAAAATTAATCAAGATTGAAGGCAGGCCTTGATGGCTGTAATCCTAGCTACTCGGAAGGCTGAGTCTGAGGATTGAGGATTGAAGACAGATCAGGCAGGAAAGTCTCTTATCTCCAATTAACCAGCAAAAAGCCAGAACTGAAACTGTGGCTTAAGTGGTAGAGTGCCAACCTTGAGCAAAAAAGCTCAGGGAAACCACCCAGTCCGAGTTCAAGCCCCAGGGTTGGCAGATACACACACACACACGTGCACGCACGAGCACGCACACACACACACACACACACACACACACACACACACACACACAAATTCAAGATTGAGACCATTGTAAAATATACATTACTCAAAAAGTAAAATCAATTAAATCTTGTGACTATAGCAATGGCCACCCAAATGAGAATAAACAGAAAATATTTAGGCGGCCACAGAATGGAGCCACCTTTTCCAGAGATACAGAGAAAGATAAGAGAGTGGGGAAAGTGTTTAGTGAACAAGCAAGAACGTTTCATAGAAGAGTAGAAGACCTCAAGTGTTCGGTGATTAGAGATTGTTGACACGGGCAAGCGGAGGTGAATTGACTAGAAGCAGCATCACAGGAAAGGGGTGTGAGGAACTTATTTATATTTCTGTGGTTGCTCCTGAGTTGGAAGGAAGAATAGAAAAATAGGGAAGTTGAAAGTTGTGAATTAAGACCTGCCCATTCTGGTCTGAATTCTTCCTAGGTTGTGGTTTGCCTTCTTGACCTGGATGCCAAAGAGGGTGGGGTTGGAATCCTGAATAACAAACCACAGCTATAGTAACAAGGGATTGCATTTTGAGGAGTGTTGATCCAACTCTGAACAAAGGGCTGTTTGTATATTTGAGCTGTATATGCACAATGTCTGCTTGTACATTCTTTCTCAATCTGAATATTTTAGCTTTAGTCTTCCTCACAGGTGACAAGCTAATAATTTTTGAGAACTAGGTGTCACTCACTTGGCTTTGCTAGTCTCTGAAACAGTATGTAGGAAAAGAACTCAAGTTCATGGAGAAGACACAATGTGATCTTGAAAACAGTGTGAAAACATCACAGGGCTCCTTTATAAAGGGAGAAATTTTTAGCAGATTAGAAGTTCAGGTGGTTGGGATGCTATAGATGTTAGAAATAGCTGGTGTGGAATGGCCTCTTCAGGACCTTAGCCAGTGTGTGATTCCAGGGCCCTGGCTGACCTACTAAAGTGATGGTGGGATGAGAAACTGATGTCACATCATTACTTTAAGAGGTAATCCTGACTTCTGTTGAATGGTGCCTTATTTTTGTAACAATGGCGTTATAGCAACTTGCAGCTGGGAACAAACTCTTTCCCGAGCCTCCCTTTATTTGGGGGCATGGGACAGAGGAAACAGAGCTGAACTAAAAAGCATAAAAGATATAGACTGCCTGCCTGGAGCTAGAACCCAAAAGACTGAAAGGGGACAACACAGATCCTTGGAACACTTTGAGTTCTTCTGGATTTGGTTCACTTTCCAAATCAACTGTGCAGTGAAAACTCCCATTTCCTTGTGGGACAGATTAACAACCCTCAAAATGCAAGCCATTGTATTTTGCAGCTGTGATTTTGTTATTTATCTAATTTCTCTATTCTGTACCTTAATGTAGACCACAAGGGTCAGAGATTTTGAGTTAAATGAAGGGAGGAGGGAGCAAGGGTACAAGCTGATGAAAAGGCGCTGGCGGCTAACATGACCAGGGACACTGTCTTGTTTGGTCCTTTTGGCAAAGGAGATCTGGTGGGATTTGTGTTCCCAGGTTCTGTACGCAATCCTAGTGACTTTATTTACTTATTTGCTATTTGTTTGTTTGTTTATTTATTTATTTTTGGTCTGTTGTGGGGCTTGAACTCAGGGCCTAGGTGCTGTCTCCGACTTTTCTGCTCAAGGCTAGCTTTCTGATGCTATGAGCGACAGCTCCATTTTGGATTTTCTGGTAGTTAATTGGAGATAAGAACCTTATGGACTTTCCTGCCCAGACTGGCTTTGAATGAAAATCCTCAGATCTGAGCTTCCTAAGTAGCTAAGAATATAGGTGTTAGCCACCAGCACCTGACCCCAGTGACTTTTTTTTACATAAGACAATTTCTGATTTTGGTTTAGTATTTTCCTAATGTGTACTACCAGTCAATAAAGGAGCTGGTAATAAATACAGGCTTGCCAGCTTCCTGTGACTTGTTATTTCTATTTGACCTTGCTCTATCTAGGCAAATTTCACATAAGAATCATGTTAAGTTTCAACCTGCTAGGAGATTTGTCTTGAAGCTACAAAATGCAGCGTAAGGTAATCAGCAATGTTTATAGTGAGATTTTTTTAAAATGTGCATGTGGTCCTGAGGTTTGATGGTGGGAACTGGGAATCTAAAGTCTTTTAAATCATGCTTAAGTATACTCACTTGTTTTGGGAACAAAACTCAACCAAAAAATCAAAGCTTTGGCCCTTGAAATAGCATTTTTGAATATTATTGTATCTTTCTTGGAAAAACACTTTTGTCCAATTGAGTTCAATGATGAAAAGTACCAAATTGCTCTAGAGTGACTATTCTCTGAGGAGTATCATGATAAGACCTTGCTGGAGCCTTTGGGAATCAGCATTGTGGTTTATAAGACCTTTCTGTAGCTTTTGGGAATCAGCATTGTGGTTTATACTGCTTGATACTTGGAATGATGGTGAAAGACAATTTGTGCCTTTTACTTCCAGAATTCTTAAAGTCGATGTCAGGAATCACAATTATTCTACCCGACATTCCCGCCTGTATTTCTTGCTAAGTAATATGTATTCCAGAAAGACTAATAGCATCCAAATGGCGTTCATACTTATCTTCTTACCTTTCTGCCATTCTCTAGAATACATCCTATTTTCATTTTATAGACACAACAAGAACAGAAAAAAATACAGTGGTGTATTTACTATATTAACACAAAATCTCCCTTAAACACACAAAGGCTATTGTACTTAGCTTGGTACTCACTGACTCCATATTTGTTCTGGCGCTTCAGAAGAATAGGTAAAAAGGGATTGGAAAAGTTAGAATTCCAGTGAATTTGCTTCAGTCGCAGACTGATGTGCCTCTTGTCCTTTTCTTCTTTAAAAACATTTTTCCCATGTAGATATTAAAGATGTGTTGAAATCAACTGTTCTTTCCTCTTGAGTAAGCAGAGATCTACCAGCTGCTGACAAGTAATTGTCCTAATTGTTAGTTTCTGTGAGATCTTTCTTTTTGTACGTCTTTTCTTCCCTTGGACATAAAGTCAACAAGCCCCTGTTGATTAGTCAGAATTGAACACAAGCTTTTGGACAACTGCCAGAAAATGTGCTTTTTTGGGGTGGTGGTGGTAATTGTTTTAGAAACATACAGGAATGACAGGACTTTAGGATCAGCTTGAGTTCCATTCATGATTTGGCCTTATTTAAATGGATTTCAGTGAATCTCATCACTCTGTGAACACAAGAACGATACAGCAGGCAAGGCACTTGTCTTCATGGGCTCTTCTTCCATTTTCCAGCATGGAGCTCTTGCTGCAAGCGTGAGGACTGGGAGAATGGAGAGGGACAGAGACTCAGGAATTCGTCAGGCTTGAGCCTTCAATGTCTGGGATCACTGAGGGTCTTAAAGCTCAACATCAGACAGCATCCTATTTGCACAGGGCAGTGTTGGTATCTTCTTGTTCTTCACTTTAGGAATCAATCACAAATTCCTTTGTGACATACCAAAACAAAGATACGCTTTTACCACTTCATCACATGTAATATTTGGAACTTTCATATTTCTTCTCTCAGGACAATGAAAGTATTTCTGAAAAGGATAATGGAATGTGATTTTTCCCCCTTTACCCAAAAGCCCTTGGATGACCTGATGAAGTGAAGTTTTTTTTTTAAATTTAATTTTATTTGTGAACATACTGTACAGAGGAGTTACAATTACATGGGCAGGATAATGCGTACATTTCTTATCAAGCATTGCAGCCTCCTCCTTTGTTTACCCTTCACATCCCTTCCCAGCCTCCCCCCTTCCCCCCAATCCCAATCCTTCTCCTTCCCCCTCCTCCCCCCCCCCCCTGCACCGACGTTGTAAAGATCATTTTGGACATGACAACTTGTACTTCCCATTGTTGCAACAGGTCCACCTGTATCCTTAAACAACTGGTTTTTCCCCATCTCCTCCTCAAGTTATACTGACATCAAATATAGTGAAAGCAGGGGTTATACTGTGGGGGAGGGACATACAAAGCAACAAAGAGATAATCTTATAAATGCATTAGAAACACATGCATGAAAGAAAAAAACATTAAAATACACATCTAAGGGTTCATTTTCCTGACATCACATTATCTGACCTTTTCCGCTTGACTCATACATATACTAGATATTACAAATTGAAGTGAAGTTTTAAAAATGGAACGGATCAAGAAAATGTGGTGTATATACTCAATGGAATTTTATTTCTCTCTTAGAGAGAATGATGATTTTATCTTGTACAAAACTAATGGATGGACCTACAGGGAGGGGGTGTTCAGTGAAGTCAGGAAGACACAAGATGAATGTTTTCTCTCCTATGTGGAAGCTAAAACTAATTTATAAATGAACAAATACACACTTCAGGGTTGTATGCAAAGTGTACACAAATGCATTAACTAATATCTGGTATTTTCAAGGGAGAATTCAAGCTGTGTCATTCCTGAGAAAGACTAATTCGCAGTCCAACAAAATGATGAGTAGGTTAAATGGTACTGAAAAGGTGTAGGGGACTGGGGTCAAGTGGAGGGGAATAGACAAATAAAAAGGGAAGGCTGGGGGAGGAGAGAATATAGTCATAAACTCTAATCCGTATCTTAAAAAACTAGGAAAGGAGTAGGGTTAGGAGATGAGGAAGAATGATGGAAGGGTGACATTGATCAAGATCCATTGTACTCATAACCTGATATTTTGAAGGGTAGCACCATTGTACAACTACTTAAAGAAAATGAAAACAAAAAAGGGAAAAAAAGAACCACATAAATATATGGCTTCACGATCTAAAACTGACTTAGAAATTGTGAGATGAGCCAGTGCCCTTGAAACTTTAAACATGCTTGCAAATCACCTGGGAATCTGGTTAAAATGGTCTGTGCTGATTTCTCAATTCTAGTCTGGAGCCTGATTATTATTCCACAGTGTTCCAGCAATGGGCTGCATTTGGAACATAAAAGTCACTCTTTGAGTCACAATGAGCTGGACCACAAAGCCGACTTAGCTATTATTATTGATGTTCTGAAAAGTCTTATATTTTATATCTTCCACACAAGATGTCTCGTGGAGTTCTCATGCTGGTGAAAAAAAATGAAAATTGCAAGTGCGGCCAGCAGCTTTGTATCCTCCATGTGTGTATAAATTTCATGTGTGAGGGGCATACAGTAGGGAATGATCAGAAGAGTTGGGTGGTATATTTAGTTGGAAATGGAGATTCTATATATTTTTCTGAAACTCTTTGATCTCATGCTTGCCACATACTGCTAGTAGTGCTGGCATCTTGTTTTCATGTTACTTTACATTGTATAAGTATATTTTATATACTTATTTTAAATGTTACTTAAAATGACCAATTGTTTATTGCTGCATAGAATTATTGGATGGCCTCATGTGTGTGTGTGTATGTGTGTGTGTGTGTGTGTGTGTGTGTGTGTGTGTGTGTGCGCGCGTGTGTGTGTGTAAGAGAGAGAGAGTTGTGTTTGTTTGTTCCTAGGTAATCTATTTGAGATTAAAGATATCATTGATTTGATCATGATTTTATGAATAGATGGCAAATGCTCACCTTTTTTTTCTTTGTGTCAGTTGTGGGGCTTGAACTCAGGGCCTGAGTTTTTTCCCTGAGTTCTTTTGCTCAAGGCTAGTACTCTACCACTTTGAGCCACAGTTCCATTTCTGTTTCTTGAGGGGTTAATTGGAGATGAAAGTTTCATGGGGATTTTTTTGTGCATGGACTAGCTTTGAACTGCACTCCTCAGATCTCAGCCTCCTGAGTTGCTAGGATTACAGGCATGAGCCTCCAGTGCTCAACCAACTATCATTTTGATGTAGGTATAATCTCCATAGAATGTTGTAGAGAATGTTTAAGATTATGTTTAGAAAATCCAAGTCCTACTGTTCTCATGTCTTTTAAACCTAAATTATTACTCTTAATTTCAGATGTGTACCAATAAAAGTAATACATTTGTAAATATGTATAGAGTAATGTAAAATTCATGTAAAGGTAATGAAATATAAATGACAGAACTTCTGTATGAGAGGCATATGATTCTGAGGACTTGGCACATTTATTTTTAAAAGAAAGAAAAGAAAAGTAAAAAAATGTGAAAAGTTGGTGGAGATTTTTTTTTAGTGTATCCTTTCAGTTTTGAACTTGTAGAAGTTTAGAACATTGGGGAATTGTAATCCTACAATTCATCCTGAGAAAGCACAGGTATCTGCCTCCCAAATGGCTTAAACATTTCTAAATTCATCTAAGTACATGTCAGAGTTTCTTGCACAGAAGCAGAGAAAGAGCATAGTTAACACAGGGTTAGTTAACATAAGCATTAAGATTAAGAGCAGGAAGAGTCCATGAAACAAAGTAATGAAGAGCCAGTTAGAAGATACATGGGAAAGCCGGGCGCTGGTAGCTCACGCCTGTAATCCTAGCTACTCAGGAGGCTGAGATCTGAGGATTGCGGTTCAAAGCCAGCCTGGGCAAGAGAGACCGTGAGACTCCTATCTCCAATAAGTGGCGCTGTAGCTCAAGTGGTAGAGCGCTTGCCTTGAGCTGAAGAGCTGAGGGACAGTGCCCAAGCCCAGAGTTCAAGCCCCACGACTGACCAAAAAAAAAAGAAGATACATGGGAACAAATGTATTTCTCAGTATCATTTTCTTTTTAGACACTAGTATTTGAACTCAGAGCCCCTTGCTTGCTAGGCAAGTAGTTTACCACTTCAGCCATGCCTTCCATCCCTTTTTGCCTTAGTTACTTTTCAGGCAGGGTATGATGTTTCTGAACAAGGCAGTTTTAGAACACAATTCTCTTACCTGTACTTACCTGGAACTATCAGAGTATACTAACTCATTCTTTACATAAGGTTTTGCTATTTTCCCCAAGTTGACCTTGAACTGAGAGCCTTCTATCTCAGCCTCTGAAGAAGTTGAGATTACAAGGTTGAGTTACAATCCTCAGCCCTTGAAAACACTTTTAAACCTTATTTTGTAGTATCTGGAAGTGTTTGGGATCAATCAGAAAGGTACTCATAAACCACTGAAGATGTTAACAGCAATCTGTAAGATTGTGTTGGTGTTTCTAGAACATTGCTAAAAAGACATAGTGGAGACTGGATCAGAAATCCCCAAGGTAAAAGAATGATGAATTAAATGTAGCTGAGATTTATAGTGCTGTGAAATGAGATAGTGTTAGCCAAGAGGTTATGGATCTACTTAGGAATTACAGAAATATTTGGACAGCAGTCATCTAATATGAGTTGGAAACTGATCTCATTTCTTCAACTATGTATCACTAAATATTGTACATTGATGACAGAGTCTATTCAATTCCTTTTGCTTTGGTAAGTGGAGAAAAATCGAATCTTAAGCTTCTGATTGAGTTCTATTCACTTTCTTTTTAGAATATTGATGGGGACATGCATTTTGCAAAGAAGAAATACACTGGAGATAGGGAATGATACAGAAATAATATCTGTAACTATTGCTTGTCCTTTAAAATGATAATGAAGATTAAAATAGGGTTTCATATGTCTTGCTCAATTATAAATTATTCTTAGCTTGACAAGTCAGTTCCTTATTGAAACAAAAATGCAAAAGAGATCCATAACTGTCCTTCAAAAAGTTTCATAAAATATGATTAGATTCTCTCTCTGGTGCTTTGCTGTTAGCTAATTGAGTTTACTTACAGAAATAGCATAGCAATAGTCTACTGAATGATACATACAAGTTGTAAAGTTATTACGACCTGTGTTAGTCATATGATTCATTTTCAGAACCTGAATTAGCTCTTAGTGTGGATAATATGCTTGCATTCTCTATGTGCAGAAATATCATATTCAATCTCTCCATCATCTGTTGGATCCTGAGATTAATAGGTAGAATATCGCAATGACTTTTTTTCTGCCTCAGTACCCTACACATTTATGAGGACCTTGTTATAACTCATGGTATTGCATAATACCAGGTAACTGTTAATCAGGAGGATTTCTGTTTCATGATTTGGCAATGTTGCTTTCTTCTTTGCCCAGACTAATATCCAGCAAGACATTTAAATTATACTCTTATGAAAATTATTATGTTCAATGTTAGCAATTACAGCTTAGCCTTGATGACATAGGGCGAGATATTTATCTACAATTGTCTCCTATTATCCACAGTTTTTACTTTCATGGTTTCAGTTAACTGCATTTATCTATGACCTGAAAATATTAAATAGGATGTTGCAAAATGAAACCATTTGTAAGTCTTAACTTTTACAGAATTATGAGTAACATGATGAATAGTTGCACCATTCTGCTCTGTCTGGCTTGTGTGTGAATCTCTCTTTTGACCAACATATACAGTCTATATATGCTACCCTCCCATTACTCATTAGTTGCCACCTTGATTATCAGAGTAACTGCTATTGAATTATGTTACTAGTATTCAAGTGGCTTTTATTTTATTTCCTTAAGGCTGAGAAACACCAGGGCAGTGATATTGGCAACTTGCATATGCTAAAAAGAAGCTAAAATGTGCAGTAAAGAAATGAGGGCACACTAAATCATTTGGGGATAAAGACATTTACCTAACTTTCATTGTAGTATATGGTATAATTGTCATAGTTATTTATAATTAATATTTAATGATGCATAGATTAATTGAACTTTATCATATATGCATATGTATGCACAGGTATACATATATTGGCACACATATTTATATATATACATAACAGACACATAAATGCATACATATATACACACAAACACATATATGGAAAGAGTTTGGTACTGTCCACCATTTTAGACATCCAGGGCGGTTCTTAGAACCTATCTCTAGAAGAATAATTATTTTGTTAGTTCAGAACATGTCTAGTCTGTCTATGCAGATCAAAATGCTCAAAGCAAAGGTCCAAGAGACTCTGCCTGCAACTCAGGGGTAGGGCATTAAGGCCCGTAGATGCAGCTCAGAGGGTGCTCCCTGGCTGCACCTGCAGGGGGCAGTGCTCCAGAGAGGGATGTGATCATGTCCTTACTATTAAGGCAAAGAAACAGTTACTGTTTGCAGTTATTTCTTTTTCTTCCGTGTTTTGTTTTGTTTTGTTTTGTTTTCTCCTCTGGTTTATTCCCCACAGTCACTGTTTCTGATTTTTGTACCGTTTGTTTTGTATATAAGTTTATCTGATTTGGGGAACAGAAGGGCCATCACAGAAATGGTGGGACAAAGGCTGAACTAATGCAACAGTGATCCTCACTAGACACTATGTTAGAAATGAATTTTACAACATGGACAGGGAAAGTGGGAGAAAACAAGGGAAGGGGTAACACTGATCGAGAAGAAATCTACTCATTACCTTACTGTAAGCCCTCTGTACATCAACTGTACAATCAAATCAAATCAAATAGAAAGAAACAGTTGAAGATCAAGCAGGAAATGGCCGAGGAGTACCTACCAGCAGCTGAAGAAAGTTCTCCATAGGAACACTGACATAACTCAGCCAGTGAGAAACATAACCTATCTCCTCAGCTACCTGGTTACCTGGCAAAGATCAGATTGCTTGTTGGATCTTCCCCTGGGCAGCCCCATTCTGTCAATTCACTTTTCCTTTAGGACTAGCTTTATTCTAGTATTTTCAAAATAGGAATAGAGTAATAAAATTATACTTCAGAGGCTAAGTGGATCTTTGTTGGCACAGATATTGCTAATAGCATGGTGTTTATTTGGCATCTGAGGGAGTATTAACGCCAGGACTTCTAGCACCGGACTGGAACTTAATTAACTAATAGAAATAATTTCTCTACTTTTGTGAGACAATCATATCAAACCTTTGCCACTTACTTTACTTAGCAAATTAATGTGCACTGCATCATTTTGTACCATTTCAGTGAAAAACATGGTAAGTAGGGATATTCTATTACATTATGTGGCAGTCAGAAGTGGCTGTGGATCTTTGTTAAAGATAACTATTATGCCTTTTACAAACATTCTGAATTAGAAGAGTTCTCTTCTAATTCTACTAGGTATCTTCTAATTCTACTATGTATAAACATTAATGAAACTCACATTGTGAGAGCATTTCTACTTAAAGCACCAAAGTAGTATAATATGAGATGTTCAGGGTTTTCCTTCATCTGGCATTTCTAAAGCAGGTTTTGGAAAGATGAGGATCACTCGGTAAGAATAAACACGCATATGTATATTCAGCTTCATTTATCTCCCATGTCCTAAAGAAATTTACTAATGGTTTGCTCCATGATTTATATAGGAAGATTTGATATATCCAAAGGTGCAAGAAAAGGGTAGTTCTTTTTTTAATGTTTCTCTGAAAGGAAATTTTTCTGTTTATGCCCTAGCAATGCAAAGATGTCTGAATCTGTCTAGAATAAGAGAAGAATTGAACTTTACAGCCCTTGGGAACAGTTGTTTTGAGCTATTTCTATATGGTATTTCGAGCCTGAGCTATTAAATTGAAGTAGGAGTTTGGGATCCATTGCTCTGAATTATATGGACCAATTAAACATGTCTGAAACGGTTTTCTCCTTTACAATAAATGTCCAGTCCTTTTGTAAACTTAATATATGCATATTTATGTAATTGATAGCTAAAAAAGAAATTTCCAGAACACATAAAAATTCATCTTTTTGTTTTTGGTTTAATGTGTGCTTGTAATAAGCCTTGATCTCAGTGCCTGGGAACTGTCCCTGAGCATTTTTGCTCAAGGCTAGCATGCATACCATATGGGCCACAATTCCATTTTGGATTTTTTTTTTTATTTTTGCTAGTTAATTAGAGATAAAGGTCTCATGGACTTGTCTGCCTGGTTTAGATTTGAACTGGCATCCTCAGATCTCAATCTCCTAAGTAGCTAGGATTATGGGAATGAGCCACTGGTGCATGGATCAAAATTCATCTTTTAGACATACCTCTATATCTTTACCTATTCATCACCTCTCTAGTTTGCATTTATGATGCTGATACCCCTTTTCAGCCATGAAACTGAAAAAAATCCAAATGTAAAAGTATTTCTTTTTTAACTTTAATTTTATTGTAAAGATGCTGTATAAGAGGTGAGTAAGGTAATGAGTACATTTCTTGTCGAGCATTGTTACCCCCTCCTTTGTTGTTCTCCCACTATCCCTTCCCCCCATCTCCCTCACTCCTCCCTCCACCCAAAGTTGCAAAGTTCATTTCCAATATACTGTCTTATGGGTATCATTGTTGCAATGGGCCATCCTATGTCCTTATTTCAGTGTTTTGCTATTTCCCTCCCTTCCACAAATTAGACAAATGTATATACAAAATGCAGGGTACCAAAATCAAGTACAGTGACTACAGGGGATATACCGCAGGAGGAAGAACGTACAAAAGAAACAGAAAAATCACACAGAACATTAAAAACAAGAAGAAAGCAAGACCTCTTGTGTCCATATCTTGGGGTTCATTTCACTTAACATCATCTTATATGGTCATATGTATATAGCTTTTGAGCTTTTCTGCTCACCTGATAAAATTATCCTAGACATCTACTAATCATTGCAAATGAGGGAAACCATGGGACCTATATTTGTTTGGGTCTGGCTAACTTAATATGAATTTTTGTCCAAGTCTTTCCATTTCCTAACAAATGGGGCAGTGTCATTCTTTCTGATGGAAGCATAGATGTAAAAGTATTTCTTTTTTTTTAAAGTATTTCTTTAAATTAAAATTTTCACCTAGATTATAATCTCTTAATAAGTAAAAATTTCATGTATGTCCAAAGCCAAAATTGTTTCATTTCAAAATAAGGTTTTCTATTTAATAAAGATTCTACTTATGCCTTTTTTGGTGGTGGGAGGAGTTAATAATATTCCATTTCTTTTTTATTAATTGTGAAAATACCGTACAATTACATGGGCAAGGTAATGTGTACATTTCTTATCAAGCATTGTTGCCTCCTCCTTTGTTTCCCCTTGCCATCCCTGCCCATCTTCCCCACACCCCCATCCCACCTGCCAAAGTTGTAAAGTTAGTTTTTGGACATAACATTTCATTTTTGCAATGGGTCCACCTGTATGTCTATTTAAACAATTTGTTTTTTTCCCTTACCCTGCACAAAGTATATAATATCAAATACAGTGAGCATTTTCAAAGACAAGTACACTGATTTAAATTTTCCATGAAAACTTAAATTATAATATTCTTCTATTGTGACATGTTTTTCTAAATGCAATTCTTTACAGCTCTGCCATGTAAAACTGGAATCACAGATAATTTTAAAATGTCATATTTTGAAAATATTTATGAGCAACATTTACAAAGCTTCTTAAAAAATTGAAAAACAGTTAATTTGTCCTTACAAATAGGATTGCAAAATTATATACTTCAGAAAAGAGTGGTAAGGAATCACTTTTTTTCTTAAATAATGTTTCAGTAAACAATGATTTGTCACCATTCTCTGTCAAGTAATCAGATATCACTTTATTATGTTTTTCCATATGAATTAGATTTTAATCAAAACAGAAGCTGATCCCATTCAAATGAGAAAAATCTAATTAGAAGATTTTGTAAGGAAGTGTTTGTTTCTAAATATAGAAACATGCCTAGCCAAAATAATAAGTTTTCATTAAAAATGTGTTTCATCTCACCAGTGAATCCAATAGTAGTCAAATTGTCTTCTAAAAATAAGCAAACTTAGATGAATCTTTATGTATTCTTGCTTCCGGAAAGCTACAAAAAACCATGGTGTGCCATTGCAAGCCTGAGGAAATTAAATAGTTCACTCCAATACTTTCTTTCTTCTCTTCAGTGGTGAGTTTATGGTAGAAGAGTTTACAAAGCAGCTAAGGTCACCTATCTTCCATGATGGTTAAACACATTATTTTCCAACATTGAACAGGATTACAAAGATGAAAGCTGATTTAGAATGCATTCAAAATGCTATGTTCCATTTTGTTGATAAACTGTCCTGACTGCCACTTAAGCATTTCTAAGGATGTGGGGATGTAAATCGAAATAGAGCATGGAAGCCGGTGTCCCATCCTCAATAACGAAAATAATTGTTTTAAATTAAATTTTGCTTTGTGTGTATGTTTCTTGCCATGTTATTGAATAAGAACATGCAAACTGCACCCAAAATTGTCTTCTTAAAAAGAAAATTTAGTGTGTGTGTGTGTGTGTGTGTGTGTGTGTGTGTGGGTGGGTGGGTGTGGGTGTGGGTGTGGGTGGGTGGGTCCTAGTGCTTTTACTCTGTGCCTGAGCTCTGTCCCTGAGCTTCATTTGTTCAAGGTTAGTGCTTTACCTCTGCTTCTGGTTTTTGTTTGGGGGAAGGGACAGTTTATTGAAGATAAAGGTCGCACAGACTTTCCTGCCCAGGATGGCTTTGAACTGCAATCCTCATATCTCAGCCTCTTGAGTAGCTAGGATTCCAAGTGTGAGCCACCAATCAGTAAATCTACACATTTTTATTGACTTAACAACAATGTAGAAGGCCAGGCACTGTTGACTCACATGTGAAATCCTATCTAGAAGCTGAGTTCTGGGAGATAACTGTTTGATGCCAACTGAGGCAGAGAAGTCCATGAGATTCTATCTCCAAAATAACCAGCAAGATGTCAAGCTGGTGGTATGGTTTAAGTGATAAAGTACCAGCCATGAGCAAGAAAGTTGAGTAAGAGCACAACCCCCTGAGTTCAAGTCCCAATACCAGTGGGGGAAAAAAAAGAACAGTTGTGAAATGTTTTCATAGGGGCTTATTTTTCGTTTAGTGATCACCTGGGAATGTAAATTATAGCAAATATAAATGACCAGAGGACTGTTCTGCCTGTTTTTTTTCTTACTAGTTTTGTTTTTAATATTTTTGCATTGTAAAGATACTGTACAGAGTTACATACACGAGTAAGGTAATGAGTGTATTTCCTATGAAGCACTGTTATCCCCTCCTTTGTTTTTAATGATGGTAGTGCACAATCTGAGGAGAGGAAGTAATTTTCAATTTGGAAACCATTTCCTGAAGCAAAGCGGTGTGGGAGTTGAAGTTTGGAATCAGTGTCTAGGAGGAATGCTTAAGGGGTCACTTTGTTTCAGTTGGTCCCATGGAACTCTCTACCAGTCACCTTTAGCCTTCGAAATCAAAGACATGCCTTTGTCTTCCCATGTCATGCACAGGCAAAATGAAAGTACCAAAGAACTAACTAACCTGGCATTGTAGGTAGTTGCTTTCTCAAATCCATATGTCCAAATGAGGTCGGTATATACTAAACATTTTTGCAAGGTCTATGTAAATATAAATACTCATGTTTATGGGTATGTGGATTTGTGTTTGTGTACATTTGTGTGCTAGGTGCCTTGTTCCTAACTATTGGAATTAAAATTACTTCAATGGGAACAAAATGATCACTTGATGGCCTGTTACCTTATAATTAATGTACACTTGATTTAGACACCTTAGTTGCCTCAGCAGTGAAACCAACATGGTTTCCTACTGTGGAAAGGCCAAATATCCTCCTCTTCATTTTCCTCCTCTTCTTCCTGCTCCTCCTCCTCCTCTTCCTTCTCTTCTTGTCCTGGGGCTCAAATTCAGGGCTTGAGAACTGTCCCCGAGCATCTTTATGCTCAAGGCTAGCACTTTACCACTTTGCCATTTACCACAGTGCCATTCCTGGCTTTTTCTGAGTAGTTTATTGCTGATGTGTCTCATGGACTTTCTTGCCTGGGCTGGCTTTGAACTAGGATCCTCGGATTTTAGCCTCCTGAGTAGCTAGGAATTTCAGGCATGAGCCACTGGTGCCTGGGTTGCTTCTTGTTTATTTTTACATGAACTTATATTTAAATTCAGAGCTTTCCACTTATTAGACAGTTGCTCTTCTACTTGAATGATATCCCCCTCTCTTGATTTCACTTAATTTTTTCCCCAGGTCCATCACTTCCATGCAAATGACACAATATAATTCTTCCAGATGGATGAGTACAATTCTGATATCTATCTATCTATCTATCTATCTATCTATCTATCTATCTATCTATCTATCTATCTATCTATCTATCTATCTATCTGTCTGTCTGTCTGTCTGTCTGTCTGTCTGTCTGTCTGTCTGTCTGTCTGTCTGTCTGTCTGTCTATCTATCTGACATTTTCTTGGCTAAAACCATTTTTCCCTTCAAGAGAAGAGATTGATGAAGAATCGAGGGCAATGGGGTAGTTACAGGGCTGCCAAGCCCACATAGGTGAGAAGTCCTTTTTTTCCTTCAGGCAATGGAAACATCTAAGTCTACCTTCCATCCATTAATGTTGGTACTTATGGACCTGCAGTGATGCAAATGCATGTTACTGGCACACATTCACTTTCTCCCATAAAGCTAAGTTTCTGAAGACATGCAGATCCAAGGCTGCCCATGTGCCATATATAGAGATTTGCTCTCTTTAGTCAGGAGACTGCTGAATGGCTGACAAAAATGTAAGACTCAAATGATATCTTCACAGTCTATTCCCCAGTGAACTCACAAGAGTTATCTCCTGAATAGAAATAGTTACCTCAATGTACCATTCTATAAACACCTTTTCTCATCCACATGGGTTCTTGTTTGTAGCTAACCTCTAACCTCTTACGACTGTATCTCTTGGTTCCCAATGATTATTTATCAATAGATTGTATTATAGGTTTGAAAATTGAGGGGCAGTAGTGAATTGGAAATTGGATTGGATTCAAAGCGGAATTTAGCATGTCTGTTCCACTTGGCATGTGTGAATGAGCCAGACACAGTTGTATAGACGCTTCCATAAACATTAATGCCTGCAGAGAGCATTGACAGCTATGTGCAATGCTTTCTATCCTTCTACCCAAAACAACCAATATGTTGAATAAGACATTTCTTTAGCTAAATAGTCTCATATTATATACTCAAAAATAAGGATGAGTCAAGTAAATGAAACTGTGCCAGAGATAAACCTAGCAAAGGAAGATGAAGAACAGAAAGGAATGACCCAGAGCTTTTTGTTTTTTGAGGGGGAGGGCAGGGGAAATCCATGGACTTGAGGTTTTTTTTTACATGAATATCTGACTTTGCCATTGATCACTTTGGGAATTATTTTTATTATCATTAAACTGGATTCATTTTCTATATGCTAATTAGTGATAATGTTAGAAATAAAAACCCCTGTGTGTGTGTGTGTGTGTGTGTGTGTGTGTGTGTGTGTGTGTGTGTGTGTGTGTGTGTGTGTGTGTGTATCCTAGGACTTGAACTCAGGTCCCTGGACACTGTCCTTGAGCTTTTTTTTTCCTACTCAAGGCTAGAGCTCTACCACTTGAGCAACATCTCTTTCTTTTTTGGTGGTCAATTGAATCTCATGGACTTTTCTGTTTGGGCTGGTTTTTAACCACCATTCTCAGATTTCAGCTTCTTGACTAGCTAGGATTCCAAGCATGAGCCACTGGCACCCGGCTCTAAAAATCTGTAGGAGACATTTCCCAACATCTCCTATAGTCGCTTCTCAAAAATTGTCTCAGGTGAATTTTACAGTCTTAAGAGAGAAGATTGTCTTCAATATCTTCACCATTTACTAAATGCTTTCTGATTCTTAAGACAAATTAAAGCTAAACATTCAGCCTTAATTCTCCTCTTGCCAGTCCCATTTGTCATCCAGTGAACTCTTCCTCATCTATTTCTCATATGACTTGACCTACAGACCTCAAGCAGATGTTCTCAGGAATATCTGTTCACAATTATATTTAACAAGGATTCATCATGGTGCTCTTATCTACCCAGCAATGGACTAGCAACTTTGCCTTGATTCACTCTTGGATTGTCCTATATAAGGCTATTTATGAACTGACCTTTAAAGAAATAGAGTATAATTTCCCACATGATAAAATAATAAGGTTCCTAGATTTAACCCTCCATTTGTGATCCATTCATTTACCAAATATATGTGTCAATTGCTTGGGTTCTGTAGTAAATAAAGAATATATGAACTAAGCTTTCTCAAAGCAATGTAATAGAGTAAAACATTCTATTATTGTAAATATAAAGGTTCAAAGTCAATACACAGATCTAGAGAATTAGGTAGGGACAAAGATGACAGTTGGGTCAGTTGCATCCAAAGGCTGAGATTTGAGCCCAGAGGTCTGAAAGTACTGTGGAGGGATTTGCATTTCTTTGGGATTTCATGAGCTTCTTGGCCCTTATTTGTGGATGGCTCAGTCCTCAGAAGACTCTCATAGACTGTGTTCTTGAATGAGGACTAGAACACTTCAAATATGGGAACAGACTCATGCCCAGAACACAACCACATGTACTTTCCACAAGTTCATTGTGTCTCTGCCTGCTCCAGAGTCTCTCTGCCGGCTATGAGTGATCTCATCTGTTTTTAATGAACTTATAAATGAGGAAAGGCTCATTGTGTCTCACAGTTTTGGAAGTGCCAGTGCATAGATGGCTCCATTTTGCAGGAGAGCTGCAACAAACGCATAATGACAGGACCATATGGTAGCAAAACTATTCACTTCATGAGCCAGGGACCTCATGGCCTGTGTAGTGGTCTAATTAGTTAGAAATCACCAGGGCAAAATATCTAGTGCAAAGACCTAGATTGAACTTCAGGTTTTGTGCTAGTTGTAACAGCACTGATGTATTATTTATCCATGGCCTGCCGTCTCTTCTGATTTTAAAGAATAATTGCCGTCTTTGCCTTCTGTTCGAAGATAGGACTTTCTCTCTGCATCTTCTTCCCTAGGACTTTCAAAAGCACCGACCAGGCAACCACATTATTAACACCTAGAACCTAGGGGAACAGTCAAGAGCCAAACTATAGAATGTGCAAATAATTTTAATGCATTCATTGTTACTATCGCAGTGTGTGTAGGGGAAGGTGTTGGCTTTGAAGATGGAAATCTTGCAACATTCTTAGAAGCTGTGTGAATAAAACACACTTGTCAGAGTCTGAGAAATTCTCTGGGCTCTCAGCTCAGCAATCTTATGATGAGTTCTTTTGATTGTTTAAAGATGTTGTAGTCTGTCTCTGAAGGAGGAGAGAAATTGAAACTCTAGACTTTGGATATCATCCTAAAATATAACATGGGTCATAAAAGAATCGAGCAAAGAAAATGATTTGATTGCTTAATAAGCTATTTATTTGTGCATGGTTGGGGCGACTTTCACTATAGATATCAAAGCAGTCTGCTTTTTTTTCTTCCTTGGCTTAAAAAAAATTCCTTAACATGTTTTGCAAAGTTGTTGCCATTATCCTTGCGGTGAAGTCTTTAGATCTCCACCAGTTATATAAAAATCCTAGATACACAAAGCAACCAAATATGTACTTCTTAAGACACTATGTCCTACATTTTGGACTGATTACCAGGTCAAAATATCACTGGTAAAGACCTGGATTGAACTTTGGGTTTTATGCTGCTGCTGACAGAGCATTCATGTGTTATTTCCTCAAGTCTGCCATTGGTCCTCTGATTCTAAGGTCCATTCTTTGCCCTCTGAATGAATATTTGACTTTTTCTCTGTATTTACTTCTTCATTTCCTCTACCTCCAGGCCCTAGAACAATCATTTTCCTAGAGAAAAACATATATATCCCCCATAGGTTGTTATTAATGTTTTCACCATTGAGTTATAGTTAAAAATTGTATCTGTAAATGAATTAAATTCATTACTTTAATGGCCAACAATTCTAAGCTACTTTTACTCAATTTGTGGATTAGTGAGGAAAATGACTCTTTAGATAGCTAAATTCCAAAAAGAAAATCCAATAACAAATAGATAGTATCCACTTTTAGAAATATTTGAATATATGAAGATTTCTAACCTATAAGCATTCACCTCAAAGTTCCTGCTCTAATGTCTTTAGAATTTTTCATTTGCTTGGTTTAAGTCAATTAAGAGCCCTGAGAGTGTGCTACTCATGTGGTCATTTCATGCCACTTTCTCACTAGATTTTCAACAACATTAATTAAAGATTGTATTTTTTCTGATATGTGTGTGTGTGTATAATCTTCTAATGAAATTCTCCAAAATAAATGCTTTCAGTGTTTTTATAGCAAATGAAAACATATTTAATGGATTTATATTCAAACCCCAAACATCTCTTCTATGAGTGTCCACTCAAACCTAGCAAATATCAAATCAGAATTAAATTGGTTAAAGCTGTCAGTTTAGTCCTTCAGTTTCTCTCTCTAAAGGGTATGGTACCATTTCAAGGAAAAAAATTGTTTTATTGTAAGTGCTTTAATTGACAAAATAAGTTGGGTAAAATCATCTGGAAATCTTAAAATTCCAGAGTCCAATCAATATTTCACACTAATTAAATCAGAATCTAAACTGGGGCATTATGCATGACATCAACCTATAGACAAGTCTAAGAACCACTGCAAGAGCAAATACCAGTTTAGTTAATTTTCCACATGCATAAATTTAAACTTCCTCAAATTACCCAGAACTTCTTTCTACAATGTGCCATTTATAACTAGCATGGTATCTGGTATGGTCCCATTGAATTTATCATTGTTTAATGTTTCGTGCTATATAGGTATGCAGATCCTGGTGGCTATGTGCTGTGGTGTGAATGTATCTCCTCAAGTTCATATTTTGGAAACTGAATTCCTAATTTGATTAGCAATACCTAATGCAGTTAGGTGATGCATAATGGGAAGTGTTTTAATTCCTGAGGATTTTGCCCTCCTGAATGAAGTAATGCTGTTTATAAGAGACAGAGGAAATGGTTCCCCCTCACTTGCTTTTCTATCTTATTCTGTGTGAGGATAAAGTAAGAAGGCCTGAGCCAAGAGATGCTGCCTTGAATTTGGACTTCTAAAGCTAAAGAACTGTGTGAGTGGAGAGAAAGGATGGGAGAATATGGTCGTAATATTCAGTGGATGTATGGGAAAGGGAGCAAGATGGAAGGGGTAACATCCATTCATAAACTTCCATGTTGAACTGAAATCCCTTTGTACAATAACTTAGAGATAAAAAAAGAACTGTGTGAAAATAACTTTTTTGTTTATAAATAATCAAAATTGGTATATTCTCTTATGATATAAAAATGGACAAAGACCTTATTACAGCTGACACTAGTAATCTTTGCAATTGTGTAATCATCTAAACACCAAAAGGTGCAACTTACCCACTGTGCACTTGTATTGTTGTTGCTGTTGTTTTGCTTTATTTTTGCTGGTGTTGGTGCTTGAATTCAGCGCCTGGGCTGTCTCTTAGCAATTTTGCTTAGGGACTATTGCTCTACTACTTGAATTGCAGCTCTACTTCCTGACTGGGCTGACTGTCAACTGTGATTCTCAAATCTCAAACCTTCTGAGTAGCTAGGATTATAGGTGTGAGCCACCAGTTGCAGGCTATCTCTCTACTGCAAGGTTGAAGGTGCTTCAACTTTACCCATGCTTATAATAAAACCTGGGAACCTAAGATGCTACATCGTCAATGTAGCAAAAATGGTATGATGATTCTACAAATATTACTTAAGTATATATTCAACCAGTAAGATATTCAGCAAACATCTCAAAACTTTGCTTGATTGGACATCCATTAGGAAATAGAAACCTGGACACAAACTCCTTTGGGTAGATGGGTTTCAACACAGAAGAAAAATGAAGGCTCACTCTTTCGAAATGAGAACCAAGATTATTTGTTATTCTTATAGATGTCTGAAGCATTGATATTTCTGTTAATGGTTCAAGAAGTAATAGGCTTGACACTGATACAAGTGAAATTTTGAAATGCTGATCAGTCTCCAAGATTAAGTTGATTAAAAAAATATTTCTAAATGCTTAGTTTCACTTTTCCCTGGATACTGTTGAATCACAATTGGGAAATTCAGCTAGTTGGTGGTATTGGCTTTTGTTCAGTAGTTATTGGATCAGTTGCATGGTGGATCACACCCTGTGTCCCATGCCAGATTCTGAATTAATTATTCTTGTGTATGCCATTGGCTTTGGGAGTTTTAAATCTCCAGGTGAAACTGATGTGCAGACAAATCTGTAGTTCAAAGACATTTCTTACCTGATGTCTGTTTCACCTGGAATACAAGTTCAAGTACTCAGTGGCAGAAGTATAGGAACATAGTTGTTATTTTAATAAGGGTGGTTTTCTCAGATACATCTGGCTACCAGAGCTCTTAATTCTATGTCCTGTGTATGTACTATATTCCAGAAACAGTGATACCTATATTTCCACATTTGTTTTCTATCATTTAGCATGATATGTACATATGCCAAGTTCTTAAAAATGCTAACTTGGAGCTGGGCACAGGTGACTTGTGTCTGCTGTAACCCTAGTTATTCAGGAGTCTGAGGTCTGAGGATCCTGATTCAAAGCTAGCCCCAGCAGAGAAATCTATGCGACTCTTATCTCTAATTAACCACTAAGAAGCCTAAAGTGGATCAGCGGCTCAGGTGGTAGGGTGCTAGCCATGAGCACAAAAGCTTAGGGACAGTGCCCAGGCCCTGGTTCAAGCCCTAGGTATAGCGCCCCCCCCCGAAATAATAATAATGCTACCTGGAATCTGTAACTCCAATCTTTTCTGGGTTGTCCCAGTTATACTAAGTACTTCAAAGTCAATTTTTAATACTTTTCTTCGCTCAAATGCTGCAAAAATATCTTTTTAATTCTTCCAATTCTTTCCCACCATGACCTCTCTCCCTTTTATTCTTGTAAGCAACCTAGTTTGAGCTATTACAATTTTATTTTGGGCCTATTGAAATAGTTTCCAAACCAATGTCTGATTCTAATTTCTCCCCATTCTATTTTTCTAGATTGTTTCTTGGATGCCCACAATTCATCCATTTCTCCACAGGCTCCTATAGTTTCATAAAACGAAGTTCAGACTCCGCACAGGCAGGCATTCAAGGATTTATGCAATATAAATTCTATGCATCTAACTGTACTCATTTCATGTGGGCTGATTGTTCTAGAGAGTTGCCATACTATTCTTAGATTTTATTCTCTTTCCCATTTGCTTAGATCAATTTGTCTAACTGGAATCATTTTTAAATTCCTAGGCCATTGTTTATGCCCAGAATTAATACCATTGCACAATTACTTCAATAATCTTTTCTTATTTTGTTTCTTTGTTTCTGTTTCTGTTTTGTTTTTGCTTCTCTTCTTTTCCTTTCCCTTTTCCTTCCCTTCCCTTTCCTCTTCTTACTTTCCCTCCCTCACTTCTTCTCTCCCATCCTTCCTCTTTCCCTTCCCTCCCTCTTTCCCTCCCCCTTTCCCTCCCTCCCTCCCTCCTGCTCTTCCTTCCTTCCTTCCTTCCTTCCTTCCTTCCTTCCTTCCTTCCTTCCTTCCTTCCTTCCTTCCTCCCTCCTTCCCTCCCTCCCTTCCTTCCTTCCCCTCCCTCCCTCCCTTCCTTCCTTCCCCTCCCTTCCTCTCTCCCTCCCTCCTTTTTAACAGGAGTTTGAAGTTGGAACCTTTTACCCTTGAGCCATAACTCCAGCCCTTTATACTTGTTTATTTTTCAAATAGGGCATTGCACTTTTCCTGGGAGGCCCTGACTGGCTTTAGATTACCATTTTTCTAAGGACATCTCCCTGAATCTTACTTTTCTTTTACTAAAACTGAATGAGATTTCCTTATTAGCAGGTCATTTATCTTATTCTGGTTGAGAGGAGACATTTTTGAGTTATCTTACTCTGTAGCAGGTTTTAGAGAGCAAGGACTACGTATGTACCTATTATATGCCTCTTTTGCCATTCAGAGTACCCAGCTCAAGGCTATGCACATACATAATCAGAGCATCACAACTACTTGTTAACTTGAATGAATGACACCTCAGAGAATTGCTTGTAAATACATAGACTATTTTATGCATCCTTCAATCTTCGAATGTGTTCTCTTGAGGATTTTACCGCATACATTTTTCTTGGTGTCTTTCCAACTAGTTCTTAGGGGGGTGAGAAGCTAATAATACTGATATTTCACCCTGTATGCTTTTAGCAACACAGAAGCAGAAAAGAAAAATGTGCTCCTCAGGCATAACTAAGATAAAAATATCTCCTGGCTATGTTATAATTTTATTGCAAGATTAAATGCCAGCTTTATAGATCTCAAAGAGACTGCAAAGTCAGCAAAGCCATATTATGGAAATGTTTGTTCCAATCAAGGATTTGTAATTTTCAAACAAAACTGCTCAACAGATGGCATTTATTTTGCTTCGTGCTCTCTTTGCTTCCTTATTTTTAATGACTCATGAAATTAATGAAAGCTCTCTCCTTTGCATCGCCCTCATTTGATCTGCAGCTCAGCTCCTGAGGTTAAGTGCGCTGGCAATAAAAGACATTCCTTCTTCCAACATGTGATCTAAGAAGAATTTATCATTTGAACTTGGCTTTTAAATTGGTTTTTAGAAAGCAATAGACCCATGAATATTGCTAAGAATACTAATACACCAGAGGAAAGTACTTTTAGGGATTGTTTGGAACTGTCACTATGGTTCCTCAATAAGATAACGAAGAGTACTCCTACACCAAAGGAAAGTACTTTTAGAGATTGTTTGGAACTGTCACTATGGTTCCTCAATATGATAGGGATTGAAGAGCATCTTTGGGGGCAGTGACTTTGTAGCCAGACTGCTTAACCACTCAGGAACAGACATGTTGGATGACATAATTGGATAATGCAAATTTTTTAAAGCCCTTTCATTGAGAAAACTTGCAAGACACTAATTAAAAAATGTGATGAAGTAAGGTTGTGTGTCTTCTTAGTAATTCTTAGAAGAAAATGTTGGCTTGCCATCGGATATTTCTGTTAACAAAAGGAGTATCAAATAGCACTTTATAGTTTATCATGTATGTCCACATTTATATCCAGTAGCCTTAACTCCCATGTTATAAAGTTGACTATTTTTATTTGAATCTCCATTTTATAACCTTAAAACTTGAAGCTCAGAGAGTCAAGATTATTTTCTAAATAAGGTACAGAAGGGAAAAGTAGCATCCGATTCTTACACTAAATATGGATGAGATATCAAGTCTTCCAGCAAAATTGCACTTATAGCTCTTCTATTGCTTGTTAACCATTTCATTAATCTAAGATGCTAACATATTGAAAGCATGCACACACTATAAAAAAAGAAAGAGATACGGAAGAAAAGCTTTATTCTTGGAGATTAAATGAGTAATAGTATAGGGGAAAATCTTACTAATTAAATTATATTTATATATTTCTTGCATGAAAAACCAGTCAGCTGGATGGTTTCATAGAAAGAAACCATCCAACTTTTCCACAAATCTAGGTTATGTGAGATACTTGATTGAGTTATAGATTTTAGAAATCAGTTGAATAAAACTTTCTACGGTTCTGGTAACATTGTAAATAGTTTTTTTTTCCTCTCTAAGAAGTTAAGCCAAGAGGGAGAGCTGTGTGGGTTTTCCAAAGCCTTCTTTTATAAGAATGCCAGCTATTCCTTGTTTTAGAAAATAGTAGGTATTTTCAAAGGTAATTTATGTAGGATTTTATTTTTAATTTTAATTGTTTTTTATTGTAAAAATATTGTACAAAGGCGTTACAGTTACATGAACAAGGTAATGAGTACATTTCTTATCCAGCATTGTTGCCTCCTCCTTTGTTTTTCTCCTAGCATCCCTTCCCTCCCACCTCCTCAGCCATATCCCCTCACCCGCCTGCCTAAATTGTAAAGTTCCTTTTTCGACATAGTGTCTTGTACATCTCCTTGTTGCAATGGGTCAATCTTTTTGATAAATCCAAACTTAATGAAAGAGTATGCATTTGATAACTCACAGAATGGTGTCCATCTGCAGATTCCTATATGGAAACTGTAAACCTCAATGTGACTGTCCTGTAGATAGGACTTTCAGAAGATACAGTTAAATGAGGTCATCAGGATGGGATTCTAATCACAAGGGTTTAAAGGTTCTTATAAGATGAGAAAGAGGC
This sequence comes from Dipodomys merriami, assembly GCF_024711535.1. Taxonomy (NCBI): domain Eukaryota; kingdom Metazoa; phylum Chordata; class Mammalia; order Rodentia; family Heteromyidae; genus Dipodomys; species Dipodomys merriami. The sequence continues at coordinate 9,231,762 of NW_027205603.1, forward strand.
TCCTCTTAACTTTGTAACAACAGAAAAGATAACAGCCTTTTATAAGCCAGGAAGATAGCCCTCGCCAAATTATTTTTTGAACTTTTATTCATTGTTATGTAAGGGTGATGTACAGAAGGGTTACCATTACATAAGTCAGACTTAAGAGTACATTTTCTTTTAAAACAGTGTCAGTGATTCCCTTGCTCTTTTCCAGTTTTCCCTCCTGTCCCCACCCACAATTTGCATAGTTCATTTTCAACATAGTGTCTAGTGAGTACCACTGCCACATTTGTTCAACCTTTGTCTCTCCATTTCTGTAACCAGCCCTTCCCCCTTTGCCTTCCTAAAGACAGGTAAATGAACAACAAAACAAAAGGAAATGAAAACAAAAGCAGAAACAAAATTCTTGTTTCCATCTCCAGGAATTCATTTCGATATGTATCATTTTATACGATCATATGCATGTGATGATTGAGCCTCTGTGATCCTCTCCTAAGAATATCCTCCTTTGGCCTCATTCTGTATGAATGCCTAGACACCTGTGTAATTTATCTTGTCCCAATGTATTTTTTTTCCTTTTACTATCCAGTGTGATTATTTCTAGATGTATTATAGTAAGTGAAGTAAGCCAGACCCAAAAAAACATAGACTGCCAGATTTCCCTTATTTGTGGTCACTAGAATGTACCAAATTAGTTTTAACTTTGACCTTGGACTTCTCAACCTGGGGAACTGTGAAGAATACATTTTGGTTATTTAAGTTGTTTAGTCTGTAAGATTTTGTCATGATAGCCCAAGTAGACTAAGTCAGTATCTAGATATTGCTTCATTTCTGGACCTACCACTGAGGCTAAATTTGGAATTAGCATCTTTTTAAGTTATGGTGATGTTTTGTTGAGATTATTAGAATGCTTGGATCCTTTCCACATCATAAGTGTTACTTATTTCCTATGGAAATTCAGTGGTCCTCTTAAGTGAGCATATGTTTTTACTCATTATAATTTTGTTTTGCTTTCCTTTTTATTTCAAAATGCCAAAAAAAACTAAGGGGTTGTAGTTACATAAGTCAGGGCAGTGCACACACAAACATGCACTGTTTGCACAGATGATGCATAATATTACTAGAGATTTTTAAATCTTGGGCAAAAGATCTGTTAATTTGCATCCAATCTTGAGGCCAATCTAAAGCATATCAACACAGGTTACTGTTTACTTCTTGAAATGGTGCCAGTTTACCACGGCATTCACTTTGCACACATTTATTTCTTTGAGTGAGAATCACATAATCAGACAGAGTTCTCTGACCTATATCTAGCAATCTTCTATGTGTCTGATGGCTGTAGATCCTAGAAGCTTAATCAAAGTGTTTATGCAAACAGATCTAGTTGGATTCTCTTTTTTTGTTTTTGTTTTTAAATTTTATTTTATTGTAAAGATGCTGTACAGAGGGGTTACAGTTACATGAGTAAGGTACTGAGTACATTTCTTATTGAACATTGTTATCCCCTCCTTTGTTGTTCTCCCATTATCCCTTCCCTTCCCACCTCCCTCATGGATTCTCTCTTACACAGACCAAAGTCTAGAATTTATCATGACTAAAGTCAGCACCTGTATTTCAACCCAAAATCTTCTCAAACCCATATTATTTTAATATTAATTTTATGCATTTTAATAGGTGGATCCATTGCAACAATGAGATATACAAGTTGTTTTGTGGAAAAACAAACTTTACAACTTTGGTGGGGGGGTGGAGGATTAGGTGGGGGTGGGGGAGGATGGGAAGGGATGGGAAGGGGAAACAAAGGAGGAGGCTACAATGACTGATAAGAAATGTACTCATTACCTTGCCCATGTAATTGTAACCCCGCTGTACAGTATTTTCACAATAAAAAAAAAAACCTCACTACGTATTTTCAGATAGTATTTCCAGTCAGTCACATTTTTGGTAACTTTCTGAAGTCCTCCAAAGGTTCTTGGAATTTCCCAGTCCACTTTTACAGTGGACAGTATTAGTCCCGGCACCACTTACTTGAACTGAGATGCTGATAATTCTGAACATGTCCAAGATTCTCTCTCTGGCCTCCTTTATCTCATCACTCCATCGATGGGTATAACCTCCAGCTTCATTCTTGGCAAAAGTTAAATGTTTTTACTAGGAATAAATCTAACGTAGATGCTAGCAGCAGGTAGAAAATGCACTGCTTTATTTAATGAATGATCCAAGACAAAGACATACTAAGATATTTTAGATAATTCCTTAATTACTTCTGTAGTCTTGATTTTGTTATTATTCTGAAATAGCACAATTTTTTTTCTTAGACATATAGTTCGTCTTAGCCATATAATTTGGTCATATGGCTCAACAGTCTCACCTGTCAGAGAGATTTTTTTTTTAGCAGAAGTATTGGTATAGTACCATATGTGTGTGTGTGTGTGTGTGTGTGTATATACATTGTGACTTTACCATAAACTTACTCATGCTTTGAAATTGTTCAGTTTTGACACCAAATGGATTTAGATTCTTGTAGCAGTGGAAAGAATGGAATTATAACTGTTCTTATCATTTGGGAAATAAATTTTAATGTACTATTTGCTAATAAAAATGAAGACTACTCAATAAGACAAGATGCAAACATAAAGGGGATCCAAATGGGGAAAGAAGAAGTAAAACTCTCCCTCTTTGCAGATGACATGATCTTGTATTTAAAGAATCCCACAGACTCTACTCCAAAATTACTCAAGCTTATTCAAAACTTTGGCAGAGTAGCAGGGTATAAAATTAACCCTCAAAAATCAATGGCTTTTCTGTATGCCAATAATGAGAAAAGGGTGGCTGAAACTAGGAAAGCAACTCCATTGGTAATAGCCCCACAAAAAATAAAATACCTAGGAATTAACCACAGAAGTGAAGAACCTCTATGATGAAAACTTTAAAAACTTGAAAAAGGAAATCAAAACAGAAATTAGAAAGTGGCAAAAACTCCCATGCTCCTGGATTGGAAAGATTAACATCGTGAAAATGGCAATACTTCCCAAGCCTATCTACAAATTCAATGCGATACCTATCAATATTCCAACCTCATTCTTCAAGGAAATAGAAGAAGCAATCCAAAAATAAAAGACCCCAAATAGCAAAAACAATCCTTAACAGAAAGAACACTGCTGGAGGAATATCAGTACCAAATTTCAAACTCTACTGCAAAGCCATAGTAATCAAAACAGCTTGGTACTGGCACAAGAACAGATCTCAGGACCAATGGAATAGAATTGAAAACCCAGAAATGAACCTACAGACCTATAGCTATCTAGTTTTCGATAAGGGAGCTGAAAAAATAGAATGAAAGAAAGACAGCCTCTTCAGTAAATGGTGCTGACAAAATTGGTTAACTACTTGTAGAAAACGAAAGCTAGATCCTTATATATCACCCTGCACTAGAACCAACTCCAAATGGATCAGAGTCAAAGCAGACAGTCTGAAAACATTACAGGATGGAATAGGAGAGCCCGTAGGTCTCCTTGGCACAGGCTGAAATTTTCTTAATAGAGACCCAGAAACACAACAAATCAAAGAAAGATTGGACAAATGGGATTGCATGAAATTGCAGAGCTTCTGCATGGCAAAGGACATAGCTAGCAAGATCAATAGAAAGCCCATGGAATGGGAGAAGGTCTTCACTAGCCATACAAGGAACAAGGGTCTCATATCTAAAATATACCTGGAACTCAAAAAATTAAATTCCCCAACAACAAATCTTCAAAGAAACAACTGCCCAATAAATAAGTGGGCTAAACCATTTGTTAGGAAATGGAAAGGCTTGGAAAAAATTATATTAAGTGAAGTAAGCCAAGCCCAAAGCAACATAGGTCCCATGGTTTCCCTTATTTGCAATATCTAGTATATGTATGAGTCAAGCAGAAAAGGTCAGATAGTGTGATGTTAGGGAAATGAACCCTTAGATATGTATTTAAGTGTTTTTTTTCTTTCATGCATTTGTTTCTAACACATTTATAAGATTATTTCTTTGTTGCTTTGTATGTCCCTCCCCCACAGTATAATCCCTGCTTTCACTATATTTGATGTTGATATAATTTGTGGAGGAGAAGGGGAAAAACAAGTCTTTTAAGGATACAGGTGGACCCGTTGCAACAATGAGAAGTACAAGTTGTCATATTGAAAATGAACTTTACAACTTTGGTGGCTGGGGGGGGGGGGAGGATTGGGTGGGGGGATGGGGGAGGCTGGGAAGGGTTGTGAAGGATAAACAAAGGAGGAGGCTGCAATGCTTGATAAGAAATGTACTCACTATCTTGCCCATGTAATTGTAACCCCTCTGTACAGTATGTTCACAAAAAAAAATAAAATGAAATAAGTGGGCAAAAGACTTAAAAAGAAACTTCTCTGAAGAGGAAAGAAGGATGGCCAATAGACACATGAAGAAATGCTCAACCTCCCTAGCCATAAAAGAAATACAAATCAAAACAACATTGAGATACCACCTCACCCCAGTTAAAATGGCTATAATCAAGAACTCTAATAACAGATGCTGGAGGGGATGTGGACAGAAGGGAACCCTACTGCATTGTTGGTGGGAGTGTAAACTTGTTCAACCACTTTGGAAAGCAATATGGAGTTTCCTCAAAAGACTCCACATAGAGCTCCCCTATGACCCAGCAATCCCACTTTTGGGCATTTACCCAAATGTTCACAAACAAGACCACATGAAAGCTACCAGCACAACTATGTTTATTGCAGCATTATTTTCCATAGCTAAGATATGGAACCAAGCCAGATGTCCCTCAGTAGATGAATGAATCAAGAAAATGTGGTATATATACACAATGGAATTCTATGCCTCCATAAGAAAAATGACATTTCCTCATTTGTTAGGAAATGAAAAGACATGGAAAAATTAAGTGAAGTAAGCCAAGCCCAAAGTAACATAGGTCCCATGGTTTCCCTTATTTGCAATAACTAGTATGTGTCTGAGTCAAGCAGAAAAGGTCAGATAAGTTGATGTTAGGGAAATGAACCCTTAGATATGTATTCAAATGTTTTTTTTTCTTTCATGCAATTATTTCTAACACATTTACAAGATTATTTCTTTGTTGCTTTGAATGTCTCTCCCCCACGGTATAACCCCTGCTTTCACTGTATTTGATGTTGTTATAATTTGTGGAGGGAAAGGTAAAAAAGAAATCGCTTAAATAAGGATACAGGTGGACCCATTGCAACAATGAGATGTACAAGTCGTTATGTCAAAAACGAACTTTACAACTTTGGGGGGGGGAGGAGGATTGGGTGAGGGGAGACAGGGGGAGGATGGGAAGGAATGGGAAGGGGAAACAGAGGAGGCTACAATGCTTGATAAGAAATATACTCATTATCTTGCCCATGTAATTGTAACCCCTCTGTACAGTATTTTCAGAATAAAAAAAATGAAGACTACTCAAAAGAAATATGTAGCTAGCACCACTTGCTCATTAGTATAATCCTACTCAGGAGACTGAGATCCAGAGCATAGATCCAGAGATACTGAGGACACTGAGAACCAGAGAACAGAGAATAACAGCAAAATCTATGAGACTTTATCTCCCTAAAAATCCAAGGAAAGATTGAGCTGGAGGCATGGATCAAATTATAGAGTGCCAATTGAATAAGCAATGCCAAGTTAGTATGACACCCTGATGTAAAAAACTTAAACTGACAGAATATTCTTATTACTATTACTACTACTCCTGCAAATAAATTTGTTCCTTTCCTTCTGAAATTGATGAGGCTTATTTAAAAATCCTAAACACAAGTTTAACTAAACATGAGTTTGATTTGGTTCTTTGACAATCCAGTGAAAGAAAGCTAAGTGATATAGCAATATTCATCACCTAGTTTTTGTTAACAAAGAAACTAATATGACTTACAAATCTCCCCACACCACCTGTTTATGGGTCTTATCAATTTCCTTCCCTCCCTCCCTCCCTGCCCCCCTCCCTCCCTCCCTTCCTTCCTTCTTTGCTTCCTTCCTTCCTTCCTTCCTTGCTTCCTTCCTCCTAGGGCTTGAACTCATGGCCCTGAAGTCAGGCATCTTGTGGTCAAGGTTAGCACTCTACCATTTGAGCCACAGCTCCACTTCCAGTTTTCTGGTGGCTAATTGAAGGTAAGCGTCTCATAGACTTTTCTGCCCCAGTGCGCTTTGAATTGTGATCCTTAGATCTTGACTTCCTAAGTAGCTGGGATTACAGGAGTGAGCTATCAGCAAATGGTCCTTTCTCTAATGTAATTAAGAAAACCAGGGGTGGAGAAAGGGCTTTACCAGACATCTCCTGCCACGTGGTTTACTCCATGGCTCTTTTTGCGTAGTTACCCGTAACTATGAGAACTGTGAGCTATCTCTCATTTTGTTGCTTAGCTCCTGTAGATCCAAGACTGAAATCTTCCCCTGTGAGATTTTACCTCTGGAGAAAATCGAATTCTGTGCTCTGATAAGTTCACACAGAAATAAACAGAATGGATAACTGCCTTAGCTAACATGATAATATTTATTAGCATCCAAGCCCATGGCAACTGCCAGCCAGATGGCTGACAGTTTGCTATCTTCCAGCATCCGTAGCCTTCCCCAACCTCCCCTCCCCTCCTCACAGCTTTGTCAGAATGTAGCTGCTTCTTGTCTACAACTGTTGTGCAAGAGTTTGTCCCAGAATAACTAGCAAGTTATACTCAGAGAGTAACTATAGGAAAATCTGTGTGATTCTTTAAGTGTCTGGTGAGTTACAAACAGTGCCATGATCTCATATAGCTACCGAGAGAATCCTTCATTTCTTCCTGTATTTTTCTGTCAAAATGCTTATTAAAACTGTGTTCTTAGATAAATGAAATGAATGATTTTACATAAACAAATGATGAGATAATATGATGATACGCCTATTAAATGCTAACAAAATAATATCTCTTTATAATGATTGACATACCAACTTCTCTGTCAAATTTTAGTGGGAATGAGTCATTTCCTAGTTTCTGTTAATGCTGAATTTCATCTACAGTAAATAGTGAAAAATATTAGGCTACCCATCTTTAAATTTGATGAAGCTGCTATTTTAAAGAAAAAAATTTAATGGAAATCTTATATATCATCTATTCTACTGAGTAGTTTTAACTTACTCACTTTGAAGGTCTGTATTGAGGGTCTGATTTATAGTAGGAAGAGTCTGAGAAGTTTTCAGAGTATGTGCCATGGAAATTTGACAAAATGATTGCTAAACGGAAGAGTATGGTCTTGTATATCTTGATATGTGTTGATGCTTTGATTCCAAGGATTGACTCTTTTTATTTTTAGGCATTTTCAGATATTTTCAATATTTTGTGAAAAACAAAAACGAACTAGTTGTATATAGTATGCTTGTGATAATTCAAATAATATAGATTGGGGGAGGGGAATCTCTTGAGTTTCAATCACATTAAAAATACGTCAGTATTTGTTAAAATTATCTATCTATCTATCTATCTATCTATCTATCTATCTATCTATCTATCTATCTATCTATCTTCCAAAGAGCCAAAAAGCTAAAGAGAGTTCTATAGAGAAAGATATACATTTATATTTGAGCCCGTTTAATTTTACAAATTGGGATTATACTGTAAGTACTCTATTTGAGTAAAATAATGAATTAAAATTTCTCCTAAAGCCCTTGGTTAGCAATCTTTAGTGAATAATCTTTAGTCCACTATTTTCAGATTGTAGCTCAAAAAGTTATCTTAACAAAAATGTTAACTAGTATTTTTGTGTGTTTGTGGAATTGGGGTTGGAATACTCAGGGTCTCACACTTAGCATGCAGGCATTTTGCTACTTGGGTCATACCTCAGACCCTTTTGTATTTTTTATTAATTTAAATTTTATTTTTATTATAAAGGTTATATACGGAGGGTTTACCTAAGTTATGTAAAGAGTGCATTTTTTTTTGGACAATGTTGCCCTTTCCTCAATGTACTTTTTTTTTTTTTATTAGATTTTAGTCTTTATTTCTTAGTTTTATTTCAGTTATTTTTCAGAACAAGTCTTGCTTTTTCTCAAGGACTAGTCTGAGAATTCTTTTCTTTTTTCTTTTTTGGTTGGTGATTGGGCCTGAATTCTGGACCCAGGTACTGTCCCTCAACTGGGCCGGGGTACTGTCCCTCAGCTGTTCAGCTCAAGGCTAGTGCTCTACCATTGAACCACAGCTCCATGTCTGGCTTTTTCTGCTTATGTGGTGGTGAGGAATCTAACCCAGAGTCTCATGCATGCAAGGCAAGTGCTCTACCACTGAGCCACCTTCCCAGCCCATTGATTTTTTTTAATCTACAGATGCCTTCTTCATAGCTGAGATTTTAGCCATGCTCCATCACATCCTAGCTTGTTTGTTAACATAGTGTTTCCATAGTGTCAAGTTATCTGATGTTTTCTTTCTTCATTCATAATTTCTTTGTAGTTTTGGATACCAACAGACTTCTCTCTTTAGTTAAAAGGAGACGACACCAAAACATATGCACATTTTCTTGGGTCTTATGAGGTCCTTTCATGGAGCAAGGAGGGGAACTCTCATCTCTCTTCATTAAGGGTGCTGATCCTATGAGATCAAAGCATCAGTCTATGACATCCTTTGATGTTAATCACCTTCCTAAACACACTATCTCCAAATACAGGTTTGGCCGCGTTTACTTTCCACATACAAGTTTTGGAGAGAAGACAGAAACATTTTTCTATAATATCTCTCCTGGATAGTTTATTTCCTTATTCATTTTAAAGTTTCATGACATATTTCTCAGGAATGTATTCTGTGTCCAGTGATTGGGAGATATTTCTCTTCTATTTCTTATAATTACCCATAGGTTCATCTCTATATTTTTCATGAGTATTCTCCATTCACTCTTTTTGTCCTTTTTTTTTTTTTTTTAGTATTTTTCAACATATCCCTTTGGTTCCTTATAGCAGCATCTGTTTTGTTAGATGATTATTTTACTGTTTATTTCTAATGAGTACACTATTCACATATACATTTTAAAATATCTTCACCTTTAAATGAGGTATATAGTCTTTGTAAAATCACTTATAGGAAATTCAATATTTTTTCAGTATCTTTAATACCACCTGGGAAAGACCATTCATTTACAATATTCTCTTATTTATCATAGAATGATCTTCAAGAAGTACCCAGCCAATTAATTCAGTGTTAATCATCTTTTCCTAGCAAGTTTGGCTGTGCCTTACGTATCCTTATATATCAAATGACTCACATATTGGTAGCCCTCTAGCATGCTCTGGATTTTTTTTTTTGGCTCAAATATATGAATTTGGAGTTCAAGTATTATTATGTACAGGGATCTGAGGCATCTGCAAAAATTGTCCATCCTGCAATCAATGTGACACCCTAGAAGGAGAGAAGAGCATTTGGATTAGGAATTGCATAGCCCGGTTGCTGCAGAATGACTAAGCTGTCCTTAGAAGAACAACTTGTCTTTACATTCTCTCTCTCTCTCCCCTCTCTCTCTCTCTCTCTCTCTTTCTCTCTCTCTATATACACATATACATCTATACAATTGGTATTTGTCTTCTGTCGACAGCTTCACGTTTCCAGGCATTTTTGAAAAAAAAAAAAAACAACCATGGATTTATATAGCATTTATAGATACCCACTGTGCTGTCTACTTTCAGGAACAGTTGGTTTCCAAAATGAGTTGGCAACCAGGCATATCACTGTAGTGTTTGGTGTTATTTTCCATGTTATTAGAAATTCTTCGCTTTCGAAAAGAGAGTAAAAAATCATCATGGCCAGAATGAGTTTTGACAACTCTTTAAATACCATTACCCCCATAAAAGAAAATGATATGGTTTGAATCATTTAGTAGTGCTTAAATGCCACATTTTTGAGGCATTTATTTTATGGCTTTCCTGAATACCTAAGCCAAAAAAAAAAAAAAAAAAAGCTTTCTAGAATCTTAACAACTTAAGTGTCTACATTCCTAGGTAAACAAGAAATTGTCTTCTTGTTTGGATCAGAGTTGCCATGACAACTACATAAGCTTGGGCTGCTAAATTCAAATAACAAGGTCTAGTCCTTAGCTTTTCAGTATTTTCAAAGACATGATATTGGGTTGGGCTTCTCTGACTGAATTAAGGAGTGAAAAGTATGTTTTCATGTCCCCCATCAGTGATATGCATTACAATTAGACTAGGTCATAGTATGATTCCTCTTCATTCATTCTTTCAACACAGTGATCTTCTTTTCATCCCTCAGGGATTTGTATTTTCCATTATTTTTATTTCTTTAAATTATATTTTCATTAAGTAGTGGCACAAAGGAGTTACTGTTCAAAACAAATCAGATTAACATCTTGACTGATGTCACCATTTCCATTATTCTCTCCCATTCCTCCCAACCCATCCCCTCTCAAATTTCTTACTTTGGTGAACACACATTGAATATTATGACATTCTGTCCCCCTTCTTGTCTTCATTTGTTCACTCTTTTACCCCTTGCCTCTGCCCTTTCAGCCTTCAAGTTGGAGGTTCCTGATATTTACCTTGTCAGATTGAGAGTTAATTTTTCTAAGAAATTACCTCATTTGAATTCTCACTTGTTAATACCATATTCAGTTAATACATTTGTGTACACTTCCATACAACTTCATAGGTGTTTACTTGTACATGTATAAATTAATTATGGCATCCACACAGGAGAGAACACATGCATCCTCTATTTCTCTGGTCCTGAGTTCATTTAACATATTGCCCCCCATAAAATTCCATTGTGTGTGTGTGTGTGTGTGTGTGTGTGTGTGTGTGTGTGTGTGTAATTTTCTTGATCATTTGTTTATTGAGGGGCAGCTAGACTCTTTCTATACTGTGGCTATAGTACATAGTGCAACAATAAACATGGGATTTTTGTGGTTGTTGTTGTTGTTGCTTTGTGGACTTTTTTTTAAAGCAAGACACTGCACTTGATAAGCAAGTGCTTTGCTTGCCATATCCTAGCCAGAACATGTTGGTGTTTTTTTCTTTAGCTGCTCTATGATACAATGATATTTTTTTTTTCTGTGCTGATACTGGGGCCTGAACTCATGGCCTAGCATCTGTCACTGAGCTTTTTTGCTCAAAGCTAGCTAGCATCTATTACTGGTGCCATAGCTCCACTTCCAGCTTTTTTTAGTGAAAATAATAGGAGGTAAGAGTCTCACAGACTTTCCTGGCCTGGCTGTCTTTGAACTATGATTCTCGGAAGTGACGCTGTGGCTCAAGTGGGAGAGTTCTATCCTTGAGCAAAAAAAGCTCAGGGACGGTGCCCAGGCCCTGAGTTCAAGCCCCACAGACACACCACTAACAACAAAAACACTATCTGAACCGTGATTCTCAGATCTCAGCCTCCTTAGTAACTAGGATGAACCAATGGCATCTGACAAAATGAGATTCTTATTCTTTATGATAACTTCAAACTATTTCTTTACTAATTATAAAGATTCAGGGGTCAAAGAAAATAACAAAATAATTTATGTGTTAATTTAAAAATGATCCTGTACTCTATCTTGAATATTTATCATTTTATGGGTTACTAATTATATGAGAATTGAAAAGTATCATAGGATCTGTTAGCTATTTTGCCAAAGGATAGTTTCATTGACCTCAGAATTACAGGATTCTATAATAATACTTGCAATAAGGAAGAAAAGTTTTCATTGTTTATTGAAATTTCTTGAGCATTTTCTTCAAGGCAGTACTTCCATACCACTCATTAAACACTAAACAAATTATGTTTATTTGTTATTTAAGCCTAATGATTGCTGGCAAGTTTCACAGACATCAATTTCAGTTCACTACTTAACCTATATTACCAGAATTGAATAAAAGTTGTTTGTCATGTTGGTATAATTTGATGTTGGTATAATTTGGGGAGAGGAAGGGAAAAATTAAATTGTTCAAATAGGGATTCAGGTGGACCCATTGTAACAATGAGATGTTCGAAAAACGAACTTTACAACTTTGGCGGCAGGGGTGGGGAGGGGAGATGGGAAGGGATGTTAAGGGGAAACAAAGGAGGAGGCAACAATGCTTGATAAGAAATGTACTCATTACCTTGCTCATATAATTGTAACTCCTCTGTACGGTCGTTAGTTTCACACTTAAAACATTGTTTTATTCAGTGTTGCTTAACCTGACTTTCAAATAAGTGAAAGTCGTATTTTTATTTATGATTATTTTGGTGGACAATATACTTAGATGACTTCACAATGAAAGAGATTGAATAATTACAGTAGTAGGTCCCACCTAGATGAAATTGAGCAGAGTGTTTGTCCTTCTGTTCTAGACTGCGTTATTTGACTTAATTCTGTACAGGTTTTCTGCATGATTACAAAATAGACGCCACAGTTCCACATCTCATACATGTACATCTCAGGAATCAGGGGAAACATTTCTTTTTTTACCAAAAGTCCTCAGAATCAAGCCAATTGATTCTTTTTCTATCTCTAACGTACGAGATCATAACCACTGTGGCTGGTAGAATTGCATGTGCAAATGGCTTGAATCAGTGTCAAGGAAATTGTCACTTCTGAGTTTCAGTGGTGAAGCACAGGACAAGAAAGAGGACTGACACACATTGGCAACACAGCCACAATACTTTCTGACCTAATAGAATAGAAGCCATTAGGATTGTGTTCTGGCAAGGAGCACTGATCAGTATGGCCATCTTCCCTTGGGCTGTGGAGAGTCAGATCCATCTTCCCTCCTGAGCACATTCCGGTTCTTTCATTCTATTGTCATAGGTCATACACAGAATTTGTATATAACAACCAAAGTAAAAGAAGAAATTAACTGGAGTCTTTATTAAAGAAGAAAAAAGAGCTACTTATTTCTAATATTTACTTGTTCTCAACTACACTGAGGTTTTTCTCTCTTCAGTCATGATGCAAAATTCTTTAGAATACAGTTAGAATTTTCTTTTCCTTTTGTAATTTATATGTGTATCTAGCTATCTGTCTGTCTGTCTATCCATCTATCTCTTAGATTTTTTCCTTTTACAATTCATATATAGTAATTTATATATGAATCTAGCTATCTGTATGTCTGTCTATCCATCTATCTCTTAGATTTTTTCCTTTTACAATTCATATATATACATATATATTTATATCAGAGAGGTATATAGATAATTATCTCTTTCTTCCTTCCTTCTTTCCTTCCTTCCTTCCTTCCTTCCTTCCTTCCTTCCTTCCTTCCTTCCTTCCTTCCTTCCTTCCTTCCTTTCTCTGTCTCTTCTTTCTTTCTTCTTTCTTTCTTCTTTCTTTCTTCTTTCTTTCTTTCTTTCTTCTCTTTCTTTCTTTCTTTCTTTCTTCTCTTTCTTTCTTTCTTTCTTTCTTTCTTTCTTTCTTTCTTTCTTTCTTTCTTTCTTTCTTTCTTTCTTTCTTTCTTTCTTTCTTTCTTTCTTTCTTTCTTTCTTTCTTTCTTTCTTTTTCTTTCTTAGATCTACCTAACTACGTATCTAAGGAGGAAGTTATGTATGTATATATGTATCATCTATCCATCTATCCATCTATCTATCATCTATCTGTCCATCTTTCTATCTATCTACTTTTCCATGTCTCTCTCAACCTCTCTGTCTGTCTTTCTATCTACTTCAGCTTGAAGACTTTTGAAATAAGCATGCATAGCATGCTTATTTCAAAAACATCCAAGAATACTTGCATTTTATTCAGTGAACACTTAGATTAACACTTAGCTAATAAATATATTAGATAACATTCAAATTCCAAAGTTTGTCATTTAAACCATAAGCCTTGTAGTCAACAAATCTTTTTTCTTATAGCTACCTGACTGTCCTGTGATATGTTCTATTTACTGACTTCTCAAATTATTTAGCACAAATGCATTGTATGGTAAAAAAAAAAAAATTGCAATCAGAATTAGCTAGGAATTAGATGAGTTGTCTGAGTTTTCTTCGGAAAAAAATTCCCTTTCAAAACATTTAATTCTCTTCATCGAATGGGAAACATAAAGAAAAATGAAAGCTTTGCGAAAGGCACCATGTTGTTACCAATAATGAAAAGTTGTTATTCAGATATTATCTGAAAAAAAAGATATAGTCTGAATTTCTGGGGCCATTAACCAAAGGCAGGCTGTGGTATAATTTTAAAGAATGGAAATTAGAATTGTCTATCAGTCAAGTAATTATAGCTCAGATCTACAGAATATATTTCTAAAAGAAATATTTTAGTCTTGGCAGCAATTAGGGCTCTATGATTACTGCAGTAAAAGCATATGTCTTGTATACAAAATACACATTTTCATCTAAGTTTTGTTTGCCTAACAGTTCCTTAAAAGGTATCAATATATATATGTATGTATATATATATATGAATATATATGTATATATATATAAATATATATATATATATAATTTGTCTAGTTTGAACATAACTATCACATCTAATTTCTAGGATTAAAAAATTATCTTTCTTTTAAAAAATGATTTTGACTTTCATATGTTGATACACCGAAGAGGTTTCAATTCGATATTTCCGCATATTAACATGGTACATGCTGAATACTGTTTTTGCTAAGTAGTCCAGTCTGGCCTTGAACTCACAGTCCTCTGACCTCAGCCTCTTGAGTGCCAGCACGAACCACTTTTCTGTTATTAATGTGCCTCATTCTCTATGATTGCAGGAGGACACAGATCACAATTACTACTTATCTCGGATATATGGTCCATCAGATTCTGCCAGCCGGGACTTGTGGGTGAACATTGACCAAATGGAAAAAGACAAAGTGAAGATTCATGGAATCCTGTCCAACACTCACCGCCAGGCTGCAGTAAGTCTTCCTTTCACATTTACAATCTCTTCTTTCCCACTAAGAGAAAATTGTTGAGTTACTGTCATATAACCTTGTCTGTGTGATCACTTTCCAAGTATATTCATCTTTGTAAGTACGTTAACAAACACACATAAGATATCCAAGAAAACGCGAACTGTTTTGATAAACAACTATTAATGGAACCAATTTTTCAGTGTGTTCGATGAGTCATGTTTTACACTCAAAGTTGAGATTCATTTGCACCACTCTCAGTTTTGTAATCTGTGATTTTACAAAACATTTTAAAAGATTACTTGACCTTAGTATCTTCCATGTGACATGGGTTTATTTCCCTCGACCTTGGAAGAGATTTAACCAAATTCACTTGGTGATTCAAACAGCATATGTAGAACTAATTGTGAGCTTTGGTAAAGAAACTTAACTTCAAGGGAAAGAATAAAAATCTACAAGACATCAAAGTGATACTTTAAATGTGGGTCATTTATTGACCAGAGGAGTTTCCTTAAATAAATGATCTCACTAGCATCTGTAATGTTGGAATGGGAGAATATTCAGACTGGTGACACTCATTCTAGAAGGCCAGTGCTAATTTTTTGATGGATCAGCTGAATTCTTATTTGGATTTGTCTGTTTTCTATTTTCAAAACAATTTAAATATTACTAACATCTAGATACTTCTTAGGAGAGGACCAAGTCTGGCAAAAATCAAAGAGCCTACTCACAAGAGTGTTGCTAATAAGGGAAACTGAGATATCAGCCTGGTGGAATCGTTGCTCAAAATTCACGTGTCCAATGCATTACACCCTGTTTTCAGGACGTTCTTTGGTAATCATTTCTGGTTAAATGCCAACTTGATCATTGTTAGAATTTAGTACATTTTCTGGCATGAATGACAATGGCAATCTTGTCAATGCAGCCACGTCTTCAGTTCAGTATGGCTACTAGTGAAAACAAAACACATTTAAGATCAAGAAAATGTGGTATATATACACAATGGAATTCTATGCCTCCATCAGAAAGAATGACATTCCCCCATTTGTTAGGAAATGGAAAGGTTTGGAAAAAATTATATTAAGTGAAGTAAGCCAGGCCCAAAGAAGCATAGGTCCCATGGTTTTCCTTATTTGCAATATCTAGTATAGGTATGAGTCAAGCGGAAAAGGTCAGATAATGTGATGTTAGGAAAATGAACCCTTAAATATGTATTTTAATGTTTTCATTTCTTTCATGCATGTGTTTCTAACGCATTTATAAGATTATTTCTTTGTTGCTTTGTATGTCCCTCCCCCACAGTGTAACCCCCGCTTTCACTATATTTGATGTCAGTATAACATGTGCAGGAGATGGGGACAAACAAGTCGTTTAAGGATTCAGGTGGACCTGTTGCAACAATGAGAAGTACAAAATGTCATGTCAAAACCAACTTTACAATGTCGGTGTGGGGGGGGAGGGGGGTATAATTGGGTGGGGGGAGGGGGAGGCTGGGAAGGGAGGTGAAGGGTAAACAAAGGAGGAGGCTGCAATGCCTGGTAAGAAATGTATGCATTATCCTGCCCATGTAATTGTAGCCCCTCTGTACAGTATGTTCTCAAATAAAATAAAATAAAATTAAAAAAAACACATTTAATTTCTCAAGTGAGATTGACATTTAAATTTTTTATTATCTTTGAGTCATAGTACAAAGGAGTTGCCATTCAACAAGGCAGTTTCTAGATTCAGTGCATCTTGATCAGAGTCCCCTTTTTGATCATTCTCCCCCATTTCTCTCAACCCTGCTCCTTCCCTCAATTTTCTTAATTTATACATTGAATTTATGACTTTATTCCCCCACTCACTGTCCTGATATAATTGATATAAAAATAGATCTAGTAATATCATGAGAATAATTCAGAGGGGTCACTAATTTGATAATGACCTTCCTTGTTTATACATGGAAGTTCTTGTGTCTGGAAATCAACTTGCAACAGCTAATTGGAAATTAATTATAGTTCCTTGCGATGAGTCATTGTAGAACATTTAAAAAAAAAAATTGAGTCTGAGAAACAAAGTAGCTATTTCTCCTTGCTGAATTCCATAATCCATTTTTAGTTCCATATCCAGACAACCCCAGGCAAAACGACAGATTCTGAAATGGTACACTGTGGCTATTAGGACAGATTTGCCAAAAAAGATGAGAAAATGAGAAAGATCAGATTAGGACCATGTTGCTTGGGAGTTTATTGCAATGGAGAGTCTTCCAGTGATATTCCAGCATTTCAGACTGCCACCTCACATGGGATGGAATTTGAATGTTGGTGTCTCCATGGAGAGATTTGCTGTAGTGGCAGGGGCCTGGTGTTAGACCTTGCTGGTGTAATCTCTACACAGAGCAAGAAGTTCCTCAGTTAAAGCCCTTACTTTCTTCCTCCATTTGTGGATGCCTGCCATCTGTTTTCATCTGTTGGCAGTTTTGTGTGTCCTGCCTCTCCTTGAAGAGCCCTTTTGGATTAGGGTTCATTTGGTATCTTACCATCTCAGCTCTGTGTTAATGTCAGGAAGTTACATTGCTGTGCTTCTGCTCTTGCCTTGGCTGGTGATTAAATATTGATAATTGTTCAAAGCCTCTCCTTTGCCTACTATGTAAGTGATATAGTGTGAAAGTCTTGTCTCCAGGAGTTAGAAATTCGCTCTGTATTTGTTTTCATAGCACTTTAACAGAAACATGTACACACTGAGCACACACAGCACACTGATAAGTATATGTGCGTGCACGCACTCACTCATATACACACATACCTTCATGCATCCACCTCATATATATATTATATATATATTATATATATATTATATATATATAATATATATATATATTATATATATAATATATATATATATAATATATATATATAGTAGTATAGTAGTCCTGGGGCTTGAACTCAGAGACCCATGTTCTCACTTAATTTTTTCCACTCAAGACTGGTACTCTATCTCTTAACCCACAGTTCCTCTTCTATTTTTTTCCTGGTTATTTGGAGATGAAAAATCTCATGGACTTTTCCACTCAGCCTGGCTTCAAACTTTAATCCTCAGTTCTCAGCCTCCTGAGTAGCTAGGATTACAGACATGAGACACCAGTGCCTGGCCTATAATTTTCCTTTTTATTTCTGGAAACATCATTTGCTTCATGAATGTAACTTAGCCCAAGCTGTCTATGTTTCCCTGAGTAATCTCAGATTTCCCATTTGATCTGCCCACTCTTTCAGTCCTGTTTTCCCCATCCATTTCCATTGTGCCATTCTCAATTTAAAACCAGGTTTTTAGAGATCATGCCATGATTATAATATGAAGGTAAATTATGGCTAAGGGGCTTAAGCCCATCCCACTCTTCCTTTTATACACACACACACACACACACACACACACACACACACACACACACACACACACGCGAACACACACACATACCCTTCACGGGGCAAACCTTAGCTACTTTTTTCCCTTGAAGTTCTTGAAAAGCTTAAGCACAAGGAAAATGGCAAATGGACATGATCCTTGATGCAAAGCATTCTGCTAATTTGGTTTGAAACAGGATTTAATTTTAAGCTCTATGGGAAAGAGGGTATATTTCTCAAATCTTATCACCAGTAGCTATAATTTGCATGCTGAAAGGCATGCATTCTGTCCACAAATTAGACCAGCAAAAGCAAAGAAAGATTTAGCTAGGGAAAGATGCAGATGCAGCTAATTACTCCAGCTCTGTACCAGAGGAGAAATTGAGAAAGCCAGAAGATTAGTGTTCCCAAAAGAGATGACTTCCCAGCTCTTCCCTTCCTCCTAAATATGGGGAAAGGAAGAGACAAGAGAGAGTCATCCAACCTGGGAATAATACTTTTTGTGGGTGTTGTACTAGGGATTTGAATAGAAGGCCTTGCACTCACTAGGTTGGCATAATTCTGCAGAACCCTGCCTCCAGTCCTGCTTTTCGTTGGATGTTTTTAGGACAAAATCTCACTCTCTATCCAGAAACCTGTTGGAACTCTACCTTGGGCTTCCTGTCCTAGTTGGTTGTAGCTAGGATCACAGGCATGCTCAATGAAGTCCAGCATCTTGTGGGAGACAAAAATCTCCAGGACGTTTTTACTTGTAACTTTGGGCCTTTAGCTTCAAGCCTCTTAATCTCAGTTTCCTATGTAGCTTTGGATGACAGACATGTGTCACTGTGCTCAACTGTGGGTTGAGAAAGTATCTTATGAACTTCTCTTCCTGACTGGCCTCAAACTGTAATCCTCCCATTCGTAGACTCCCAGTATAGCTATGCTTACCATCATAAGTCAATAATCCCCAGTTTACTATGACTTTTTTTTTTGTTTTGGCCGTTGTGGGCTTGAACTCAAGACCTGAGCTCTGTCCTTGAACTCCTTTGTTCAAGGCTAGAGTTCTACCATTTTGAGTCATAGTTCCACTTCCAGTTGCTGGTGGTTAATTTGAGATAAGAGTCTCATGGAGTTTCCTGCCCAGACTGACAATCTTCAGCTCTCAGTCTCCTGAGTAGCTAGAATTACACATATGAGCCACCAGCCGCCTGGCTTTGACTGACTTTTTAATGAAAAAAAAAAAATTTCCCTCCATTCCCAAATATGATCCAAGCAATAATTTGGGAACTTAGCTCAATATTTGAGAAAGAAGAAGAGGGTAGAACTCAGGTACAAGTTTTTGTTAACCACTTCAGAGAAAAATGAAACATAGAAATCATGTAATTTACATGTTCATTAGGTATTTCAAAACATCCATTGCTCTATTATCACTTTATCAACCGGATCATAAACCTTCATATTTAGGTACACACCTGCTGAAATTCGATTCCACAAGCTTGCAAATCTTGCCAAGGTTCTTTTGTATAAATTCTGTTTCCCTCATCGTTTTATTTAAGAAATAATAAAAAGACAGATAATAAAACCTGGTTTGGGCCGGTTGCTAGTGGCTCACACCTGCAATCCTAGCTACTCAGGAGTCTGAGATCTGAGAATCTCTGTTCAAAGCCAGCCCGGCAGGAAAAGTGACTCTGATCTCCAATAAACCACCAGAAAACTGGAAGTGGCACTGTAGCTCAAGTGGTAGAACTCTTGCCTTGAGTTGAAGAGTTCAGGGATAGCACCCAGGACCCGAGATCAAGCCCCATGACTGACAATTCAAACAAAAAAAAACAAACAAACCTGGTTTTGTAGGTAATGAATGTGAATCAAGGCTCATGATTTCCCAAACAATGAAAGTGAAAAATTTATCTAAGTCTCTACCAGATGGCAAACACTGTGAGGAGGACTTTCTCTGAAAATCCTTAGTTATTTGTATATATTTGTCCTCTTCAGCATTATACAGTTATCAGGATGGCAATCTAGAAGTTTCTGTCGCTAAACATAGAAATCAGCCTGCATTTAATTTCATTATTATATGTGGCCCTCTCAAAGTCTGTGTTTCTGATTTTTCTTCTACATTTTTAGATCAAATTGTTTAATTCAGTACTAAGAAACTGGATTCAAGGGATAGCCATATTAGATTTTTCTGTCATTTGAAACTACAAATTATATTGTATTTCACATCTCTGAGAAGGAACTCTGTCCTAAATAGAGTCTGAGGTTAGTGTTTATTTTCTGGGATTCTGACCTCTGTGAGATCTTTATTTTATAACTTGGAAAAACAAAAAAAGAAGTAAAAAATGCCTGTTTTGACATCTCTCCCAGCTTTGCTACTTTGATGATCCTCCTCCTCCTCCTCCTCCTCCTCCTCCTCCTCCTCCTCCTCCTCCTCCTCCTCCTCCTCCTCCTCCTCCTCCTCCTCCTCCTCCTCCTCCTCCTCCTCCTCCTCCTCCTCCTCCTCCTCCTCCTCCTCCTCCTCCTCCTCCTCCTCCTCCTCCTCCTCCTCCTCCTCCTCCCTCTCTCTGCCTCTGCCTCTCCCCCTTTCCTTTTCCCTTCCCCTTCCCCCCCCCCTCCCTTCCTTTGTTGGTCATGGGGCTTGATCTTTAGGCCTGGGCACTGTCCTTGAGCTCTTCAGCTCAAAGCAAGTGCTCTAACACTTGAGCCACAGCACCACTTCCAGTTTTCTGGTGTTAATTGGAGATAAGAGTCTCACAAACTTCCCTGCCCAGGCTGGCTTTGAACTGCAATCCTCAGATCTCAGCCTCCTGAGTAGCTAGGATTACAATGATGATCCAGTGGGCCTAGCAGTACATTTCTTTTTGAACAGTGTCACCTAATCCCTCAATTTTCTCCCAGGTTTTCCCCTCTCCAACCTCCTATCCCCCAAGTTGTATAGTTCATTTCCAACATAGTATCTAGTGAGTATCATTGTTGTATTTGTTCACCTTTGTCCCACCATTTCTGTGCTACCCCTTCCCCTTTACAAATCAGATAGACTTATATACAAGATAAAGGGTACAGACCTAAAAGCAAAAACAAACAAAAAAAAGTGTGAGAGCTCTAATTCTTTATGACAACAAAAGAATCATTATCAAAGAAAAAATTAGAATCTGATAGAAATTAACATGACCAAAATAGTTTTTTTTTCTTTCAGGACTACTGCACTAGGGGAAGAGGCCTTGATAGATATTGATTGGTTCAATTCTGAATGTAGCACTGTCAAGTAACGATTTATAACCAAGTTGTGGGAGGGGAGACAGAACATTGCTGAAGGAAACATGAAGGTTAGGGAGAATTCTGACCAAACTGATTGGACAGGATTCTTCTATAGGCTTGCAGGACAATCAGCCATCAGCTGAGACAGTGTAGAATGAATCCTGCCTTCAATGTTTGATTGAAGTGAAGGATTTTGTGCTGAGCTGATATAAGAGAATTTTTGTTTTGTTAAAACTGAATTTTGTTTGTGGATACACAGTGGAACCTAGAAAAAGATTCAGAACCTGACTAAAAATTCAGTCAAGCAATGTATCTTCATAGGATGATCAGAAAACCAAGCTTGACCTGCTTGCTAAAATGAACAAGCAGATATTTGCTAAAGTTGAATGATGTGAAGATAAGCATAGAAGTCTAAATGGATGGGTGAATATTTTGATAGATGGATACAGCTGCTGTAGAACTTCTATCTTTAGTATATCTATACTATATCTGATCCTATACTATATTTCTCAATATTTTGCATTGATTTTCCAAGCACTTGCCAATGTACTCCTTGCCAGACACCAACACCTGCCGGCTCCCAAAATATATTTTTTTATTGTGAAAATATTGTACAGAGGGGTTACAATTACATGAGCAAGATAACCGTAAAGTTCGTTTTCGACATAATGACTTATACAGCTCATTGTTGCAATGGGTCCACCTGTATCCCTATTTAAACGATTTGTTTTTCCCCTTCCCCTCCACAAATTATACCGACATCAAATACAGTGAAAGCAGGGGTTATACTGTGGGGGAGGACATACAAAGCAACAAAGAAATAATCTTATAAATGTATTAGAAACAATCGCATGAAAGAAAAAAACATTTGAATACATATCTAAGGGTTCATTTCCCTAAGATCACCGTATCTGACCTTTTCTGCTTGACTCAGACATATACTAGATATTACAAATAAGGGAAACCATGAGACTTACGTTTCCCAAAATGTTTTGATATTTCTCTCTATGTGTTTGGTGAGGAAGATTTTTTTTAAGTAGTATTGGGAAATGTTAAGAATAAGAGTGAGCTGGTCGCCAGTGGCTCATGCCTATAATCTTAGCTACTCAGGAGGCTGAGATCTGAGAATCACAGTTCCAAGCCAGTCTGGGCAGGAAAGTCTATGAAGACTCTTATCTCCAAAGAACCACCAGAAAACCAGAAGTGCTGCTGTGCACTTGAGTAGAAGAGCTCAGGGACAGTACCCAGGCCCAGCCCCACAACTGACAAAAAAAAGAAAAAAAGAAAGAAAAAGAAAAGAGTAAGAGTGCTGCTCTTTTTCTATCTCTTTCGGAATGCAGGTTAAATTCTTTGGTGAAACCGATAGGACTTTTGATGTGATACTTAGTTCAGACTTTTAAATTGGATAATTGTTTGAAAAAATTTAAATTCTCCTTGATGGAATTCTCTGACAATCAGAATATACACATGAGTCTTATTTCCAAAATGAAGTTTTCTGGAGAGCTTTTCTCCCTTTCTGATTGCCTCAATGAGCATTCCTACCATGTTCTTATATTTGCATAATGCTTATATATCTGAGACACATTTGACTGCCTATGGTGACTGTAGTGTGCTTTTTTCATATTGCACCATTTTGTTATTACCATGAACCGAAAAAAGCTAAAGTTGTGGGATTATTTGACTAAATGATTATCTTGAAAGACAACTAATTTGTTATCTCCATTAGGTTATTATTTGGATTGCAAATTTCTGACTCACTTTTGTTTATGTTATACACCTAGGTTTGCTTTATTTTAATTTTTTATTTTTTTATTGTCAAGGTGATGTACAGAGGGGTTACAGTTACATAACTAAGGTAATAAGTACATTTCTTTCAAACTTGTACCCTTTCCCTCATTTTTCTCCTGCATTCCCTCTCCCCCAATCTCCCCCTCCCCAAGTTGTACAGATCATTTCCAACATACTGGAAATGATATTCTTGTGAATATCGCTATTGCATTGGTTCCCCCTTGTCCTTTGTCTCACCATTCAGTTGTTCCCCTTCTCTTCCCTAATTCAAATAAACGTATATATAATACCAGGGTATGTAAAAAGCTCACTTCTGCATTCTCTTGTGAGTTGTTTCATTTCAACTAAAGTTTATGCCTTAAGAACCCTGGCCTTCAGCCACAGAATGCTCTTCCAGAGTTGTCACTGTATATGTCTCTATCACTTAATTTTGGTTTAATGGAGTTCTTACATAAGACCCAGCTTTCAATTTTTATAAATTACATATGCTATAGATATACATATATCATATTTGTTACATATGTCATATATATCATGTTTGTGATGTATATTTATATATAACATATGTAAGTAATATGGAATATAATATATAAAAGTAATGGAGTATACAATATATTATTATGTAATACATTATGTGATATATAATAGATATGTGAAATATATAATGTATTATGTGATAAATAATAAATATATATTTATCAATAATATCATATTATAATTATAAATAGATCTAGTACTTAAAAACACCTGATATAGTCGACTTAGAAAGAAGAAAAGATTATTTTGGCTGCTAGATTTTTCCACCGGTTGAAAATTAAGGCACTAATTCCTTGAATGGAAGATTATAATTAACTGGGGATAGGAAGATCTCTTGATGCATAAATGACAAACACCAAGGAAGATTTCCCTGTGCTGCCCTGTTTGGGGATGGCTGGTCAACCAAGTCACAGCATTGCCACATCTACCAGGTATACCAGGGCAAAAAGAGGTCATGCACTTTAAAAGTGCTTAGTCAGCACATTCCTGTGCACTGTAATCCCCTCCGGTGGAAAATTTCAGACCAAGTAAATGTGTCTAAAGTAAATGCACCGAGACGATGTTATCCAGAAACAAATCTGTTTATCCCTTTAATGCATTTCACATTTGCCAAGGCCTCCTTACAGTAATGATTTGAAAGTTTCAAAGAGCATTTATGTAATATAGAGCCTTGTTATTCAAAGTGCAGTCAAAGCAGCAATACCAGCAACCCTGGGACTCTGAAAAATGCCGGATTTCAGCTCCCACCCTGCTGGCTCTGGCTTTGAATTTTAACCAGCATCTTAAGTGATTCTTTCACTTACACACTCAAGATAGAAAAGCCTGGCGAACCTGGCTGAATGATCAAAGTTCATGTTGCTAATCTGAATAATTCTCATCATTTGCAAGCACAGGCAAACTACTATCACTCAAGATGCTCCATAGACCCTTACAATCTGAGAAAAAAAATAGAACAATTGTTCCTTTATTCTTCTATTCAGTGGAGCCAGAATCAGATAAGAGAAAAAGGTTTACATTTCATTTTCCATTTTATTAATATTCCTTTGAAAAGTATCATTCTCAGTTCTGCTACTTAAATTCTCAATTTCTTAATTTAAAAAGTGCTGAAGAGGTTAAAAATCTAGCTCAGGTAATCAATTCTGTTGCTGGAGTCTACTCCTGATAAAACTAGACAGGTCCTATATGTATATGTTTGCATATTGATGACCTCCTTTACAAAAACATTTTGATCTTTTAATTGGTTTCCAGTGTTTTCATTCATTCACTGAATTTAACATTTCCTTTTCTGTTGGCTCCTCCCATAATGTGACAATTGGTTAAAGGACCACTTCTTCAAATTCCACTTAGTAAAGCAATTATTCATAAACCTGACTGCTGCACTATTTTAGTTTGGAGTGATATATAAATGAGACTCATTTGTAGCCTAGAAGCAGGATCTTAGTTTCAGGCCTAGCAAAAAACATTTGGCCATTATACACACACGTAGACACACACACACACACACACATACTTGCCTCACATATTTTATTCTGTCTTTAATATTTACTTGTTATTAAACCTGTTCATTTTACTTTCCTTTTATCTATCTATCTATCTATCTATCTATCTATCTATCTATCTATCTATCTATCTATCTATCTATCATCTATCTATCCCATAATGCTTCATGTGCCAAAGGAAAAACATTTTGAGAAATGTGTCTAAGCAATTTTCGCACTGTGTAAAACTCTCTGCATATGTTCAACACGCTAAAGAGTGGTCTCTTAGGAGACCACACTGTTCTGTGGGGTCTGTGTGATCTGTGTTTGACTCAAATATGGCTATATAGCACATGACTGTACTCCCATTCATCCCATGCTCCTACCTTTCTTAACTCAGAGTATTTCAGTACTTTCTCTTGAAAAAGAGATTCTCTTGAGAGAGAATCCAGTTACCATTGAGAATCTTAGCAGGCTTTGAGAATATGGAATTTTAACCAATTCGCTCACTGGGGGAAAATTTGAATCTCTTCATGATCATGGAATTCTCTATGAAGAGAACGCATGTAAACTCTTTGTAAGCTGAGAAAACAAACTTTTGTATATCTGTCTTTGGAGAGTAAGAAATAAAAGCACCCGAGCCTAAATCTACAAAAAAATAACGCAAACAAACAAAAAATAAGAATAATCTGAGTTAAGCAGTAGGTTGTTTGGTGAGAAGAAGCCCACTGCTTTGTCTCCAGGTCTCTGATGGCACCTGGTCACAGGCATCCTGGGATGGCCAAGGACATCATCCCATGGCCACGCCCAGGAGCATACTCAGTCCCTATGAAGACTGTTCTACACCTTTCAGATATCTGATTCATCTGAGTACAGGTGATATCTAGTTACATTTAATTATGGCTGCAGGTTCATTAAAACAAAGCATGGTGAGAAATAGGGGCTGAGGGGCAGTTGGGAGGGTTTACATCCCTTGGCATATTCTTGAACTCCATGCGCAACTTTTGTCTGTAGGCCCTGCTGACCCCTAATCAGACAGCCAGGCCTGCATTAGACAATTAAGTTGCTGCATCTACCAAGAGCAAAGGTATTGGGGCTTGCTGTTACTAAGGGTTCTTGGTGGAAAATATGGTTTTTGAAAGATGTGTTCACCAGAAGGAAATGAATCACTAGTATAAAAGAAGGAAAACGCAAGATGCACTTATTCAGGCTCAGGTTTGGGTGTCACTGCCACCAGTGTTTGAATTTACCTCTTGTCCTTTTTTTGTGTGTGAAGTTTTGTCATGAACCATTTTAGGCTAATAAAAGCTTTGCAAAAAAAAAAATTGTTGCCTTACAGCTTTCACCTAATTCCATAAGTATTAGTACTTTAAAAATCTATAGTATGATGAATCACTCCAAAATCACTCCAAAAGTATTGTACTTTTAATTAAACATATGATAGTCAATCTTGCCAAGCACTTGTGACTCTATCATCCTGGCTACTCAGGAAGCTGCAGATCTGAGAATTGTGGTTTGGCTCCCACTCCTTTTCAAGTGCCTATTTCCTGGAGCATTTTAAAAATTTTATTTATTTATTTTTTGTAAAGATGATGTACAGAGTAATTCACATGAGTAAATTAAGGGGTACATTTCTTATTAAGCATTGTTACTCTCTCCTTTGTTTTGAAGGGTTGTTTTGTTTACGGTCCCTGATTTGGGCTATCCTCTACTTCTTCACAATTAGGGACAGGCCTGTGTTTCAGGCACAAGTGCAATGGGAATGGTGCTCTGTTCTTCTTTGTGCATCCTAGTAGGAGATACATGTCTGTGGCCTGAATGTTTTCCCAAAAGTTCATGTGTTGGAAACTCAGTCTCTGATGCACCCATGCTGGTGAAGGGTAGCTTAGTGAACAATGAATGGATGGTTAGGTCCTGAGAGCAAAGCCTCCTGAATAGTCTGATGTAAATAACTGGGTTTGGATTAGATACCCTGTGAAAGCAGGCTCGACGCCCCCTGGAGGTCTCTCTCTTGCACACTCTTTTGTCCTTATGGTTCCCTCTATGGGATAATTCAGCATTAAGACCCCACACCAGGTGTCTTTCTCTTCTCCCAGGATTTCCCTTTCATACTCCCTTTCTGGGATTTCTTTTTTTTTTCTTCTTCTGGGATTTCTTAAACTCCAGAGGTGTAAGAATAAATTTCTATTCTTTATAAATTAGCAGTATAAAAGAGGTAATGATATACATGATAATAGTATCTGTCCTTATTAGTGATATGAACTTTAATTACCTGGTTAGGGATAGTCCTGACAGGTTTCATTTCCCCACTATCATCTTACCACTTTTCATGATTAATTGCTACCTTGTTGGGATGTATTTTGTTAGTAGTTATTTTGTTTCTCATGATTATTTTACCAATGAATTCTTGGAATTATCCTCAATAAGAAAAATATCTAGAGGGATGCCTGGTATATTAAACACTAATCCTAATCTCCTAAGCAATGTAAATTCATGAACTATAATAATTTCAGTATGAAAACATAAAAACATCATCATGTTGCTCATAAACATTATGGCTAGTTATGATATTAATTCTATTAGGAAGGCAATTTATCTGAATTGGTCCAATCCTTTTGAGGAAAATATTATACTGATATATTTTGTGGCTCAGAAAGAATATATACCTAGCCATTTTGAGTTTTGTATTAGGAATTGAACAAGGACTATTTTTATTTGGGAAACTAGCTTTAAGGAATTATTTTTTAAGTCAGATATTTTCATACATATATTAATTCAGTGATTAAGATTAAAGTTTTGGTAAGTTTGTGGTAGTTTGCAGAAATCATTTCAATAAACTTTGAATATCTGGTCTCTATAAATTCAAGATAATATTTTTTATTGTGAAAATACCGTACAGAGAGGTTACAATTACATGGGCAAGGTAATGAGTACATTTCTTATCAAGCATTCTTGCCTCCTCTTGTTTCCCCTTCCCATCCCTTCCCATCTTCACCCCCTACCCCCTCCCTGCCCCCAAAGTTGTAAAGTTTGTTTTTCAACATAACATCTTGTACATCTCATTGTTGCAATAGGTGCATCTGCATCCCTATTTAAACAATTTGTTTTTTCCCTTCCCCTCCACAAATTATACCAACATCAGATACAGTAAAAACAGGGGTTATACCGTGGGGAGGGACATACAAAGCAACAAAGAAATCATCTAAAATAGGACTACAAAGAAAGCAGTATAAACTCTGTTCAGATTTGTATGAATAAAATCTATTTTAGTATCTCAAAAATAAAAAAGAAAGTCTTAGTAGTATTCAGTAGCTTGAGCCTTTTTAAAAGCCTTTAAATAAGTATGTTGACATTACAGACTAGAGAACTGTGGCTTAAATGTCGCTTCATTAAATGATTAAGGAAATCACACAACCACTTATTGCCAAAAGTAGATTGCCAAAAGTGTCTTTATTATATAATCATTCTGGATCATTCAAAAATCAGAAAAGAATGGTTCAAAAAGTAAAATGAGTTCCATGAAAAGCATACTGTAATAAAGATGTTTTATCATTATTAAAAGATAATAACTAATTAAATAAAACAAGTAAACTCTCAGATAATTATGTCATGGACTTATGGGTAGCTGAATTGTAAGGCCGTCTTACCTGCCTTCAAAGATAAGTTATTCAGCTAAGTTATTTATTGGGTAATTTATTTCGTTGTTACATGCATTTTTGGAAGAACATGTCATACCAAAATAAATTAAAATTATCATGATCATCTAATTTTTATTCTTTTCTTCCTAAAATCTATGGCACGCATAGAAAAAAATGAAGTAAAAATGTGACTGAAGATTTTGTTTGACTTACTTTTTGGCATTCCTGTCAGAAAAAAATTGCATCAGTTACTTTTACCAATAATAATAATAATAATAATAATAATAATAATAATAGTCTATTTGTGATCACTTCAAGAGATTGGCATATGACTCTCAAAAATTTATTTGAATGCTTAAAAATAAGATATTAGAATATTTGTAAAATTAATGATTAATTCATTAGTCCATTTTTGAATATGAAGGTATTATATTCCCTGTAATTTTTTTGATTCTCTGCCCTCATGAACTCATGAGATCAGCAATTAATAAAATTTTACTTGCTAGTAATTTTCCTCCCACAAGCTGTTGTCAGCAAGATCATATTTTATAAAGATTAACTAAAGAGACTTAGGGGAAGCAGAGAAGTACAGCTTTACTTCTATAAACAACAAAAAAAGACAAAAAAAACAGTTGTTATTCAAGATTTTTTTAAAAAAAATGATCAGCAATAATGAATGCATTCATTCCAGTTTCCTCTTATTAAAAGATTTCCATCTTTATGGCTTTTCATTCATTTGTCCTCGTAATACTACTAAGTAATTAACAAACAATTGAGAAGAGCTTCTTTTCAGGATTATAATTTTAGATGATTAAAAGAGTATTAGCAGAAGCTGAGTGCTGGTGGCTCACTCTGTAATCCAACCTAACTCAAACTGGGATCTATGACTGAAGTGAAGTCCAACTGGGTAGAGAAATCCAAGAATCCTACAGCACTGGCAAAAAGTTGGTGTGACTCAAGTGGTAGAGCACCTGGTGAGCAAGTATAGTCAAGCAGGTGTGAGGTCCTGAGTTCAAACCTCCAAAAAGAAAGAAAAAAGAGCATGAGCAGAGTCTCCAGTTGTCTAAAAAATAAACAGTAGGGGGATATGAGAAAAATAGGGAAGAGAAGCAAGAAGAGATGTGTGCACACTTAGAAATCTTAGTAAGCGACCTTGAAATGTGTCTGCTCATCTGTTTGTAGCCAACAGAAGTGTCAGGGGGATCTATTTTGTGAAAGCAATATGTGATTGAAAGGCCACAGTCACAGATGGAAGGAGTTGGGACAAATTTGCACTGAACAAACCATATTCTGCATATCTACCCACTATTGGGAGCATCTTTCCTGTGTACCCTCCATCCTAGGACAAAGCAATACTCCCTTTTATTTCAAAATCTCTGCTCCCAGGTTGAGCATGCTGGCACACACCTGTGCCTAGGAGGAGCCAAGGCTCCAGGCTAACGCATGAGACCAATGTGATGAAAGTGAGTTCTGTGCCCCATCACTAATCTGGCACTGGGACTGCCCAGCTTTTCTCCTCTAGTGCCAGATTAGTGATGGGGCACAGAACTCACTTTCACTACATTGGTCTTCTTTATTAGTTCCTCAAGCCTGTCTCTCTTAACTTTTAAATCCCTTGCTGTATCACTCCGTTGGTAATATTCCCCGGGACAAGATTTTAGATGGAGTGATTTGAAGTAAGAAAGGGATATATGGCCAGCTCATTTGATTCC
The DNA here is from genome assembly GCF_024711535.1 of Dipodomys merriami. NCBI lineage: Eukaryota > Metazoa > Chordata > Mammalia > Rodentia > Heteromyidae > Dipodomys > Dipodomys merriami. The sequence continues at coordinate 9,262,339 of NW_027205603.1, forward strand.
CGGATAACAGGAATGGAATCATCTATAAGGAGGTCATGGGCTACACACAGGGAAGAGTCCCTGTTGTGATGGGAGACAAATGGTGGAATACACACACAACTTTGTAGACAAGACCATCTGCCTACATTGTCATTACTGTTCTGTAGCAGAATGGAACAGGCCATGGTGACAACAAAGGTGACTTGCTCATTTAAACCCGGAAGCATTTCCATCATTGGTATTGTTCTCTGTGGTGATATATGAATACATTTTGATTGGCAGACTTGTTTGCTTTTCAAGAAATTCTGTGTTTTTGATTATCTGGTAATGCCTTCTTGTTTCAGCTGTGGTTTTCCTAATAGAAGATTATTGGTTGCAAATTTCTTTCAACACCTAATATTTCATTCTACTGCCTTTTGACTCCCATTACTTCCAATGAGATCTCAGTTGCTTATCTGGTTGCAAGTATATGACTAGGTGGTATTTCTCTTGACATTTTCAGGATTTTCTCTCTTTAAAAAAGTATTCTTACTATATGATTATAAATTTCTTTTATATTGTTTAGACTTTGTGGAATGTCTTGATAGATAAGTATTTTTCTTTTTTAAGTTTATTGTTTTCAAGAAGTTGTACAAAGGAATTTTAATTCAACATGTTATTTTCTATTTAGAATGCATCTTGATCCATGTCACCCCTTCCATCTTTCTCCTCTATCTGTCCCAACTCCCAAGATTAATATTTCTGAATAAATTTGAGGTTCTAAACATTAAAAAGAAGAATTTCTTTTGTGTTGTTGCTGGCCCTGGGTTAGAACACATGGGTTTGTACTTGCTAGGCAAGTTCTCTGAATGTTGAATCTTCTATCTATACCCCCAAAGGAAGTGGGCTCAGGCATGAAGCAGCAGGCCTGGTTATATTAGAATCAGGGAGGGGGAGTACCTCAATGTTTGTCCTAGCTGGCCTAAAACTGTGGTCCTCTCAAACTCTGGCTTCTGAGTAGCTGACATCACAGGTGTAAACCACTATATATGACTCAAGGAAAAACTCTTAGCATATACATTATATATACATACATGCATGAGTGTGTAATATACATCTATCTATACCTGAATTTTGTTCCAAACAACATAAACATGTACAGTGGTTGAAAAAAACTCCTGTTACATTTGTCTAGTGCAAACTTGGTGGTAATTGACTGTTTCCTAGTGATAAATATTTCAACAAGATTTGTTTCTGGCAATAAAAATGCTTAAGGGGTAAATGTTACCAGCTTAGCAGCCTGGATAGAAATGAGAATGATGGTGACCTATCTAGAAGAGAAAGTACGTTTCTGGAATGCTTTCTGACATCTCCTTGGAGATAGATGTTTTTGCCATTGCTGTACTCATCTGAGTATCATCAATCACCCATTCCAAGTAGTAGTGTGAAAATGGGTTCAGTTGTTCCCAATAGACATCGTAGAATAGACATGATGAGACACCTTTTATGAAGATGTAGCTTTCATTGAAAAAGAAAGAAAACATACTTAAGAAGTCACTGTAGATTTTGAGAGATTAATTTCATGCCAAATGAGTTGTTAGAAATCTCTGGTGAGATGAAAAGACAATTATTTGCAAAATTGCAAAGAGCTAAACTCAAGATGGTGTACTTTTCTGGCTTTTTAAAATTTGTACCCTGGGAGAGATATAATGTAAGACTTGTGCGGGTTTAGCATAATAGCATTTTGCTCCAGTACTTTGTATGTGATGTTAGGCTCTCAACAAGCTGATTTGTTTGCCTTTGAACCCTAAGGTGATTCATATAAGTCACTATTTTGCTTAGGTTTTCCTTAGAAATAACATAGGTATTATAAATGTAAGCATTCAAACTCTTGAATCTTTCATTCTGCTGTGTTTTCTTTTAAAATTTTGGTTTATATTATCTTTTTAAATGCACAGATAGAAGGGAAAGTAGGAGAAAAAGGAGGGAAGAGGTAACAAGTTTGACAGAAAATCTACATATTACCTTATGTAACTGTAACCCCTCTGTACATCACCCTGATCATAATAAAAAGAAAAAAGAAAAAAATTAAGGTACAGATATATACACGTACACTTTTTTCATATTAAGAATCAAAGATTCAGCCAGGTGCTGGTGGCTCATGCCTGTAATCCTAGCTAGATAGGAAGCTGAGATCTGATGATCACAGATCCACAGGAAAGTCTGTGAGACTCTTATTTCCATTTAACCACAAGACAGCTGAAAGTGGTACTGTAGCTTAATGTAGTAGGGCACTAGCCTTGAGCAAAAAAGCTCAGGGACAACACCTAGACCCTGACTTCAAGCCCCATGACTGGCCAAAGAAAAGAAAAAGAAATTGAGAATCAAACCTTCAGGACCCTTTTTAGAACACACACACACACACACACACACACACACACACACACACACACACACACACACACACACACACACACACACACACACACACACACACACACACACACACACACACACACACACACACACACACACACACACACACACACACACACACACACACACACAAAATTTAGGAAATTTCATTTTAAGACTCTCCAATTTTTCCCCATACCAAAAACTTTTCTTTTTTTTTAAATTCTTTTTATTGTGAAAATACTGTACAGAGGGGTTACAATTACATGGGCAAGATAATGAGTACATTTCTTATCAAGCATTGTAGCCTCCTCCTTTGTGTCCCCTTCCCATCCCTTCCCATCCTCCCTCCCCCGCCCCCCAATTCTCCCCGCCACCCCTCCACCCCCTTACCAAAGTTGTAAAGTTCGCTTTCAACATAACAACTTGTACATCTCACTGTTGCAATGGGTCCACGATTTGTTTTTCCCCTTCCCCTCCACAAATTATACCGACATCAAATACAGTGAAGCCAGGGGTTATACTGTGGGGGAGGGACATACAAAGCAACAAAGAAATAATCTTATAAATGTGTTAGAAACAATCGCAAGAAAGAAAAAAATATTTGAATACATATCTTAGGGTTCATTTCCCTAACATCAACTTATCTGACCTTTTCTGCTTGACTCAGACATATACTAGTTATTGCAAATAAGGGAAACCATGGGACCTATGTTTCTTTGGGCCTGGCTTACTTCACTTAATATAATTTTTTCCAAGCCTTTCCATTTCCTAACAAATGGGGCAATGTCATTCTTTCTGATGGAGGCATAGAATTCCATTGTGTATATATACCACATTTTCTTGATCCATTCTTCTAATGAGGGGCATCTGGGTTGGTTCCATATCTTAGCTATGGAAAATAATGCTGCAATAAACATAGTCGTGCTGGTAGCTTTAGTGTGGTCTTGCTTGTGAACATTTTGGGAAATGCCCAAAAGTGGGATTGCTGGGTCATAGGGGAGCTCTATGTGGAGTCTTTTGAGGAAACTCCATACTGCTTTCCAAAGTGTTTGAACAAGTTTACACTCCCACCAACAATGCAGTAGGGTTCCCTTCTGTCCACATCCCCTCCAGCATCTGTTGTTATTAGAGTTCTTGATTATAGCCATTTTAACTGGGGTGAGGTGGTATCTCAATGTTGTTTTGATTTGTATTTCTTTTATGGCTAGGGAGGTTGAGCATTTCTTCATGTGTCTATTGGCCATCCTTCTTTCCTCTTTAGAGAAGTTTCTCTTTGAGTCTTAGCCCACTTATTTATTGGGCAGTTGTTTCGTTGAAGATTTGTTGTTAGGGGATTTAATTTTTTGATTTCCAGGTATATTTTAGATATGAGACACTTGTTGCTTGTGTGGCTAGTGAAAATCTTCTCCCAATCTGTGGGCTTTCTATTGATCTTGCTAGCTATGTCCTTTGCCACTCAGAAGCTCTGCAATTTCATGCAATCCCATTTGTCCAACCTTTCTTTGATTTGTTGTGTTTCTGGGTCTCTATTAAGAAAATTTTGGCCTGTACCAAGGAGACCTAGCTTTTCTCCCATTCTGTCCTGTAATGTTTTCAGAGTGTCTGCTTTGACTCTGAGGTCTTTGATCCATTTGGCATTGATTCTAGTGCAGGGTGATATATAAGGATCTAGCTTTAGTTTTCTGCAAGTAGTTAACCAATTTTGCCAGCACCATTTACTGAAGAGGCTGTCTTTCTTCCATTCTATTTTTTTTAGCTCCCTTATAGAAAACTAGATGGCTATAGGTCTGTGGGTTCATTGCTGAGTTTTCAATTCTATTCCATTGGTGCTGAGATCTGTTCTTGTGCCAGTACCGAGCTGTTTTGATTACTATGGCTTTGTAGTAGAGTTTGAAATTTGGTATTTATATTCCTCCAGCACTGTTCTTTCTGTTGAGGATCGCTTTTGCTATTTGGGGTCTTTTATTGTTCCTTACCAATTTTTGGATTGCCTCTTCTATTTCCTTGAAGAATGAGGTTGGAATATTGATAGGTATTGCATTGAATTTGTAGATAGGCTTGGGAAGTATTGCCATTTTCACGATGTTGATCTTTCCAATCCAGGAGCATGGGAGTTTTTGCCACTTTCTAATTTCTGTTTTGATTTCCTTTTTCAAGTTTTTAAAGTTTTCATCATAGAGGTCCTTCACTTCTTTGGTTAAGTTAATTCCTAGGTATTTTATTTTTTGTGGGGCTATTACCAATGGAGTTGCTTTCCTAATTTCAGCCACCCTTTTCCCATTGTTGGCATACAGAAAAGCCATTGATTTTTGAGGGTTAATTTTATACCCTGCTACTCTGCCAAAGTTTTGAATCAGCTTGAGTAATTTGGGAGTGGAGTCTATGGGATTCTTTAAATACAAGATCATGTCATCTGCAAAGAGGGAGAGTTTTACTTCTTTCCCTATTTGGATCTCGTTTATGTTTGTATCTTGTCTTATTTTTGTAGCTAGGCATTCTAATCCTAGATTGAAGAGAAGTGGAGAGAGTGGACTATTCTAAAACTTTTAAAAACAAAGGCTACCTGTTGTATCTAGCAAATCTATTGTATTTAAAAAAAACAAAATTCTCTTCAGATCTAGATATGTAGATGGAAGAAATCCTCCTTCATTTAACTGCATTTTATTATGGGATATGCAAATTTAGTATCTAATAATGTAACATAAAACCTTTGGATTATCATTTAATAAATCTTGATAGCACATTCCATTTTTTGAGGAATTTTCCAAACTACAAAGAACCTCCAAACAAATTATACATGGGGATGACAGAATTACCTCCTCAATAGACAACTAGAGAGAATAGCTTGTCCTGAAGTTCAGCTTCCACAAAGTCTTCACAATTTAGAAACAGATCAGGAGATTCATAGCCCAACTTTTTCTTTTTTGCACATGCTTCAGATATTTCTTTACTGGAAAAACTATTGTTTAGCACTATCCATGATTCAGATTTTGAAGGTCAACTACAGTACTAATGGTGTAATTTTGAAGCATTTTTTTTTATTTTTTAAAGTGAAAGGCTCTTCATTTTACATTTACTATTCTGCGCATTATTGATTTTTCTTCTTTTCTGTTGTTCTTTGCAGAGAGTGAATCTGTCCTTCGATTTTCCATTTTATGGTCATTTCCTACGTGAAATCACTGTGGCAACTGGAGGTAAGTGGTTTTCTACCCATTCTTTTTAAATAATCTTTCATTTTGATGCAGTTATTCTTTTTAATTTACCTAGGAAAGAATGTAGCTATTGCAAACAATTTCAGCACAAAAAGTACAGCTACTATCATTTGCAGCTTAGATCCACCTCTGCTTTTCTTCTAAATCCAAATTCACTTTTTGGCAGTAAGGTTACGATCACACAAATGAGGGAAATTGGAAGAAAACTAGGAAGAAATGTTCCTAAGGGAAATGCTGGCATATTTTTATTCTCTTTCCTCTTACATGGGTAACATGTATGACTACATATACAACCACATGGATATTAGCTTGAATCATTTCTTCTTCTTAATATTTCAGTGTGTTCTATGATATTGACAACTCATTTGAGAGTCTTAAGAATCAAGATTGCTGAGGGAGGTAGGGAGGGAAGGGATAGTGGGAGAACAACAAGGGAGGGGGTAACAATGCTCAACAAAAAATATGCTCATTACCATATTCATGTAACTGTAACCCCTCTGTACAGCATCTTTACAATAAAATAAATTTAAAAAAAAGGAATCAAGACTGACATCCAGTTCGATTTTAAAAGATTTTGCTTTACAAATGTACAGGTGAGTTTAGAGCTCAGCATTATCTTAGCAAGACAGCTATAATTCTTCACACTGTCATCTTAAGAGTTTGAAATATGTTCATCCTGAAGTTCTTCTAATGGAGTTTGAGAAAATGGCCAAAGATTATAGCTATAGGCCTTAGAAAGAAACGAAAAGGTTGAAGAATGAATGGAAAAGTAAACAACAATGAAAATAATGAAACAGTAAGGCAAGAAATATGTAAAAAAGACTCCACTGGTTTAATGAAAAGGCTGCAATCTCTTCCTATGGCACCAGAGACCAGAGTTCTTCTCTTCACAGTCTCATTACTACTGGTCTCAGTACTACACAGTCTCATACTACTGTATGGTATGCAAACTTCATTGGTACCATGTTTTATCATAAGACTTAGGAGTTATGGAGGATTCAGAAAAAATAAAATGGTTCCTAATCAGAAATATTAAATAAAACCTTTTTGAGCCCCTACTTTGAGCTAAAGTAAATTAAACCACATTTCTTCCAGAAATGTGAGGATTGGTAATGAATAGGGGCTTTGGGGTGGTTAATTGGAGATAAGATTCTCAGGACCTTTCTTCTGTCAGCTGGCTTTGAACCATGATCCTCAGATCTTAGCGTTTGGAATAGTTAAGATATAGGCATGAACCACTGGTGCCTAGCCCAAGACATCTCTATGGGTTTGTAGAAATCTCTATATTGTTCAGAGAGGCCTAGCCAAGATGATTTAGAGACTGACTCAAACTAGTATTTTGTATAAAAGTTTTTGGCTAAATAACTTATTTTCTATTTATTGTTTAATAATTCAATCAATATTGAGTGAAGGCTTGGAAAAGTCACTAAACAAGAAGCTTCAAGATGTACTTTAAGTAAGAAGCTTAGAATCTAAGGAGAGGAAAGGGAATGTCATTAAGAAGCAGTGAGAATAGGATGGCTCAAAAACGAGATGATTTTTATTTGACCAAGCAAGAAGAGGATTGTTAAGGAATTAACACTTGGCTTTGGCCCAAAGATAGAAGTTTAATAGCCAAAGCATTATGAGTAATTTTTTTTAAGATGGAGAAGGAAGAAAGGGATCCTTCATACAGTGACATGCTGAGCCAAGTGACAGAGCTGAACCCATGTGGAGCTTGTTTGGAGGTTTGTCAGGTACATCAGCTTATCTTTAATGGAAGGCGGAAATGAGTCCAGGGAAGATGTCAAAAGCAATATAGAGTAGCTTGAAGGTTAGAAATGTGCAAGCAGTGAGTTTCTTAGACTCCATCTAGCCTGATCTGACAGTGGAGCTCTGGGTAGAGTCCTAGTGTCTAAACTACAATAGTTACAAGAGAAGAGAGAAGGAGGCAACATTTGCCCCTTCTTTTGAGCTGTTTATTCATGGTGTTTTAAAAGCTTTCTAACTAAAACAATCCATTACGATGCAATAAGACCCTAAGAGGAGCTTGGAGGACTTCTGAACTACAGATTCTTGATGGATCTCTTCTGTATTTGACTCAAGCTGTAAGCAGACCTATCTGACAAATACACCCTAATTTTAAGTGGGCCATTCATCATGGAAGGCATGGGAGAAAAAGAGAAACTATGTGTCAGGTTAAGGAAAGTTGATTGTATGTCATTCAAATTAAGCCAGGGGCTGTAGTTTTTATGTAGGAACACATTTGTTTCTTCGGTTCACTGTCAGTCTTCCTTGCATTCCTCTTGAACCTTTTTCTGCATTGGATGTGGAATAAAACAGGATGAATGCTTTCATGGTGAATATGAACTGTGCAAATAAGTAAAATTGATATTTAAAATCATGATTCTCTTCATTTTACCTTCTGCTTTGCTATTTCCCATGGTCTTCTTTAAAATCTCTTTCCCCCTCTCCCTTTTGAACCTCTCCTCACCCCCCCTTCCTTTCACACAGATATAAATTCATTTAAGACTGAAAATAACTTTTTAGGAACAATACAATTTGAAATTAGAAAGTAAGTAAAATACAGATACATAGTTTACTGTGACCCATCATATGTACATGTATGTGTACAGATATGCACATATGTATGTATATATGTATGTGTTTGTTTATTATGAGTAAACTTTAAATTTCAATTAAAAAGTGTAAACTAAAACTAAATATTAAGCTTTTATTTATAAATTGCAAAAATAAAATCATCCCTTAATAAGCATTTTGTTATTCAAAAGCTCCAATCATCCATACAAATAATGCACAAAATTAATTGGAAATATCATCTTATTTTCTGGTTCACTGATAGCAGCATCTGATTGCAGTTGTTTATCTTTCTTCTTAAAAAGTACTCCAGAACAGAAACGTTTGAGCCATTATAAAAGTAGTTTATTTATTTCAAAAAATGTATTTTTTTGAAATGTATGGATAATAGCTCATTGCTTGTTTTTTTTTCTTCTATGGATAACTTAACCAGTTCTTATTTGCTATTAGGCTGTCAATGTAACATTTTGAGTGCTTCCAAATATAGAGTTAAGTTTGTGAATCTGAGTTTTAATTTCTATAGCTGTCACTCAGAGTCCATCATGGGACCGCACGACTTAGATGGATGGGACATGGGGAGTTGAGCTGATTGCTACTTTATGTAGTTTTGTAGATGATTCTGGCCCCCAAACTTAGCTGTGTGACAGACAGTAATCCGCAATTAAAATGATGTGTGGAAATGCCAGCAGTTGGACATGAGAATAGGGACCAAAGGTGAAATGAATGAAATATCACCTCTCTTGACAATGTGAATGACCCATCATGTGCTCCTTTGTCTGCAGATCTATACTTGCAGAAGAAAAGTGTCTAAATTTTACACCAGTTTTCTTTCATCTGCTACCTGGTAATTAATGAAATACTAGCGAGGTTTAAATCTTGAGGCATCACAAAAGTCAAACTTGAAAAAGTAAAACAAAAAATGGCCTTCTTTCCTTGCCTCCCAGTTTACCAATCCCATCCCCCATGATAAAAACAATTACTAGTCTTTGAGCTATGGTATATTAAGTTCAAACTACATCTGATCAGTAATCAATTGCTTTTACCCTTTAAGTCTCTAGCAAGAGAGTTAAAGACAAATAAATATTATCTTGATTGAGTCTTTAGGAAAGACTTTTTACCAAATCTTCCATCTCTCTTTTAGTCTGACTTTCAAATAGTAATATTTTAATGATAATCCTAAATAATATTTTATACTTTTCAAAGGGATTTGATAAATAACAGAAAGAAGAGGCATTGGCGGGCAGGGAGGGAGCCACTAATTATTCAGCATGGTTGATTGATTGATTTTTATTTTTGTGTGGATTAAAAAAATTTATTGTAAAGATGATGTACAGAGGGGTTACAGTTACATGAATCAGATAATGAGTACATTTCCTTTTGAGCAGTGTCATCTCCTCTCTCTCTCTCCGTTTGTCCTTTCCTGACTTCTCTCCCCACAAAGTGTATAGTTCAACATAGTGCCTAGTGGATTTCACTGATCTGTTGGTTCACCCTTTTTCCCTCCATTTCTGTGCTTCCTCTATCCCTCCCCAAATCAGATACAAGACAAAGGGTACTGAAATAAATTTTAAAAAAGAGCAACAGAAGGGAATAAACCAAAGAAAAAAGGAATGGAAAAGAAAGAAAGAAAGAAAGAAAGAAAGAAAGAAAGAAAGAAAGAAAGAAAGAAAGAAAGAAAGAAAGAAAGAAAGAAAGAAAGAGAAAAGAATGAAAAGAACTGCCAACAGTATAATGAAAAACCTCTTCTATTTCTTGGAGTTCATTTCGATAAACATCATTTTATATGCACATAGCTATTCAGCCCTTGCAGTCCTCTCCTAAGAATATCCTCCTTTGTTCTCACTGTGTGAATGTTTAGACTGCTGTTTACCTCCTCACCATCTTCTTTCAAGTATATGATATAAAATATAATATAATGCATCTATTAGCTATCTGAATCTAGTCAGTGAAAGAAGTTATTTTGCCTTAAAAACATTAATAGCAGACCAGAGAGTTTGACTGTCTAGACATCAGCACATGAAGAATTTGCTGGAGTATTGTGGGCAAGAGCAACCCATTCCAAGATTCCTAGACAGAAAGATAAATCCTATGTTGTGTAGTCTGCTGTATCTAAATAATTCTCCAAAATATTCCTTTAAATCCCCGAGAGCTCATCTTTAGTAGTCCCTAGCAATAAATTACAATTCTAATTCTCTGGTGTTCAGAGCAAAGCTAGCAGATTCTGCAAATCCCTAGATGTCTTATTTGTGTTGTAGTTCAGACTTTATATCCACTAGCATTCTGTTCCTGTTCTGTCTCCACACATGTGGTCTTTCATTAGTACTGGCTCCCTGGGTTGCGCATTCCAGGTGTAGCTTGAAGACCAGGATATTAAAAGATGCAGAAAGAGGCCACACAGAAGCTAGAATGGAGTCAGTAGGATTAAGCGAGAGAAATGCTAGCCATGAGTTCAAGTGAGTTCAAATTCTGCTGAAGCCAGAAACTGAACTTGGACAAGGAGACAGAATCATTTCGGTGTTTGTTATTCCCAGACTGCCTTCATTTTCAGGATTTTTTTTCTTGTATCACAGAAAAGTAGTAGGTACACTGTAAAAGTAGTTTGACATTGTGTTCTCGCTTCATTCTTTACAACTCTGCAGCTTTGACACAGTTCTGAAAAATTAATAGGTGTAATGGTTTTTGGTGGCTTATTCTAATGGGGTTACACTGGGTTCTGATTACTTTGTTGATCTGACTAGCCTGAGGGCTACAGGAAGATGTTCCACTAAACTGCTGGAATTATTGTTTAAATGAGAGGTTTCTGCTGGTGGCAAAGAGGGTGGACAAAAATGCCTGGTAATTGCTTTATTCTCAATCACCATTACTTTTAAAAATGAGCATCATCCTTAGTTAAATAGAAAATTAGGAGAATTTGGAGCAATTTGATTTTGTGAAAAGATGTTTATGCAAGTGATAAAGTATAAAAGTGCTTTTAAATTTTCTTTGAAGATAAGATAAAATCTACCATTTATGTGTTTACCGTTGTTAAGGTTTTAGTCATGGAGCTATGAAAAAAAGAGAGGTGTTTTTGTTCTGATTTTTCCTCTTTTCCTTCTCCACTTCTTCCTCTCCCTCTTCTTCCTTCTCTCCTTCCTCCTCCTTATCCTTTGCTTTCTCCTCCCCCCTCCTTCTCCTCTTTCTCCTCCTTTCTTCTTTTTCTCCTCTTTCTGCTGCTCCTCCTCCTTCTATTCTTCTCCTTTTCCTTTCCTTCTTGTGACTTAATTGCTTTCCACCCAAATACCTTGTATGCATAACTATTTCTCGTGGGTTTTTTTTGTTATTTATTTATTTATTTTTGCTCATCCTGGTGCCTGAACTCAGGGGGCCAGCCTGGACAATATCCCTGAGCATCTTTTGCTCAAGGCTAGCACTCTACCACTCAAACCACAGCACCATTTCTGGCTTTTCTGAGTAATTTCTTGAGATAGGAGTCTCATGATTTTCCTGACTGGGTTGGCTTTGAACCAAGATCCTGAGATCTCAGCCTCCTGAGTAGCTAGGATTATAGGTTTGAGCCACCAGTTCCCAGTTGAAAGATTTTTTTTTGTCAGTTGTGGGGGCTGAACTCAGGTACTGGGCGCTGTCCCTTAGCTCTTCAGCTCAAGGCTAGTGCTCTACCACTTGAGCCACAGCGCCATTTCCAGCTTTTACTGTGTATGTGGTACTGAGGAATCAAATCCAGGGCTTCATGCATGCTAGGCAAGCACTCTATCACTAAGCCACATTCCCAGCCTCTGGATTATTCTCGCAAAAAGAAATGTACTGTTTTTTTTTTTTTACTTTTCTCTGTCTGTCCCAATCATTAAAGATTATATTAGAGAAAATTTAGAGCACTTTCATTTATATCAGATAAAGTATAATAAAATGAGTAATTTTGAAATCATTGAGGTCAACTTCTTTACCCCTTAAAATGAAAACTCCTGGGACATTAGAAATTACTATTAGCTGATCATATACTATCACAGAGAAATGCTTATAATAAAGATATATAGTTCTAATTATACTTTGAGGGTAATCATTTAGAAATTCACAGCAAATAGAATGAAGGAATAAGCAAATGCTAAGTGTTTTTGCAATGATTTCATTGTGAGTAGTTATTTTTTCCATTCTTCAGTTTCCAACTATTCAGCTAAGAATTTTTTGTTGTTCTTGCTATTGGTGGTGATGGTGGGTTTCTTTTGTTTTTGTTTTTTGCTTTATTTTTGTGTTCCTGGTGATTGAATCCAGTGCCTGTGAGCATGGTAGGTTCTCTAGCACTGAGCTAATAATACAGTCTCTTAAAAATTGTGTTTAAATTTAGTCTTCCTGTAAGGAAGGATGAATTCTTTTTGATAGAGATGTATAAACATTTTTTAGCACTATTAAATGATATTTCTCTGAACAATATGCAATTCTTCTTTTTTTATAAATCCTGATCTTCTATAGGATTTACAACATTATTTACATCTATCTGACTTCTTTATCATGAAAATATATAACTATAACATATTTTGGTTGACGGGGCTTGGAAGGTGGCTCAGTGGTAGAGTGCTTGCCTTGCATGCATGAGGCCCTGAGTGATTCCTTAGCACCACAGAAGCAGAAAAACTAGAAGTGGCACTGTGGCTCAAGTGGTAGAGCACTAGCCTTGAGCTGAAGAGCTGAGGGACAGTGCCCAGGCCCAGAGTTCAGGCCCATGATCGACCAAAAAAAAATTTTTTTTTGGTTGACAATTAATGAACTGTTTACAATCATAAATTTGGAAACTCTTTTCTGAGTGATTTAAAGCCCAGAAACCATCAAAGAAATGTTGACAGATTTTATGCAGACATAATCATACCTCATTTTATTGTACTGACCTTTGTTGTATTTTTATGAATTGAAGGTCTTTGTTAACATTGCATTAAACAAATCCATTGGTACCATTTTTCCCCAAAAAATTCATAGGCTCTTTTAGGAAAAACAAAACAAAAAAACAACAAATTGAAAGCCTGGTGTGGTGGTTCACATCTATAATCTTGTCTACTCAGGTGGTGACTAAAATGAGTTACAGAAGCTTTTGATTTCTAGTCTCCATGACAAAGAGTATAGAGTTTGTCATTCCACTCTAGCAACAAAACAAAGCTCCACAAACTAAAAATCGGTAACTTTTCTTGTATCCAAGAAGGAAATTAAATTGCATGGCAAACAACTGTCCCTAAAATCTAGAGAGACAAAAGTATGCAAACACGTACAGAGAGGATCAGTTTCTCTGGAACAGAAGCCTTCAGGGTTGACACTGGTAAGAACTTGGTCATTTCAACTTAACTACACTTTGCTTCTGGGTTAGCTTCAGAGTGAGAAACTCCAAGGAAACCCTGGTTTTCAGAAGCACACTTAAGTTTTTGTGGGCCTGTGTCCCAGGAACCCTTCGTAATTTCCTTCCCAGAGGAAGTTCCCCTGTGGCCCTCCTGGGGTGGGTTTGGTGGGGAGTAATCATTATGAAGACATTCAGAACCTCCTCCAAAACAAGGTTTTCTTTAGATCCGTATTCTAATCAAGGAAACATCTCTCTTTTTCCCAGAGGCCTACCCTTCAGAATTTTCTTTGCCTCCAAAGGGAAAATAGGAATCAAGACTAAAAGGAAATGGGTCTAGAATGTTCTTCATAGAGGAAAGTGAGAGGCAGGAAAACTATCCAACTAAAGGCATCTGTGCCAGGCTTGTAGTCCAAAGATGCAGTTCCACTGAAAACCAAACTCAAAAAATTACAATGTAAAGAGGAAAAAATAATGAAAAAATAAAACCAGAACTAACCCCTGAGAACTGCAAGACAACAATAAAAAAAATACAGCATACTCTGAAGAGTCATCTTAAGAGAATGGAACAGGAAAACATATATCTGGAATAACAATGGCCAGTTACTTCTCCAAATTTACAGATATAATGCCATAAAACCCAGTGAACACCTATCAATTAGCAGGACAACCAAGTCCATAAGGAGGCATATTATTTTCAATCTAAAAAAGATTATGAACATGTACTTATACATGCATTCTTATACATATACATCCATTCATCTTGGAAATAGTTGACAGGAAATATAGGTGCTATCCAGTGACAGAAAAATCTCAATCGGTGATCAACAAAGAACTATCCTCAGGGGTAAAGTACAAATAGAGTTGTGGGTTGCTAGAAATCAGGAATAAGAAAGAAATGTCATTTTCACAACCATTTCTGTGTTTCAGCTTATTACTGTGTGCTTATATTACCTTTCAAATGCTATTAGTAGTTAATGTTTTTACAGGTAACAACTGATAAGACTAAATTTCTATGAGCTGGTCTTAATTGAATCTAATCATATGTTTTTTGAACAAAATGAATAATCTTTAAGAAGATAATTTGCAACATGTGTTGCATAATCACTAGAACTTCAAAATTAATTATATAACTAATGCAATTCTGGGACTCAAGGCTTTACACATGCTAGGCAAGAAATCTATCACTGAGCTCCACCCTCAGCCTTGAAAATGATTCATATTTTGGGATTTGGAGTTAGTGAATTCTTAATGAAGTTGACAATTTCATGAAGAAGCTTTATTTAAATTGACTTCTAAGGAACTTACAAATGTCATCCTGAAAGCATTGACCCCACAATTCTAGTTTAATCCAGCTAATGTTCCTGAGGATAAAACTGGATTAATGTCAAATTACTGAATGTGTTTGTGACAGAAGGGCAGAAAAAGGACATTGGTGATTCATAGTTTGCATAGAATACTCACATTGGGAGTAGGAAACATCCCTACTTCATGAAGACATGATTTTTATAGTATGAGCAACTATGCAGTTAATAATTTAATTGTCAACAAGTAAGGCACATTTCTAAAGATTTTCTAAGAAGAGATTGGAATGTGTATGTATTGTCCTATTTTTTTTTCAACTTAGCAGCAAAGTGAACCAGGGTAGAACTGGAAGGAAGGAAGAAGAAGGGATTTCCAAGTAAACAGGACCAAAACTAGAGGACTTCCTCTTGCTCTGGTCTAGGTAAATGTTAATGAGGAGGTCCAAGTGCTTAATGGATTTGGGCAGGAGTTTAAACTCCAGCAGCAGAGATATTCTGGAATGAAGAGATCTTTAAGTTCAGGACACTGTCCTGATTCTGGTCATCCTGTTTTGGAGTTGGCTATAAGGTACACAAGCTATCTCTGAGGAGCAAATATGGCCGAGTTCTGGGGCTGGCATTGCAGCAGGGTGGTGAGTTGAGAAGCTGAAGCTGTCATGGAAGGGGAGTCCTCCCTGTGGAAGGTGGTAGATGGCCACTTCCAGTGTAGGCATCCAGCCTGGGACTTCTCTAGGCCAGAAGACATGAATTTTAAACCAAGAGATTCTTCAAAGAAGATAGCTGTATAGGACATCATAGTGAACATTTACCACCTTTCCTCCCTGGAAAAATGGACAGCAGGGAAGATGGGCCTGAGAGCCAGCCACATGTGGTCTAACTTGCATATGGTCCAAAAATAGGTAGGATGAAGGCATTCAGGACTGTCTCCTGGAAGAGTTCAAGAAGGCAATAGCAGAAGTAAGAAACTGCCTTTACCCTGGATTTATAAAAATATCCCTATTGAGAAAGCTGTACCTTTTTTAATACTCTCTCAATGGCATCTTTTTATCTTGGCTTTTTTTTTATATGGTACAACTTTTTAAGTCAGGGATGAAGGCATGTGTTTCCTGTTCATTTTAGAAGTGAGGGGTTGTTCTGTTCAGTGTTGATCTCACTGCATTTCTCCAAGCTTCTTGGCACTGCTAAGTCCAAGTTTTCAACCTATCGGTTTAAAAACACAACTGCAATTCAATTCTCTCTCTCTATCTCTCTCTCTCTTTTGAGTCTTATTTTCATAGCTTAAAATTGTACTTGTGGTTTTCAATACCTCCCATTGAGCAGGTGTCTGACACACACACATAAAATGCTGGAATAAATAACACACTCCATGTGGGAAGTATCAGAAGTGTTTAAGAAGTGGCTATCTGGGACATCCTTGCAGTGACTGCTGTAGTCTCCAGGCAGGAGGCCCAGAGGGTCAGTTATCTGGTTAGAAGACTGGGACCAGGGAGGGATATATCTGCCTAACACCCACACCCACACCTGGTTTGCTAAGATGCTATTTCAGCTGAAGAAAAATAGAAAAGTTATCTAATGCTTCCAATGTCGAAATGTCTAGGAGTTGCCCACTTAGTGAATTCGGATTTTTTATTTGACGAGATCGGGGAAAGCTGTCTAGATAATGAGGACTAAAGCTCCCTTCTCCTCCATTGCCAGGTCACCTCCAGGCACTGACACTCTCAACTCAATTAGACCTTGGCAGCAAGACCCAGGAATGTAGTTTTTCCAGCAGCTCCCTGGGAGAGTCTCATATTTACCTTGCATGCCCAAGAGAACAAAACACATTTTAAGGAACAGAGTCTTTATGTAACATCTGGTCAGTGGGAACTCCACAGTAAAACGACACTTATAAAAATCTCTCTACTTACACCATAGAGAATGCAATTAGAGGTTTTATACATAAATTCAACTATGGCTGCCTATAAACCGTGAGAGAAAGAAAAAAAATGTTACTACTCTTCCTTAATAGAGGCTCTAATTATTTTCTCGTAATAGTTCACTTAACAGGCCAAGATTTACATAGTGAAGCACAAGGTCATTTTTATGAGCCTCAATGTCACCTCCATTTTGTGTCTCTCTTCCCAGAGCTTTACACTGGGGATATGAATTTTTTTACACCATTTTATAGTCTGACAATATTTAAGGATAGATTAGATTGTACTTGTTGCCTTTAATTAACTTTTCCTCATTCTGGGCTCCAAACTAAGAATATGTTTATACAGGTCCCCTTCTTATTTCTTGCTAGGATATTTTCATTAAAGAAATACTGAACTCTGAATATTCTTTTTTTTTTTTTTTTTAGAATTTCTCCAGCTCAAAGATAGCTTGCAGATCCCTGTCAGCTTCTTGTTGCAAATGAAAAATCGGTGTGTTTTCTTCAAGTTAGCCTTACAATGATATACAATTTGGAAACTATCTCAAAAGGAAAAAGAGATAGAAGTTACTTTTGATCAATGATCAATGTCATTGGCAACTCCTTTGTACAATTACTCAAAAATAATAAAAACTGCAAAATAATAAAATAGTTTAGCCCCTTTAGGATGCAGTAAGACAATTATGCCATAAGCATCTCCTTTTACTAATCTATAATAATAATTATTATTATTAATTTTTCTTAGTGAGGCTTGAATTCAGGGACTTTGTAGTTGTTCAGTTTTCTTCCTCATAACTAAGTGGTGCTTTATCACTTGAGCTATGTCCATCAGCGCTGCTTTTTGCTGGCTAAGTGGAGATGGAATCTTATGAACTTTTTCCATCTAGGTTGGCTTTGAATCATGATCCTTCAGATCCCAGCCTCCTAAGTTGCTAGGATTACAGATGTGAGCCAATACAATCCAACTATCATCCAATCTTCTGTACACATTTGTAAGGGCTCCTTAAAATAGCAAGCACCCAGAGAAGTACTGTACATGCCATCAGAGAAGTATTGTAAATGCCAGTTCAAATAAGCCCAGTCTCACTTGTGTATATATACATATATATATATATATATATATATATATATATATTAGACACAATGACTCTTCTAAGAGGAAAGCTTTCCACATAGAGCTCTGTAGACCTTAAAGTTAAGACAAAGGGAATGTCTCTTCTGAGTTTTAAAGGTAAAGAGTAAATTCATAATTAATGAGGAGCTCCCTGTGAGCTCTTCATACTGGACAAACAAAAATGAATATAAAGAGATAATGAAAGTACAGTCACTAAGTCCTTCATTTTGAAATCCACTGTGGGTTATTAGTTCTAATGCACATATCTCTTCTTCTTTATGGAAGTGAAGCCTGTTTACCTTGGTATCAGGGCTAGCCAAGTCCATGCAGAGATCCCAGAATTTTATCTGGCTACTTCATATTAGGTTTGAAGATTCTTCCCGTCCTTCATATTTGCATTTGAAGAGGAGATCTTCATGTGAACTGTTCAGCTCAAAGATACACGAGCTCTCCCTGTAAGTCAGATGATCTGTAAGACAACTTAGTCAACTCTAAAAATGTTTGGCTGGCTAAGTTTAAAAAAAAACAACCACAAACTTTTTTTTGCCAAGGTGTCTGTTTCCCTTTCTTTAAGCACAATGCATCATTTCCCTTATCCAGAGAATACTTTCAAGCTGGCAAAGCCTGATGCTGACCAGGGAGATAGTTGTGCACTCCGTGGAGAGCCCTGGGAGGTTCTCGCCTTACGTGGTATCTCCTCCCTCAGAAGTTTAAGTGTGTAAGCCATGATGTTGTGGCCTTTGGGTATGCTATCCTTGATGAAGAGTCACTTGGCTAGTAATGAAAATGTAATTTCTTAACCTAATGAAGTAGATAATTTATAACCAGGGGCAACCTATCTGCAGTTTGTTTTAAAGCAAAACAAGAAGTATGCAGTTCACATTTAGTAAGAGCACTTCTATGATTGGATTGTGGTTTCTTGGTCTCCATTTCATTAAAACTTTTCCAATTAATGGTTTCCCTACTACTTCCAACATAACCCTGAACCTCCTCACTGTTTTTTCTAATTTTTTAAATTTATATTTTCTAAATCAAGGGCATGTTGGTTATGGCTTTAGGCAAGTACCTTCTTCCTGCTTTCAACTTAAATACTGATGAAGTACATTTTAGAAGGCGAAAAATGGGAGACACTAATTCCTATGTAGCAGGCCCTTTACATCATTATTCCATTGTTTTTCTTTCAAATCAAAATTATCTAAATAGACCTGGGTCAGAAGTAAAAATTCAAATACTGCATAGCATGCAAGACCTTGGCAGCCTAGAGGTTTTTCAGATCTATTTTTAACTCTTGTTTCTGACAAGTGGTCCCTCATGCGTAGCAGGAGAGTATTTACTAATGTTGTAGTGGCTATAACCAAAGCTTATTTTACATAGCAGCAATGAAGGAGCTAAATGTTTCCAATATGTGTTCAGTTACTTTTAGTGAAGGTCCTCGAGGTGAATGGGACTTTGCAGGCTTGCATTTGAGAGAAAGCAGAATTAGGAGTAAATACAATTGTTTTGTTTTGTTTTGAGTTGAGATGAAAAGTTTTATTGATGTTCATCACTTGGAGTACGTTTGACTATGTGGCTAGTTATTATCTGGTAATTGTAAAACCAATGCTCAATACCAGTTTCCATTTATAAGGAACACTGAAGAATACTATTGGTGAAAGAAACTAAAAGGTACTGCTCTCAGTTTCCAAGATAAGTACAGATACTCT
This sequence comes from Dipodomys merriami, assembly GCF_024711535.1. Taxonomy (NCBI): domain Eukaryota; kingdom Metazoa; phylum Chordata; class Mammalia; order Rodentia; family Heteromyidae; genus Dipodomys; species Dipodomys merriami. The sequence goes on from NW_027205603.1 coordinate 9,281,851, forward strand.
GTAATATCTTATGGTAATTGCTTATATTTACCACCCAGTAGACAGTAGAAGTGTTTTGGTTAAAGATGTAAGCTGGAGAACTCTGAAATTGATTCAAATCTTGCCCTTCTGTAAACAGTTTGTGACTTCATTTCTGTAGTTGCCCTATCATTTGAATTAAATAATAGCATCTGCTTTTAAAAATTGTGGTTAGCTCAAGCAGTAGAGTGCCTACCTAGCCAGCATAAAGCCCTGAGCTCATACCACACACTACAAAACAATGTTGTGAAGATTAAATACTATTTTTACTCAGAGCAGTGAGGAGAAAATGGATAACTTTTTTTGGTCTGTCTGTCATGGGGCTTGAATTCTGGGCCTGGGCACTGTCCCTAAGCTCTTCAGGTCAAGGCTAGTGCTCTACCACTTGAGCCGCATCTGCACTTCTGGTTTTCTGGTGGTTTATTGGAGGTAAGAGTCTCACGGACTTTCTTATCCAGGCTGGCTTTGAACCATGATCCTCAGATTTCAGCCTCTTGAGTAGCTAGGATTACAGGCGAGAGCCACTGATTCCCAGCTTCTTAAGATAACTTTTACTAGCTACATTTTTATATTTGCTAGGAAGTCTATCTTTCTATACATTTTGGAACTCTTACTACTCTTACTTAGAGAAATTTGTATTCAAGCTTTGCAAAGTGTGTAGCTAATTGGGTGCTGAAACACAAGTTAGGTTCACTCTTCGCTGTGAAACTCATTGCAGGATGATTCAGGCTATACTTTAGCAAAGTTAAATATAATACTTGTCACAAGCCTTCAAAATCACTCATAGAGAGCCAAAATAAAGAATGTTGAATTGGTATAATTCCAAGGTCTGCTGTTCAAGTGTGTGTGTGTGTGTGTGTATGTGTGTGTGTGTGTGTGTGTGTGTGTGTGTGTTTGTGTGTGTGTGTGTGTGTGTGTTAGAGAAAGCAACAAAGAAAGAGGGGGAGGGAAAGAGAGAGAGAGATTATGAATCAATTTCTCTGTTTAAGTCCATAATGAGACACCAGCATTTGACCTGGACCTGCAGGAACAGGCTTTTGAACATCAAAGAAGCTGTTAAAGGGAATTTCAGGCAGAGGAAGCACAGCTTAACAGCTCATAGCAATTTGGAGGATGATAAGAAATCAGGTGACTTGTTCTTAAGATTCATGGAGAGACCTACTGAGAAAATCAGGAAGACAGCATAGGGACACTGTACAAAATTCCTCCCTCAGTACCAGGAGAGAGTGGAGCTGTACATAGGAACCAGTGAGCTCGGTCATGGAAAGTATTATGTAGTTGACTATTATGGCTGTTTCTTTGTTTATACTCAGAAAGATGGATGTAAAAGCAAGACCTGTTATCATCTCCTAATTTGGTTAAGAGCAATGGCACATAAATTGAGCCAAGATGCTATGTTGAAAAATGAACTTTACAATTTAGGGGGTGGGGAAGGGGGGGAGAGAGTGTAGTTGTGGAGATTGGAGGGGAAAGACAAAGGAGGAGACAACAATGCTTGATAAGAAATGTACTCATTACCTTGCACATGTAACTGTAACCCCTTCTCTGTACAGTATTCTCACAATAAAAAATTATTTAAAAAAAAGAAACAAAAAAGTCACATAGTACATTAAAAACAACAACAAAGGGAAAAAAGAAAAAGGGAAAAGTAGAGGATTGAGAGGGAACAATTCATTGACAATTTTACAGTATGTTATTTAATTGAGGTGTGGGGATTGGTATAATTGAGTCCAAGAGAGAATTGTAATTAACTGATATAAGAAGCAGAAGATGTTAAAGCCCACATATATCTTGCAATAGTCCCTCCTTCATTTAATTAGGATCCATAGGAACCATTGGGATTAACATGGACATCGGTTTCTGTATCCATTGTTCTAAGACCATTTTGCACCACTTTACACGAATAGGCGGGAAGGGAACATACACGGTTGCCTTGACTGGTGCATGGTGGTAACCCATGAAGGAGGTTTGGAAGTCTTGCCAGGGACATGGGATGTGTCCTAGAAGTTGGTTCACCACAAATGAGCCTGTACCTTCCCATTTGGTAAACCAGTTATCCTAAAATGTTGGGTGCCCATTGCCCACAAAAGTTCACAGTAGTTGGAGAATGGTTCATAGTCTAGCTTTAATGCCATCTGTTTTGGAAGAGAGTTGTGGAATTAACTAGTAAACACAAACTTGTCCATTCCTCTTCTGGAATGCCCAGATAATCTTTTCCATGATGACCACTGCAATGAAGTAACAGCAACTAGTCCTTACAGAAAATGAAGCAACAAGCAAAACTGATGATCACTCATAGGTCATTAGCAAACTTGGAAATGACAATAGAGGAATGGGGTTATAAAATCCAAGCAAGAAATGGTTCTAAAGATGACCACAATGAATAAATTCGATAGAAGGGAAAATATAATATGGTAGTAAATGAGCCATTCCCACACTGGGGAATGTATATCTATATGTCTGAATATATACACACACATATAATATATGTGTGTAAATATACTGAACTTTGCTTTACAAGCTCAATGCACACTTCCCACTGGTCCACTTATTTTGTGCTATGCAAATGTTAATTATCACAATACAAAGAATGCTTCCAGTAGACATGTTGATAAACCAGGTAGAAACAAAGTGAGAACAAGATCCTGAATTTCTAAAGTTGGACATTTTTCTTCTGCACGCTGTGCATGGATATTCCATCCACAGTACACATTGAAAACAATGGTTTTTATGCAAAGTCCCTTTATTTAGCTCTCTTATTGAAAGCTCCAGACCATATTTTCTCATAAAATCTACCCTAGAAAGTAAAGGTTCACCCCAGGTTAATGTTAATAAATAAGGGCAAACTTTGAAAGCACTAGTATAGTTCCATATATTCATAATTCTAATATTAGGGTACACAGATAAGTATTTAACAGTCAGCTTCAGACCCAGTATCCTAAAGTAACAGGTAGTAAACCACATTTTAAAAAATCTATGCTGTACACAGTACCAATATAGGGTTATGAACTTGGCCATTGTCAGATGCTTCATCATTTAAGACATTAATGTGCCAGTGTACCAGCCTGGAGTGCTCTAGGACATCAGATGTGTATATATACCAGCACTGTTTTCTAGCATCTTGGGGATCCACATGAGCCTGAATGACAATACAATGTCCTTCCTCAGATGTTCCTCTCATCACAACACTCCTTTTTGTTCCCAGTCTCAAGGAACTGAATTTCTAGCCATAATGGGTCTATCTTGCTGTCATTCTTGATTCCTCTTTCTCACTAGTTCTCATCACTTCTCATTCTCATAATGATCAAGTTGTGGATAGCTGTACTTTTAAAATCTTCCTCTAATGCTACAACTTTCCTACATATTTTCTGTCTTTCCTAGCCCCTTCATTTTGGTTATCTCTTATGGTTACCTAATCTTGCCCCGGGGGAGGGGAGGAGGGAAGAGGACAACTTTTGTCCAGATGACAGAACAAGAAACGTTTTAAGGTGAGCCTGTTCTTTCCGCTTCAGCAAAAGTATGTAATGGAAAACATTCATTTTTCCAAGTTTACCTCATTCCTGGTTCATAACATTCTTCCTCCTTTGTTCATCCTTTATTTTAAATGCTATAAGTCTTTGTGTAGCATGTTCTGCCCAGATTTCTTGCCTAAATCATCCATCCCTTCTGCTCGCTAAGGTCTCAGCTGGATTCATTATCTTCCCCTATTGCAACCACCTACTTTAATCTCTAAGAAACCCGAGGATGTGACTGTCAGCCCGGCACTGAGGCGAGTGCCTGGCAGAGTAAAAACCGCCAGTGAATGTTGAGTAAATACATAAATGAGTGTTAGACCTTCAGCCACAATATTGAACAAATAGTGACCAAGCAAGACTTCCTTTTAATGTCTATTATATCCTAGGGAATTGAACATATGGGCATTTTTTATGCCAGTCCTGGGGCTTGAACTCAGGGTCCAGGCACTGTCCCTCAGGTTTTGTTTTTTTTTTTAATCTCAAGGCTAATGCTGTATGACATAAGCTACAGCTCTGTTTCTGGCTTTTTTTGTTAGCTAGTTGGAGATAAGAGTCTATGGATATTTCTGCCTAGATAGGTTTTGAACGTCAATCCTCAGATCTCAGTCACCTGAGTGGCTAGGTGTGCACCACCAGCATACAACTCATATGGGCAACTGCTTTTCTATGAACTCAATGTCACTTTAAACTAAAGGTGTAGGGCTGGGAAGGTGACTCAGTGGTAGTGTGATTGGCATGCATGCACGAGACCCTGGGTGATTCCTCAGCGCCACATAAGCAGAAAAAACCGGAAGTGGCACTGTAGTTCAAGTGGTAGAGCGCTAGCCTTGAGCTGAAGAGCTGAGGGACAGTGCCCAGGCCAGAGTTCAGGCCACATGACTAACAACAAAAAAAAAAAAATGAAGGTATACCTGGTTTTATTTTAGCTCTTTTAAGAGTTCCATTTTTATCCTTTTTCTCACCATTTCATTGTTCCACTTCCCTTCCCCAAATCATATAAATGTATGAAGGGTGAATCAATGCAACAACGATGCTCCCAAGACTATGTTGAAAGTGAACTTTACAACTTGGGGAGTGGGGAGTTATGGGAGAGGGAACCTTGGGGATAAACAAAGGGGGTAACAAACAATGTTCAACAAGAAATGTACTATTACCTTATGCACGTAACCGAAACTCCTCTGTACATCACCTTGACAACATAATTAAATTTAAAAAGAGTTACATTTTTTATAGTCTACAGTATTGGCAGATCACTCAATATTAATAACTTTATGGCAGAGATTTTCAAAATTAAGTGGCATGTGTTCTTATCTAATCCTATAGCTTGACATATTCTGGGTGTTCAGTAAACATGGGTCCAATGACCATGACTAGAAAGGCATTGGGAATTTAAAATGATGTGGAATTGTATATAAAATATTCAACTTCTAGAAATCACCATTTCTTGAATATTGACCAGGAGCTCTAACGTATAATTAGTATTCTAGAGGTCTAATTTCTGTGTCATATAGAGTGGATTGAAGTAGGATGATATCAAGAAGATAGATAGCTAGGAGACAACTAGACTAATCAGGACATAAAAATAGTCAAAGGCATGTTTGTGAGGGTTAGATGATGTATAAAGCAGGGTCAAATAGCTCCTCCTCTAAGATAATTAAGTTTGTCAAGGCTGATATTCTTATAAACTCATGAGGGAGCGACATGTAAAATTTTCTTCAAATAATTTTGGCCAGTAGACTATTTTTCCCCACAGGGACCATCTTGCAGACTAGTTTTGCCTGGAATACTTCTGGAATGCTAATTTAGATACAGTTTATATTCTGAAATTAAAGGACATCACGGTGTGACTTTTCACAGCTTTCTCCATTCTGTTTCTTGTTTCTGTGGATAACAAGAAAACTCATTATCTTCTTCTCTTGCCCCTCTACTTCTCAGTCTTTTCTTCACCCTTCCCTTCACCTTCCTGTTCTTCTTCCTTCTCTTCTTCTTCCTCTTTCCTCTTTTATGTAAAAATTGGATTTAAAAAAAAAAGAAACAAGAGAAAAGAGCAGAAACATGAAGGTAGCCTAAGAAGCGAGAAGGGAAGTTGAAGGAGGAAGAAGAGAAGGTAAAGGAGGAGATAGAAAGTATGGAGAATCATAAATATTTAAAAATAGCTGCAGCAGAACAAATGAAGAAAATTACAAGGCAGGAAACAGGAGCAGAAGGAGCAGTAGTTTGGTTTAATGCAAGAACCCAGTTTCTAGACAGGAGGAGAGGCCAAAAGTCCCAGAAGCAAAAGAGAAACAAGTAAGAAAAATCTCTATCACATGAGGATTCTAAGCTCACATTCTAAATTATTCATCTGTAAAGCTAAATAATTACTGTGTATATCTGATAACGGAGATACATTTTTTTTTAATCCTGAGACTTGAAAGTCCAAAGAAATTTCTAGGTGCCTAGCCTGGGAAAGAAACTTGGAAGAAAATATTAATTGGTGAACATAAAGTAATGACAAATATTACAAAAAGAGCTTGCCTGAATATTTTATACATAAAGCAAAATTAAATGCCTTTTTAGGTTTATTTGAATGATGATTATTTCAAAGTGAGAACTTTTTGGTTTTCTGTCTGACTGGTTTTTGTATCTGTTTACTCATTTCTATTTGGTAGTTTGCAGACTGTTTTCTTGTGCTTTAGGAATAGAGTCCTCATGGGCTCCCTGGGAGCATTTGTCTCCCATGAATACATAATTGTAGAGCTGAGAACATATTTTGTGTAAAATTGGGATCTCTGATTTTACTGAGAGAGAGGAGACATTGAGCAGGTACATAAGGTAATTATGTGGAGCTGGTGGTCTCCCTTTCTAGCACAGACATTGAAGAAAGAGAGATCATAGCCTGAAAATAGTTCGTGTCATGTTGAGTTCTGCAGGGAAGAAAAGAAAACTTTCATCACTGACTTTGAAGAAGAAGCCAGTATGCTGGCATTCTTCACTGCTTTCCCATGGCAGATCAGAAACCCTGTGACTACCTTCACCTTATTTCTGCAGGAAAAGGAGAAGGATTCATTTCCTGTTTCCTTAATGCATTCCTTAAATATTTGCTCCAATACTGTGTGTGAATTCATGTGAATTTATTTTGTTCTTCCTTATAATTTTTTTCCCAACATAAGTTATTAGATGAGGGAAAACATTTGTTGACTCAAAGACCAGCAGATTATCAATACCCCATGCTCTGAAGGCCAGCCCAATCTACTTTTATAAACACTCTGACAGTACCTGCAGAAGTAGTGGATGGTGGTTATAGATGCCTGTGTGTTTTATGAAGACCTATTTAATTCTGGGGCAGCACCTTGCTGAAAAGATATTATTCTCTTGAAATGGAAATATCCAAAGAATTATTTCCTTGCTCAATGCATTAATTTTTAAGTAATATTCAGAAAGCAATAAGATGCTACATGGACTTTTAAAATAATACACATACACACATGCACATATATTTAAAGTTTAACACATACACTGCATGTGTGCGTGGGGAGAGAGAGAGAGAGAGAGAGAGAGAGAGAGAGAGAGAGAGAGAGAATTTCCTGCACACACAGATAGATGTGCTTTCTCTTAGGGCTCAGTTGGATAATCCAGAGTCATTTACCCATCTCAAAATCCAAAAACATGATCACATCCTCTAATACTCTTTCTGACCATACAAAAGAACAGTCAAAGCCAGATGCCAGTAGCTCACACCTGTAATCCTAGCTATTCAGAAAATTAAGATCTGAGGATCATGATTCAAAGCCAACCCAGGCAGGAAAGTCCATGAGACTCTTACCTCCAATTAACCACCAAAAACTCAGAAGCAGAGCTATGGCTCAAATGGTGTAGCTATAATTTTGAGTGAAAAACCTAAGGGCCAGATCCCAAGCCTGAGTTCAAGCCCTGGTAGCAACACACAGACACATACAATAATGATAAGCATAATAATAATAATAAATAATGCATATATCTTTATATATATATGGAAGGGAAGTTAGGCTTTTTTTCAACCTTTCAAACTGTTCGAAACAGTGACATTTTCATTTCTGCTGATAGAATTGTGATTTTGTCTAAGCTAGCATCATTCCTGTAAGATGTAAAGATTGACTTATTAGTCTTTTTACTGTCTGTGTGCTATGAAGGTATGGATGACAACATAATGCAGTTCTGGGAAATAAGATGTAAAAAAAATCAGTTTAGAATTAGTTATGGGACAGGGGCTTTGATAAATATACTAATTGGGATAGATATGAAAAATTCTATTTCTGCCTTCAATTTCCATTTTGAAATCAGGCCTGATCCTGGGACCAGGACTTTTGGAATCATGAGACCAATAGCCTGCAAGGGAGCGGTGAGGTAAAGCTCAGAATGGGAAAGTTGAAAAGGAAGAGGCCATCATTAAGCAGCTGAAATAATGTCCAAACCTGCCAATTTCAGACTTCTTGGTATAATAAAAGCTTAATGACTGAGGAATCAATAAACCCATATTTGCCTAAGCTATTAGTCAAGTCTTCTAGTACTGCAGCCAAAAGCAGCATGTGTGTTCTAAAATGTGTGGGAACTAGGAAAGATCACAAAGGAATGAATTCACCATTACTTGCCATACACAGGAACAGCCACCTTTACCATTTTGTAGCATCCTCTTCCCACAAATGAAGTTAAACTTATTTTAGAAATTGCTCTTTGGAGTCTTATGACATGATGATCACCTCTTCATGTTCTTAAATATTTATTTGCAAATTAATGTCTACATAATGGTTCAACATTTTGATAAATTGTGGTTAAACAACTTTTCACTGAAAATGTATGTAGAAATTGTAGAAATCCTTCCTCTCAAAGGAATATTTGAAGGATTTTTTTATTTGGTTGTTTCTTTTGCTGTCTTTTGTTGTTGCTTTTTGTTTTGGTTTGTGTTATTGTTATTGTTCAGTGTTTGCTTGGTACAGTATAAGAAATAATATTGATAAATAGGAAAACAAAGTGCTGCTAAGAAGACCTCTGAACTGTAAGAAATATAACTTTATGGCAACAATGAGATGTACAAGTCGTTATGTGGAAAAACAAACTTTACAACTTTGGTGGGGTGGGGAGGATCGGGTGGGGGGAGTGAGGGGAGTATGGGAAGGGATGGGAAGGAGAAACAAAGAGGAGGCAACAATGCTTGATAAGAAACGTATTTGTTATCTTGCCCATGTAATTGTAACTTCTCTGTATGGTATTCTCACAATAAAAATAAATAAATAAATAAATAAATAAAAAGAAATATAGCTTTAGAAAAATAATTTCCATCTCTTACTCAAAGAGACCCAAAAGGAAGCTTCTAGAGGAAGAAAACCTAGTTAGGGCTGGCTTAGAAAATGAAGAGCCTGCCGTGCGCTGGTGGCTCACGCCTGTAATCCTAGCTACTCAGGAGGCTGAGATCTGAGGATCACGGTTCAAAGCCAGCCTAGGCAGGAGAGACCCTGAGACTCCTATCTCAAATAAACCACCAGAAAACTGGAAGTGGCGCTGTAGCTCAAGCGGTAGAGCGCTCGCCTTGAGCTGAAGAGCTGAAGGACAGCGCCCAGGCCCAGAGTTCAAGCTCCACGACCGACCAAAAAAAAAAAAAAAGAAAATGAAGAGCCTTCTACAGAGATTCTGTTAATATTTGGTACAATAGTTTGTTTTACAGATCCTTCTTTTTGTAATTCATTCCAAACTGGAATGTTTCTTTAGATAAAATCACTATTTATGCATAGGGCAGTGCTACAAGTCTTCAGACATTTCAGAGGAATTTCAATATAAAACACAAAGAGAAAACTACATATCAACTGTTTTGTAAATGAACTCATTGAACACATGAGCCTAACAATTAATTCTCTGTCACAAAAATTAAGAGTGGAGTTGGGAAGGTGATCTAGTGGTAGAGCGCTTGCCTTGCATGCATGAAGCTCTGGGTTTGATTCTTCAGCACCACATAAACAGAAAAAAGCCGGAAGTGGATGCTATGGCTCAAGTGGTAGAGTGCTAGCCTTGAGCAAAAGCAGCTCAGCAACAGTGCCCAGGCCCTGAGTTCAAGCCCCAGGACTGGCCAAAAAAAAAAAAAAAAAAAAAAAAAAAGTATCTGGGTACTCAATGGATTCTAGAAAGAAACAAAAACAAACAAAATAAGTGTCATTCTTGTCACTGGAAATAAATACCTAATAAGGCTACAATTATAAGAGAATCTCATTCTAGCAAATGCTGGAATTTCCATGAAAATTCTTCTCTTCATGGAAAACGCTTGAGGAGCCATGAGAGAAAATGCTGAATGGCTGTTGGTAAAACTTACACTTCTCACAGACAGAAGAACCTAACACACTTCTTTCTCACTAGAACAGGTTACCAACTCCTTATTTTGCATGTATGAGTTTAGAATAAATTGTTCTTATAAATTCGTAATTCCATTTTTTTGCTTGATGTATGTTTGTAGGATAGTGAAATGGTAAGGTTTCCATAGCAACATAAAAGAAAGTCCATAAGGTGGAAGTAATATGATATAAATAATTTTTTCTCCAAGGTACAGGTTGGAAGTACAATAAACATCACGTAGTTATCAGCCAAGTGCAGACATCTTGGGTAATTCAGAAGACTCTTAATTTAATTCATAGTTGACTGCAGCTCAGTTGCTCAGGACATGTCTTTCCTGTTACTCTTCTCCTCCCCCCCTGCTATGTAATTTAAAGTAAAATTGCCTTGGCCTGCAGAATAATTGATAATAGCTGAACAACACAGGTGACAGAAAAGAAAGGGAGGAGACTTTGGGGGTTAATTAAATAATTTTACAAATAATTTAGTATATTTTGCATTCTGATTCTCTATACATATCTAGTGATGTTAAAAATTACTTATCATCAGAATACCTTTCTTTTGGCTTGGACCTCATCTACATTGAAGTGAAAATTATTATGGAAGTGGGAGAAAAATGAGGGAAGGGGATAACAAGGTTGACAAGAAATGTACTCGGTACCTTAAGTATGTAACTGTAACCCCTCTGTACATCACCTTGGCAATAAAATTAAATTTAACAAGAAAGGAAATGATGTGGTTTAGCAGCCCTCATAGTAGCCATTGAAGCAAAAAGAAAAATAAATAAATGAATAAATTAGACAGCAAATTCTTAATTGTGTTGGTAACTAAATCACAATTGCCATGTTATCTTGCACAGTGTCCTCACTTTCTAGCTCAATAATTTGACTTGGACTCATTAAGATTGTAACTCAGGTGTTGGCCCATAATTATGATTCATCTATTTTTATTTCCTGCAGTGATGAAAAGAAGTTTGTAAGGAAAATTTGTGATATAAATATTTTGACATCTAGTTTTGGGATGCAGTAGCTTATAAAAATGATAAGAGAACATATATGCAGAACATATTTAAAGACATAAGAGGATGGGGTAATGTTGTTCTGTTCCTACACACTCTTCCAAACACACGGGTGGCTCTCATTTCCGTTCAGTAAAAGCCTATCAGATGGTGTATGTTATTTCTGGTATCTAATGATTTTTCTTATTGGCTGGTGCTCTTCCACCTGAACCATGAACAATGTTATTCTTTATGCTAAGACTCCTGAGGGACCTGCTGTTAGGATCCAACCCTTTTTTCTACCTCATGATTAATCCAGCTTCTTCCTCTTCCACTTTCTTGCATGTCTTGTGACTTACCCTTGTTTACTTCATTCCCTTCTTTAGGTTATATATTACTTTTCCTACTACAAATGTATTTGGTGGAGGCCTCTCATCAAAAGGTCTGTTAATATTACTACTCTGCATTATTCCCCAAATGGAACCACCAGAGCTTTTAGTGCCCCCCAACACCTAATGCATTGGCCAACCTTTGTCCTCTCACCTTTTTGTCCTTCTTGACATCTTTGCAGCATTAGGTTCTGCAGATCATCAGCTCATGAAAGCTTCTTTCCCTCCCAGAGTCACTACATGACAATTGGTTGGTGATTTCGTTCAGGACTTTCGTTTAATGACTTTCGTTTTACTGACTGTTCCCTCCACCATTTGTAAGCCTGTCCTAAGATGTGACTCTCATCCTCTCATCTCTTATTTTTTTCTCTTTCAGAAGTTTTCTGTGTTGTAACACAGATACACAATATAATAAACACAGTATAATCTGTAATTGTATTGTTATCATACTCAAACATCTTCTTGTATCTACTTATTATTTTGATTTGGATAACTATGAACTACAGTGCATTTGGGGATTTATCATCATCTCTGAGAATGGATGAAGACATTGTTTACTTCTACTATGTTGAAACCCATAAGTGGAACCATTCTTATTTGTTGTAGGTGGGGTTTATATCTAGTCTCTAGTCTGTTCCATTTCCATCAGTGGGAGGCTTCTGGATACACACACATATGTATATGTATGTGTGTGTGTGTGTGTGTGTGTGTGTGTGTGTGTGTGTGTGTGTGTGTGTGTGTACATACATATATAGTCAGTTGTGGGGTTTGAATTTGGTGTGGTCATTGGCCCTGAGCTCTTCAGCTAATGGTTAGCAGTCTATCACTTGAGCCACAGCGCCACTTCCAGTTTTCTGGTGGTTAATTAGAAATAAGAGTCTCACAGACTTTCCTGCTGGAGCTGGCTTTGAACCACAATCCTCAGATCTCAGCCCCCTAAGTAGCTAGGATTAAAGGCATGAGCCACCGGCACCTGGCCTGTATATATTTTTGAAAGATGTGTTGAGAATATTTACAATGACTCAGGTAAGACATTACATGAAACAAAAGAAAAATTCAAGAATAATTTTTAAGGATTTTGGCTCGAGCAACTGAATGAATAACAATTTTATATTTATTTGCAGGCCAAACTCAGAGAATGAAAAGGAAAGTCTGTGTTGTAGGGATGTTAAATTCAAGATTTCTGTAAAACATTCAGCTAGAGATATTGAATAGCCAGTTAAGATTCATGAGTCTAAGTCTAGAGGAAAAGTGGATGTGAAGGATTAAAATTTAGGAACTATGAGACAGAGCAAGAACATTTCATGGTTGTATGTAGATAAAAGGCAAGCAGAACAGGTATCTGCTTTCAAACATTACTGAGAAACAGACACCAGCAAAGGGGAAGAAACCCTAGAATGCAGGATCATTAAGGAAGTTTCATAATAGGTTTCTAGAGGGGAAACTTTAGCTATGCGGAATATTTGAGAGTCTGAAGGTACAAAGGATTAACCCAACTCATCAGAGCAGCTCATCCAGGTGGTTTAGCACTGCAGTAATCGGGGCTTCAGTTACTTTCAAGAACTCATAGCGTATTTTATTTTTCACTTGTTTTTCAAATCTGATGGGGGAAAAAACATCACAAATGCTATAGCAACGAGTTCAGCTTGGATTGTGTTTGTCTTTATAATAACGCAGTCATACAGTTTTAAATAATTTTAAAATATTTTATTTTCTTGAATGAAACCTCCAACAAAGGTGTTAATGTGACTCTGCTGAGCATCAGATAGCTTAGGCAACATGTTGCGTCTATGGATAAGAACAAGTTTGCAGGAATCCTGGACAGAGAAATTTGACAAGTGTAGGTTCAAGAAGAGTTGGAGAAGAAATGGAATGTGGAGGCAGAGATAACATTTTTTAACAAACCTGTCAAAGAATTCTGCAAAGGTATGGGCGAGGTATGGAGCCAACAGAAATTGGTTTTCTGTGATATAGAGCCAAAGGATGTGTGTGTGTGTGTGTGTGTGTGTGTGCGCGCGCACGCGCACGCACACAAATACAGTTGAGAAAATTGAAGATATCTTTAGACATTATCATGGTCCCTTCAAGCAAAAAAAGGCGTATAATACAACCTCAGCAAAATTTGTGAGGAGCAAGTTCTTCCTAATAGCTTTTGCTTCCGTTGTGAAATAAGAAGTTAAGTCATCAACTGAGACCATGGAATTCTGGGAGATTTGAGGACTGAGCAACAAGTATGAAACAGTCACTTTTATATATGCTGAACAGATTTCTAAGGAAATACAAAGCAACTGAGGAAGGAGAGAGAATGTAAGGAAATTGAAAATGTCTCCCACGATAGTATCTCTAGACAGTAAGATCAAACGTGAATTTTTATTTTCTTTTTATATGTTTTTCGTTTCAAACTTTTTACAGTGAAGTACTTGTTTTGCTTCAAAAACTTATTAAAAATAACAGTCTTCTTATATCTAATTTCTTGCTTGGTGTCAATTATTCTATCAAAATTCTTTCCTAGGCCAACTCTCACTCCTTGTTTAAAATGTTTCCTAAGACTTCATCTCTGATTTGCAGTGGTATTTCTGTCCTGTATTTTTTAATACATTTTTATTGTCATGTATTTTATGGGCTGCTTCAACTATCTTCTGTGTGAATATTAACAACTTTTGCTATTAAAAGCAAGGTCCCTTAAAGGTACTTGTTTGGTTGAACGTGTCTGATTACAGAAATATCTGACATGTGAATTTTGGCTGGCAGGTGCATTTCCTCTCCTTCCTCTTTTGCTAAAGCAGAGCTTGCTTTTCCCCTGAAGGTCACTTGATGATCCTCCAATCATTCTCTTTCCCTTTCCAAGTGCCTGTCAGTTTTTGTGGAAAAACACAAGCTCTGCACTTTGAGTATGGAACACAAAAAAGGGAACTAGGAGGAGGAGTTGAGAAAGACCTCTCTACCACTCCTATGTTCTTCTTGATATAATCCTCCCTTTATTGAACCACAGAATTCCTTAATAAGACATAGTACTCTATTGATCATATTTTTTTAAAAAGAAGAAAATGTGTACATTCCTTTGTATCAAGAGGGAAAGAAGTGAGGTTCACTTAAAAACAAAAATAGACCAAGACCACTGCAGGTAAAGTAGTTCCCGGTTCAAACCATAAGAGAAGGAATCCATTTTAGACTATAGACCAGAAGTGTCCAATTCTTAAGTCTTTTCTCTAGTACCTAAAACTAATCATGGTAACTGTTCATTACTTAATATTACCAGAACATGGAATGCTTCTGTGATATCAAAAACAGAGGTGCAAAAGACATTGCTTAGAAGCTGGGTGGGGAAACAAAACAAGAATAACAAAAACTGAAGCTGTATTCTGTGGGCTCAGCCTGTAGGCTGATTAGGCATTCTTAGTGCATTGGATTGTGTTGCTGAGCATGGCATCAGTAACTGCAGTCTTATGGCAGTAGCAGTAGCAGTGGGAGAAGTGGGAGTCACCATTTCTACATACCTAGGGAAGTAATCAATCAGTCTGGAGTTGTGGATAGTTTAACTCTGTTCCTCACTGTAAGCTGATACAGCAGGTGGACTATCTCCTGCAAACACAAGAAGAAGTTGAAACTGGGAGAGATTCACATAAGACAGGGAGGAAAAAATAAAACCAAATGGGAAGAAAAGCAGAAAATATTTTCAGCAGTTACCTGCCTCACTTCTGCAGTCTTGCCAACATTTTCTGTGTCATAAGGGCTTCCAGATCTGCCAGATTCTGGGTCCTGTGTGGTACCTCCAGCCATCCAACTGGCTGACCATAGACAATGAGATGACACTCATTATCATTAAGGCCCCCACCAACCTTGCGTTGGTGCCCTGAGATAGTTTTAGTCTCAATACGACTGCTGCTCCAGTCTGTTCCAGAAATACCACATAGGCAATAAGTATTTGTGCCACATAAATCAATATCCTATTTTTGGACTAGCTTGCAGACACAACCACACTGCGTAGTGTTGTTTTCATAGGAAATGAATGCTGAGCCTTGGCTCAAATGAATTACAAATGATAGTCAACCTCAAATGCCTATGCTGATAAACGTGATTGGCCACATTATTGGCAGGAAGAAATGAAATATGCATTAAAACATCAAGTATATGTTCTTATTTGACAATTAAGTTCTTGTGTTCTCCAAGCAAATGGCAGAGTGGGATGAATACAGAGGAAGCCGATCTATTACTAATCTTTCACAAAATAGATGCATTCATAGGGAACCTTTCTCTTTCTTTCTGGAGCCCTGAACAAGTCAGGGAAATGGTCACTGGTACAACTGAGCAGTCAGGAAGCCTGACAGCCCATCTTTTATCTGACCAGTTGTCTCAGTTATTACTGTGATTGGGTTTTTAGTGCTGACATTAAGAACCCTCTGACAAAAGGGTCAGTGCCTAGTGAAATCATCCTGTTCAGAGTGACATTCAGTGAAGATCTTTGGTTGGCCAGCCATCATTTATACCAGATGCTACATGCTTCATTCATTATCTACTTTACATCATATGCTATAATAGGCAATGATTGTATAGCACATGCCAAGCCATATGGTATATGTGTATGTGATAGGCTGAGTAGCCTAGACTATATACTACATACTGTATACTTTGCAATATGATTACGTATTGCATATCGTCTTTGTAACATAATATCACGATGTCTTTGTTTTAGTATTTATCAGTGCTTCTCACTTATCTGATTAAGTAGCTTCCCAGTGAAGTTTTAACAAGATTAAAAGCAATGTCTGTATTGTTTTTCGTCACATACCTTGTATCTCTACAAATATGTCTCAGAGATTGAATAAAGAATGATCTACTGCAAGTAATTAAGTTTGAGATTTCTGATAAGAATATATATTGACTGGTGGAAAATGAGGAGAGAGAAGTAGCTCAGAATTTAAAAATGTAAAAATAAGTAAGCATCTAACAGGTGACATAGAAACCTATGCTTTGGCTTTCCTTGTTATCAATAAAAGATGCAATTACCTGGATGAGAAAGTACACATAGTGATGAGTAGTTAATATTCTCTGGCCCTCTCCGTATACACAACCTAGGTCCTAACATAACCCCAAGAGAGTTCTAGCACAAAGATGACTTTCAGAAAACTTCTTAGCAGACAATATGGTGAAAACGAACTTTACAACTTTGGCCAGGTGGGAGGAAGGGGGGGGAAGGGGATATAGTTGTGGAGGAGAGAAGGAAGGGATGGTAGAGGAAAAACAAAGGAGGAGACAAAAGAGGAGGCAACAATGTTCAGTAGGAAATGTACTTATTACCTTGCTCATATAACTGTAACCCCTCTGTACAGTATTTTTACAACAAAAAACATACAAAATGAAAAAGAAAACTTCTTGGTGAACAGATGCCCAAATAGAAAAGACTTTACTCACTTCAGAGATTTTTGAGTTTATTCACTTTAGACTATTTTAACTTTTATTTTCTGGATATATTTTTTCAGGATAAAATCTTTTAAATATATTTACCTCTCAGGAGTGACTCTGTGTGTGTGTATGTGTGTGTGTGTGTGTGTGTGTGTGTGTGTGTGTGTGTGTGTGTGTGTGTAAGAAACAATTCAACAAGTGACTATGGAGAAAAGAAAATTTGATAGATTCATCTAGAAGACCATGCTGATAGAAATGATCTTTAGTCATTGTTTTATATTAATTTTTGCAGTAGGTTTTTATAAATAGTTCCAGACACAAATTAAATATAGTGTAATCTCTATCGACTTTTAAAAGTCTTAGTCCCTTCCTGCATATCATCCCTAAAGTTTTAAATGTTGCATTTGAAATAAATCTTCAATATATCCTTCATGATTCATTGAAGAAAAACATTTATTTGCTCCAAGAATTTAATTCAAAGTCTTGTATTATAACCAGGAAAGGGTATAACTCAGGGAATAGGGAACTCTTTTAGGGAGAAAAGTGGATTATTTGACAAAAGACTCTGGCTAATCTTACTCAAAATAATATTCTGGGAATATAGAAATAGTCAGCAATCACACACACACACACACACACACACACAAAATAGTCAGCAATCACACACACACACACACACACACACACACACACACACACACACACACACACACACACACACACAGACACAGACACACACCACCCCCCCATATTTGGGCCCTGATGAAATAAGCTTAAAGAATTGCTACCTAGGGCTGGGAAGGTGGCTCAGTGGTAGAGCGCTTGACTTGCATGCTCAAGGCCCTGGGTTTGATTCCTCAGCACCACATAAGCAAAAAGAAAAAAGCAGGAAGTGGTGCTGTGGCTCAAGTGGTAGAGCGCTAGCCTTGAGCTGAAGAACTGAGGGACAGTGCCGAGGCCCAGAGTTCAGGCCCCATGACCGGACCCAAAGGAAAAAAAAAAGAATTGCTACCTACCAAATTTCCCTCTTGGTCATTTATATCTTATTAAGAACTTGGAGGCCTCCTACAAATTTTAGGAAATGTGAGACAAACTAATAAAACCTGAGGCAGAAAAAATTCAAGAAAGAAACAGAGAAGAGATAATAACAGCAATTTTCCATTTCCATATCCAATCCTCAATGCCCTATGCATGAAGGTTGGGAATACATATTACACACAGGAAAAGAGACCCATGTTAATGACAATTAAAAATAAAATCTCTGTATCCTAGTTGAAACATGTCTGAAAAGGAGTCATGCCACTTCCTCACTATTTGAGAGTATGGGCCATTATCAACACTACATCCTCTTTTGTATAGAAGTATATTCTCTGATGTCATTTTAAATTACCATTCATCTCCATTCGTCTAATATTTTGCTTTTGAAACTTACCATATATTTGCCTTAGTCTATTTATTCATTGCCTATCAATCAATTTGTAGTAGATATAAACTTCAGGTTACAGATTATTAAATGCTTTTAAGTACTTTCTTATGCAACAAAAGGACAGATAAAGGTATTTCTTTAGGGTTCTCTTTTCTACAGAGAATAGTTTTAGTCAGGATGAAAAATGTTTCTCTATATTTTGTTTCTTTATTCAATGGAAAAAAAGACTGAAAAGATCAAATCCAAGCTGAGATCAACAAACACCTTGATCTTTTTTTCTAAGAAGAAATAAAACTTGGAACCATATTTAACATTAGGACAATAATTTACCTCATTAAAGAAAAGTGAAAGGAATCCTACATACAAATTAATTCCTGAAATGCTCATGTTATGCGACTCATGCTTTAATATTTTTGAAGTAGTATATCACATTTTTATAAATTTCTGCTTCAAGTCAATCATTATTTAGATATACTTTATCCTTGTGTTCCAGAATACATTTAACAATAGCTTTTGTGTGTTGGCCATTGTCTTGATGACATAATATGTCACCTTTTTTCTAAGTGTATTATCTTCCCTAGGTACTTTAGAGTCAGAGATAAGAAATATCATAATTCAAGAATAGACCAAACAAAATTTAGTGACACCTTATCTCCAAAACAAAAATCAGAGCCTGGCACAGATGGCTCAAGCCTATAATCTTAGCTACTTGAGATTCTGAGAATTGGAAGTTTACAGTTCCAGGCAGCCTGGTCAGGAAAGTTAGGAAACTCTATCATGGCACAACATGGGGAGGGGGGGGCCTGAATATGGTGTTGTATACCTGTCATTCCAGCAGCTACAGGGAGCTTCAAATAGAGGGATCATATGTGAGACATATGCCTGGGTAGGAAGTGAGACCCCCCCCATCTCAAAAATAACCAGCAAAAGCCTGGACTGGAAATAGAGCCTAGTGGTAGAGTACTTACCTAGCAAGCACAAGGCCCTGAGTTCAAAACCCAGCACAACCAAAAAGGAAAAAAGCAAAGCTGTGCATGGAGTCCTCACCTGTATTCACATATGCTTGAGAGCAGAGACAGGAGTATAGCTGTCCAAAGCCTCTGGGACCAGAATGTGTGTTTCTATTTGCAAAGTAACTAAAAGGGAAAAATGGCTAGAAGCATGGCTCACATGGTAAAGTTCTTGCCTGGAAAACATGAGTTTTTGAGTTCAGTATCCTGTCTGCATAAAATAAAACAAAATGAAATAAAATTAAATGTTGCTGTTCTAATGGGAATACGGCCTTGAAGTGGTTTTAAATATCTGCATACACAGTGATTAGTTGTGTGTATTGCCTAATGCTATTGCTTTTCATGTGAAAAACAGCATCTTTCTTAAGCAGATATATTAAATTACATTTTTCAATGATACTGTAAAAACATTAAAATCTCATTATGCTCAAGTCTTTCTTCTTCTAGAACATTCTGCCCTCATGGTTGTAAGCTCAGCTCAGATCAATTTGATTATTTTGCTGGAGAAGGTATCATCTTGTCTGTAAATTCCTCTTTTTAATGATAATTGTGAAGAGAAATCTTCTATTTGAATGTTGTCTGTGTGATCTCTTCTTTCATACAGAAAGAATAATTATAAGACCATTTCAATTGAAAACATTTCGATGTGGTTTTTAAACTTCCGTAATGAGACAATGATTCTTACAGTCATAAATCCTTAGAACTGGAAAGATCTTTAATAGTCAATCAGTTCCAACACAAGGGAATAACCACCCAGAGGGCAGGGCCCTCTCTTATCTTTCCACTACTGGATCAAATTCCCAAAACAGGATCTGGCATAGAATCAGCCCTCCGCTGGCCAAATGGAAGGAAAATTGGGATGTATGAAGCAAACTGCACTTTTCTAAGCATTCATGCAAATGTCATAATTGCTGATCACTGTCTTCTTTTTTAGAAAAATATATGTCTAGCAAAGGGAAAAATAAAACACAGACAGGCTGTTATAGATACAAACACCAATAACACGTAGTGCCAGAAGGAAGTTGGGAACTGACATGAAGTTCAAAGACATCTGCTTGGCAAGGATAGCAATTGCTCAGGAAGAGAAAACAAGGCTGAGATCAGGTGCAGTTTTTGACAGGTGCAGTTATGCAAGAGAAGGGCACTGTAGGAAGGGGAGACAGAGTTGAGATGCACAGGAAAAAACTGGAAAGCCGTGAAGGATGCAGACCTAACCTTGCCAAGCCTGGGGACAAGATAGGATTGATTAATTAGTGCTGGCCCAAGGGAAGTAAGTAAATGACAGGCAGTGACACCTAGAACCTATTTACTTTAACTTACAAGCAGTGCTGAGAAATGCCTCTCAGAAATTTTCTCTTACATGTTGAATTTTTCTAATTCAACATGTAAGAGATGTTTTTTCTAATTCAGGCTTTGAGTTCTAAAAAAATGGTTTTGTGATTCAGAAAACATATACTTTCATTGGATTATAGGTATCTCTACATAAAACACACATATGCATTAACTCACATTTAGTTTCATGTAGTTCAAAAGCTTGCACCAAAAAAAGTCATAGTGAAATAAAACATTGTAAAAAGTATCATGTTCTAGTTTTTTAAAAGCTGGTTAAGAATAACTAAATACATATTTAAGGTTTCATTTTCCTAACATCACATTATCTGGCCTTTTCCGCTTGACTCATACCTATACTAGATATTGCAAATAAGGGAAACCATGGGACCTATGCTTCTTTGGGCCTGTCTTACTTCACTTAATATAATTTTTTCCAAACCTTTCCATTTCTTAACAAATGGGGAAATGTCATTCTTTCTGATGGAGGCATAGAATTCCATTGTGTATATATACCACATTTTCTTGATCCATTCATCTACTGAGGGGCATCTGGGTTGGTTCCATATCTTAGCTATGGTAAATAATGCTGCAATAAACATAGTTGTGCTGGTAGCTTTAGTGTGGTCTTGTTTGTAAACATTTGGGTAAATGCCCAAAAGTGGGATTGCTGGATCATAGGGGAGATCTATGTGAAGTCTTTTGAGGAACCTCCATACTGCTTTCCAAAGTGGTTGAACAAGTTTACATTCCCACCAACAATGAAGTAAGGTTCCTTTCAGTCCACATCCCCTCCAGCATCTGTTGTTATTAGAGTTCTTGATTTTTGCTGTTCTAACTGGAGTGAGGTGATATCTCAATGTTGTTTTGATTTGCATTTCTTTTATGGCTAGGGATGTTGAACATTTCTTCATGTGTCTATTGGCCATCCTTCTTTCTTCTTCAGAGAAGCTTCTCTTTAAGTCTTTCGCCCACTTATTTATTGGGCAGTTGTTTCTTTGAGGATTTGTTGTTGGGTGGTTTAATTTTTTGAGTTCCAAGTATATTTTAGATATGAGACCCTTGTCCGTTGTATGGCTAGTAAAGATCTTCTCCCAATCGGTGGGCTTTCTATTGATCTTGCCAGCTATGTCATTTGCCCTGCAGAAGCTCTGCAACCTTATGCAATCCCATTTGTCCAACCTTTCTTTGATTTGTTGTGCTTCCGGGTCTCTATTCAGAAAATTTCGACCTGAGCCAAGGAGACCTAGGGTTTCTCCTATTCCATCCTGTAATGTTTTCAGAGTGTCTGCTTTATGAAACCTTAAATATGTATTTTAATGTTTTCGTTTCTTTCATGCATGTGTTTCTAATGCATTTATAAGATTATTTCTTTGTTGCTTTGTATGTCCCTCCCCCACAGTGTAACCCCCGCTTTCACTATATTTGATGTTAGTATAACATGTGGAGGAGATGGGGACAAACAAGTCGTTTAAGGATTCAGGTGGACCTGTTGCAACAATGAGAAGTACAAAATGTCATGTCAAAACCAGCTTTACAATTTCGGTGTGGGGGGGGAGGGGGGTATAATTGGGTGGGGGGAGGGGGGTAAAATTGGGTGGGGGGAGGGGGGAGGCGGGGAAGGGAAGTGAAGGGTAAACAAAGGAGGAGGCTGCAATGCTTGGTAAGAAATGTATGCATTATCCTGCCCATGTAATTGTTGCCCCTCTGTACAGTATGTTCTCAAATAAAATAAAATACAATTAAAAAAAAAAAAAAAAGAATAACTAAATATTTCTGTAAACTTCACATGTGCTCTCAGCTCTCAATCCCATTTGTTAGTTACCTTTTGTCAGTAGAAACCAAATTCTCCCAGAGAACTTTCTCTCTGAGAAAGTTTGAGACTTAGGAAATTTGCAAATCCCAGTGAAACCTTTTAGGTACTTTCTAACACACCTTTGCAATGTTTGCATTTATATTTGCTATGGACTGAATGTTAACTTTTCTCTCAAATTCCTGTATTTAAGCCCTAACTTGTGATGTGACAGTATCTGAAATCCTCTTTAATAGATTTTTAGCTTTTGCAATTTCATTTTTCAATATCTGTATTTTCAGTATTTATTTCACAGTACTTAACAGTAGTTAATTCCAAAGAGACTGCTGGATGAAAGTTGGAAAGAGAAATCTTTACCATGCAATAGATGTTCTATCTATTCTTATCTCTGTGTATAGCACTTGTGAAGCTCTAATATTGCCCACAAACAAATTGGAATATTAAATAAATTATTTAATATACTAGGCTTCTTGCACAAAGCTTTCTTTGGACTATAGGAACCAGATCAATATAGAGTTAGTGACTTATTGTTATTAGCTTGTATATCAATTAACTAATTTGGGTCCATGAATCCTCACCCAACTGGGACAGAGCTATAAATCCAGACTCGAGGTTAGTTTAGCTGGTAATTCCATCTCTCCATTGATCCAAAATGGCCATTTGTCCAACATGAATCTCATTGTATAGATTCTCAGGATACAAACAAGTAGATTTCCAGTGAAAGATCACCTCTTTATTTTGGTATCTAGGATTGTATTTACATTGTAGAAATGATTTTCACTTGGTTACAAACCCTTACTCTGAAACTTTCAAACCAACATTTCACTGACTTTGCCATCTTCTTCATCCTTTTAAGAGGCATCACCCCTTCCATTTAACTCATTCCTTAGCTCTGTCGCCTGATTTTCCATAGATTCTACATCTGGAAAGCTCATTGATGTGTCTACTTCTGTCCACTCACTCCTTTTTTAAGCCCATTTTTATCTTTTCTCCACTCTCTGAGAAAGTGAACTATTCTGGTTTCAATTGTGATTTCACCTCAGTCATGATCCTCTGTGTGAATGAAGTGATTAAAAAAAATTATCAGCCATTTTGGTATTACAAAACTGATGAATAAGATGACATTGGAGACTTATGCCCTCTACTACCATCTATTTGGGAGACAGAGATCAGGAGGATCATAGGTCAAGGCTATCCAGGGAGACATTAACATAACTTAATATCCAAAAGAAATCTGAGTATAGTGGTTTGTATCTGTCAGTCCAGCTACATGAGAAAGGTAATTCAAAAGATTATGGTCGAGTTTGACTTGGAGAAAACAATGAGACCTCTCATTTCAAAAAATAATGAAAGCAAAAAGGGTTGGAGACGTGAATCAAGTGGTAGTGACTCTGTCTAGCAAATAAAAGGCCTTCAACTGAAACAAAATTGTGCAAAACTTATGATGGTCTCTGTCTTCCAAGGTTTGAGGAGGTATTAATGGGGAGGAGGTGGCAGTGATAAATATGAGAAAACACAATCTGAACACTGTTGGTCAAAAAGAAAGGAGGAATAAAGGAGGGAGGGAGGGGAAGAAAGAGAGGAGAGAGAGAAAGGAGAGAGAGAAAGAATGACAGAGAAAAACAGAGAGGGGGAAAGGAAAGGAAGGGAAAGGGGAAAGAGGAAGAGAAAGTGTAAAAAAGATAAAGTGAGCCTGCAGATGAACTATAATGACAATGACATCTTTTGTCTATGTCTTTCTGATACCTCTTCTATTCCCAAGTTATGCAAAAGTGAAAATGCTAATTTTTATATAGACAGCTTAAAGGGATATTCTTATTTTCTTTGTAGGGATATTCCTCCCAGCATGGTGAGCCTTTTAACTCTCTGTTTTAGCTGACTGAAAGTACAATTTAAAAATTTTAAAAAAATAAAACCTATCCTTTCAGCACTGATTAGTCTGAACCAGTTACAGCAAAAAAAAAGCTTTGGGATGTGAGCCTAAGCTGTTGTCTCAGAAAAGCAATATATTAAGAAACTGGGTTGTCAATTACAAAGAATCTTCCAGGCCTGCCACTAGTTCGTCCCCTTTGAGAAGTGTCTTCTTTCAACCCAAGAGAGCTATAGCTTGGCCCTTGAGCTTTTTAATTTATTTTTGGTAGACATCACTATAAATGTATTGATGAAAGATACATTTCTAAGAATTTCTTCCCTTTTTCTCCTGGGGAGCATTGGAACATGGGAGCTGCATTGCTGATTGTACCAAATAGTGGAAGGGGTGTGTTTTAGCATCCATAACCATTCTTGAGCTGTAGTTCTATTACCTGCCTGTCTTTGCCATGTCACACATCTATTTCTGCCTTTTCTCTGTGAATGTCATTCTGATAAACAACAGCAACAACAACAAATGAACCACTTTGTGAGGAACATTTTCTAGGGGATTACTTTGGTTAATCAGGTGTGAAGATTTAATTGAAATAAAGTTGAAGAGGAAATGGAAATTTAAAAAATAACATCTTCAAATGTAGCTAGTGATGTTTGGAGATGTATAGATTGGTAGTTTGAGAGGAATTTATTTCTTCATAATGTGTAACTGAATTGCTGGGAAGTCAGAAGAAATAGAACAGAAAGAAATTATTGGAATTGTTATTCATAAGCAAATATTTTATTTGCTCTTATAAAATATTTTTGTGATAGCTGTTTCAGGTAGATCTCCAAATTGTATTTTCCTTTGTATTGTAGTGTATTGTATACATTTATTTATTAAAGTTTGCATTGCATGTAATGTAATGTAGTTTTCATATAGTTTACATAGCTATTTGAGAGTTTATCTTTCTATATTTAAATTATTTATAATGTTTAATCAATATACAAGATAACAACCTTGAAAAAGAAGGGTTATGTGTAAATTTTGAAAAGAAAAGTAATTATGCATTTGCTAAAGCCTCTAGAAGTAGGCAAGTTATTAGAATTGCTTAACATTTCTGTAAGACTGCAAAACATAAAACCAGTAAGTCAAGTCAACTTTGTTTCAAACAGATTATTAGAAAATATCATTGAACAGAATTCAATGACAATAGCTTTTGACAGGAATCAATGTTAGAGCGAATCCCAAAATTATGTGAATAGCAGTTGTGAGAAAGTCATAAATAATAATTGCGTACCTACATAGAGATCAACACTATGTTTATGAATTGGAGATTCAAGATGAAAAGGAATAAATTTCTTCTAAATGGACACAATTTCAATGCAGCTTTGGTCACAAAATAACATGATTTCTTTCATATTTGTGTATGTATGCATTTTGAGAAAGGAACCCCACAGTTCAGGTGGAACACTGGCCAGTACTGGTCACACAGTCTTCACGTGACTAAGAGCTGATGAGCTCTTAATTCACTAGGCGGAGGACATAGTAAGAAAATATAATTTCTTCCAAACAGATATATACAGATTGACCAGGGAATTTAAACTGAGAGTCCTGAACGAATCCCATTTATATGTGGTAATTAGATTCGTGTATTACTGCTGGTTATGAGATTAAGGTAAAATAAGTTTTTTGTTTAGAATCTGTGCTGGAAACTATATATAGAAAAAACATACATGGATCCCTATATAATAACCTACAA
Organism: Dipodomys merriami; assembly: GCF_024711535.1. Taxonomy (NCBI): domain Eukaryota; kingdom Metazoa; phylum Chordata; class Mammalia; order Rodentia; family Heteromyidae; genus Dipodomys; species Dipodomys merriami. Next base: position 9,307,692 of record NW_027205603.1, read on the forward strand.
ATATATTTCAGGTATAAGAAAATCTTTAATCGGGTAGGTGAATTAATAAGCCTTTTAGAAGATTATTTAGAAGGATATATTCATACTATAACAGTAGAAAAAAATCTAAAGATCTTTATAACTTCAACATAGGGAAGCATTAAAAAAATATAAAAGACATAGCAATAGTATCAACAATGTTATTTATTATTTATTTATTTAATCTAATCGCTGATTATTGGCAGCTCATGCCTGTAATCTTAGCTACTCAGAAGAGATCTGAGGATGATGGTTTTATTCCAGTGCCAGCAGGAAAATCCATGGGACTCTAATCAATAATAACAAAACCCAGACAAGGCTACAACTTTTGAATTACTTTACAGAAATGGAAATTGTAATGCAAATGAATTTTTTGAAAACATCAATTTGATAATTACTGAACCTCAGAGAAATGTAAATAAATGTTATGTGAGGTCTATTTCACAATGCCCAGGCTAGTAACAATGAAACATAATTATATTGAATTCTGATAGGGACACTACGCACATTGCTGCAATGCTTCAAGAAAACAATTGAGCATTATCTGGTGAGATTGTGGGAGTGCACAATCAGCCCTAGATAACCAACTCCTAGTTTTTCACTTTTTGAATGTCTCATACATGTACAACAGACAAAAAATGTACTAGAGGGGCTGGGAAGGTGGCTCAGTGGTAGAGCTCTTGCCTTGCATGCATGAGGCCCTGAGTTCAATTCCTCAGCACCACATAAGCAAAAAGAAAAGAGCCAGAAGTGGTGCTGGGGCTCAAGTGGTAGAGCACTAGCCTTGAGCTGAAGAGTTGAGGGACAGCGCCTAGGCCCAGAGTTCAGGCCCCATGACCAGACCCCCCCAAAAATAAATAAATAAATAAATATACTAGAAACACATAATAGTCAAAGCAAACACACACCAAAGAGATAAATCTAAGACAATATAATATTTACAAGAGAATATTTGATACATTAATTATGGTACATACATGTAATAGAATATTATAAAACAGTAAAAATGTATAAGAACGTAGCTTATACAAACATGTATGGGTTTCTGAGGAATGTAGACTCAAACAAAAAAGTGCAGCTCATGTATTTATTCACTTATTTATTTAGCCAGTTCTGAGGCTTGTCCTCAAGCCTATGAGCTATCCTTTAGCTTTTTCACTCAAGGGTAGTACTCTATCTCCCACAAGAAACCACAGGTGGACTTCCAGCCTTTTGGAAATAAGAGACTCTTAGATTTTCCTGTCTGGGCTGGCTTTGAACTTCAGTTTTCAAATATCAATTTCCTGAGTAGCCAGAATTACTTGTGTGAGCAATAGGTGCCTTAAAAATGTAAAAAGAATGCTGTGAGAGTAAGTCAATTATTTTAAGCCTAAACATAGTCAAAGCTAATCTTCTCCACTGGTGCATAAATGCATTGTAACTATAGAAGAAAGGAAGGAAATTGTAAAGCGACATGAGTGGTAGTGGTTGAACTCAGCAGGAGGAAAGTAGCACATTTTAAAGACTATATTATTATGCTTTCTTACATATACATATATTTTAGTGCATATCAAAAATAAAAATATACTGATGAACATCATCTTATCTGACCTTTTCTGCTTGTCCCAGACATATACTAGTTATTGCAAATAAGGGAAACCATGGTACCTATGTTTCTTTGGGCCTTTCTTACTTCACTTAATATAATTTTTCCAAATCTTTCCATTTCCTAACAAATGGGGCAATACCATTCTTTCTGATGGAGGCATAGAATTCCATTGTAGCTAGCTAGCTAGATAGCTAGATAGATAGATAGATAGATAGATAGATAGATAGTATATATATATATATATATATATATATATATATATATATATATATATATGTACCACATTTTCTTGATCCATTTATCTACTGAGGGCATCTGGGTTGGTTTCATATTTTAGCTATGGTAAATAATGCTGCAATAAACATAGTTATGCTGGTAGCTTTAGTATGGCCTTGTTTGTGATCATTTGGGTAAATGTCCCAAAATGGGATTGCTGGGTCACAGGGGAACTCTATGGGGAGTCTTTTCAGGAACCTCCATACTACTTTCCAAAGTGGTTGAACAAGTTTACACTTCCACCAACAATGCAGTAGGGTTCCCTTCTGTCCACATCCCCTCCAGCATCTGTTGTTATTAGAGCTCTTGATTATAGCCATTCTAACTGGGGTGAGGTGGAATCTCAATGTGATTTTGATTTGCATTTCTTGTAAGGCTAGAGAGGTTGAGCATTTCTTCATGTGTCTATTGGTCATTCTTATTTCCTCTTCAGAGAATTTTCTCTTTAAGTCTTTAGCCCACTTATTTATCAGGCAGTTGTTTCTTTGAGGATTTGTTGTTGGGGGATTTAATTTTTTGAGTTTCAAGTATATTTTAGATATGAGACCCTTGTCCGTTGTATGGCTAGTGAAGACCTCCCAATCTGTGGGCTTTTTTTTTTTTTTTTTTTAAATAAGTTTTTTATTGTGAAAATACTGTACAGAGGGGTTACAATTACATGAGCAATGTAATGAGTACATTTCTTTTTTTTTTTTTTTTTTAATTGTATTTTATTTTATTTGAGAACATACTGTACAGGGGGGCTACAATTACATGGGCAGGATAATGCATACATTTCTTACCAAGCATTGCAGCCTCCTCCTTTGTTTACCCTTCACTTCCCTTCCCGGCCTCCCCCCTCCCCCCACCCAATTTTACCCCCCTCCCCCCACCCAATTATACCCCCCTCCCCCCCCCCCCCACACCGACATTGTAAAGCTGGTTTTGACATGACATTTTGTTCTTCTCATTGTTGCAACAGGTCCACCTGAATCCTTAAACGACTTGTTTGTCCCCATCTCCTCCACATGTTATACTGACATCAAATATAGTGAAAGCGGGGGTTACACTGTGGGGGAGGGACATACAAAGCAACAAAGAAATAATCTTATAAATGCGTTAGAAACACATGCATGAAAGAAACGAAAACATTAAAATACATATTTAAGGGTTCATTTTCCTAACATCACATTATCTGACCTTTTCCGCTTGACTCATACCTATACTAGATATCTGTGGGCTTTTTGTTGAGCTTGCTAGCTATGTCCTTTGCCATGCAGAAGCTCTGTAGCAAGATGATGTTAAACGAAATGAACCCCATGATAGGGACACAGGTGTTTATTTTTTCTTGCTTGCTATTGTTTCTAACATATTTATAAGGTACCATGTGATTTTTTGTTGATTTGTATGTCGTTCCCCCACAGTATAACCCCTGTTTTTATTGTATTTGATATTGGTATAATTTGGGGAGGGGAAGGGAAAAAAGAAATTGCTTAAACGGGGATATAGGTTGACCCATTGCAATAATGAGATGTACAAGACCCTATGTTGAAAACAAACTTTACAATTTAGGAAGGAAGGTGGGAGTGGGTGATGGGGGCAGTGTAGTTGAGGAGGTGGGAGGGAAGGGATGGTAGAGAGAAAAAAAGGAGGAGGCAACAATGCTTGATAAAAATGTACTCATTACCTTGCTCATGTGTCTGTAACCCCTCTGTACAGTATTTTCACAATAAAGAACTTATTTTTAAAAATACACCGATGATTATTATCTACTTACATCTGCATAAACACAACTACTACACCTATGACTTTTGATTCTTTTTAAGTTTGTTAATTATTGAAACATTATTATACAGCAACACTTAGACACTGGTTGAATATCATAAGAGTATTTTGAAATGCAAGCTGTTTAGTGTTTATCTCGATTTTGCAATGAGTCCCAGGTTAAGGCAAATGATATATTCATCTTTTAAACATATTTTGATAATTTTTAAACAATAATGTTATAAGAAGTAAAATGTCTAATAGTTTAAATAGGATGTTGTTTCTGAAGTAACTACTAATGAGAACCAGACTGTATTCTATCTATCCTAAATAAAATGAATTCAAGTTATTCTGTGTAGTTACCACAACTGGAAGAATGTATATTCTAGGAAATACATTAAGAGTCTACATTAGGAAGAAAGGAGTCTCTGTGAGCGTGATTTTATTTGCTGATCTTTTTATTTAGAGTTGGGGAGGAAGGGGAGAGAAACATAAAGTGTGAGAATGATTGAGGGTCTCTTTTCAGTCTGTCTGCCCTAGGTAACTGTGGTGCTTCCTAAAATAGAACAGACAGAATGTAAGAAGAATTCATTATACCTGAAAAGAAATGTAGTTTTGAAAAGCTCAGTTTCAGTGGCTATGAACCGAGATATTGATAGATCTGTGCATCTAGGTTAGCAGAAAGTAAAAAAAAATTTTTTTTTCTTTTGAAAATGCATTTAGAGGAAGTAGGCTGCCTGGAGTTTATTGTGCTTTGGATTTTGAGGTATACTATATGTGATTTGTATTGATTTATAAAAATCTCTGTACTTTAAGATGATTCACTCTGCTTCTCCTATGTACATAATGATGTACATGCATGTGAAATATGCTATCAATTCCTTTCTTATTATCAAGTAATGCTCACCGTTCAGCATTTAGTGTTTTTTTAATTTTATTTTATTATAAAGATGTTGTACAGAGGGATTACATTTACATGAGTAAGGTACATTTCTCGATAAACATTGTTGCCCATTCCATTTTTGTTCCCCCACTATCCCTTTCCTCCCCCTATTTCTCCCCTCCCCATGAAGTTGTAAAGTTCATTTCCAACATAGTGTCCTGTATCATTATTGCAGTAGATCATCTTTTGTGCTTCTTTTAGTATTTTGTTATTTCCCTTCACTTACCCCAATCATATAAATGCATATACAGGATGGAGGGTACCAGAATCAAAGGCAGAGATTTCCAGAGATAAACCAGTAGAAAAAGAAAAATGAAGTAAAATTTGAAGAAAGGACTAGATACAGTACATTGGCGACATCAAGGGTGACAACTAAAAAAAGAAGACCTGTTGTTTCCATGTCTTGGATTTCATTTCAGTTAGCATCATTTTGTATGTTCATATGTTCATAGCTCTTGAGCTATTATGATTCTCTGTCAGGACTAACTTAGGCTTATACTAATTCTTGCAAATGAGGGAAACCATAAAGCCTATTCTTCTTTGGGTCTGCCTTACTTCACTTAATATGATTTTTTTTCCAAGTCTTTCCAATTACTTATGAAAGGGACAGTGTCATTCTTTCTGATAGAAACATTAAATTCCATTGGATAATATACCACATTTTCTTGATCCACTCATCTATCCAGGGGCATCTGGATTGGTTCCATATCTTAGTTATGGTAAATAATAGCATTTAATGTTTTATGTGTTCAAATTGTAGGATACATTGAAAGTACCACATGTAAACCATCATTGTAATGCATACTTAAACCACACTTAAGCCTGTGCCTCAAGTCTGTAATCCTAGTGACTGAGATCTGAGGATTGTGATTCAAAGGTAGCCTACCCGGGAAAGTCTCTGATATTCTTATCTCTGATTAGGCACCATAAAACCAGAATTAGAGCTGTGGTTCAAGTGGTATAAAACTAGCCTTGAGCAAGAAAGCTCAGGGACAATGCCCAGGCCCTGAATTCAATCCTCAGGACTGACCCAAATGGAAAGAAAAGAAGACTATATAATTAGCCCAATGTTTTTTTCATATTATAATTTTGTTCTTTCAGATAAGCAGTATAGCTCATGGTTCATGGCCAGGGTGAATCAGTAGGATGATATAGAAAAGGTTGGGAAAGGTGGATTATGAATTCATTAAGAATTCAAAGTTATTGTATCAAGCAACAGTTATTAGTGCCACAATCTCATCAGCAGCGAGGGACCTAAAAGACATCCAGGAAATTCGATGTGAACTACACTGACTGTGCAAAAATGGTTTGTTTCCCTCTGTCCACAGTGAAGGCTGACCTTAATACAATGGCAGTCTAAGGAAATTTTAGTAATTTCAGATTATACTTAAGAAGCTGAGCCATCTTAAGGAAATTACTGAAAATTTATACAGAACTGGAAGACAAAGAGAAAGAAAACTAGCATTTGTTAAGAAATATCGTTCCATGCGTGGAACTATACTGGGTTTCTTTTATTATTGAACTCATATCATCCTTTTCCTATAGAGAAGCTATTATTATCTGCATTGTGGATCTGGGGAAACAAAATTCAGGGCATTTAATAGCTTATTCATAACTATGCACTTATTAAATCACAAGGTCATTGCTTATAACCAATTATCTTAATTCAAATTAGGGAGAGTAAATTTTTCTCCATTTCATAAGACTTTTCCAATAGAAATGTTTGACAGATAACTATTGTCTTAAGACACATGAATCTCATGTGTCAATAATAAATATGATGATAAATATGATGATGGACCTGAGAGTAAAATCATCCAAAGAGTATTGGGGAACAGAGTAATTACCCTCTAGTGAAGATATGAGACACACTTTGAGCTAGGTGTGGTGACTCATGAGTATAATTCTAGCTACTTTGGAGGCTGAGAATAGGAGGATCATAGTTCAAGACCAAAAGTACACAGGAATCCATCTCAGTCAATAAAAAGTGGGGGAAATAATGTGGGGTGAGATGGTGTTCACCTGTCATCCCAGCTATGCGGGAAGTATCAATAGGAAGATCCAGTGTAGGCTGTCCCAGGCATAATGAAAGACCCAATTTGAAAAACAAGGAAAGTAACATATGCTGGGGGTGTGTCTCAAGTGGTGGTAAGTGTAAAGCCATAGGCTACATCCTCAGTACTTCTGGTACTACTTGGACACTAGTAGTACTTCTGATGAATGGAATTTGGTTGAGGAGGAGGTGATATAATTGTGGACCACTACTGAAATGGGCCACTACTTATGGTTTCTTAGCTTTTGGTGACTTATCACAGTTGGCGTTTGGGCAGGACAGTTCTTCACTGTGTAGGAATGCAAAACATTTAATGGCTGGCTGTCCAAACTGGATCCCAAAGGAACCTCTCCAACAGTCAGACAAATAGCCCCTCAGACATAGAGTTCACTCACAACAGCCCTGGCAGTGGAAAAGGAAACATTAACAGAACAGGATAACCACCTATCCACCTAAAGGAATATTGCAGAAGTCTTGGTTTAACATTTTAATCATCTCTTCTCCCCAAAGTCAAAGAAACTTCTTAGGAAGGATTGAAAACAATCCTTGGGATTCTTCCTGGCTAAGCAAATGCATCTTGTGATAGAAGACTCATGGTCAAGACAATCTGTTTGTACTCAAGGGTCAGAGAGATGGTACAGTATCACCATTCAATACCAAACTACCAAACCAGCTAAGAAAATGTAGTCTGGGTCACAATGCTAAGATTATGAAAGGGCTCACAGCTCCAGAAGTTAGGAAATATCAGAATGTGAGCTTACCCATAGGACTGCAAAGATGAAGAGCAGATGAGGAATCAGTGCAGCTGCAGAGACAGCTTCTTTGGAGCTCTGATTGCAAAAGGATGGCAAACTACAGTGCAGATGCTCAACCTATTGTGTTGAATAGTAGAATCAGCTGAATTTGAGTTGTTTCCTTCTACTAATTAAAGCTCACACGGTGTTGTTTGAAAAGGGTTAATTTCAGTCCAATTTTACATAAGAAATTGCAAATCAGTTAGAGAAAGAGATGACGAGGTCATTCAGCTTGTTAGAGAAAAAAAGAGCTCCAATATGAGGCTTTCCATGGTGGTTTTCTCCCTCATGGAGAGAAATGCATTTATATATGCACACAAGTAAGTACGTATGCTTATATAAAAATAGACTCATACACATATAGCATACTTGTAAGTATACATAATATACGTATACATAATATATGCATTCAAAATCTTATACATATACTACATATATTTATATATATACGAATATATTATATTATATATATTATTTTATATTATAATTACATATATATGCATATTGTATATGCACCTATATATTTATATATGTACCTATGCATGCACACACATAGATATATGACAATAATTACAAGGTAAGTGCAAGAGAGTTGGAACTAATACCACTAAGGCTAAGTACTCGAAATACTGAAGTATATCTGGAAGAAAGAAGGAAGGCATCCCTGGATTTGGGATGGGTAATGCAAACAGTGGCTGGCTATCTTTGAAAAAGCAAAGCACATTTTCTCCTTTAATCCCATCTTTGTCCACATGATTTTTTTTCCCTGCATGGAAAAGGGAAGGACAAACAAGAGATGGTCAGCATACTATCCAGACATGCCTGATTTCATGGACTCAAATAGAATGTAAGGATAAGATCTCTACTTCTCCTGGGGATATCTAAAATTCAAGGGAAATAGAAAACATCTCTGAAAAATGTCGTTGAGAGTGCAGTAAATTTTGTTTTGGAAACCAGAGACTGGGTAGACTACAGCTCTGGACAAGAATCTGAAAGGGACAATTCTTTTTCTATGGGATTATGTTTACTTTAAGCTTGTCAATTGTTAAAGGCAGGTGTGTGGGACTATAGAATATTCAATAAGCACAATGAAGTCTGGTGGTGTCACAAAATAGATGGGCTGTAATGGTATTTGAGAATGTTCTCTGCAGGGCTGTTTCTGGCCTATGGTTCATATAGATTTCAAATGATAGTTTTGAAGTGTTTAGAAAGAAAGAGGCAGCTGGCTTTGCTCTTTGTGGTAGAAGAGGATTTCTGGGATGAAGTGAAAGACAGAAACATGCCAGAGCTCCCCTTACTAGCAGAGGTCAGAGCCAGGATGTGAACACAGCTGATCACAGAGGGTTCTGGTAGGTACCCCAAATGACACCCCAGGCACCTTGGGCAGAAACCGCCATGGGGAGCAAACCTTCAGGAAGCCAAGATCTCTTTCTAGAAATCCTGCTTACTTTGGTGTTGTCATAACCCCCGATTATTTGTGATCTGTGCTGCTGGCATTTGTGTCTATGGTACCTCTTCCAGTCCTTACAAACTGATTTTTGGTGAGGAATATCATTTTACCCTTCCCAGCTAGAAATACTGGGGAAGTAGAGGCTAGGTAGAGGCTTGTTGCAGGTGACTGCAGGCTAGCTACTTGGGGCAGGGAACAGACAGGCCCAGTTCTGCATCCACAGGACTGATTTGGCATTGGAGACTTTGGATGAAGTTTTTGTTCAGTTGTCCATTGTTAATTAGAGAGAGCTTTTGACCAAGTCTATGGGTTCCTGTATTTTTTGTCTATCTTCCTGTCTTCTTCCAGTTCTTTCCTTTCAGGTAGAAAGAAATTCTTGTATTGGTATTTTCATGAAGATAATTTACAATAAAAATAAACAAATGATCATTTGTTGCTTCTTTTCCTCAGGAAGTAGCTTAGGTGTGATTTATAATCCTCCTTGGTTCCTCATTGGTGTACTGATCCTGGGATTTGAACTGAGGGCCTGGCCCTGTTCTTGAGATTTTTTTTGTTCAAGAATAGTACTCTAGCATTTTAGCCAATCTCTACTTCTGTTTTTTTCACTGGTTAATTGGAAATAAGAGTCTCAAGAACTTTCCTTCCCAGGTTGGCTTTGAACCTTGGTCCTCATATCTCAGCCTCCTCAGTAGCTAGGATTACAGGCATTAGCCACTGATGCCTAGCTCAGATATGTATTTTTAATTTAGCTGATAAGACACATTTGAGGTCTTCTTGTTGTTCTTATTTGATTTCTTTTGTCTTGAAAACTGGTTGGAAGTATTTGGTGATTGACAATATTATAGTTTATTTGTTAATAACTCATAGATATATTTTAGTACATATAATACTATATTTTCACTTGGCAGTTGGTTACAGTTATAAATGACAAATAGTTGTTGTTTAACAATATTATAGGGTTCTTCCTGGGACTTGGTAATTAGTGTCCTCATCTGAATTTCAGAATTTTTGTAATTAAGGTATTATGTGAAAGCAACACAGCCCCAGAGAAATGCATGTCTACTAATTTCTCTGGACACCATTGCAGAAACATGTCTCCCATGAGTTTCATAAGAAATTAAAATAAGGAACTAGTTCCTCAATCCATATTCATAAATTTGGGTGTACATGATTCAAATATAGAGACTATAGTAGAAAGTAGGCAAAGTATGCAAAGGTAACATATATCATTGTCATTTGCACTCAAAGAGTAGTGTTTTACTATAAATGTTCAATGCCCTGAAAGCATGTGGGCTGACTTTAACCTTGCTTCTAGGGTCAAAAATACCAACAGAAAGATGATGAGGGAGAATATTTTATGTAGTCCTTGTACATTAAAGTTTTATTTCACAAGGAATGCTTCCCAGTCTCTTCATGCTTTTTTTCCTTTTTCCTGTTTTTAATTTATTCTTATTTTCAAGGTGATGTCCAAAGGGGTTACAGGTACATACATAAGGTAATAAGTACATTTCTTGTCCAACTTGTTACCCCTTCCCTCATTTTTCTCCCACTTTCCCTCTGCCCAAGTAGTATAGTTCACTTCCCATATATTGCCTTGTGAATATCACTGTTGCCTTCGTTCACCCATTGTCCTTTGTCTCACCATTTTTTTGTTCCCCTTTCCTTCCCTAATTCAGATAAATGCATATGCAATACCCAGGGCTCCAAAATCAAATACAGTGACAACAGGAGATAAAACATAAGAAAAAAAAACAGGAAAGAAAAACAAAATCACATAGTACATTAAAAACATGTGCTTCTTTTAAGAGGGGTCCATTTGATCGTAAATCCTTAAAATCCACCATAACTTTTGTCTTTAATCTGTGCAATTCCCAGAATTATTTCAAATCTCTCAACAAATATTTACTTCCTAACAGACATCCTATTCCATGGAATTTCCTTATTGTCAGCTCATATCAATGTGAATCTAAGGTAAATCCCAAACAGAAACTATTCTTACACTAAAGTACATAAATTTGTATTGTCATATACACAATGAAAGATATATATATATATATATATGAATATATATGACATGGTAGTATGAATAGTATAACTAATTAAAACCATGCTAATAGTGGCTAATAATAATGAACTTTCCCCAGTAGATTTGTTTGAAGAACCATAACAGGTTTTGTACTACTCTTGACAATCGTAGGTATCATGAATTCTAGTGGCATTCTAAAATATTCTCACACATAAGAATCCTCAAAAAGTTTAGTACTATTCCAAGTGAGTAATCAAGTAACATGCTGAAAAACTACACTAGGTTTGTAGGGGAGGTACTGTAAGCACTTATATTGACCACCACATTTCCAACAGAAAACTTGATATATGGCTTATCAAAACACAAATTTCTTTTTCAGATAGCAATACACAGAAAATTATCAAATAGGAAAGGCTGATTAAAATCAGAATCTGACTAATAATCTTAATTGCACACATTACTGAAACACAGATAATACTTAAGGTATAACAGAAACTTTCATCCTTTTTCTTTGCCACTCAGACAAGTACATGCTTTCTTTCTTACTGTGACATTTCCAGTTATATGACACAACCATATGCAACCAATAGGAAGTTAATATTTTTACAAAGTGCTTGTTCTATAAGATTGGAAGAAAAGATGAATCCCACTAAGAAATATGGACATCAAGGAATTTTATTGTCTGTTGCCCAGTAGTTAAATTCAATTCTGTAGTATAACCCAAACAGGAACAATGCAGATAAATATACAGCAAGCAGTTAGATCTAAAGTGCAATTTTGGGTGTGTGTGTGTGTGTGTGTGTGTGTGTGTGTGTGTGTGTGTGTGTGTGTGTGTGTGTTTTGTCAGTTGTGGGGCTTGAACTCTGGGCCTGGGCACTGGCCCTCAGCTCTTCAGCTCAAGTAGAGAGCTCTACCACTTGAGCCATAGCGCCATTTCCCTAAAGTACAATGTTAACATCATATAAGCATCTTAATATTAAAATCACCTAGAAACAATCTCATCAGGAAAAGTCAGCAATAATTAAATAATTTCTATGTAATTAAGTAAGTTTCTATGTTTTCAGTACTGGATGCAAATCCAGGGCCTTGACATATGATTTGTAAATAATGCTTTACCACTGAGCTACATCCCTAAGTCCAGACTTTAATTTTCAGCACTCTTGTTCAGTGATGTCTATGTGAACTGAAACTGTTACACTACATGTTTACATTGGGGAACTGGTGCTCAGAGAAGAGAAGTAACTTGGTCACAACTCTAATATTTATTCATGTGTTACTGTCTGTCCCCCTCCCGTTGCCTCCTCAGGCAATGACATACACAGATTTACATTTCATTTGTGGATTGCAATAGAAGAATCTAAACCCTGTATATAAAGTCTTTCAGCTAAAAGGGCTGAACAGACTTTGAGGTGACTCCAAATTTGCACTAAGGTGTGAATCTTGGGATTTCTCACACAAAGATGAAAGGTCTTTTCTTTCTCAGAGTCCTTGGAGCACATGGTTGAGAGAATTCTCATTTGGTGACTCATTTTCTGTCAGTCGTGGGGCCTGAACTCTGGGCCTGGACACTGTCTCTGAGCTCTTCAGCTCAAGGCTAGCACTCTACCACTTGAGCCACAGCGCCACTTCTGGTTTTCCAGAGGCTTATTGGAGATAAGAGTCTCATGGACTTTCCTGCCCAGGCTGACTTCAAACCATGATCCTCAGATCTCAGCCTCCCATGTGGTTAAGATTACAGATGTGAGCCAGCAGCACCTGTCACTTTTTTTTTTAACTTGCATATGGGAATTTTCAGCTTTCTTTACACAGTGGTTATCTTAGAAGTAACCTCAAACCTCAATACCAACTAATATTCTGTCCTCACCAGGACTTGACACAAGACTAGATTAAGAGTTCTGAACTTTACCGTGAAGGGCTTATAACATTTGAAATCACAAGACCTGATTTAGTTATGTGGCTTTGGGAAAATTGCTCAGTCTTATCAAATACTCAGTTAAATGAAAATAATAATGACATCATTCCGTTATTTCTTATTGTGAAGATTAAGTAAAAACAAGAACACAATGGAATTATTAAAGGCCTACATGGATGTTTATTACTTTCATTACCACAACAAATTTGGTTAGTAAATAAGGATATATATATATGTGTGTGTGTGTGTGTGTGTGTGTGTGTGTGTATGTTATATTGTGTTAAATATAACATATTATCCATATGTTACATAATATATTGTATGGTATATATACATCCTATATTACATATATTATATATTACATATATGATATATCATATCGCATATCTGATATAATATATGATATAATATATATGGTACATAATATATATCAAATATAATATATGTATATGATTGAGTGTTATTAATTCTTGAGAGACCCTACAAAGACAGATCACCAAATAACTTGATCATAGATATTCAAAATCAGATTATTCAAATGTGTACAGACTATGGGCACAGAACAGCACAAGTTCTTTTAAGCAAGAACAAAGCTGTTGATTGCAACTACGCTCAGAACTTGACTCTAAGTTTAGAGAAGGCAAAGGGAAGGTCAATGGGTTGAGCATGATTTGAGATTTAAAGCACAAAACTTTTTTATTATTCTTTTAAAGGAAAGTATTTTTCTGTTTGAAGAATTATCTGGATAATTACCTTCCTGCAAATCTAATGACTACACTGATGACTACTATTTATACCAGAAGCATATAAATATAAAAAGAATATTATGATTAACCCTACAAAGAATGACAAAGAAGTTTGAAGAAAATAATTAAAATGTATTACATAAAGTAGTTCAAAATGTGAAGGACTATAAAAATAAACTTTTTTATTCTCTAAGACCAGTATGCCCAGGACAAGCAAAAATATTTTTTTTCTTGAAAATGGAGATAAATATCTGAACATGGTTTTTGTAATTATCAGTGCTTTGAAGCTTTGGAAAAAATTGAATGTATTTAATTTGTATACCTGTAAGGTATCTGTCCACTTAATTATTAATCACTGCTGAAATGATAGATTTGTAATATAGAAACTTAAGTACTAAATACAATTCATTGTTGATGTCAGTCATTTTATTTGCTTGTCATTAAAAAGTAATCCAAGGTATTGATAAAAATTTTTCAGTGTGGGGCTGGGAAGGTGGCTCAGTGGTAGAGTGCATGCCTCGCATGCATGAGGCCCTGGGTTCGATTCCTCAGCACCACATAAGCAAAAAGGAAAAAAAGCCAGAAGTGGCGCTGTGGCTCAAGTGATAGAGCGCTAGCCTTGAGCTGAAGAGCTGAGGGACAGCACCCAGATCCAGAGTTCAGGCTCCACGACCAGACCAAAAAAAAAAAAAAAAAAAAAAAATTCAGTGTGGTCAAGAAAAATAAGTGCTCTCTGGATTAGCAAAATTCAACACATATTTTGTTGTTGTTGTTGATTGTGGGGCTTGAACAGTGCTGCTCTTCAGCTCAAGGGGAGCACTCTACCACTTGAGCCTCAGCACCACTTCCTTAATACATTTCTAAGAGCAGTAGATTTTCTTCTTTTGTTGTTGTGGTGGTTGGTCAATTTTGTTCCATTTTTCTGTCCTTGGATTATTGTGTAGTTAGTCTTTGGTATTGTGGAGTTAATCATGTCAGTAATATTATTATCAGTAATTAGTAATTAAAATCATTCATAAGTTGCAGCAACTATAGTGTAATCATTTATAGAAGACATAACTTACTTTAATGTTACAATCACATATGTGTGAAGACCATTAACTATGTATTTTGCTATTATCACTCTCCCATACTTTTATCTCATTTATTGGGAACAGTATGAAATTTCACCTTTGTATTTTGGAAAATGATAGTTGGTGAGACATAAGAACAGTGAGTGGATCCCATAATCTGAAACCTGGGAAGTGAGGAGTAATTTCTTGCCAAATCAATGTAGAAACACCTGGATATGTCTTGTTGGTTTTAAATGTTACCAGTAACTGTAAGCTGGTGGATCACACTTATAATCCTAGCTACTCAGGAGGCTGAGATTTGAGGATTGGGGTTTGAAGCTAACCCAGGCAGGAAAGTCTGTGAGAATCTTATCTCTAATTAACCACCAGAAAACCAAAATTGGAGCTTTGGCTCAAAATGGGAGAGTGCTATCATTGAGCAAATGAGCTCAGGGCCAGTGCCCAGGCTCTGATTTCAACTCCTACACTCGTCAATAATAATAATAATAATAATAATAATAATAATAATAATAATAATAATAATAAATACAACAATCTAAACTTATTAGTAGTAATTGTATATCTGGATTCTAAAATAGTTGATCTAAGAGTTGAGAAAATGAGAAGAGTTGAGTACCTGTTAGTAGACAACTAAGAAGAACAGTTTATATATAGATACAATGCTATTGTTAAATAGGAAGAATATAGTCTGGTGTTTTATGGTATATCAGTGTTGACAGAATTAACAATAGTGCAATAGTTTCTCAAAGAAGAAGAGATTTTGAATATATTTCATAGAAAGAAATTATCGAAGTTTACAGTGATGATTATACTAATTACCTGAGCTGATAAATTATGCAATACCTACATGAATTGAAACATCACATTAGACCTCATAAATATGTACAAATATTGTGTGTCAATCAACAAATTTTCAAGTGGGGAGAAAAAAATATATATCTTATTATGTGAAGTTTGCTGCTGTATTCTTGCACAATTGTTTTGGAGAATGGATATCATAGTGATTTGAAATTAGCTCCCTGCCTTGAGTTGCTGTTCTTTCTATTCTAGTTAGGTACTTTTATCTGTAAGTAATGAGAATTAGGATTAGGGAAATAGCTACTTGGAACTATTCTCTCTCTCTCTCTCTCTCTCTCTCTCTCTCTCTCTCTCTCTCTCTCTCTCTCTCTCTCTCTCTCTCTCTCTCTCTCTCTCTCTCAGAACTCTTTTAGAACATTTTTCTAGAAGGTTTGATCAATAGAATTTTGATGTTCATTTTCAACATGAAATTCCAAATGAATCCTGCTGAGGGGAAGAAAGCAGGAACCCTGAAAAATAATTTCTCTTTATATTTATAGTATTTTTTATTGTGAAAATACCGTACAGAGGCTTACATGGGCAAGGTAATGAGTGCATTTCTTATCCAGCATTGTTGCCTCCTCCTTTGTTTCCCCTTCCCATCCCTTCCCATCATCCCCCCGTTCCCCCCAAAGTTGTAAAGTTCATTTTCGACATAACATCTTGTACATCTCATTGGTGCAATGGGTCCACCTGTATCCCTATTTAAACAATTTGTTTTTTTCCCTTCCCCTCCACAAATTATACCAACATATACTTTTGATAATGTGATATTGGACTGTGACCATTAAGGTTATTGCTGAAAAACTAGAGAAAAGTTATAAAAGCAATGACCAGATCAGCAGAATTTCTTTTTCTTTTTCTTTTTTTAAAATTTATTTATTTTTATTGTGAAAATACCTTACAGAGGGGTTACAATTATGTGGGCAAGTTAATGAGTACATTTTTTTTTCTGAGTACATTTCTTATCAAGCATTGTTGTCTCCTGCTTTCTTTCCCCTTCCCATCCCTTCCCATCTCACCCCGCCACCCCACACCCACCCCCAGGCCAAAGTTGTAAAGTTCATTTTTTGACATAACGACTTGTACAGCTCATTGTTGCAATAGATCCACCTGTATCCTTATTTAAAAGATTTGTTTTTTCCCTTCCCCTCCACAAATTATACCAACATCAAATACAGTGAAAGCAGGGCTTATACCATGCAGGAGGGACATACAAAGCAACAAAGAAATCATCTTATAAATATGTTAGAAACAATCACAAGAAAGAAAAAAATTTGAATACTTATCTTGGGGTAAGAAATGAGTCTTTTTTTAAATTAGTAAATGTTTCTTCCTTTTAAACTCTACAATTAGTTAACTAAACTGATCTATAGTAAGCTATTTAGAAATCACAATCTAGAATTTGAAGCAAAAAAAGAAACATTTTTAATGTCAGTAAAATCTTCATTCAGACCCCAATGTGAGATAACAAAGTTTAACTCTTGTCAAGGCTTAAATATTTCATAATTTTATAATATTATAATTTTATAATATTCTGTTTTATTTTATCATTATACAAAAGTGACATAAAGAATCCTCATACATCTAGTTAATTCATAACTTCCCAAACATTACAGTCACGTTTTTACAAACAAGTTGTTTAGGACTTTATTTTGTAATATTGTGTGTGTTGACTTGGAAATTTGTTTTTTGGGTTTTTTTTTTTGTTTTTATTTTGTCGGTCGTGAGGCTTGAACTCTGGGTCTGGGCGCTGTCCCTCAGCTCTTCAGCTCAAGGCGAGCACTCTACCACTTGAGCCACAGTGCCACTTCCGGTTTTCTGGTGGTTTATTGGAGATAGGAGTCTCACAGTCTTTCCTGCCCGGGCTGGCTTTGAACAGTGATCCTCAGATCTCAGCCTTCTGAATAGCTAGGATTACAGGCGTGAGCCACCAACGCCTGGCGGAAATTTGTTCTTAATTGTTCATTTCTTATATTATTAATAAAATCACTTACTATTCCCTGAGCTGGCTCTTCTTCAGGCAGCTAGAGACCTTGAGGCTAGAAGCCAGTATGGAATTAAAGATTTGTCATGGGTAATCCACAAAGTAAATAAGCCTAATGTGAATAATTGAAAGTGGGTTAGGTTTGTAACATAGGAACTATTGAAAGTAGATTCAAAGCTGAAGTCCCTCCTCCATGGTAATTTTTTTCTCATTATCCATTTGCTAGAAAAAGGGGCTGGCACTGATAACTCTGTAATCAGAGAAGCATTTGTGAATTGTCAATATTTTACCATATGATCTGCAAACATATTGACCTCATCTTCCTGATAGGAACCTCATATTATAAAGGCTTGAGCAATGTGAGAATTGGAAAGTGTTGCCATGGGTATTTAACCCCTTTGCAATTTTCAAAACTATGAAGAAGAAAAGGAAGAAGAGGAAGAAGGAGGAAGATATTTTGCACATTTTATCATATTTCTAAAATGCCTTCCACTTAAGATTGAAATTTGAGAACATCTAGCTCTGGAAATTAAGCTCCAGGCAAGAGCACTTGCCTAGCAGGTGGAAGGTCTTAAGTTCAATCCTCAATCAACAAAAAACAAACAATAAAAATGAAAGATAAAATCTGCACATGAGTGCCATGAAAAGAATTTCAGTTGTAAATGGAGCTTTCATGATACATTGTAGTAAAATAAGTGATGAATAAGGGAAAAATAGAATATTTGATTTACTGGTGGTACTCTATTAGCATTTCTCAGCCTACTATTTTCTTCTCACAATTAGAGTTGTATGTATCATGGATTTCTGATGGACAATTGTACAAGGTACTTATAAATGATTGGAGAATTGCTACAAAGATGGGTGAAAATGTTTGAAGAGGTAACATTGATCAAAATGTATTTTATTTGTGAACTACTTTGTTAAACGGCAACTCCTCTGAACAGTTACTTAAAGGTAGTAATAATAATAATAACAATAATAACACCAAGCACTGTTAATCAGGCAGCAAGACATTAAAAAGTTCCTTTTAAAAAGTGTATCTACTGTTGGTGGCTTACACCTGTAATCCTAGCTTTTCAAGAGGCTGAGATTTGAGGAGCATGGTTTGAAGCCAACCCAATCAGTAAAGTCCATTACACTCTTATCTCCAGTTAACCACCAAAAAGCTGGAGGTGAATCTGTTGCTCAAGTCATAGAGTACTAACTAACCTTGAGCAAAATATTTCAGGGACTGTGGTCTGCAACACACACACACACACACACACACACACACACACACACACACACACACACGTGTGTGCGCATGCACACATATATCTTCTAGGTTTTTATTACCAAAACAGGACTGTCATAAATAGGAGATATTTCAGTAACAGTTTCATCTCGGATCCCTTTCTTGCTCATGTGCTTCCTCTTTGCTCACAGGTTTCATATACACTGGAGAAGTTGTACATAGAATGCTCACGGCCACGCAGTATATAGCACCTTTAATGGCAAATTTTGATCCCAGTGTTTCCAGAAATTCAACAGTCAGATATTTTGATAATGGTATGTATTGATTCAAAATTTTTTTGTCAAATGTATGTTTCAAAAACAATCATCATGTCATTCATGTTAATATTTGGAAATCCTTTTGGGTAGAATGGGTTTATAAACTGCTTGATGCTCATTCTCTGAGAGAACACAATGGTAGAAGTACACTGGCCCAATGGAGCTCATTCACTTGTTCATCCAACAAATATTTACTAGAATCTTTGTCACACTATAATAACATTTTGCTATAGGCAGAATCTTAGACAAAGCAAATACATTGATTTGATGATATGTTACATAAGTTTCCTATTTAAGGATATTTAAATAATCAGAATATATTTGTAATAAATTTCTATTTAAAGGTATTTAAATCAGCATAACATATTCACAATAAATTCCTATTTAAATATATTTAAATCAGTATAATATATTCATAGTAAATTTCTAAAAGTTACGAACTCCATATGTCCCACCACCACCAAAAATAAATAAATACATGAGGATTTTAGGAATGCAAAGTATCTCTAGAAAAGGCACTAGGCACTGGGTTAAATATTTATACTCTAAATTAAGTAAATAAGAATTTTAGAAAACTGTGTGGCAAAGTAGGAAATTTCTTCTAAGGTACTATCTCTGTGAGAACTAAAGTAGATTTTAAAAGTGAGTCTTAATGATTACTGCAGTCTGAGTGAGTCATAGAATATTAATACACCAAAATGAAAGAAGCCGTAAAAGTAACCCCTTTTACTAGAAAAATAATTTGATGGGTCATAAATAGCACATCATACACTTTTATTCCTACCAGTTGACCAGAGATCTGATCAGGCATAAAATCAGAAAGTTTGGATGCTAGTGACCTTGAATAGCACTGTCATTCCATTTTCACTTTTACTTTGGAGATTTTTTTTTTTTACTGTTAAGGTAATGGCTACAGGAGCTCAGTTCTAATAAACATATAGGAGGGGCTGGGAAGGTGGCTGAGTGGTAGAGTGCTTGTCTTGCATGCATGAGGCCCTGGGTTCGATTCCTCAGTACTACATAAGCAGAAAAAGCTGGTGCTAACCTTGAGCTGAAGAGCTCAGGGACAGTACCCAGGCCCAGAGTCCAGGCCCCATGACCGACAAAAATAAATAAATAAACACATAGGAGAAAGAGTATATGAATTTCTGCAGTAAGTTATTAAATAACTTTAGAGAAAGTCTATGTCCGTGAAGCTGAGAAAGGGACACTCGACTCTGAAAATGTGCGTTCACTTCTTCAGCCCTGCTTTTCTGGTCATATTTTTTTTCCATCATAGTTGTCCAAGAAAAAGTCCTTCCTGGTCCACTTAGCCAATTGTTTTACTCATTTTCAGCACTAGCTAGAGAGAGAGAGATTTTGAGTAAAGGACTAATTAGAAAAACAGCCGATAACAGAGATAAACATATATCTAAAAGCCATGCTTACCTACATAACATGAAGTTTTAGATTTTTGCAATCTTTAGAAAAAGATGCACCTTGAAATGCTGGTTCTCTGATAAGCACATTAATAGAAATGACTCACAAATTTGAAAATTTAACTAAAATTATTGATGCACAATAATCTCTCCACTGAAACTAACTATCCCATAAGATAAAATATAATTTTTCCAAACAATTCTGAGTACCTAAAGCTAACAATATATTAAGAATATCAACTTAAGAATCCACACTATAATAAAAAAAGAAATTTTGGTCACTTATTTCCTCTTTTTTCTGTTTTCTGTTTTTGTGTGTGAGTAGATTTTTCTTTTCTTTTTTCTTTTCTTTTTCCTTTTTTCTGTTCTTTTTCCTTTTCTTTTCTTTTTTAATTTGTGCTCTACCATTTGAACCATGCCTTTAAACCAGCTTTTTCCTGGTTGTCTGGGAGATGAGGTCAGACTTTTCTGCCCAGGTTATACTCAAATGACCACCTACTTGATCTCAAACTCCTGAGTAGCTAGGATGATATAGATGCATTATTTTCTTATAATAAATGTATTTTCTTATGATAAATACAGCAATCATTTATTGAGGATCAGGCAAGGATTGTCCTTTCCATGTCATAGGAGAGGAAATAGGATCTGAAGGTAGACTAGGCCCAAGCAGCTAGAGAGGGATTTAGGGATTACAGGGCATAAATCTATGTCTTCTGATCTTCCTTTAACAGCACATCCAGGGTGTGATACAAATGAGACCCTCAGGGCTTGAGGCATAAGAGAAACAAGAGAGGTTTAGAGGGAATTTTATGATTAGGAGAGCCTTCTACTTATAGAATAGTGAAGCATTTCCCTGGCTAACATTTTCTTATAGCCTTTTCTAATTTTCAAAAATACGAGATAGCCTAGACTATGAGATGGCCTTGGAAGAGAGAAACCCGGATTTTCACTCATGACAGTAATGTGCATGAGATGTTTCCTCCAGCTAAAATCACCAAGGTGACATTCAAAAACATTTTGTGGAGCCAAGCACAGTGGATCATGCCTGTAATCCTGGCTGAGACAAGGGGATCATGAATTCCAGGCCAGCATGGGCTGAGTACTGAGACTCTCTGAAAAAAAAATTGTTTTCACTATTTTTAAAGTAGCTCAAAAGAAATACATTTCTATACTTCGACATTTTATAATGAAAATATTTCACGTAACAATCTCTTAAAGTTGTCAGCTCAAGAGACAATACTAATAGCACTAATAGCACAGAATGCTTTCTGAAAAGTATTTTTGTTACACAACAATGATTTTTATCAATCAGATATTTTCTGCCCGGAAATAAATTTTGCTCTTTAGTTCAACTTTTTTTTTTTTACAAAGCCAAATAGCATCAATTAGAGTTAAGGAAAAATACTAGCTGCAAATTAAACAAACACACACACACACACACACACACACACACACACACATTATCTTTGCTGACAAGCATTAATCTGTGTTTCAACATCTACTTTGCATTGAGTTTAATCATGAGGCCATCAGAATAGAAGGCACAGGGCTATGGGCTCAGCCAATCAGCTTCAAGGAATCTTCAGAAACATTAGCCCAGAGTCCTCAGAACTACTTGGCAGCTGTCTAGAAACAAAGCAAGGAAGACAGAAACGTGATCCACTGTTACTCAGAAAGGAAAATTCCCATTAATATGAAGGGACTTCTTCAGAGGGGAGAAGAATATAATTCTAAGTAGGGAGAGACATTTGCAAGTCTTTTATAAATGGGCCTAGCTTTTCTGAATATGTACCTTTCTCAAATACTTTCTTCAAAAGTATTTGAAGTTCATTGAATCAATCCACTTGGCTGCATTTTGAAAGCAACTTACAGCAATGTAAGCCCATAGTAGCCATTAACATTAATGAAATTCCTACAGCAAGATTCCTTCACACTGAGTTGGCTCAATATTAACCTCAGTATGAAGTCACACACACACACACACACACACACACACACACACACACACACACACACACACACACACACACACACACACACACACACACACACACACACACACACACACACACACACCACCCAATTGCTCTTTCAGTGGAGGAATTACAATTAACCATAAAAATTGCAATGGTATACCTGCTGGATTTGAAGGCTGGATAAATGCTTCTGTGACTGCTCTCCCCAGAACTGAGAGGTGTATTTGTCTCATTGCATTTTTGTTGTTGTTGTTTTGTTTTGGCCGTTGGCAATGGCAGGTACTGCACTAGTTGTCCAGTGGGACCATGTACATCTCCAGGATAATTACAACTTAGGCAGCTTTACGTTCCAGGCAACTCTTCTCATGGATGGACGCATCATCTTTGGGTACAAAGAAGTAAGTGACCTTGACCATGACCCCTCCCTGCATGTGCCAAGAACAGCATATCTCCTTTTTCTTGTCTACTGGGTTATTTTGATTAATAAAAGCACTTCTTTATTTTTAATCTCCTGGGTGATATTTACAGTAAATTTGGGGAGGACTTTCTTTTGGGACATACACTGGTATCATTTACATTGACCCACAAATTCTGTAAAATTATGGAATAATTACATTACAGTGAACAACTCTAAGAAAAAACTTGCACTTAGTAAAGGTTTTTCATCTACACCTGAATATTTATATCCTTAGTATTTTTTAGGGCAGTAGTGTTTTATTGACTTCTGCAATGGTTTTTTATGTAAATGAACCTGAAAACATGAATAGTTCAGTGACCCAATACTGAGAAGCTCAGTAAGTCACTCCCACAACAGTTGGCTAATGGTTATTGGAAGCTGACAGGAAAGATTAATTAGTGCTGTAAGTGACAGAGTGAGAGGACTTCTTTCCTTTTGAAAATAAAACAGATGGGGCAGGGAAAGTGGCTCAGTGGTAGAGTGCTTGCCTTGCATGCATGAGGCCCTGGGTTCAATTCCTCAGCATCACATATGCAGAAAAAACTGGAAGTGGTATTGTGGTTCAAAGTGGTAGAGCGCTAGCCTTGAGCTGAATTGCTGAGGGACAGCGCCCACGCCCAGAGTTCAGGCCCCACAACCAGCAAAATAAATAAATAAATAAATAACTGATAAAAATAAAGAATAAAGACTTCCTAAATCATAGCCTTAAATGTTTAGACTGGAATTACAATGTGCTTGATTTTAAGCTCATTTGACAGTGCAATTAAAAGCTACTAGACAAAGAATATAGGAATCATGTCCCAAATACTAGAGATAGGATTTTTTTTTTTTAGGCAAGCAGTACTTTTGAGAGAAATCCTGACAAAGTAAATAAATAATGGTATTATTAACACAGGTTAATGGGTATTTATAATAATATAAACTATGTATTCTTTTCACTTGAGGGATTATCTTCTCTTTGGAGAAATGAATCCTTGATTATTACACATACAGTGTTGATAAGGAAATATTTCATATTGGTCAAATCTCCTGGAATGTAATCATAAAGTAAGAGATGGCTAAATTTTAACTAAATAAACCAATTTTTAAAAATCCAACAAGTATACTAGATCTTTTTACTCAAAGAGAATTTCTGTGTGAAGTATCTTTTCACTTAATTGGGGCAATAATATCAATAGGATATTATATGGGGTGTGTCCTGAATTGCATTTCTTCTTCCAGGGCTATGTGTTGCTATCATAATCCACTGCGTTATTTTATCATGTTTCCTGGAAATGGAGATAATAGTTCTCAAAAGGACTTATTTGTTTATTCATTGTAATCTAGTGCAAAAAGAGCACTCACCTTTAGGAATGTCAATATTCATCAGATTTAGGCAGCAGTAGTAAAACTTCGTGAATGCCCAGGGTCACTGAGTCTATGGCCTTAGAATTCACCCACTGTAGACTTTGTCAAAACAGATACTCTTTTTCTTATTATGGTTTCTATCTCTCTAGCCTTCACTATCAAAATTATCATCTTTATTTAGATTGTTCTCAAGGGGCCTCTTACGTTACAGAACCAAAAGTAGGCTCTCCTTTCTTCTGAGTTGGCACTTTAGTTTTCCTTTCCTTCACTTTAATTGTTGAACATGTGCTGGTTTCCAGTTTTGTCATGGGCAGTATTAAAATGATAAGCAATTTGATATTGTCTTACTTCCCACACTGTGGTCCAGTAGAACATCTTCTGCCTGTGCTCAGAGTTCAAAGAGCTCATTTTTATTTGCCTTACTCCCCTTTTCTATATCCTCGCCAGAAAGTAATTTCTTTCCTTCTTTTTCATTTCTCCTAGTAATTATCATGCAATCTATTTTGCAGGATTTCTATCTGTAAATTTTTGCTAAAATGAGGTTCTTTGCATTTGAGAAGAATATGCTCCTGGCCTTCTACAAAGTATTTTTAAAAAATCACATAATAGCTGGGCACCGGTAGCTCACGCCTGTAATCCTAGCTACCCAGGAAACTGAGGTTTGAGGATCACAGTTCAAAGCCAGCCTGCACAGGAACATCTGTGAGACTCTTATCTCCAGTTAACCACCAGAAAACCAAAATTGGCACTGTGGCTCAAGTGATAGAGCACTCGTCTTGAGCTTAAGAGCTGAGGGACAGCACCCAAGCCCAGAGTTCAAGATCCATGAACGACAACAACAACAACAAAAATCATGTGATAGTATAAAACAGCACATTGCATAGTCAGTTATTTTGCAAAGTGCTTGCACATGCATTGTTTCAACTGTTTGACAATCTCTGGTGTCCTTAAAGTTTTAAAAAAAAGTGTTCCACAAAAATTTCGCAACTTAATTGTGGAGTTAGGTAACACATGATTCTTTATGGCTAAGCAAGCTGAGAAAGATGAGGATTTTTTCTTATATGTGAAATTTAGAAAATCAAATTCTTATTTCCTATTCTGTTAATAACTGACTGCAACCCGAGAATCTGAATCTTTGTTTTTGTTTACATTGCTATTGTACACTCAGAATGGTTTGTCTGATTACAACCAATATGGACTAAAATTTTTAATCTATTAATAATTTAACAAAGAAACCTTTACTCTCAACATTTTTCAATAAGAGTAGAGGAGATTTAAAGTTAAATATCTTTGTGTCTGACATTGTCTGTCCTGGCACACATCGTCAATTAGAAGTGGCACCTTTCCTGACTTGTTTCTTCTCTTTTCACTTGAAATTTTGAATTTGCAGTCACTCTGCTCTTGGTTTGAATTTTCTGTTACTCTGGATTCACACTGGGGAAAGATGTCATTTTTCTTGTATGTATTGATAATATGGTGACTTTTATCTACTTCCAGTTCACGTGAGAGGCAAGGATGATCATCTGGTTAGGATAATGCAATTAAAAACAAAAAGACATAATATTATTACATGGGGATGGGAAGAAGTAATGAATAATGGAATCTTCCGATTCTATTTTCTTAGTTCGGCACCTTACCATCTTGTTGAACAGAAGGTCACTATAGAGAAACTTCACTTTATTAAGTAAAACCACTTCTAAATCTCTTCCACCATTTATGTAGTAAACCTAATGTTCTTTAGTGTGACGCGCATTGCTTCCATGGTAACAGGATAGCTAATAAATCATCCTTGCCTATAACTTGTAGGTTTTAATGGGGCCCTTAATGGAGTTTTTAAATTTCTTCAAAGACTATTTCTCTTATTTAAACTATAATAACCCAGAATTCATAGTTGTTATGATGAAAATATTAAAAGAGGAACACATAAAATTTTAGAATTTATGGGAACTGGATAATTCAAGAGAGAAAAAGGCCAGAAGAGACTCAACAATGAGCCAGCCAGCATCAAAGTACAATTTGTCCCCATAGTTAGTGTTGTATGGATGAGAATGCTTGAGATATATTAGATAGATAGATAGATAGATTGATAGATGTATTAGATAGATTGATATAACATTAATATATATTATAAAATACATAATGAATATAACATATCCATGTTATATGATGCATATATAATACACATATAATATAGACCTAGATTTATAATGGAATATGAATATTTTATATAATATATAACAAAACTAGAAACATATAATATATCATATATTGTATATTATATGTTTCTAGATATGATATATATTTCCTAAAACCTTTATACATCTGCATGTAGAAAATATATATGAATGTAAGTGTGTAAAAAAGCATTATACACATGAATTTTGTGTATCAATATAAAATTGAAAAACCCAAATGGAATAAAATGCTGACTACAAACCCTGACATATTTTAAGGAAAAATCTCACGATGTTCTACCACGGCATTTCCCTGTATTTTAAACATAGGAAACAATAAAAATTTGCCTACATGCTCTGTTAGCTCAAGTGTGTTTGCATGCATGAATGTCTTTTTTTTAACCTTACATGAGACATCTCTTGACATGTGAACTTTACTTTCCATAATGTTAAAAATGGACACATGGAATGGTTCTCACTGTATTAAGTTCCCAAAACAAATACTAGAAGTAAAAATAAATTAGCGATTCATGTGGCCAAGTAGAAAAATCAATGTTGTGGTGAAAGATGGAAGTTATTTTTGAAACGAGAAAGCTGTTGCTGATGTTGGCTCTGCCTTTAGCAGTATCTGTCGTGCTGGACGATGGATGTAATGCTGCCAGTGGCTTTCCTTTGTCTTCAATAAAGATAGATGTTATGTCAGAGAGTGGAGGTTCTTGCCCATTATCAGGCCATAGCCTGTCTCCTTGCCGTGTTGTTCAAGGAAGGCTGTTTGTCCCTGAAGGATCTGATGCACTCATTGCCTCTCCCACCCCAGGGTGTAGAGTTTGTAGAGTTTCCTTCTCTTTCTAGTGTTTGTGCCCAAGCTGGACATAAATAGGCAAGCTCACTTAGCTGATTGTGCACCCAGAGAAAGCCTTCACCTCAAGCCTGACTCTGTAGCCAAGACACACGGTGGGCATCTGCTTCACTGACTTGTGTTTTAGGAAGCTCAGGTGACAGTTTGTTGTTTTGGTAGCCCACCATCCTTCACACAGATGAAATGCTGTCTGTGTGGTTGAACAAAGTTGCCAACAACTCAGTATTTGAATATATAAATGAAAGACCTGTATTTTTATTCTTAAGACATCAGAAGTCCTGCAGCACTTGGCTTGGATCTTGACCTGGTGAAAAATAGCTGAAAAATGGATTCTGAATAGGCTCATCCCATTTCTCCTTCACAATTTTCTTTTCTCATATTCTAAGCCCACTCTGAGTTACATAGGGATGAAGTTTGCAGGCGCTCTTTGAATACAGGGACTGACTTTGCTAATTGACTACATTCTGTTCTCTGACTCCTTTGAGACTTCCCACAGGATGTAACTGTAGAGTTGGGGAATGGAAGTCACGTTATAATTTTTATTTTTTTATTTTTAATTTTAGGTTTTGGAGACTAGATGTCTCTATGTACTCATCAAACTCAGCATTGTTCTGTCTCAAACTAAGATTATAGTTGTACCACTGCTAACATCTTGCTCTAGTTTGCTATGCATTTTACCTTTTGTTTGTGGTATCCAAATTCTGTATCCAAAATTTTGTATCCTGATTTTATTTCACTTAGCTTCATATTATAACCATCTTCCTATGCTATCAAAATTCAACATGAAGATCAATTTTATGATGGGATTCCCTCTCCTGTTTCATAGATAAGCACAATTAATATGTCAAAAGAAAGAGATTGCAGATACATACTATACAGCTGGTTTGTTACAAATTTGCCTTCCAATTATGGCTCATCTCTGTTTTTAATCTCATCCATGATCGAGTCTATTGCTTAATACCTGGAACATGGAAGACTTGACTACTTGATGTTAAAATGAATTAAAACATTGTGTGAAAAATCACATTGAATATTTCACATTAAATTTAACTGAAACTAATTTTTTGCCCATGTTGTCTATAGACAACTTGGTTATTCATGTTTTTGACTTGGTATGTTGTTTTGTTAAAAAGAGTTTGCCTGTTTACCAAGTGATACAGACACCAGGCCAAAAATTTAAGGAAAAATAGGGTAAGGAAGTTAGGGTGGAGTGGATAAAGAGGAGTAAATGGGCTAGAAAGCTTGGGCTATTTGTAGACTTTGAGTTTGTAGCATGAGGCAGCCAGATACCATACTGTTGATTAGCAACTGGACACAAGATGAGTTTAAAATGATTCTTTTCCAGCTCAATTCTGGTGGGTGTGAATCACCCTTAGGACCTTAGTTACATTCAAGCTCATGCTGAGCACCTGTGCCACCTGGAATTTGCAAGGCAGGACCTGTGATAGGAATAAATCAATGTTTGAATGAGGGTTGCAGGGCAGGAAAAGGCAGGGGAAGAAAAGAAAACCCCAATGCCTGACATTGCAGCAGCCATGGCCTTTATCTCCTTCTTTTCGGGACAGATGTCAAAGCTTATATTTTAGGTACAGTGAACCCTGAGTCCTGGAGACATTGATAGACACAGCCGTGTGCAGAAGGAAGAGCTTTTGTCTTGAATCTTCTTTCCAAGGCCAGGGTGCTCTGCTTGCCTGAACTTGGCTTGCTTCTGATAACTTTCCAGTCTTTATTTTGTCTAGCTATGATAACTTCTTTTTTGTTCTAACCTTACTCTTTATCTCAATAGAGCATTTGTAGGAGAAAAAAAAAAGTTCTAACAAATAATCAACTGATGGAATTTGAAAATAAAACAAAAGTTAAAATTCATTTCAAAAGGGGGACTCAGGAATGCATGTGTAAGACAATAGCAAAGTGTTTCTTTTTCTTGGAGGGGGTTTGTATTGGGCTTTGAACTTTACATTTGCTTGGCAGATGTGCTATGATTTGAGCCACACCTCTGCCCTCTTACACTTTAAGCAATCTTTCAGATTGTATCTCTCGCTTTTTACCCAGTAGGTCTGAGATTGCAGTCCTCCAATCTATATTTCCCAAATCGGTGGAATTACCAGCTTGAACCACAGTGCTAGGCTTGTTTGTTGAATGGGTTCCCACTAAATTGTGCCTTAAGCTCAGGCATGAGCCACCAGGCTGGGACTGAAATTATATTCTGCCTGGCAACAATGCTTCTTTGCACTCTGTCCTATGAAAATAATATACTTCAAAAGGAAACAGTTCTCAAGAATGCAGAAAGCAAATCACAGAGGCCTTGTTAAAAACTTTAGCTTTGCTTTGATCATGAGAAGGCAGCTACTACAGGCACTTACTGATAATTAACAAAAAACTCATTGCTCAAAAAACAAAAGAATTTCTGTACTTCAGAGTTTTTTTAATGTTTTCAGACTGGCTGAGTTAGAGGCATCTTGATGATGAATTTTGTGTATAGCAAAGGCAAGCTACAGCTACCCATAACCACAGCTTTTAGGGTTTTGTCATCTCTTTTCATCATCAATTCACTGACTTTGAGTGCCTCATATTAACACAGGCTCTTTTGTGGAATAGATGATTATGACAGTACAACACTCTAATTCGTGTGATACTTTTGCCCAATACTGGCTATCATTATCAATAGTTTGTTTACAAATATATTCACACACTTTTCCTTGATATTGGGGGGAAAATAAGTATTTCACGTTAAATGTGACTGTTAGCATTCAACCTAATTCATCTTAATGAATTTTAATTCTGGACATTACTCTTGGAAAATTCAGCCAGATTACTTGATTTTTCTCTATTTCAGTGTAAAAAAGTTATGGCTCAGAATAAGAACAATATCGCAATATCACATATTCAGGCAGAAATATTTTCTGTCGGAAATCTTTGAGGAAGTCTGGACATGTTCTTGTTTTCTTCGCTAATCTTTGGCAATAACAGGCATTTAAGTTATTTGACATAAACAGGATTTTCAATGCCCAGGTTGTAGTCAACTACATACTTGGCTCTGGTATATGTTTACGGCAACACAGGACATGGAATGTTCATGGCAGCTCAGGTGTCTTATACCTGATGGACAGACTAAGAAAATGTGGTATATATACACAATGGATTAGTGTTCATCCATAGATAGGAAAGCCATTGCGTGCTTTGCGAGGAAATGGGTGGAACTGGAGATCATCAAGTTAAGTGAAGTTAGGCACATTCAAAAGGAGAAAGGTCACTTGTTCTCTCTCATATTCAGAATTTAGTATTAAAAGATACATATATATGTGTGTGCATATATAGAGAATGGAACAGCCTGAGCATAACTATGGCACTGTTTTGAGAGATGGTAGAAGAGAGAGAGGGAAAGAAAATGATAGAGGTGGATAATATCAAAATACATTGGATCTGTGCATCAAATGGCACAAGGAAGCTCAGAAAGTTGAGTAATAATGAGGTAGAGGGGATTGAGAAAGAGACTGAGTACAATGTATGTATATGTGAAATATCACAGTGAAATGTCTTTGTGCAACTTAAATACACTAAAAAATAACTGGCCAGAATATACAATAGGTTCTTTTGGAAGGCAGGTACCACTGAGAAGGGGTATAAGGAGGGAATCAAGAGAGCGAAGAAGGTAGAATATGGTGAATGTAGTTGATTGTCATATATAAAAACAAGAACAATGAAACCTGTTGGATTTGTTTTCAGAAGGAAGAAGAGAGAATGAGGGAGAGTGATCTAGTTAGTGAATTTGATCAGGATACATTGCATTTGTGCATGGAAATGTCACAAGGGACCCCCCTCCCTTGGACAACTAACATATGCTAATAAGAGTGTTTTTGAGAGAAAAAAAAATAAAAAAGAAAACATTCCAGTAGCTTTTTGTATATTTTTGTTTCAGTATTTAAACAGGACCAAACACCACAGTTTTAGTACTCCTAGCCTCTTTCTCATGAAACCTTGCTGTATTTTAAAGAAAGCATTTGAAGCCAGTGTACTTGCCATTATGTTGATTATCCAGAACCAGCCATTGCTCTCTTGACTTTTTCTACCTCTGCCCATTTAGGTCTTAAACTCTGAGCTGTCTAGTTGTTCTCTGTGCTCAGAGCTGAAAATGCCCTTCTAATAGAACAGTGTGAAGTCATGCAACAATGAATTTCTCATGTAATGCACAATGAGACCAGAAATCCTGATGCCACCATCTTTATCAAATCTATGGTGTGTCTTGATACTGTCATCTATTTCTACACACCCAGAATCCACCTCTTCCTTGCTGATGTAGAAGCCATGTGTCTTTTATCCGGATAATTTGGATACTTCCTAACTATTTTCTCTATTTCCCTTGGACCCCTGCAGTCTTCATAATTCAACAGTCAATGTGTAATTTTTCAAATGGAAAAGCATTCCTTTCCTCTACTTAAAACTCCAAATATCCATGAAGTTTTCTTTTTTGATGGTTGGTTTTGGGGGGTTTTGTTTGTTTGTTTATTTACTATATACAATAGGCTGGCCTTGAACTTATCCTGTAGGTCTGACTGGCCTCAAATTCAAAATCCCCAGTCTCCCAAGTGTTGAGATTATAGGCATGTGCCACTATGCCTAATTCAGTCTTCCTGTGTGTTTTGGAATAAACTCCAATGGCATTGGCATGGCTTACCAAAAACCAAAACAAAACAATAACCAAAAACCCTCTTCTTATGATCTGTCCCCATTATCTTGTACCTTCTTATATGCAAACATTTTAAAGTGCCTATCATATTCAGATCTCTGATTCCTTTATTTAAATTTAGTATGTTTAGGATGACCTATAAACCTCATAAACCTCTCAAGAGATGCTTCACCAAGTATGGTGTACTCCAATATGCATTAACAATTACCAGGCTAAGCTATATATTAAATCAATCATAAATGACTAATACTATTCAGTAATCAACACAGTGATGGTTAAATTTATATTTAGCAGTGCACTTATTTCTAGGCTATTTTTAGCTCCTTGGGAAATAGATATTAAAAAGAAATCTAGGAAAACAATAAAAAATTTAATTCAGGGATTCCTTTCCTCTACTTAAAACTCCAAATATCCATGAAGCTTTCTTTTTTGATGGTTGTTTTTGGGGGTTAAATGTGTAACTTGCAGCACTCAGCATCAGATTCTCTGAAAGTAAGATACATTTCATAGCAAATAGCCATCTCTGCTACCAGGAGCTCTTTCCTACCCTTAAACTCCTGTAGTAGACTGTTATTCTGAGTTGTTGTAAGTCTTCCTTTCATAATTTTTCCTGCACTGGATCTAGTCCCTCATCTCTGATAGCTGGTTTGGCTCACTAAGTAAGATGAGAACCATCCCTGCCCCCATCCTTGACTGATGTTCAAATCTAACAATCTAATCTGCTTTTTCTTTTCTAGATTCCTGTCTTGGTCACACAGATAAGTTCGACCAATCATCCAGTGAAAGTGGGGCTGTCAGATGCATTTGTCGTTGTCCACAGGATCCAACAAATTCCCAGTATGTAGAAGTGTGACTGCAAAGTATGAGCTTTCTGTACAGGTGCATAGACAATGCCTAAGGGCACCAGTCTTGGGCTGATGTTACTGAGGAAAGAATCATGTATCTGATGGATGCTTATGACATCTACTATTTGGTTTACAACTACTACTGGGTTGGCTGTCTCCATTATTCTTTTTTTTTAATTTTATGTTATTGCAAAGGTGCTGTACAGAGGGGTGACAGTTGCATCCATTACTCTTGAACTGATAAATGTAGGTAACTGAGATTAAATAGCCCAACTATGGAATACTTGGCTTGGCTGAACCAAGATAGTTCTTTCATTAATAAGAAGAATATAAAATAGTGATCAATGGCCTGATTGTGTATTCCTTTCCATATTTGTCTTTTTTCAGAACCAAGAATCATTTTATTTTCAACTTAATTTGATCTCAAAGGGTAATATTAGTGAGAGCAAGATAATGATTCTTAAGATAATTCCCATTAATTCACTGTGTGAACTGCAGGGAAATAATGCACTAAAACAAAACAAAGTTTTTAAAAATTGAATTATTATTCCGAAACTTGTCATAGCTAAAGCACTTTTTCTTAGGAAAAAAGTAGAAAAGAAAAGTGAAAAATAACAAGTGATTTCTTAGTGTTTCTCTGGGATATATTACCAGTAATTAGAAATAAATATAAGCCAATCACTTCTAAAATTCACATTACTTTTAAAGCATACATTAAAAAAGCCTTAATAAATAGCAACTCCTTTGTACAACTACTTAAAGATGATGATGATGATGATAATAATAATAATAATAATAATAATAATGATAAAAGAATTCAACTACTTCTGAAATGTATATTTCAAAATAAAAGTATTTAGGCTTTTATGATCTGGCTTGACCCGCTAAGTTACACACATTCAATGTTTATTTCCATATTTGTTTGTTCATTTAAAATTGAGGAGAAAAAGGAAACTATGGTCCATTTTATGTTTTACATGTGTGTGCAAAACTTGGAGTTGAAAGGGAGATGAAAGAAAAAAATGTAAATTTAGGCAAATGAAAATACCATTGAAGCTCAGTCTAGCAGAGAAGCTATGATTCTCTCTCTATTTTATTTAAATTATTGTTGTTGATTTAGTTTATTCATATTTTGTAGATTCCAAAGTATGTGTTACTTTGGAAAGCTGTTCATCATAGTAGAATGTCAAACAGCTTCTGGGAGTATAGCTTATTGATAGAATGTGTGCTAAGTATATAGATGATCCTTGATTCAAACTCAGTACCAGAGTAAGGGTTAAAAGGGAAGAAAAGAAGGAAAGAAGGAAGGAAGGAGGAAGAAAAAGAAGGAAGGAAGGAAGGAGAGTGGGAGGGAGGGAGAAAGTACTGGAGGAAGGAAATGAGGGAGAGGGAGAGAAAATGGAAGGGAGAGAATGAGGGAAGAAGGAGGGAAGCAAAAAGGAAAAAAAATTAAAAATGAAAACT
The DNA here is from genome assembly GCF_024711535.1 of Dipodomys merriami. NCBI lineage: Eukaryota > Metazoa > Chordata > Mammalia > Rodentia > Heteromyidae > Dipodomys > Dipodomys merriami. The sequence goes on from NW_027205603.1 coordinate 9,341,916, forward strand.
GCATTTGTTTTGAGCAGTTTGGACCATGTAAATAACTGTCTTTTAAAACTCCTGCTTTTTAAACCTCCTTTCCTTGAAAAACAGTCTTGACATAAGTAATGGGAGAATTTGTTTCCCATTTGTGCTTATTTTCAAGCAAGAAGTAAAAACAGAATACATGTCAAGATTAAGTCATTTCTTTCCTCTTCGCTCAAAGTTTTTTTCTTCTTCTTTTATTTCATTCTAATGGTGGACTTAATTTATCTCATGTGTCTGATGTTTGGTCTTGATTTGAGCTGATTCTATTTAATTATGTCATCTCTCAAAAGCAGCAAGTAAATGGAGTGGAAACTAGACTTTTCAGAGCAGTAAGTGGCTGGCAACATTATAAGGGTGATCATCCTTTAGAATGGCATTTGTATATAGCAATTCAACTTGAGAAAGAATGTGTTCCCTTCATTGCATTTCTCCTTGTTAGCTGAGAAATTGTGGGAGGTAATATTCAAGGAAATTGTTAAATCAAAGCAGATTTTCTAGAAACTAAATTACAAGAGAACAAAACAAGGATATATTAGTATGTGTCGACAACAGAAAGGCCACTTGACAGAACTCTTAAATAAGAGGCTGAGCTCCAGAGAGTCAGGGTTGGTTCCTGTTTGAGGGGGACTTTCTCACATTCTTCTTTTCAGAGGTGTTAAATAGAGCATGACTTCAGTCAGTTATTGCACAAGGTAAAGGAAATGCTAGTTTTCATGTATTTGCGGGAGCCTTTTATTCCTGGAAGAATTTTATTTGCCACTCACTAAGGAGATCACATTGCTAATCTGCTATATTATTATTTCCAGAAATAGGCCCACCAGAATACAAAAGCACTATTTCTTTTACAAATATATTTTAATGTGTATTAACTTAGTTTGTTCCTCATGATGAAATTATTTTGACTTGTCAGGTTTGCAAAGAGAAAATATCCAAATCCATATGCATTTGGAGACCAGATTATGTCTAATATTTGGGATCTAATATTCAACTAAATAATTGTATGCCAAATAATAGTTTCAGAGGAAGGCTTTTCTTCAGCCTCTGTGGAACAATAACCCTACTTCCTGTTGACTTTCTTGTTCAATCCAGAAAAAAAAAAATTAGTCAAGAAGAATTGGAAGTTCTAAGTCTCAAGTTCTCTCATCTCTGCTGTGTTAAATGAGACCACATAGGAGCAAGAAAATTAGAATTGATGTATTCTACTTAAAAGTCACTGGGGAACAGAAAATGTTAATCTTCTTCAAAATCGGTTCCCATATAACCAAGTGCAACAGGATCACATTAGTAAGGAAGAGAAACATTTCACTGAATGTCTAGCTAGGCGGACCAGAGATTAGAATTACCCAAGATTAGCACATTCGGAGTTGTGTATGTATTTATTTCTTGCTGAGAAAAAAATAATTCCTAGATATTTGTGTGCTTTTTATTCATTCAACGAGAACTTAGGTAAACATTTAAGTCATTTTCAAAATTTCCATTTTAACACCTGTCACTATTAGGAGTAGTCGTTTAGGGAATTTACACCCTTACATTTTGGTATTCCATTTTCCCTCTCCTTTGTAGATTTAGGTAACAACAGATCTTTTTCCTAAGTAATGAGTGATTTCATCTCAAAGTACAGTATATCAGCCCTTGGACTCATATGATCAGCTTTCTATTCTTTTAGTCATCTCCTTACACAGGTTATAAAATCTAAGCTTTTGGCATAACCTAACCAATGGTAGTATAAGAATCTGAGTCACAGACTGGAGGATATTTTTCCCCAATGAAACTTTCTCTCTACACTACTCTTATCAGATTGGGTGAAGGTTTGATACCACTTTCAAAATCCTTATTTAGCATTAAGATTTCTCCTTACTTATTCTTTGTACCAGTGACAGAAAATATTTCCAAAAAATAAATGATTTCAGTGTTAACTTTAAAGCATAATTAAAGGCAGTTCTTTTCATGTTAGAAAAAAATCAAAGGACTTGATTGTTTAAATATCAAAGGGAATTCAAACATTGTGAGGGAACTGATAAATAGTCCTAAGGTTAGAGCTGAAAATTACTTTGCTATTTCTAGAAACATGAAAAGAAAACCTATGGTGAAACTAATCTTTGTGTTAAGAAAATAAAAGACAAAAAATAGTTAAAAGCACATAAAATATAAAGACTAATGTAGGACAAGTATTGATCATGAGACCTTGAACCTATTATTTAGCTTATGTGACTTTTTACACATAAAAAAATGACCATTTTAGAACTTGAAATGCCATGTATACCAAGCAGGAAATCCCCGGCACAAAGGTAGACATGCACTTGTACCTACAGATGTCATTTCTGTGGTGATCGCCATCAATATCACTATCATCAGTTTAAAGACAGTGGTGCTGATTCGAAACTTTGGCAAAGTAGCATGGCATAAAATTAATCCACAAAAATCAATAGCTTTCCTATATGCCAATGAGAAGAGCGAGGCTGAAATCAGAAAAGCAACTACATTTATAATAGCCTCAAAAAAAAAATAAAATAAAGCCAGTGGTGCTAACTGGGGGATCACAGTCCAACCCAGGCATCCAGCAGAATGGGTGCTAAGACCATTTTTTTTTTAATGTGAAACCCTTTGGCACAGGACTCAGAGCTACTGTGCTTTTGGAGAATGATGTTGAGTACTTCTTAATGTCTCAGTACTAAGATTTTCAAGAATGTTTTCTGCCTTTGTTTTCTTACTAATTCACTTTCTCTTTTTTTGTGAAATGCACTTATAAAACTATAGAAAAGAGAACCACCAAGACCAGCTTTTGTTTTGTGTTGTTTTGTTTTGTGGCATGGGCAGGGAGGGGAGGGATGGTGTTGTACCAGTCCTTGAACTCCAAGGCCTTGGGTTTGCTTAGCTTGCTTATTTATTGCTGGTGCTCTACCGCCTGAGCTTTGCCACCAGCTCAGAGACAGCTTTCTGATGCCACAGGTCCAGAATTGAAATAAAAAGATCTTCAGTGACTTTGGTTTGTCAAACATCCCAGACATATAAGTATAGAAATATGTCATTGCAATTAGAAGCAAAGTACCTTTTTTTTGGGGGGGGAGGGGGGGTCCGGTCATGGGGCCTGAACTCTGGGCCTGGGCGCTGCCCCTCAGCTCTTCAGCTCAAGGCTAACGCTCTTCCACACAGTGCCACTTTTTTCTTTATGTGGTGCTAAGGAATCGAACCCAGGGCCTCAGGCATGCAAGGCAAGCGCTCTACCACTGAGCCACCTTCCCAGCCCCAGAATCAGAGTACCTTTTAACTCAGGATAATTTTTAAAATGTCAGAAAAACTTAAAAATATATAAAGTTGAAGAAAACAAAGTACCTGCAAATCTACTTCAAAGGGTTGGCTCTGGAAGCCCTCATGTAGCTCTACCCAATCCCTCATGTAGAACATGTGCATACACAAAGACAAACTAAGAAAGTAGACATTTTGCTTTACATATCATTGTGACCTGTTTTCCCTTAAAGTGTATGAGACCTTTTCCTATATTTTTAGGTATGGATATAAAATGCAATCATAATGTAACAGCAGATTCATGTATTTCATAGCTCATGGACACTTTCTCTTTAATGGTGGAAGATTGCTCATATTAATTATCTGTGCTGTATATCTGTGTTATCCTGTTTTTACTCATATCTGAGACTCAAAACATGAATTTGTATATGATAAATACTAATGGTGTTTTACATATTTTGACAAATTGCTTCAATGTTCTCCCTTTAGCATTATATTAAATTACCACATTTCCCCAAATGTTGTCAGATTATTATCATTTTTTAACATCACAAATCTGAAAAACAGAATACGGTATTTCATTATTGCTCTAATGGTCTTTTGATTCCTGGGAAGTTTTGACATTGTGATACGAATACATAGATCCCTTTTAATTTCCATAATTTCTTCTTGAATAACCTGATGACATAATTCTTTGTGGACCTCAGTGTATATTCAATTGCATCATGTGCCTGGTCCTCGGCATACAGACACAATGCTAGTGCCACTGTCATTTGCTTGTTTTTCTCTCCTCCACTTAAAATGTAATTTTTTAACCTTTAAAATGCTGACCTTCCAGCTCATGTCGCAGTATGTTTTCTCTCTCCTGAGTCTAAATTAAGCAGCAAGAAACTCAGAAAATCCACTCCCACTGTCTTCCCTCCTTTCCTCCCTCTCCCTCCCTCCCTGATACCTGCCTTCCTTCCTTCCTTCCTTCCTTCCTTCCTTCCTTCCTTCCTTCCTTCCTTCCTTCCTTCCTTCCTTCCTTTTCCCTCTTCTCTTCCTTTCCCCTTCCCTCCACTCTTTTCTCTTCCTTTAGACTCAAGCCCCTCCCCTTCCTTCACTTCAGTATCCCTACATTCCACTACCATCTCCTCTTCCTCTTTTCCTCCCTCCTTCTTTCCTCCCTCTCTCCATTCCTCTCTCTTTTCTTTTTCTTCCTTCCATCTTTCTGTCTTTCTTTCTTTTTCCTTCTTTGAAAACCTTGGACCTTGTCAATTGACTAATTACAAAGTTTTATGAACACATGCATGAGAATTATAACAACAGAAGCAAATCCAGGCAGCAACTGGCCTAACCTGCAATGTTTCCACTACAAGTTATGGCAGTGACAGTTTCTCAGAGGAACGCACCCCTGTATTCCCACAGCAGTAGTGTGTTACCTGACACCTTCTTAATACCAAACCTTTCCTCATCAGCATCCCCTGTTACACACTGATCCACAGTGCTCATGTTACGTGTGCCTTCCCTTGTGGATTGTTGTTATTCAATCCTCACCAGCAAACATTAGAAATGTAATTCAAAATTAACATCTCGGTCGAAACATATTTTAAAAATTCTGAAAAGATGCTGGAGCATGGAACAAGTAGTAGAATACTTGCCTAGCATGTGTCATGTCCTGGGTGCAATCCCCAATATGAACAACAAACAAAGATTCTTGGAGGATCTTTAAAATCTTTAAAGTATTTGCCATGCCTGGATATATTTAAAGAATAAATTTACAGATAAGGTGGTAAATTTTCAAAGAAATAGATCAAAATTAGGTAGAGTATGAATAAAATAACCTTCATAAACAGGAACGGAGCTTGGCTTATTATATATGCAAAGTATTTTAAGCTTTGATTTTCCAATGAAATAATAACCTGGACCAATAGAGCGTCCTGTGCTATTGAAAGTATTCTCAAAGCCTGGACTGGTTGTCTTCAGCCTGAAATCCTAGCTACTCAGGAGGTTGAAATCTGGGCAATTGTTCAAGGCTAGCCTGGGTAGAAAACCCCTCAAGACTCCATCTCTAGAACAACCAGCCAAAAGCTGGGATAGAGGTATGGTTCAAGTGTACAACTCTAGCCCAGCAAGTGTGAGGCTGCTCCTGGGTCCAATCCCAATACTACTGGGGAAAGAAAAATGTATTCTGCATGTGAAGCTCACTAGTTCGTGAGGTTGCAGTAGATATGCTCTATAGCTGGTGAGCTTGGGAAATGAACTTTAAATTCAAGTTAATTAAATAACTTTACGCTAAACAGACACATGTGACTGTGGGATGCCAGATTGGACCAGGCAAGAGTGCCAAACACATATTTAAATAAAATGTGGAATACCACATACTATTTGCATAAACTTATTTTGTTCTTAACTGGTCTTAGCATCTCAGCTATTGCTAAGTAGTAAATTCTATAAATGTACTTATTAAACAGTCTATTTTCCAGTATAAACATTGTATCTCATTTCCAGATAAAAAATAATTTGTAATTTTTATTTTGTGGTAGGACACATCCATTTTAATGACTTAGTAAGTATAATTTTTTAAGTGATGTGAAAACTGTGGAAAATGTAGAAATATAGATAGCTGCTGTTAATTTGAAGATCTCCTTTCTTTTGTCATACTTTATGAAAACCTATTTTGAGTCTTTTCAGAAGAATGCAGCCTCACCTGTTATTTTCAATGTTAATGATCATTTCCATTCATTTATGGCCTGATCAACCTATAAATCTCCATTAAATTGCATTGCTTAGCTCTCCTCGTAATGGAAAGCCCTTCAAAATGATTCATTCTGCAGAAGGTAAAATAGCTTTCCCTAACACCACATTTTCATTCGTTGTTTGGGTTCTTAGTTCTTTATTAGCTCACAAGATGCAACAAAAGAAGAACTAGATGTCATGACTTCTTTTGTTAAAAAACAAAAACAAAAACAAAAAATGCCCTTGGATGAAATACTTTGTAAGACCAGGTGCCAGTGGCTCGTGCCTGTAACCCTAGCTACTCAGGAGGCTGAGATCTGAGGATCATGGATTATGGTTCAAAGCCAGTCCAGGCAGGAATGTCCCAGAGACTCTTCTCTCCAATTAATCACCAGAAAACCAGAAGTGGCACTGTGGCTCAAGTGGTAGAGCACTCGCCTTGAGCTGAAGAGCTCAGGGACAGTACCTAGGCCCAGAGTTTTAACCCCACAACTGAAGAAACAAACAAAAAAAACACCTTCTTTGACAAAATCATGCTTAATTCTTAAATTCACAAATTTCTAACATCTTGTATTTGCTTGACTGTGACTTGAATTTTTTCTTCTTGAAAGTACTGGAGTTTGAACTTAGGGCTTCATGTTTGCTAGGCAGGCAGCCACTCTACTACTTAAGTTATACTATGCTAAGACTATTTTCTGTTTTAAGTTGTTTTATAGATAGGACCTCATGTTTTTGCCTGAATGGCCTCAGACTGCTATCCTATTTCTGCTTCCCAAATAGCTTTACATGTATATACCAAACACCTGGCCTGTTCCTTGAAAATGAGGTCTAACTTCTTGCCTTGATTGATCTTTATCCTCTACATCTCAGACTGCTAAGTAGCCAGGACTACAGGCCTGAGCCACTAGTGCTCAGCGTAGTGAACATTTATTTGATAACAAACAATAAATGAAAAGCTTATCTGTGCAAAACTCAGCTCTCTGATCACTCTGCTGTAAAAAGCATTGGGATCTTCCTACCAAGATTTATTTGCTTTGTCATTTCAAATGGTGAATTCAAGTATTCAGTTTTTACCTTCTTTTCAACGTTTTCCTTCAAACTTGCACTGCCTCACACTTTAATTCCTGCTTATTTTCCCCTATTATGTAATGAACATTGCTGTTGTGACTCACACTTTTTTACTTCACAGAATGTTTCTGTTTTTCACCAGTACTGCCTGTCTACATTTATAAGAATTTAGTTTTTTTCTCATTGAATTTTACTACAAGAAGTTTGTTCTTTTTAAATAATACAAGGATGCGCTCCAGCTGAGGACTAAACATCTGACTAATGTATCTCTACATATCTCTAATATTTTCTTTCTTGTTGGTTGTATTTTTGTTGTGATTTATAATTGATAAAACACTCTGATTTTAAAATGTTCACCAGATTTTATTTAATGAAGTCACAACTTCCTATTCTTTCAGAAAAAAATAATTAAGGACATGAAATATAATGAACTGACATGAGATTCGTTGACATTCCAAATGTATACTAAAACCTTTTCTCATAAGTTTTGGGAGCAGGGTATTATATTTTTCTGGGCAGAAGGAGCCATGATGTTGGTCACAGGTCTACAGTCAAGTGACAGGAGGCCACTGGGCCACCATGTTGACTTGCTATACCAACATTGGGGCTGCTTCTTGGGCAAAGTGATGACAAAACAAAGCCAGTAGATGTAACTTTTGGGATCCATTAGTTAATCTACACACACAAGGAGAAGGATGGCAGGGTGCCAATTGTTCTGCTGGTAAGGTATTGTTCTGGGCCACATGTCCAACTCCCTTCAAATACTGAGCCCAAGTAAATTTGAACATTTAGATTTTAGCCACAACTTCAAATTTTGCAAGCAGTCAGAGAATGATGAAATGAGCAGTCAGAGAGATTTGGATTTACTCTTCATGATCACCCATGGTTTTTGGTGCATTATCTAAGGTATAATTATATTACCAGTTAATAGGCATAGAATGACAGGCAGAGGTAGAAATAAATTTTGGAGCACATGCATTTTTTATTTCTAGATGTTTTCCTTAACAACCTCAACGAGCTAATTCTGTTGCTGCCCAGCTTCTTTGTGTGGAAGTTTGTAACTGCTATGATATTGTCTTTTTTTAATCTGAAGCCTCTTATTATTCCTGAGTCTTCATGCTGGGAATAAACCTTGTTTATTGTAGTTATGCAACCTGTGCTATTTACATTAAAGGGATTCAATAAATAGTGCTGTGAGCTGTGCTCTATTTGAACTAGAAAATAAAGTTGAACCATTTGGGGTCAGTCATTAGGTACTGACAACATAAATAGGAAAATATTAGTGAACCTTTTATTTGCTATGCTAATAAACTATTAAGAGATTAAAAAAATATGAGAATAGAAAAATTGATCCTTAAGGTACGTTTCCTCTATGTGTTACTTTGTTCATTTTTTTGTTAGTGTCTAAAAGCTCATCACAGATAAGTTTTGTAGTTAATGTGGCTTTGCTAAAAGTGTAAGAGACTAGTTGAGACTAGTATCAATATCAGCAAGATTCTATTTAACATCTCAGCAAGATTCTATTTAACATCATTTTGCCTTAATGTTTTTTGAAGCAGATTCATGAATTAAATAATTTCTGGAGTCAAATGAAGGTTTCTACCATTTGACGATGCCAACCAGTGAATAAATTCCTAATGACTTGTTTTTGACAGAGGCATCTCTGACATAATACAGAAAGGACCATTTGGAAGCTGTCATTGATTGGCAAGGCACCAAACAAAAAACATTCTCATTAGCTTTGGTCTTGTTAAGTTCATCTCCTCCCAGTATTTGGAGGTGCCTGAGCAAGCGATAGAGCCGGCCTGGAGAAAAAGGTCCCCTTTCTCTTTGCTCCATACCTATGGACAGTATTTAACTATCAGAGGCTTCCCAGTCAGTATCAGTAGTTGAATTTGCAAAAGATAACATGAATTGATGAAGATGATGGGTGGTCTTTATGATCCAGTGGTCTTTATGACCAGGCCATATTATCTCTTTACTTCTGAAAATTAAATTGCTCAACATAAGGCATGGGAAAACTCCATATTAGAAACTTGCCTTATTCAGACAAAGGTCAAAGATAAGTAATCATCTTGTTTGCCTTAAGAATTTGTAAAAGGTGGTACATCTTTTTGTCAAAATTTAGATGACTGCAGCTATTATTTGATTTCTGGGTCTTCCATTGGTGTTCAAGTCATGTTCGTACAAGTTCCATGTTGTCTCTAGGACTGTGGCTCCAACTTGAAGTCCAGTGCTGTGAAACCTTCAGCATTTCTCTTTGTGCTCAAGATTGCTTTTACTATTTGGAGTCATTGAAACTTCCACGTGAATTTTTGGGTTGATATTTGTATTTTTGCCAAGAGTGGCATTGGGATTTTGAAGGGTATTGCACTAAATTTATAGATTGCTTTCACAATGTTAATTCTACCAACTTATGAATATGGGCAGTCCTTCGAACTTCTCATAGCTTCTTCAGTTTGAGTCTTCAGGATCTGACAGTTTTCAATGTAGAAGTCTTTTCCATTTGCATTCTTGATTAAGTTTATAACTGGGTATTTATTTTAGTTTTTATTGAAGCTCTTGTGAACAGAATTGTTTTCCTGATTTCTTTTTCAGCCTATTCATTATTATTATACAGAAAATATACTTGTATGTTGGTTTTATATTCTGCTACATTGCTTTGAGTGTTTATTAGATCTAGGTGCTTTTTGGTGGAATATCCAGGGCCTTTTATGGATAGGATTGTATCATTAGCAAGAAGGGATAATTTGACATCTTTATTTTTCTATTTGAAACTCTTTGTTTTGACTTTAAATCTTTTTATCTCTTTTGACTTATATTTAAGAATAGTATTTTAACTATTACAGGCATCAAAATGCCATTCTGGCATTAACTTTAGACTGTGAAATTTTATAATTACTGCCCATCTCTAAAAAAAATTTCACTTTGATCTTTAACTTGGGAGAAATTATGGCATCTTTTTTATTATTTCATGTGTCTAAACTTTTCAAAATACATAAATCCACCAAGAAAACACCATTGGAATTCTCTGGATGACCAAAAATTGGACTGGCTCAATCAGCAAGAAATCTAACACATAGTCAGTGTTTACATCTTCATAAATTAGAAAGACTTCTGTGTACACGTTTTTCAGGGGATTTTTGTACAGTCTCTTCATAGGCTGAAGTGTTATTTTAGTATCAGGTAAAAAAAAGTATATAGTTCTCCACCTATTACTAAAGTGCTATCATTTTATATGTGGGGAAATATGAAAAACTGATTTTATTTTCTTTCTGAATTTGTTTGTGCAGATGTTCGAAGAAGAACAATTTACGAGTACCACCGAGTAGAACTACAAATGTCAAGAATCACAAATGTCTCTGCAGTAGAGATGACCCCACTACCCAGTAAGCCAATATGTGAACAGTTGTTGAGGGGGATGATTGTCAAGTTTGATGATATACTTGTTTCATGATTATTGTGTTAACTATATAATTAGAATGCTTGCCATGCATGGATAGCTTGATCCTGAATGTGCATAGGGATGAGCAAGTTAAAACAGTTATTTTTTCCCCCTTCCATTCTGTCAATTTTTGGTGGTGAATCTATTTTCTCCTATTTTCTAGCATGCCTGCAGTTCAATGGTTGTGACTCCTGCGTATCCTCTCAGATTGGCTTCAATTGCAGTTGGTGCAGTAAACTTCAAAGGTAAGAAATAATTATTATATATGTAGCCTATGCTGGCCTGGAACCTACTATATAGCCTTAAATTTGAAATCCTCCCCCTACCTCTGCTTCTGGAGTCCTAGGATTACAGATTCAACACCATCAAGGCTGATTCAAATTTTATTTTATTTTATTTTATTACTATTTGTTGCCTCTACTCTCTCATTGAATTTTATGGGGGAGGGTTTTGTTATTTGTGGGGAAGGCATTTGGTTGAGAGGTTTGAACTCAGGGCCTAGGCACTGTCCCTGAACTCTTGCATGAAGCTCCACCAGTTTGAGCCACAGCTCCACTTCCAGTTTTTGAGTGGTTAATTGGAGATAAGAGTCTCATGGATACTTTTCTGCCTCAGCCTCCTGAGTAGCTAGGATTACAGTTATGAGCTACTGGTAACTATCCTCTCCTTGAATTTTAAATGTATGTTAAGAGGACAAATTCTTATTTCATTAGTAAATGTGTACATGTAAAATATAGATATTCTATGACTAAAACACACACACACACACAAAGATCAAATATGGGGATTTTAGTCTATTCCTTGAAGTGCGTGAAAGTGCTAACCATCTTCATACTCAGTAAGAGAGTTATCTGACATATATTTTTGGTGTGTGTGTGTGTGTGTGTGTGTGTGTGTGTGTGTGTGTGTGTGTGTGTGTGTGTGTGTGTGTGTGTGTGTGTGTGTGTGTGTGTGTGTGTGTGTGTGTGTGTGTGTGTGTGTGTGTGTGTGTGTGTGTGTGTGTGTGTGCTGGAATGGACACCTGGATCTGGGCCTGGATGCTGTCCTTGAGCTTTATTTGCTCTAGGCTACTGCTCTACTGCTCTACCACAGCTCCACTTCTGGCTTTTTTTGTGGAATAGTCTCACAGACTTTCCTGCCTGGACTGGCTTCGAACTATGATCAAACCGCTAACCTCCAATCTCAGCCTCTGAGTAGTGAGGATTATAAGCATAAGCCACCAGCACCCAGCTTCTGACTTATGTTTTTTAATTCTCTGTGCATTTTAACATTCATTCTTGATGCAATTTTTTGTCTATAAATTGATGATTTCATTCTACATTCTGGGGGAAAGTATGGTTTGGTATATGTTTTCCATACCCTGGGTTATAATAAATTCATACTCTCAGTAAACTTGTATACAATATTAACAAGAAAACTACACAAGATTAGTGAAGTAATTCTGAAGCTCACACTACTTTAATAGAACACACATATGGTTTGGTCTCAAGCTGTAACTGAAGTTGAAACAAACTGCAGACTTGCTGGTCTCAGAAACATTGATTTCTTTTCACATCAGTAAAAAAGATGGTTTAGTCCCTTGAGCTTGTCAGAGATTACCCTGATATGGGAGGTACAGGATGAGAGGGAGCAGATTGCTTATGCTTCCAATGATGAATGGGCACAGTTCTACAAAACACTTGCAGAAATTCAAGGAACCTGAGCCCATGCAGAGGAGGACTTGCTTCCCAGATAACTGCTTGTTTCCTTAGCATGGTGGATATACAAGATAAAGACTTTTCAATATAGTTTGTGGTTTTCTCAGCCTTTGTGCACATTTATTATGTCTTAGGCACCTGGAACACAGCAGTTAAGCATATCAACATAGTCCCAACCCTTCTTTTGTGGGATTATATATACCCTGTTTGGGAATAAATCCTCTTCTCACCTTCTGAGTCTACGAAAAGTCAGCTTCTCTTCCCAGGTGGAAAACTAAGTACCATGTTATTAGTTAGCAAATGTTACTGCCACCAGCTACAGGCATCTGTGTCTCGCTCTGCACGAATGCACGACTGCTACCACGCTAAAAGCATGTTTGGGAATGCTCGAAATGTCCTTGAATGATTAAAAGAAGAAAGTCAGTTGGTTGATAACAAGCAGTTGGACACAATTTTAACTTAGTAACTTTGTGAGTATTGTGGCTAGTACAGTATTGTGTCTAGAACAACGTTTTTCATGAGCACCTCAATCTGTATACAATGGTACATGTTGGTACAGTGATTTCTTTTGGGAAATGAATCTCACATAGTGACAAGGCAGGCAAGCAGATAGAATTTTTCAAAGTAGATTTTAACTCAGCTATATATCTAGAGCAGGAGGATCTACTATAAAATCAAAGGCTGATAGTGTTTTAGATTTTGCTATGATTCCATGAATATTAATACATGCATATCCAAAGTAATCCAAAAGCCTATAGTTATAAATGTGAGGAATCTAAAGAGTTGGCATTTTCACATAGGTACTTAAGGAGTTATAGCCTCTGAAACTAGAAATGCTCAAAATAACTAAGTGGAAGACACTGATTTTCTTTCTTCATATCTAGTTCAAGATCAAGTTTATTCATTGGTCACTATCCTAGGCAAACAGTCATCAGCCTTTAGCATAGAGTTTCCAGATGTTTCCTCATTTGTCTATCTCCATTGTCAGGCTCTAATTTGGTCAAAAGCAAATAAATGTATGATTTATCCTTATGACTTCATGGCATAAGCAACTTACATTATTTGCAGGAAAGTAGGAGAATGAATAAATCCTGATTGGATTCCAAATGAAAGAATTATGATTCTCTTTTCTGGAAATAAAGGGTTTTCTGGATAAGGGATGTTTCAGTATAAAGGCACAAGAGTGAAGAGGAAACCACCACCTACTGATTATCTTAGCCAGATTATCAGTAAACAATTCTTGAAAGAAATAATATTATGATAAATTAAAGCTTTGAAGCTTCATCTAGGAGCCTCTCTACCACTGACCATTGGTTTAGTCTACAATTTCAGTTGAAATATATGTGTAAAACCTTTAAATAAGGAGGGTTGGTGATCAAACATATCCACCAGTTGAAATCTGCTCTACTGTTAACATGTACTTTATACTGAGAGATTTCTCAGCTAAATTATTATACCAAGGGATTTTTTTAGATATTGTGTCTAACAACATCTTTTCATCAGAGGAAACTGGGGTGATTGGAGCTCTTTGCTCCAGTTTTGGGAACTCTTAAGTGTTAACATTTGAAAATTAACTCCCAGGTTTTAGTCTTAATAGCCTACTTGTTCTGTCTTAAACCTGACAGGCTGTAAGTGCACCAAACAAGCTAACCTTCACTGTTTTCTGCAAAATGGTAGACATACTCCAGGAAAATAAATAGAGCTTTTTATAGAAGATTCTACAAGAAAGAGATGTGATTTATCGGTTGTGGGGCTTGAACTCAGGGCATAGGCGCTGTCTCTGAGCTGTTTTGTGTGGTTTTGTTTTGTTTTGCTCAAGGCTAGTGCTCTACCACTTTGAGCTCAGTTACACCTCTGGTTTTTGAGTGGTTAATTGGAGATGAGTCTCTGGGAGTTTGCTGCCTTGGCTGGCTTTGAAACACTATCCTCTAATCTTAGCCTCCTGAGTAGCTAGGATTACAGGCGTGAGCCACCAGTGCACAGCAAGAGGTGATTTATAAGGGAGGATATAAAGCAGCTAGAGGAGAATCTCAAGATGCCTAAAACTTCTGTATATTAATGAGGCATAGTTATTATGCAACTGGTAGACAAAGTGGTTAATAGAAATTCACCACAGGCCACCACTAAAAAATACACGTTTTCTTTATATTACTGTTAGGTGTTTTGTTGAATACTCAACACTGATTAAAATCTTGGGTTTAGTTTTAACTCCTTAGCAATCTGGTTACATACATATCGAAAAAAGTCTGTTTAACTGATTGATTTAACTATGGGTGGTTGCACTTTTGTTCAAAATAATTTCCCCATTGCCCAGTATTAATTTCTCTTTAGGCCTATGAGCTAACACACTTTGGTTTGCTGCCCAAGATATATCCCTAGAGTTTACAATTTTTATGAAAAGAAAGAAAGAGAAAAGCCCACTAAACTAAACTAGAGAATTCTTCTCCTCAGTAGTATAAAATTGTCCCTTGGAGTTTTGTTCTCACACCATTCAAACTTACTCCTTGTACCCATATGTTCCTGAATGGTAATCGGTTGCTAGTGATTACTGAACTCTCAAATTGGGCTTCCTCTAAAAAGATACGATAACTTTAATTGGTTTGTTTATTTCCTTTAATTCCAGTTTTCAGGTGGCAAAAATTATGACAAAAGTTTTCAGTGGCTTACCCAAGATCTAAGAAGATTTATAAGAACATAGAAGGAAACGTAATGTACAATGTGATTTTTTTTTGTTTCTTTGTATGTTCATCCCCCATGGTACAACCCCTGTTTTCACTGTATTTGATGTCAGTACCCTGCATCTTGTATATACACTTCTCTAATTTGGGGAGAGGAAGGGAAAAAACAAAATGCTTAAACAGGGGTACAGGCTGACCCATTGTAACTATGAGATGTACAAAACACTATGTTGAAAAACGAACTTTAGAATTTAGGTGGGGGTGGGGTGGGTGGGGAGAGTGTAGTTGTGGAGGTGGGAGGGAAGGGATGGTAAGGAAAAAAAAGGAGGAGGTAACAATGCTTGATAGGAACTGTACTCATTACTTTGCTCATGTAACTGTAACCCCTCTGTATTTTAAAAAAAAGAACATAGAAGGAGATCTAGGAGTGAAAGTACCTAAAATACGTGGCTCCTTTCTGCTTTTCTTTTTTAATTTTATTGTTATTATAAATGTGATGTACAGAGGGGTAACAGTTACATAAGTCAGATAAAGAGTACATTTCTTTTTGGACAATGTCACCCCTTCCCTCGATCTTTTCCAGTTTCATTTTCTTTCTGAGCCATTTTTCATGACTGTAAATTAACAAAATCCAAATCATTTTGCTTCTTCTCTGTTCCTTCAATAACAAAGTTTAAATGTCTCCATTTAAGTTATGATTCCTAAGTACATTCAGTGATAAAGAAGAGATACACATTTATATATCTAATGGAACATAAACTTTTAGTATAAGGAGGTAGATGTGAAGCAAATAAATACAGAGTACATAGAATTAGTTGTGATAAACTATGGTAAGGGAGATGAACAATGAAAATTTGCAGAGCTGACAAGAATAGCAATAGATTTAATCATTGTATCATTTTAAAATAACCTTGCCCTTTAAAGATTTAAAAGGTTGATCAGTCATCATCTCAAAAGAGCAATTTTTTTAATTCGAAATATATTTTGTCTATATGTGTGTATAAACATTCAAGAAAAGAATGTTCATATTCATGAATGTGTGTGTGTATATATATGTGTGTGTGCACGTGTAGGTCTAGTTTGTATAAAGAAGTGAAAATGTGACATTTGGCTTTTTATACTTGTCTCACTCACCATTACAGTCTCCGCTTCCGTCTATTTTCCTGACTATGATGTCATTTCATTTTTCTTTATGGCTGTGCAGTAACCAATGGCATATTTTGTGAGGACTAAAATATGGTTTTATTTGACAGTGTGGAATACTTTCCGTATATCAGTCATATATACATTGAAGCAGTTGTAACAGAAATCAAGGATTAATCAAAGTCACAAGTCTCTTGGATCTGGGTAGTTAGCTTAGTAAGCCAGAAATTTACAAACAAAACTTGGATAGTGATGCATGATCTGTTAGATTTAAAAGATGGATGGATAACATGTCAGATATTTAAATTTTGTGAAAATATATAAGACCAGTAAGTCTAACCAATAATTCATCATGCATTATTATTTACCTTAGAGAAAATAAGCTCAAACTGAGAGAGAGAGAGAAAGAGACAGAGACAGAGACAGAGAAAGGGACAGAGAAAACATTTAAGTAGAGTTCCAGGGAGACAGGCACTGGTGAATATATTCTCTTCTTGCTTGAACTCAGGTCTCAGGTTGCTAAGCTTTTCTTGTTCCTTTAACACTTTACCATTTGCACTATGCCTCCAGCCTTGTCTTTACGCTGATTAACTGGATCTAGAATATAGAAGATTGATCTTCCTCAGCTGGCTTCATACTGAAATCCTCAGATGGCAACATCCTTATTACAGGCATGAGCCACTGGTACCCTGTTCCATGTGACTCTTAATTATATTTATAGCATTGGATCTACTAAATATGTACTATCAAAGGAATAGTGATTATTTTCCATACTAAGCAGCTGGGTCTCAGTAAGCCATCAATTTCATCTAAGGTCAGTCAAAGACCCACCCACCCCCAGTCCTCTGGGACATTTCAGGATGAACAATATTAAGAAACACGTTGAGCTCCTGCAGGAAGAATAGACTATTAAAAGATATATTGTGCTTCTGAGGATTATTATACTAAAGAATATGCAGCGCACTTTAAGTTTGATTTTCACCTTTTTATTCACCTCAGAATATAACCCTCAAGCAAGGGGCACCTCTACTGTCATACTTTGGGGGATGACAAGGTAGTTTAGTTATAAGGTTAATTTAATTCAAGATTTTAAGATTAAAATTAGGGAATCAGAAATACAGTGGTTGAATGACAAGCGGTTGAATGGCAAGTCAGATACCATTGGAGTCAATGACTCAAAATGCAATTTATGACCCAAAATAAATCAGTAGCTAGAATTAGTATAATTGTATTTGTTCAATTACACCTTTTACATCCTGGAAAAAGCCATATATCCCAGAACCCTTTTGACATTATGGCCTCTGTTCATTTGCATGTAGTTCATTGAGGATACATTTATATGATTCACATAGAGGAGCATTTATGATTTCTGATTTGGTGTGAAGGCTAAACCTAGTAAATAGAAAATTTTTTAAAATCAAGGAGACTTGGAGAATTTCTGCCACCGTCAGCTTATTTTAATGCTTTGGGATAAGATAAGGTTCACATTGCAAGGGCACTAAAGTTTATATGGACGTGTTTCAAAACTTTTTTTTTTCATCATGGGTCATGGAGCTTGAACTCAGGCTTGGGTGCTGTGCCTGAGCTCCTTTTACTCAAGGATACTGCTCAGTCACTTTGAGTCACAGCTCCACTTCAGGTTTTCTGGTGGTTAATTGGAGATAAGAGTCTCATGGACTTATTTTTTCCTGAGGCTAGCTTTGAACCAAAATCCTCAGGTCTCAGCATCCTGAGTAGCTAGGATTACAGGCATGAGCCACCAAGGCTTGGATCAGAAGTATGAGTGATCCATGTTCTAGGGTCAATAGTTTTATGTTCTAGGTTAATTCTCCTTCAAGTTGAAATCACTATATCTTATACAAATTGTTGAATAGGAATAGATAGCCAAAAAGATTATGATTGTCAATGTATAAATTGATTGCTAGGCTTCAAATATAAGATATAAATTTCTCTTTCTTTCTTTCTTTCTTTCTTTCTTTCTTTCTTTCTTTCTTTCTTTCTTTCTTTCTTTCTTTCTGTGGTATGGTGTGTGTGTGTTTGTGTGTGTGTGTGTGTGTGTGTGTGTGTGTGTGTATTGGTCCTGGGGCTTGAACTTAGGGCCTGAGCACTGTCCCTCAGCTTTTTGCTCAAGATTAGTACTATACCACTTGAGCCACAGCTCTACCCCTGGCTTTTTGGTGGTTAAGTAGACATAAGAGTCCCATGGACTTCTCTTCCTGGGGCTAGCGTTGAACCTGAATCCTCAGGTCTCAGCATACTAAGTAGTAAGGATTACAGGCATGAGTCATCCGTGCCTGACACGAATCTTTTTATAACTCTAAGAAACACATTTTGTCTTTGGTAGGAAGTATGTCATCTGCAGGGGATTCTGAGATGGTCTGAAAACAACACAGTAGAAACTCATGTTTGACCTGGGACTGCAGTGACTTGCCAAAGATATATAGCTACAGTTATCAATACAACTGAAATTTAGAAGTATTGCAGTTTAAAAACTCTGTAAATATCTAAAAATATTTGCTGTTAAATACATTAAAAGTTTTAATTCTATTTAAAAAAAAATTAGCTACTAAAATGGTAGTTTAGGGTCCTAAGGGAATTAAGGTACTTCTAGAAAATTTGTACAACCTTCGTAACTATCTTTGAGTTACAGTATCTACAAGTAGTAAATTGAATTTTGAAGTCATTCTAGTTCAAGACATTTCATAATTTGTCTTATCAATTTTCAAATAAAAAAATAAAATTTCTGCTAATTAGCTTGTCCAAAAAATACAGCATAAACACCTGTCTTCTAAAAATGGACATTGTTTCAAGTAAAATTCTTTTTCCCTGCCTTTGAGTTTTCTAAGCCTATCTTTAACAAAAGCTTGCTGATTCTTTTTTTGTGTTTTGAAGAACATTAAATATAGAAAAACTTCTGAGCAGATAGCATATTAGTAAGTGGGTTCCCTTCCTCACTTCAAAATTGAAATATTACCATTTTATCATATTTCCTTTTACTCAGTTTAAACTTTTACCTGCATATCACTTCCTACCACCAACTAATCGAAAAGCAAAGAAACAAATATTTTCAAGAAGAAAAAAGAAAACAAATTTAAAGTATATTAGGAAAATCTAAGGTCAATTATCAGAAATTCAAAGGCAAGTTTCTCAGAAGCAGAAAAATACCACTGCTTTATGTTCAATCTGTACATTTTTCTTCTGGGAAGACACATCTGATTTACTAGCTTTTTGTGCATATAAAATGCATGTCATTCTTTTTGGTTCTTTTCTTTCTATTCCACAGTACTTTTTTTCTCTCAATCTTCTTATTACCCATTTTAGTGTCTTGTCTCCTTTGGCCACTAGCAACCTGCCAGACTTTAAGTAGGGATATATATAAGGAATAGAAGTGATATTCTTTCCTCCAAATTCTAAAGATACAGCTGTTTCAGCCAGACTCTGAATAATGAGGTCCCACCTTGAAATACGCAGGCCTTTTGAGTTGTTTTTGATTTTTCTAGTCAATAAATGCTGTGTGCATCTCCATGTGAGCACCATTTCACAAACCAAAGGTAAAGGCTATAGAATTATTTAACATCTCATTATATATGGTAGTCATTTAGAAAACTAGACTTCACTAACATTGATCTAACAACATGTACAGAGAATCTAATAATTGACCATTTTAGTGCTAAATTGTAGTTCTTTTTCCTTAGCTTACTGCCACTAATGTAATAATGAGTTGCCCTGAAATAATTAAAAGTTAATTAGCCAAGAATAAAATTGCTCTTGCTAGATTTATAAAAACTGTAGGTTCCCAAAGTTCTATAAGGAAACAAAAAAACATAATCCTTACAAGCATTATTTCAAAAAAGCAAAGTTCACAGTTTACCTGTTAAAAAATATTGACATAAGTGTTGAATGCTGGGTGAACCGTGCATTGACAATCTTATGTTGAAAAGGGCAGTACTGTGGTAAATTCCAATATTAACAAAACTAGTTTATAGTTCCATTATTTGTTTTGCTGAAAATCTAATGTTAAACTCTAGAAGGATGTTAAAAATAGGAAGTAATATTTATGCTAGCTCTTTTTATCTTTATACAGGAAAGTTAGAAAAAAATAGTTAATGAAATAGTTTCTGATATTCTACCCTCTGCTAACTTTTATCCTCAAGGTTAAGACATGATGGTTTATTCATCCTTTTATACTTTCTTCCTTTGTTCCTTTATCTCTTCCCCCCCCCACAAACACTCCTTCCTTCCTTCCTTCCTTTCTTCCTTCCTTCCTTCCTTCCTTCTTTCCTTCTTTCCTTCCTTTCTTCCTTCCTTCTTTCCTTCTTTTTCTTTCTTTCTTGTGCTCCATTCCTCAGACTTTTACTCTGGAAATAGGTGCTGTCCCTGAGCTATTTGTTCAAGACTAGTGCTCTACCACTTGAGCCACAGCTCCACTTCCAGCTTTTTGTGTGCTTAATTGGAAATGAGAGTCTCACAGACTTTTCCTAACCAGGCTAGCTTTGAATCACAATCCACAAATTTCAGCCTTCTTATTAGCTAGGATTGTAGGCATGGGCCACCAATACCCAGCAACAATTATAATTTCTTGATGAGAATTATACAGCTCAAGATTCTCATGATATTTTCTAAACGCTGAGTTTATTTTCTATCAAACCCTGGGTCAGAGACACAGTTTTTATTTTATTTTATCTTATTTTATTTTATTTTATTTTATTTTATTTATTTTTTTGTGAAAATACCATACAGAGGGGTTACAATTACATGGGCAAGGTAATGAGTACATTTCTTATCAAGAATTCTTGCCTCCTCCTTTGTTTCCCTTTCCCATCCCTTCCCAACTCTCATCCCTCCACCCCCCGCCCCCCCATACCCCCCCCACCTCAGCCAAAGTTGTAAAGTTCGTTTTTCAACATAACGACTTGTACATCTCCTTGTTGCAATGGGTCCACCTGTATCCCTATTTAAAAGATTTGTTTTTGCCCTTCTCCTCCACAAATTATACCAACATCAAATACAATGAAAGCAGAGGTTATACCGTGTGGGCGGGACATACAAAGCAACAAAGAAATCATCTTATAAATATGTTAGAGACACAGTTTTATCTATTATCACAGCCTTCCCAGAGTTTGTAGGGAAATGACACACTTGGAAATTTCTCATTCATGCAAAAGTGAAAAATCTAGTAATTTGGCAGGGCATGTAATAATCCGTGATTTATTTAGTTCTAAGAACATAGTGCTTCCATTAAAATGTATCTTTTTGTATAATTGTGTGACACTCTGACTAGCCTCGTATACATTATCAGAAATAAAACAATGACAAATCCAGTTCATGATTCCATGAGGCACATTATTGAATGACGCTCAGTATTGCAGCCTTCTTTCCCTGAGCCTTTATAGAAAGGAACTAGTAGGCTTTGGAAAGCCTAGTTTTTCTTCTTCTTAGCAAGGCTACTTTTTTCTTTTCTCTTGGCTCTTGAAATCTTTCCACGACAATTTATTGTCAAGGGAGAATGACTTATTATCTTCATGAGTCATGCCTTTGACTGAAAAAAAACTCTAATGCTAGGATCTCCTTTAAAAAACATAGATTTTTATATTCCTAAAATAATACCTTGTCAGCATGCAGGAAAGAGTTCCCTGACCAGAATTCCTTCTACCCCCTCCCCTCACATACTGCACTAACACACAGATCTATTTTATCATTGTCTGAATTTTCTTCCTTGGTGGCTACTGCAGATGCTATTACTGCAAAAGCACAAGAGGTTTGAAAGGAAGGGAGGAAGGTTGCTTGAAGGGTACAAGTGCCTTAGACCAGGAGATTCTTAAATGTTTATATTATCTACCTTTCATTCTAGATTTACTCTGTGCTAGGCATCACAGAAACACCTTTCCTGCCACTAAAGTCAATTAATTCCATTATTATTTTGTCCAGTCCTCACAGTCACATGGAGAAGTATTAGTAATGCTGGTTTGAAAACTAAGTAAATGAAGCCAGGTGCAGGTGGCTTACTTTTGTAATCCTCAGGAGGCTGAGATCTGAGTTTCATGATTCAAAGCCAGTCATGGCAGGAAAGTCTTTGAGACTCGTAGCTCCAATTTACCATCAGAAAACTGGAAGGGAAATTGTGGCTTAAAGTGGTAGAGCACAGGCTTGAGTGAAAAAGCTCAGGGACAATGCTGAGTTCAAGCTCCATGACCAACCAAAGTAAAGCAAACAGACAAAAATGCATCTGTGAATAGTTAGTTAAAATAGCATGCACGCATTATTTTATCCAATAGAGGAGACTTTATTTTCTATGGGAAAACTACTATTATTTCACCTTGTGCTGTGTGTTTTCTACACACATCTCAGTAGCTGGCACATCAGTTTACTTCTGTGTGGCCCTCATAGACCTGTGTAGTTGTCTCTGGAAAGAACTGATCATCTTTGATCTACTCTTTCAAACAATGGGCTCAGAGTACTTCAAGCATTTAACATCTTCCTGAACCACCACAGGATTATGTAAAGTAACAAAACAAACAAGAAAGCACACAGGATAAGAGATAAACATATGAGAAAAGTTGTATAAAAAGGCTATGATCTGGGTGCCTGTGGCTCACCCCTGTAATCCTAGCTATTCAAGAGGCTGAGATCTGAGGATCAAGGTTCAAAGCCAGCCCGGGCAGGAAAAGTCAGTGAGACTTTTATCTCTTATAAACCACTCAGAAAACCAGAAGTGGTGCTGTGGCTCAAGTGGTAGAGCACTAGCCTTGAGCTGAAGAGCTGAGGGACAGCGCCCAAGGCGAGAGTTCAAGCCCCACAACCAACCAAAAAATAAAAAAACAAAACAGACTATGATGTTGAGAAGCAATTAGAGTTGAGTACACCATTGTCTGTGTGTGAAGTGTACAAATCCAGTTTATCAAGCTGGGCACCTGCGGCTCATGCTGTAATCTAGCTACTCAGGAGGCTGAGATAGGAAGATCATGTTTTGAAGCTACCCCAGGCAGGAAAGTCAGTGAGACACTTCCTCTCCAATTAACCACCAAAAAGCAAAAGAGGACCTGTGTCTCAACTGGTAGAGCTGGAGCCTTGAGCAAACTAGCTCAGAGAGAGTACCCAGGCCCTGAATACAAGCCTTAGTCCTGTATTCTATCCAGTCAATGCCTCTTCTCTTTCTTTCTCTTTCTCTCTCTCTCTTCCTCTTCCTCTCTTCCTCTCTCCTTCTCTGCCCCTCGACATATCCCCACCCCCCAATCTCAGGACCTAGATGTTGTCCCCTAGCTTCTTTTGCTCTAGGCTAGCGTTCTACCACTTGAGTCATGGTTCTACTTCCAGTTTTTTCTCAGTATTTTATTGGAGATAAGAGACTCATGGACTTTCCTGCCTGGCCTGCTTTTGAATCAAGATCCTCAGATGGCAACCTCCTGAGTAGCTAGGGTTACAGGCGTAAGCCTACTGGCACGTGGGATGTTTGCATCATAAATTATATGCTCGCTTACCAAAGGCCTTTCTGGTACTAGGATTTTCCTGCAGCCCTTGCTGTTGTCTAAGTTGTTGCTGCACTGGCATATTCAACATTTAGGGTAGTACTGGAATTTCTAGGTTAACCCATTTATCTTCCATGATGGAATTTCTGTAACAGAGACCATATGGCCCACTAGCTCAGAATATTTACTATCTGGCCCTTTACTGCAGATGCTTGCCTAATAAAGGGAAGAAATATAACAAATGTGCTGATTAGGGAGGAAACTATGCTATATATTTACCACAATCTAGTTAGGAAAAAAATGTTGTCTATGGTCAGGATGGGTTTAGTGAAGCAAACAGTGACAGTGGAAATAAATAAATAACTCTAGCGAGCATCACTTGCAGAAAATGAGAAATAACAAGTGAAGGCCCAGATCAAAATAATATAGCCGTTATAGCAAATGAACAGGAAAATGGCATGGGATGTGGTGGGCTGGCTATGAATGAGCTGGATGAGAGAATGGCGTAGCGATTCAGATCTGTCCACATATTCCATGAATGCTTATATGACTTTTGCTCTATTTGTGTGTGTGTGTGTGTGTGTGTGTATGAATTAAAGTCAGTCTCATTAAAAGCAAATCCAAAGGAAAAAAAATACAAAATCTACACAGCTAAAAATGTTTCTGCGAACATAAGGTGACATTAACTGCATTTTATGAAGCAGAAAATTGCTTCACACCCCAATTCTTAAAATCCTTCTTTTTTTTGGCTGTCTTTAATAAGACATAGAACATTGGAAAACATGAGCTGCATAAAACTCTGGTGGAATTAGCATATAGTAATTTGAGATTTTTATATGCCCAACAAATCTGATGTAGAATAAAGAAGGGCACTATGGAAGGAACATAGGTTTCCTCAGAATGGAATGCATGTAGTAATGCATGACTTGTAAGATCTGAAGCCTAGCACAGCCTGGCAATTCTTCTCATCGGTCAGATGTGGT
Organism: Dipodomys merriami; assembly: GCF_024711535.1. Lineage (NCBI taxonomy): Eukaryota > Metazoa > Chordata > Mammalia > Rodentia > Heteromyidae > Dipodomys > Dipodomys merriami. The sequence goes on from NW_027205603.1 coordinate 9,366,378, forward strand.
CTAAGATGTGCAATAAGGAGAGGGCAACAAAACTGTCAAAAGAAAGACAAGCTTGCTCTCTCCTAAAAAGCCACTACAAGTAAAACCATGCATTATTTCTTGAGCCACAGCTCCATCCTCACTGTTTTGCTAGTTATTTTGGCGAGGCCTCTCATTGACTTGTCTGGCCATTCTGGTTTGAAATCACAGTTCTGCAGATCTCAGCTTCCTGGGTACCTGGGATCATAGACATGAGACCCTCCCCCATTGTTAAGCTTAGTAGTATCACTTGGAATTCAAGAAATCAAACTGAATTACACATGCATTCACTGGCGCAAACACACATGCATGACATGTGTATGACAATTATATGTATATCTGCATGTACCTAAAATTCTCAAACAGACTTTTCAATCATAAGGGAGTCATCTTGGTTATATCCCATCAAGTTCAAAAACGTTTTTGAAAAATGTTTCTACCAAATTGAATTTATATATTTTTAACTAATCACTCTTTTGAAGAATTTATATATTTACCACAGTCTAGTTAGGAAAAAATCCTGTAATCCTAGCTACTCAGGAGGCTGAGATCTGAGAATTGAAGTTCAAAGCCAGCTCAGGCTGGAAAGTCTGTGAGACTCTTTATCTCCAGTTAATGAACACAAAGCTGAAATAGAGTTATAGCTCAAAGTGGTAGAGTGCTAGCTAGCCTTGAGCACTAAAGCTCAAGAACAGCACCCAGTTCCCAAGTTCAAGCCCCAGGAGAGACAGACAGACACATACACACAAACACACATACAGGAATTTAGAAGATGATATATTTCAATTTACTATGAATTTTAAATATGAATGGGAAACATTCTTGGATCAATGGCCCATCATAAACTAATATGGACTATGATATATGTAAAAGAAATCCTAATTAAACAAAAATATTAGCAAAGTTACCTCTCAAATTATCTCAAAATATAATATCTCTTGAAAGATATAGAAGTGTACTATCAGTAGTTCATACCTGTGATATGAAGTTCTCAGGAGGTTGAAATCTGAAGGATCACAGATCAAGCCCAGTCCAGGCTGAAAAGTCTGCTAGAATAACCAGCAAAAAGCAAGACTGGAAATATGACTCAAGTGGTAGGGCTCTGGCCCAGACAGCAGGAGGCCCTGAGTTCAAACTCCAGTACTGCTAAAAAAAATTAACAGAAAACACTTTGAACAAATATCTTCTAAAGTTAATATTCTGGAAATGACTGTAAGACTATTCACTTAGTTGCTGTATCTTGGCGTTATATGGTGACACTTCATCTTCTGGTGACTCATAGAAAATGTTAATATTATATTATCATATTTCAAATGAGCTCGTATAGCTTGTCAGAAAGATTTAGTGACATTATAAAATACATGAAAAACAATCTAAGGTTAATTAATGGGGTAAACTGTGCAAGTGATTTCATAAAAATGCTTTTTCAACTGTTTCTCCTTAGGCACCAGTTACATTTTGCAAAAAGTAGAACCCCAAATAATGAAGGGATGAAATGAAATTGTCTCCGGTACCCTCTGGAGTCAGCCAAGCCTCCTCGCTCTATTTTGCCCTCCAGAGCAGCCATTGATACCTTCCACAAAACGTCTCTACACTCTGAACAGATTTCACATCAGTGATTCTTGCCTAGTTTCCTGACTCAATCATATCACATTCTTAATCCCCCCGGCAGATTATTTCCAAGCTCCCAACTGGGATTAAACTTTGTCTCTCAAGTAGTCATCTCGGACCTGGGAGGACAAAGACATGATTTCCTGGAACCAGTAATGAGTTCCTCTCTCTGACCCTCTAAGATCTCTTCTACTTCAGAGGACTCCTTTTCTAAATGACTGTGGTTCATTACCAGAGCTAAGTTACCATAATCTAGACATGTCATCTTTATTGTTTTCTCTGTCATCCTCCACATTCCAAGTTCAATGCCGAGACTCATTCATAATAGGGTGATAAATTAGCATGATGACCTTTCTTTGATGAGGCTATCATTTCATCTGACAGCTTTTCATCTCCTGTCAGAGTCCACATTTGCTCCCTTGGCAGTGAGAGGTGAGATGATTCATGTATCAGTGCACCTGATGAAGACAGAGAGCTCCAAGAGAAAAGCAGCCATGAATCTTAGCATCACTAAATAAAAAAATTTCTAATTAATATGAGATGAGCAGCTCAGTAACCTACTAAAAATACTACTGTGTTTTCCACTGAACTGTATGTGTAGCTTCTAGTGTCCTGCATGAGGCCAGTATGAGAGCCTGGTCCCCCCAAAAATGCGGGCACACATCACAGTGAATCCCATTCCAACAACAGCTCCATCGTGGCGCACCTGGACCAAGTTGAGGTTCTTTAGGCAAGGGCACCTCTAGTGTTGAATTAATGATTACCAAAAGCCACCAAGATTTTACATTCCTTTTTCTGAGCCAACCACAAAGTAAAAAGTTGCTTCCTATTTGCCTTACAGGTTTAGAGGAGCCGCTCAAGTGTAACATTGGCACAAAGTCAGAAATTTTTAAGGAACAGTGTCACAAAATGGAATCTTGAAACATCCCATAGGTTTCTTTGTTGTTGAGTATTCGCTTCAGTGGCTCACAGCCCGCGAGAGAAATCTTTTGTTTTTTTTTCCTTCTTCTTTCCCCCTGAACTCAACTCTTCTTTCTGTTCTACCAAGAGAACAAGGATAGATGCTGGCAAGAAACTTTAGATTCTAAAAAAGAATTTATTCATCAATCAATGAAACTTTCTCCTGACTTCTTTAGCACCCTAACTTTTGTGCTGGAGGTAGGTGAAGTATGAGTCTGGATATAGAAGGCATTATGTAGATTTTCCTTTATAGAATTATGTTCAAATTTCTTGGCTATTCCTTCAAACAGGCATTTTTTATCTGTACTAGGTGCTACGAACGTTAAAAATGTGTAAGAGAATTTATGTTGATAGACTGTAGAAAAGTAAAACAAGGGCTTCGTCCTCATCCTCACCCAGAAAACTTGAACGTGACAGCCTCCATTCCTACAAAACAGAATCTCCAATATTAACTCTCCAAAGTGCAATAGGTGGCAGAGACAAAAACTGACCCTGGTTTTACGTATGCATTTCTAAAGCTCAGACTCTTTCGACTAAATAGGATAGCCTCAATTTTGTGCAACCATCAAATTGTGAGGAATATTGCCAAGTTGGAGGTGAGAATTCTCTGACTGACCCTTGTTAAACTGAGCTCAGTTCAACTATTATGTGCTCAAACAGGGGCTTTACGGGTCATCTAAAATGAGGCGATATGGTTCATTTGTTTTGTGAAAAAGCTTCTAACCGAGTGCTACATATTATTCATTAAATTCCAAATTAGTAATTCAATGTTAGAGGCACCCTTGCCTTTAGAACCCCAACTTGGAAAGGGAGTCAAGTGTGCAATGATGCATCTGTTGTTGGAATGGGATTCATTGCGTTGTGCTCCAGCATTTTCCAGAACAGGATCCCATTCTGGCCTCATGCAAGACACCAGAAGCTGCACATATAGTTCAGTGGGAAACACAGCAGCATTTTTAATGGAATTCTCAACTGGTCCCATGAGGGGCTTTCATCTTGACATATATGCAGCGATGAACCTTGATCAGACTCAACCATCTCAGTCATTCTTCCTCAGCTCTCAGCCCCCTTTCCCAAACCATCTCACCAAGCTCCATGGTTCACACATGCATAAAGTATGTCGACCATATTCTTCCTCCTCGACCCTTTCTCTTTGCTCTCCTTGCTCCTACTATGACCCACACCCCAGATAGAATACTCATTTTATATTCATATATATATTTTTAACTACAAAATAAGGCACACTAATCATGATCCTACTCTTCCTTTAGTAATCATATTTTGGTCTCTAACATTTGTCACTAAAAGAGCTACAATATTCCAAAAGAAGTCAAAAATATTTTACAAACAAGGAGTCAAATTGTTAAAACATGTTTTGGGCAGACTGTGACACCAAAAGCCATATTTAGGACCAATCTTTTTTTTTTGGGGGGGGGGGGTCCAGTCGTGGGGCCTGAACTCTGGGCCTGGGCGCTGTCCCTCAGCTCTTCAACTCAAGGCTAGCGCTCTACCACTTGAGCCACAGCACCACTTCCGGCTTTTTTCTTTTTGCTTATGTGGTGCTGAGGAATCGAACCCAGGGCCTCATGCATGCAAGGCAAGCTCTCTACCACTGAGCCACCTTCCCAGCCCCGGACCATTCATTTTTTAAAAGTATTTTCTTAAAATATTAGGATAACGAGCTTGATTCCAAATGGTAAAAGCTCTGAGAAGCTGAATCATTATGATCATACCTCTCACTCCAAACCTTCCTTTAGACAATAAATTTTCTACCCTCAAGCTTGGTGCTGAAAGTTGAGAGATCATGTGTCTGTATCAAGAGATACTGTCTCAGGGGGTACAGTAATACATATTATTTTACAGCAACATGAAAATTATACTTGAATGGGGTTCCATAGAAAGTGTGAGTAGGATGGGAGAGTAAGAGAATCTCAGAGCAGAAGGCCCAGAACTGAAATATGCTTGAAATTTGATTACAATTTGGAAAAGAGCTTGTGGTAAGTGAAGGGAAGGTATCTATGAAACTGTGAAGTCTTTATTGGTGCTGCTGTTGGAGAATATAAATGAGGGCTGTTGGAGAATATGAATGAGGGAATGGTGTAAGTGGTAGAGTTCTTGTCTAGTGTAGTGTACATAAGACTCTGAGTTCAATTCCCAGTCCCATAAATAAACAAAAAAGGAATATTTCCAATTTTCATCCTGTTAGTAAGTTACAGTTTTCCTCCCATATAAAAATTCTGACAATTATTTCCAAGATATTCTTTGCTTATTCCTAAGTTTGTATTAGTGAAATTATTAGTTTTTCCAACATTTCAACAATATAGTATATCTTCTATTAATCTCTGATGAGGGCTCTCATGAGCCTTAATTGCACATCAATTCTTTCATAGTCTAGTATGGCTGCCTTGTTTCTAGCTATGAGTTGGTTTATCCTGTTAAATTTCTAGAAGGAAAACCATCATGCAGAAAGCGATGAATTGTTCAACTGCTTTTCCAAAGCTTTATTTTCTTGCTTTCTACTTTCTTTGCATCCTCAGATTGATACAGTTCAATGACAATTGGTAGAAGTGAGCAACCATTTTATCTTTCTTTTATTCGTATGATTCAATCTTTCTATAACATATAATGTTAGCTGTTGATTCGTTATAGACAGCTTACTGTATTTATAAACATGAAATTTTGGGACCTCAGCAGTTAAAAATCAAACCCAAATGAATTTACACCATGAGTACAAATATGATTTAATTTAAACCACAAATAGTAGCATTTGTTTATACTCCCAGCATTGGAGAGACTGAAGCAGGAGGTCCGCATGTTCAAAGTCAGCCCAGGCTACATAGCAAAACCCTGTCTTAAAAACGGAAAGAGATCTCATAATGTAGTTTGTAGCACAAAGAGTGAAGATTATTTGAAGTCTTAATAAATGGGAAAATAACTGATAAAATCTAACATTTTTTCTTTCCTAAGAAGAAAATGTTAGCACACTGAGATAAAACTCAGGAGATTTATGCAATAATAATAATAATAATTTACAACAACATGAAAAATATACTGAACTTTGAAGCCCCAGAGGCATAATGGGGATTGAAATATGATCAACACTGTTAGCTACCTAACCTATGTCTGTGATTCTAGCTAATGTCTAAGAGAAGGAAACAAAAATGACAGATAGGCTTCTTAAAAATGAAAACCCCAAGTTATTGTTTGCAAGTAAAGATCCCAGTTACAAACAATTACACAAATCAATAGCTTCCCACTGGGGGACAAAAAAACAACAACAAAAAGCAACAATTCCTTTCAGAATTTTTCCTGTTAGGAAAAAAGTAATTTTTAATAAACAGTATAAAAACATTCTTAATAAAAGCAAAAATAAGTAAAATAGTCACTGCCAAACTTAACAATCCTTCTAATGGAAACAGTGAAAATTTGACGAGGTACTCAGGCTGGCCCTTCAATAAACACTGCAATAGCTGGAATGCTGGTAAGTTTTAAGATGTTAGTTATTTCCATTAGCAATCTGTCGTGTGCACAGCGAAATTATTGGAACATTATAATGTGATTATTAAAATCCCATAGAAGAGCAAATGAGTGAAGAAGCTCAAGGGAAACAAAATTAAAATGAGATCAATGATGGAAGAAGGAAGTAGCTAAGCATTATTCAATAACCATGTTCCTAAAATATCTAGTGCTCTGTTGTAAGGAACTATATATTTTTAAATTTCAACAATCCAGATAAAATGACCATTTCCTTGATTAAAATATGTAGAACATATATATGCCTGGCACCTGTGTTTCCCATTTGTAATCATGGCTATTCAAGAGGCTGACAGCCAGAGGACAACAGTTTGAGGCAAGTCCAGAAGAATCCATCTCCAAAATAATCAGCAAAAAGTAGGGCTGGAGGGGTGGCTTAAGTGGTAAAGCACCAGCTGAGCAAGTGGGAGGCCCTGATTTCAAACACCAGTACTTGTAGAAGAAAAGAAAAGAAAAGTTAGCAGTTCTACACTATTACTAATTACTTTGCCCTAATCTGGGATTAGAGGCTTGCCCAGTATATAATTAACTTTGCTTCTGCACAGCATGATTTGAATGCAAATTTCAATGTACTTTTATATATTCTTCATTTCCTTAAAGCCATGAAAATGCACAATTGAGAACATTTTGCCAACATAAGCTGTGGCTGTTAATTAGAAAGACTTGTTCAAGGATTGCCATTTTCCAGATTAGCCTAACTATTGTTGGTTTTCTTCCAACATTAATTCTTTCTCACCATCCACATTCTGAAACTGAAGAGGCCGGTTATTAGTAGATGGCAATTGCAAATAATGATTTTCCTTGCAAAAATTTAATCAAAAGAAGATAAACTAAATGTAGGTGCTTTTATTTCTCACCAGGCATTTGGAGAAAGGAAGAAAACATGAATTTTAAAATGAGGTAGCAGAATTGGAAGGATAACATTGGTGGTTGTATTTTATAAGCACATGTTAGGACTATTGTATGTTCTAGAAATCTAGACCAAAATGTGAGCCTTTATTTTATTAGATATATATCCATAAATCAGTAGCTCATGCCTGTAAATCTAGCTATTCAGAAGACTGAGATCTGGAGGATAGAGATTTGAACCCTTCCTGAACAGAAGTTCAGGTACTATATCCAATTATCCAACAAAAAAGCAGGTCTATAAGTATAAATGCAAAGCTATGAGTTCAAACCCCAGTATACACACACAGACAGACATACACACACAGAGACAAAGACAGAGACAGAGAGAAAGAATATTCCAAATTGTTACTTAACTATGTAAAAATTTCATAATGTATCCTGCAGTAGTGTCTGTATACTTGGTTATTGACAGGTTCATATATATATGTATATATATAAAAGGTATATAAAAGGTCAGGGATGAAAATTCTGACAAACCATATTTTCAAGTTTGTTGGTTTTAGAAGAAAAAGTGTATATAGATACAATTGTTCTTAGCGTGCTTAAGGCCAATTGGGAACATCAAGGACACCCATAAAGAAAATGTGGTATGAGCTTTTGTTAATTTCTGTTCAAAACAATAATAATTATGATTGGTACTTCAGATTTTATGAGCTCTTTTAAATTAAAATGTTCCAATATTTGAAAATGAAAATATTTTCTGTATCTTATAGGACCATTCTCTTACTATATGATAAATTTTGTAGGTATTAAAATGGGAACATCTCATCTAAATACTTTTACTTCTTTTTAAAAGCATCATTCCTATTTTAATGCTAAAGGATCATTTTTCACACTAGTTTGCTAGCTGTACAATTGATTTTTCCATTAACATGGTGCACCCTAATAGCTTTAGGCTATAAGAATCATATAAATCATGATACCTGGATGAGATGTTTACCCAAAATCTCCAGAATACTATAGACCTTTACTTTTATATAATAACCTATAATATACTTTAGTAAACTGTAGAATGTAAAACAAATATGACCCAGTTTTTGATTTTTGTAAGTGAAGTTTTATTGGCGTACAGTTATTAGCCAAATCTGATTATGCACCTGTCTGTCTCTGCTTCTACACACACTACATGATTGGTTAAGAGAAAAATGCCCATCCTAATATATTTGCTTCCTGGGTCTTTATAGAAAATGATTGCTCACTTCCTGATCTAGAAACTAACTCTAAGGAAGCCTTCAGATTCTGTAGTCTCTTTACTATCTTCTCTTTTGTAGAAGTTTCATCTTCCCCGCAAAAATGACATAAGTTCAATTGTTCAGTAAGACGTCCACTTCATTTTTTAATCTTTGTCTATTGCTGCTGAATACATTCTAACAGGTTTTTCCTTTGACTAAATATATTACTCTTGTAAAAGAAGCATTATTTCAGAAACGTTTCCCACAACACTGAGATAAGCAAAAAATGTGATGAGATTTATGCATGTACTTCTTGATTTGAGAGATGCTGCAAGCTAGGATAATATTGTTTGTTGTCTAGGCTGCCTTTTAAAAAATCACATTCACTTGTGGTTTGTGGGGGGGACTTTGGTGTCAATGCATCATTGAAACTGAATGAAGAGTAGAATGGCAGGGCTCTATGAATTTGCTGTGGGATTGATTAGTTAATAGTAAGATCAGAATAACTTGAAAATTAAACCTTTGGGAACCAATTGCATTTCACTTGGAGTTGAATGCTCAGATTTTTGTTTTTGAAATTTCAGTTTCTGATGGATATTTACAAAACAGTATTATATTTATACACAGCAAATGAAGATTTGGCCCCTTACATGAGAGCAATTTAAGACTTTTCTCTCATAAGATTCTATGGCACTAATCCCCAAATATGATAAACTTTTGGTATGAAAACGTTTCATGTTAATATAATACATAGAATAAATTCCTAAGCATTTTCTAAGTCTTGACTGTAAAATGCAAATCTCACTCCTTCACTCTATGCCCACTACATAGATATGACTAAGGCTGAAAAACAGGAGTCATTTTTGAAATCACATTCAATTTTTACTTTTACATAATCTCCCTTCCTCATTTTTCAAATGAAGGAGGAGGCTTAAAAAGGGAAAATTAATTATGGCTAATAAAGTTCTGATCAAATAAGAGGAATATGTTTTGAAATTTAATGTACAGGATGGAAACTATAGTTAATAAAAGCATATCATGTATTTCAAAACTGCTAAGAAAGTAAATATCAGATAATCTCATCATAAATAAAAATGAATCAGTATTTGAGGCCACGAATAAGTTAATTAGATTAATCCCTTCACATGGAATACATCTATTGTAATATTACTTTAAACTGTTAAAATATATTCAATTCTAAGTTGTCATGATACAACAAAGTAATGTTTAAAGTGAAGGGGAAAATAATTTTCATGAGATTACATGTTTTGTCCGTGTTTTGAACTCAAGCTCCACCTGCTTTTAACAATGCTTTCCTTTGAGAGTTACAAATAAGGGCAACCAATTATATAATAATTCATGCTTACACTTAGTATTGAAGAGGTCTCAGAAAAGAGCTGTGGACTCCAGTGAGTGGGAGGCTATGTTTCTGGGGACAAGGGAAGCTTGAGTAGAATTGGTTTACTAAGTGGGGTATTTTCTAGGTGTATGCAGTAAATAGCACATTGAAAGGCAATGTCATGGGAGAGCCCAACTCATTGAGGGAAGGGCAAACAATTGCTATTCTTAGAATGTAAGAAGTATATCTTCGGGTTGTATAATGAGAGCTGTAGGAGTGAGAAAAGAGGGTGCTTGCTTACCTCTTTGTGAATTACCGTTAAAAAAAATGGGAAAATACAGGCACCGGCGGCTCATGCCTGTAATCCTAGCTACTCAGGAGGCTGAGATCACAGTTCATAACATGGGCAGGGCAGGAGAACCCATGAGACTCTTACTTCCAATTCAGTACCTAAAAAGCCAGAGCAGAGCTATAGCTGAAGTGATAGAGCACTAGCCTTGAGCAAAAAAGGTAAGCTCAGGGTCAGTGCCCAGGACCAGCACCAGAAAAAAGAAAAGTTGGAAAATCAATATGCTGAAACAGGACATAATTAATATCATTGTATTGTAAAAACACTTTTAAGGAATACACAGTACCTGAGTGGAGACAAAGTTATTCCCACCATGATTTTATTTATTTAACATTTAGAAGTAATATGAAGGTGGCTTTTAAAAGTGATTAATTGATCACTCATACACATGCAAATAGCCCTTTAGCTTATAATTGCTTTTGGTAGCTATTTAGATTACTGGGTTATAAAAAAAATGCCAAAACAGCAAGTTCCAATTTGATTCTCTTTAAGACACTGTAAGCCACAAAATATATCAGCTTTTTGAACCAAACCTTACTTTGCTTTGCCGTTCTCTGTACCCTCCCCCTTCCTAATCCTTATAACTCATAGATAGATTATTAGAGGGCCAATTGTGAATAAATAAGTAAATGAGTTGCTTAATTGACTGACAATCTTCAGTAGAACTCAATTTCACACGAAGTAACTGGAGGATTATCTAATACCTCAAGGAAATCACAGCTGAACTGTTCCCTGGGATCAATTTAACATTCTAAGTGACTATGTTTCCTCTGTTAACTTTTCATTTGACACAAATTTCAGATTTGATGATGTTCTATAATAAGGTAAATATATATCCTACTGGCTTTGGATTTTTTTGGATGCAATACATAAAAGCAAACTAGAATCAAAAAATTGTGTGTGTTCCTTAATTAATTATGGTCAAGGAACCTCCCAGAAAACAACTCTTATAGAAAAACCAATGCATTCTGGTCTTCCAAAACAAATGATGGTGAATTCTTCACTTTTTAACCAGACTTAAAATGGAAAAAAGAAAGAAAAGGAAGAAGAAGAAGGTGGTCCAGACACAGGTAGTTCTTACCTATAATCCTACCTACTCAGAAGGCTGAGATCTGAAGATCACAGTTCAAAGCCAGCCCGGGCAGGAAAGTCCATGAGACTCTTATCTCCAGTTAAACACCAAAAATCTGGAAATGGAGCTTTGGCTTGTGTGGTAGAGTACTAGCTTTACGCCATAAAAAAAAAAGAGGCTCAGGGACAACATTTCTGTCCTGAGTTCAAACCCCAGGACCAGCACAAATAACGAAGAAAAAAAAAAGAAAGGAAGAAGGATGAAAGGAAGAAAAGGAGAGGAAGAGGAAAGGGTAGAAGAAGAAGAGGAGGAGGAGGATATGGAGGAGGAGGAGGAAAAGACATCATCAGGCATCTGTCTGGTCTGAAATTAACTATATGGTGCACATGAGAATCTCATTAGGTAACCTAAGATGCCATTTGCCAATGGGGACTTGAGAAGTTAGGAGTCCAAATCACGCACTGACATTTATTCTGTGCTAAATGTGTTGAACACAGTTGGTAGGCATGAAATAGCTGACTGCAGCAGGTCCTGTGCTGTCCAGAGAGAATGATAGATAAACATCATCTTTCTGTTAATGGTAGCGATGTTTTCACTTTCCACTTGAATTAAATTATCCTCTTTCTTGCTGTGGTTCACAGTGACAATCTAAGAATCTTTAAAAAGGCTATCATGTGGATCCATTGCAATACACTGAAAGAAAAAGATGCTAAGTAAAACTATATCCATTGTAAAATAAAGATAAAAAATGAATGGCTTTTATTTATTTTGAGAGTAAATCAATGACTGTTAGATTATTATATAATAATAGGATTCATATATTAGACATAAACATAAATATACAGACCTATTAAATATTAAAATTATGTTGGTCCTTAATTGTAATAGACAAGCAAAATGTATTTTGTGTCACATATATCAGATATAATCAATAAAACTCACACTAACTGAAATATTCTCAATCAAATTTGGCATAAGACATAAGCCATAAGGTATTAGATAAGAGAGAACAGCTCAATATTAAAATGAGATGCAATCACAGCTTTATCGGAACATGCTCTGGATAGTAATTCCTGGGCCTTGAAAAGGAATAGACTCTGTTAAATTAGGTAGAGAAGACAAAATTATTCTAGTCAAGGACAAAGGAACAAAACCTTGATAATCTAGTACTTGCACAATCAAACCTTTTTGGGCCTAATTCAATCACAGTGTAATTGGACTTTCCCAAAATACATTCAGGCTCACCAGAAGGACTTATACAACTCATGAAACTTGTGGTGTTCAAAGTTGTCATTTATTACATGAAAGAAGTCAGATAAAATTTAGCCATGGAAGAAAGAATCATAGAATAGAGCTCAAGAGAGATAGACCATGCACAAGTTCCCAGTTCTCAGTAACATCAAATAGATAGCTTTCTTAATTCTCCCAGCCACATGGGGTGACAATATACAAGCGTTGACTGCCATGAAACTTCACACCAAGCCTTGGTGACCAGGGTCTTCATGAGGCTCAGCTAGACAATAATAGATCCCAGTGAGAATCACCTGCCTTGCTGTCATCTCTAGCTCTGTCAGAGGTCAATCTGATGTGGCATAACCTCAGGCACAGGTGAAGAAACTATAATATTCATAATAACTCATATTGTCGGGCTATGGATTGTAGCTCTGTGGTAGAGCATTAGCCTACCATACACAAGGCCCTGGGTTCCATTCCCAGTACCACAAAAGTAAACAAAAAAATAAAAGTAAGCAAATCATATTGTTAGCATAAACTGTCTTATTATATTGTTACCAGGCAGGATATTACAGGATCTAAGATATTTCAGTTCTCCTAGGACCTATTTAAAAATACTTCAGAATGCTAAGCTAACCCTTAACTGCACAATAAGATGTTGATATGGCTTTTTTTTATGTACATTTTTTTATTGTAAAGCTACTGTACAGAGGGGTTACATGAGTAAGGTAATGAGTACTTTTCCTATCGAGCATTGTTACCCCCTCCTTTGTTTTTCTCCTAAATAATGAATATATATCTGAAGTCGTGAAAAATGGTACAAAATATTGTCTGTATTGACTTGTTTTAATGATGGATGGGGAATGTCTTGATTTTTTTCAGATTTCTTTATTCTTTAGAATAAAAACAACCAACTTCAGAGAATAGCAATTGCTCATAACCTTTGTGCAGAAGTCCTGTCACTCCATACAATGCGACCAACCTCAGCAGAGGGAGACCTTGCCCTGTGTGACCTTAATACTGTGACAGACTAGGAGAGATAATTCAGTAACACTGTGTCCTCCAGTCACCGGCACTGTGGAAGGAAGTTGATGTGCTGAAACTAAAAGTTTGAAAAGTAGATACTTACCAACCTTTTTGCTTTTTCTTTTCATTTCTATTCCCTTCGCTGCTTTCTTGCTGAACTACAAATGGGTCTTCTTCGAAGATGTTCCAGTGGATTCGATCGCCATCGACAGGACTGGGTAGACAGTGGATGTCCTGAAGAGGTACATGTGTGCTTCATTATCATAAGATTCCTAGAACTAAGCTGTCATCTGTTGTTGATACAAGTTAATGGAAAGCTTATCTATTTTAGTCAAAATTAGGACCCTTGATGTGCGTTAGACATTGGGGTCAATGACATAGACGACAGATAGATAGGTAGGTAGATAGATAGATAGATAGATAGATAGATAGATAGATAGATAGATAGATAGATAGATAGATAGATAGATAGATAGATAGATAGATAGATAGATAGATAGATATCACTTATAATATAAATGTATCTGTCCTGTGAAGTAGGTGCTATTATTACCAAGAAGAGAAGAAGGTGGGGGGAGAAGGCAGTGAGAGATGTGGAAAGTGATTCTCGGATTGTTTGGAACCTGCCTATGGAGTAGGAGAGACAGGGTGGGAAGCTCCAAGCAAACCATAGTTCTTCGAAATACTTGTTGTTTTCTACCATCAAAGAAACACTTCTTCCACTTCTTAGCACAAATAACAAAAGCAATTATATAGGAGAGAAGACGGATGGCCACAGCCAGTGTGCTATGGAAGGCATGACAGTATGACATAGCTGCCCCCTTGGGACATGGCCTAATGTCCACTCCAAAGCAAGCAGGATAGACTCGATCATACCATGGTTCAAGCAATGGCACGTTGTTCCAACAGCAATTTTCACCAGTTTAGATTTTCCAGTGAATTCTATTTACACATTTATTCCAAAGTCACCTGGAGCTTCTCCTTGCTTCATGAGGGAAAAGTGTTTCTTCCTTCTCCCATTATTAAGTTGTAAGGCCTAATTTTTCAGCAAATATTACAAATCATTCCGCCAGCTTTCTCAGTCAACAAAGCAAATCTTGTTCAAGTGCTATTTTTAAAAACTCTGAGGAGTTCAGTGGTTACTTGAAACTTGTAAATTTTCATTTGTGGGGAAATGTTTCATGAATCCTGAAAAATACTACTTTTAAGAAGCTTCCTGATATTACATGTGGTGGTACACTCCTTTAATCCCAGCAGTGGGCAGAGTGAGATGGGAGGATCATTTGAGTTGAGGAATTAGAGTAGCCTGGAAAACGTAGTATGATGCTATCTCAAAAATAATTAAATAAAATTAGATCCAAAAGCATTTGTAAATATTAACTGCTTTATTGAATGGTAACTCCTTTGAACCATAATTTAATGATAATAAAAATATAAGAAATAAATGAAGCCAAAATAGCACTCTTGAATATAAGGTATTGCAAATACACCTTCAATCAACTCTTTCCATTCTATTGGGAAATTACAGTAGTACATACGAACCCTTCATTCTCATTTCTCTAATCTAACAATGCAGTTCAGAAAGAAAACTACATTGATAAAGTATGAATATGTTTTCATATCATAGTGGCTTTTATTTAATAGAAGTCTAAAATGGCCTGACACTGGTAGCTCACGCCTGTAATCCTAGCTACTCAAGATGCTGAGGGTAGTGGTTCAAAGCCAACCCAGGCAGAAAAGTCTCCATGAGACTCTTATCTCCAATTAACCAACTCAAAAACCAGAAACGGTGCTGTGGTAGAGTACTAGCCTTGAGCCAAAAGAGCTCAGGGACAGCAACCAGACCCTGAGTTCAAACCCCATGACTAAAGGGAAAAAAAGTCCAAAATTATAAAAATGTTCCAAATACTGGATGCTAGTGGCTCATGCCACTAATTACTACCTAATCCGGAGGCTGAAATTTGGAAGATCTCGGTTCAAATCCAGTGTGTGAAGAAGTCTTTGAGAAAAGCATGGTGAAAACCTCACTCAAGTAGTGTAACCACAGCTGACCATTCAAGCTCAGTGACCACAAGGCTTTGAATTCAGTCCTCCACGCGGGCCAAAGATATATTCACAATGAATGTCTTTACTTCATAAAGATTTAGAATGTAATTCAGACACTTAATTTTTCACTCCAGCATGGTCTTACTATGAGCCATGGAAAACAGAGGAAGCTGTGGTATTATAAGCCTGACCAGGAAGATCTGTGGAGAAGTTACTGTGTTCAGTGGACTGTGCTAACCACTAAAACTACACAGATAAATTTAAATATTCTCCCTGCTTCCAAGTAACTCAGAATCTATTGAATTCTGTAGCATTCAGTGTTTCTCTTTTCCTTCTATAATTAAGTTACCAGCAACTTTATTTCTAGCTTGATGGAAAGCAATTCTTTTCTTATGCAATAGATAAGTAAACACATTCATCTATTCCCATCCAGTTTTTGTACCTGAGGCGAGGGTTAACATTTCTTTTTCATACATACTGTCAGCCAAATCCATTTGATCGGTATAATGAGCACCTACTGTTTATGCTTAAGAAGCAGGGTCACTGTGCAAAGACTTGCTTGAATCCAGTGAGAAAGAAAGCCTAACTAACCATATGTTCCATGAAGCAGGTTGTGTTCCAAAGACAGGCAGAAAGGCACAATGACAGCCTAGAATTCACTGTGGTCCACACCCTGTAAGAGTCACAAGAGCTTCCCAAGGCAGATAGAGTTCCATCTGCAGGAGTCCATTTGCACCCAGCTGAAGAGACCGAAGGAAGTCAAGATGTCCCTGAGACTGGCTGGACTAAAGCATTGAAGGGCATTGTCTTTCTAGGAGGAATTGAAATCGAGCCAAGGCTCTTGGGGTCAGTGCCTCCCTGCATATTGAAGTTGATGCATTTCTCAGCACATTTTTTCTCCACTCTTGACAACTGCAAGTGAGAAAAGGTAGTGAACTTGGAGAACTGGATCTGCCCAAGGCCAGAGTTCCTACGACATAGTAAACAGTGATCATTTAAACCTAAGGAATAAGCCAGGTGCCAGTGGCTCACGCCTGTAATCCTAGCTACTCATCCTGAGTATGGGGATTCAAAGCCAGCCTGGGAAGAAAAGTCTGTGAGACTCTTATCTCCATTTAATCACCAGAAAACTGGAAGTGGCGCTATGGTTCAAAGTGGTAGAGCTCTAACCTTGAGTGAAAAAACTCAGGGACAGTACCCAGGCCCTGAGTTCAAGCCCCACAACTGACTCAAAACAAAAACCAAAAAACAAAAATACTAAGGAGAAAGTCTAGTCAGATCAGATCGGCCATTATGTCCAGCAGAATAGTCTGGACTATCTAGCCTGTGCAAAAGCAGAGTAACCACAAGTGAACTGTCTTATTAAGTAAGAAAACAGAAGATGATGTTTAAGGTGAAGTCTGAAGAGCAATTTGAATAAAAAAAAGCCAGAAGGTGACAGATGAGATTGGGGAGGTGAACAGTTTCCTGCATGTGACCTGTGGAAGGAATATGCCTCTCCTAAGCACAGGGCGATGCTGTCTGAATGGTTTGATCAAGGGGATAATACCGAAATGGCTTGTTGGGGAAATCACCCTGGCCTCCTCTAAGGCACAAAGGGTGATTGTGTCTAATGTAGTTCTAACCCAATTCGGTGATCTGAACCGAATCAGTGGGGAGAGCTGGTGAGGGCAATGGTGGTGGTGGTGGTGGTGGAAAAAAATGAGGTAGTTGGTTGAATGCAAATAGTAAGAAAATATTTTAAATTTCTCTTCTCTTTTATATTCCTTTTAAGTGTTTTTTAACCTTTTCCATCTTTAATGTAATTTTGATGCCCAGTGAAAAAATGAAGATGTGATCAAACAGACTTGATATATTAGATTGTGTATGCAAATAATATAATGTAACCCCCCAAATCCTTAGTTCATTAGAAGTCATATAGGTCGGGTGAATCTGATCAAATTATGTACATGCCAAAAATATTACAGTGAAAGCCCTCAGTACTATTATTTTATACTTATAAAACTTTTTTTGGGGGGGGTCCCATCGTGGGGCCTGAACTCTGGGCCTGGGCGCTGTCCCTCAGCTCTTCAGCTCAAGGCTAGCGCTCTACCACTTGAGCCACAGCACCACTTCTGGCTTTTTTCTTTTTGCTTATGTGGTGCTGAGGAATCGAACCCAGGGCCTCATGCATGCAAGGCAAGTGCTCTAACACTGAGCCACCCTCCCAGCCCATAAAACATTTTTTTTAAAGAACTTGAATTATCAATGACTCAGAAGCAGGATTTTCTTTCGTTCTATTTGTATGCCTACCTGTCCCTATTAAAAGTAAAACTATTCTGAGTTTCAGATTTATCAATAAGGAATTTGGTTTATTCTCTTACCAGTGTTGTTTTCTGTGGTGGTATATAATTCTTCTTTTTTTTTTGTAGCTCCATATTCTGTGGTTGGAGTATATAATTCATTTACTTGACAAATATTGGTTGTATGCTCATGATGTGCCAAGCACCTTTTAGTTACTGGAATGTAGTAGCAAGGAAATTAAAAACAAACAAAAACCTACCAAGCTCTACCTTCCTAAAATTTACCCTCTCATAATCAGATTTTTCCCCACTCTGCCTTTTTTTATTGGACATTGTTTCCAAAGTTTTGCTATTACTTAAACCCTTATGCGTGACTCCTGAATTAAATGTATAGAAGTTTCTCTCGTGACCCTAGAGCCAAAATTGCGGAGCACCAGTTAGAAAAATGTGCAGTGTTGAAAAGTAATACTGGATTGTTTTTGATTCATGAATTGTATGTATGTGGGCTGTCCCTGAGCTCTCTAATTGCCTTTCTTTTATCCAAGAGATAAAAGGTGAGCCCCAAGTGTAAAATTAAGAGAATCATTGTGGGGCGGCAGTTTTGATTAGAGCAGAAGTGGAGAAATTGCCTCTGAGGACAATGGGAAAGTAGATGAACCAAAGTACAGCCACGCTGCATAGTCAGCCGAGCTAATGGGCACAGGAGATGAATCCATGGAGCTGGGTTAGAGGTGGTGGTGAGTAATTCTCCACGCACACTTACCTTTTAACTGACCTGGTGGGATGGGTCTTTTACTTTAGAGAGTATTAAAAATTAGCAAAAAAAATAGACTAAAATGCTTAAAACGATGAGAGCAATTGGAATGATGAAAAATAAAGCAAGAAGTTTATTGGGTTTGAATGTTCTGAATAGTCTAAGATAAAAAGAATCTGAATGGATACACTGAAGTACGAAAATTGAGCTTGTGTTTTAAGTACTAAAGCATTTACTGATGAGGCTAAGGTCTCAGGTGTGAGGAGGATATGAATGTGAGGTCAGAGAGGTGATCCACAGCCTTTAGTGCTGAGACCTGATCCTTGTAGATGGAGTTTTCAATGGAGCCAGAAGATAGAGGCAATTGTAGTTTGTAGCTGAAGAGAATACACTTTTCCTTCATATACCTGAACATAATTTAAACCTCATTTAGTTACAAGTTTCTCTTCTAATTTTAACATTGTTTTTGTTTGATATTATGTCTTTTATAAATATATGGATATAAAATTTAAGGCAAGCAAAAAGCAAAAAGAAACGTAAATATGCTAAGGTGGCACACTTTGTTACAGGTCTTTTTTTCTCTCCTTGTAAGTTTTTTTGTTGGTGGTTATGTTAGTGGTAGTGGGGCTTGAATTCAGGACCTGGGCATTATCCAAGAGCTTTTTCACTCAAGGCTAGTGTTCTACCACTTTGAGCCATGTCTGGTTTTCTGGTGGTTAATTGGAGACAAAAATCTCACAGACTTTCCAGGTCTGGGCTGGCTGTGAACTACCACCCTCAGATCTCAGCATCGTGAGTAGCTAGGATTGCAGGCATGAGCCACCAGCATCCGGCTTTATAAACTTTTTGAATTAGCAAAATTCATAAATATAATCTGACACAAAAATAACATACTTGCCATCTCTTGTGCTTTACAATCCAATTTCTAGGATATAAGTTTGCAAACTAGGTGCTCAATTTATTTTCTGTTGTGTGTCTCTTCCTAGTCAAAAGAGAAGATGTGTGAGAATGCGGACTCGGTGGAACCTTCTCAAACCACCACAACTATACACACAACAGCCACCCAATTCAGAGTTTTAACCACCACGAGGAGAACAACCACATCTCAGCTGCCAACCAGCCTGCCCACAGAAGGTACTCGTGAGATAGTTGGCTTTTTCCCCTTAAAAGTTTAGAAAATCTCTATACTGACAAATATATATATATATATATCATATATATAAAAATATATAGTATATATTAAAATTTATGCTAATATATGTACATATATATATAAAATGATGATTTTCAGGGAGAAAATTATTCTTTGAGAAGTTGAATTTCTAAGAGATTTCTAAAAGAGGGAAAGGCAAAAATTTTCATGGGCTGATATTATATTCAGGAATTCATTTCATGAATTTATTTGAAAGCTGTTACCTCTGATCTGGCTTCAGTCCTCCCTAGTACTTGTTAGATACTCAACACATTCGACGTCATAGGATAGAAGGGAAAATGTGTATTGAATGCCTATTGATTTTGAATTCTGAGCCATAGATAATTCTACTCATATAGATTTGTTATGTTTCCTGAATGCACTCAATAAAATGTTACCCTATCACCATGCAGAAGTATGCACATCACAATATTGTTCTTTTAAAAGTATTCCTCAGCTGGGATCCCATGGCTCACGCCTGTAATCCTAGTTACTTAGGAGACTGAGTTCAAAGCCAACCCGGGCAGGAAAGTCCATGAGGCTCTTATCTCCAATAAACGACTAGAAAACAGGAAATGGCGCTGTGGCTTAAGTGCTCACCTTGAGCTGAAGAGCTGAGGGACAGCGCCCAGGCCCAGAGTTCAAGCCCCAAGTCCAACAACAACAAAAAAAGGTGTTCCTCAGCCAAGTGCTGCTGGTTCACACCTGTCAGGAGTCTGAGATTTGAGGATCTCAATTCAAATCCAAGCCAAGCTGGAGTCCAGAAGGCTCCATTTCTAATTAACCAGTAAAATGCTACACTTAGAGGCATGGTTCAAGCGATACAGTGCCAGCTATGAACATGATATCCTAAATTCAGGCAATTCATGAGGGAAGAATGTATGTTAGTCAGTATTTGATAACTTTCTAACCTGAATGGTACCACTAGGAAGTAGGTGGAAATATGACAATGATTTCCCATGAGGCAGCCTTGGAAAAAAATAGTCATACCTTCATTGCCATAAGCCAGGAATTTAAACTTGGAGCCTGCCCTTTTATTTTGAAATATAATTGAATGTTGGAAGGTTCATGGAATAAATTGAGAGGGAAGGCAAGTGCCAACTGTACTTTATTGCTTTTAAAAGCAACATTGTACTTAAATTCATATTATTTGAGATTATTACATTAAGTCCATGGAAATATTCTTATAACTGAAACCCTACTCTTCGGAATGAATATAACCAGACAAGAAAAAGCAAATCTTATGGAACTGTTTAAATCAAGAACAAGATCCTTTCACCAATGATTTTGGCCATTTATGTTATTATGGAAAAAAAGAATTTTAAGTTTCAAACTTTAGTAAATTTGCTGAATTTGCAAATGGTGATGACTTACAATCTGTAATGTTCTTAATCTTGATTCTTTACAAATGAATAAATTACATCATAACTGTAGAATGAACTAGAAAGTTATAGAAAGGTAAAAATCAATGTACTTCATATTGTAACTTTCTCTTTCTCACAAAGGTTAGGATCTTTCACCAAATTCTTTGTCTTAACAATCTCTGCAAGAACTCTGATACTTAGTGTATCACGTAAAAACTAGATCTAGCTCTCATTGAGCTAGATTTTGTCTGAAAATATGACCAAAATCTTGTCATGTCACAACTGAGGAAATTCATAGACAATAAGGGACCATGAGCTTTATGTACTTGTAAAATCTGTTTTGTGTTATATAATTATTTTAAATTTCTCTTCCAGATGACACCAAGATAGCGCTACATCTCAAAGATAATGGAGGTAGGAATTAACACTTCTCTTGTATATACTTTTTAAAAATTCGTTCTTTTGATATAACAGAAAGCATATGGCCTCTCAAGTAGAAAGTCTTTTGTTTTTTCATTTTTGTTGGTGTTTAACATGGGAAGAATTCATTGGGTCGGCTAGAAAGTGAAAGTCTAATCCTTTTGTTTATCTATAAATGTACATGACATCACTGCCAGAAAGGAAGTAGAAAAATTCATACATCTTTCATTATCTACATAGCTGTAGGTACTGGTTCAAGTGTTTTCTCATTGAGTTGAGTGATTGATCAATATGTGTTATATATAACATTAAGAAATAATACAGTAAGTATGGAAACATACTACACTAGGTCTTTTCAAAATCTGTTCTGGGAAGCAAAGGACAAAAATTAAATATTCAAGAGAACATCCTGTTAGTGACAGATTTAATGTTTTACTAAGATGATTTGGAAATATCTGTACTGGTACTTGAAAATTTGAACAAGAAGTCTTTATCAAACCAATACAGTGAGGTTTATGTGTGTGTGTGTGTGTGTGTATGTGTGTGTGTGTGTGTAGTTTTATATACATACCATGATATGTATAACTCTATATATCTACAACTGGGACACATATAGCTATATAATAACTATTATATATGTAACTATATATAAACTATATATACCCTGATATTTTGGAATTATGGTGGCTATTGTTTATATTATGTAATATAAACATTATAATTATGTATTACATTATGTACAATATAATTATATATGATATAATTATATAGCATATAATATAAATATTATGATTATATGTAATATATAATAAAATATTATATATATAATATGAACAATAACCACCAGAATTCCAAATAATTATAATGTTTATATTATATAATATAAACCATAGCCACCAGAATTCCAAAATGTCATGGTAATACCAAACTCTTTCCACATCTTTTTTTAAAAGTACTTTTCTTAAAACCTTTGTAATGGGGCTGGAAAGGTGGCTCAGTGATAGAATGCTTGCCTTGCATTGCTGAGGCCCTGGGTTCAATTCCTCAGCACCACATAAGCAGATAAAGCTGGAAGTGATGCTATAGCTCAAGTGGTAGAGCTCTAGCCTTGAGCTGAAGAGCTGAGGGCAGCGCCCAGGCCCAGAGTTCAGGTCTATGACTGACAAAAAAGAAAAGAAAAGTAAAGAAAATTGAAATGCAATTTGGCCACCCTATCTAAGGAGATTTAAGATATGTTTCTGCAAAAAACTATAGCTTGGTGCTGGAACTCAACGGTAGACTGCTTGCTTAACATAACCAAACACTTGGGTTTGATTTCCAGCTCTGCAAATCAGAGGAAAAAAAAAGACTTAGGAGAAATGATGCATTACTCTTCATTGCACCCTTATTAAAATAGTATCATGAGCTTGCCTTTTCCTTTATGAAATGTGGGCATTTGGGAAGGATCACTATGTGTAGTAAATTAGATATCTTGATTTAACTTCTCAATTTGCTTGGCTGTCTCTAAAATCCTTTTAATTTAGAGATCATTACTGTTCTAGGAAAATGGTGGAAATTTTTCAAAACAGTCAATATGTAGCTAGAAATCAATGCCTCTGCCATTCTATAAATTGTATTGTTTAAGTATTGCCTTAACCTCAGCTCCAAGTCTTTCTGGTAGTTGATTTTCTTAGTGGAATCCACAGCTGGTCTGATTATGTATTCCCTTTCCAGGAGATGTTTTTCCTTTGTGTTCAATATCAAAGCATAACATATTTCTGAGCAGCTAGAGACCAAAGCCATAGCACAGGGTTTTTCACTTAGAGGGCCTAGACTGAGACACAGCTTGTTAAGTGTTTCTCCATGAATCTTCAATTCCATATTGAGTTCCCTACTGTCTGGACATTGAGTTTAGGTAGAACCTTCAGGGTTGAATAGAAATTTGAGGTTTTTTGAGTAGTTTGGAGAAAATATCATAAATAAATCTAAACAATAGGAATTCAACCTAATATGTGCAGCCTCCCTTAGATATAACCTAATTAACCATTACTAATAACTAAAATTTTGAAAACTCAGAAGCTCCGATTTAAGGACTAGATTTTATCTCCAACTGCGTTATCACTGGTTACATTCCTAGAATATTACATCAAAATTTAAATACCTCATGCAAGCCCAATGTTCAAACTTTTTCTTATTTATAAGAACAGAGAGAGTAGGGGTGGGGAGAAGAGAGAGAGGAATAGTTGTTGATTGATTCCTGTTTCAAGCTCTCTTCTAAGTGCAGTAGATGCATTAACTTACTTAATTTGCAATACCCTTGAGTTGTTTTATTATGATTTCCATTTTTGTGAGTAAAAGGTACACAAAGGTTAAGATTGTATATAAATGTATTCAGCCTGGATGCAAACTCCAAGTCTTTATTGTTTATCCATTTTAGGAAAAATCTCTTACAATCAAAGGCCACTATAGAAGGGACAAGAATAAGCTGTCTTATTTACCCTCCTATATTCATTTTCCTCTTCTGTAGCACCTGCTTATACTTCTGTGTTTGAAAATGGCATCTCCTTCACTCATGTAATTATGTATGAGTTTCCAATTGGTCCTTAACTATGAAAAATCACAGTTGCATTAATTCTCCTGTGAAATTGAGTCATGTCAGAGTCATTGGCATATTGTCTTCAAACACAATGTACTGTATAGTTTATTCCACAATCTAAAGTGCTTTGGGCCTTCTTGGTTTCCCTAGAAATTTAGGTCTAATTCACTTGTAAGGAGCACGTATACTATATTCTTTTTTTTTTATTTAATTTTATTTTATTTGTGAACATACTGTACAGAGGAGATACAATTATGTGGGCAGGATAATGCATACATTTCTTACCAAGCATTGCAGCCTCCTCCTTTGTTTACCCTTCACATCCCTTCCCAGCCTCCCCCCTCCCCTCCAATCCCAATCCTTCTCCTTCCCCCCCTTCTCCCCCCCCCCCGCACCGACGTTGTAAAGCTAGTTTTGGACATGACAACTTGTACTTCTCATTGTTGCAACAGGTCCACCTGTATCCTTAAACAACTGGTTTTTCCCTATCTCCTCCACAAGTTATACTGACATCAAATATAGTGAAAGCAGGGGTTATACTGTGGGGGAGGGATATACAAAGCAACAAAGAGATAATCTTATAAATGCGTTAGAAACACATGCATGAAAGAAAAAAAAATTAAAATACACATCTAAGGGTTCATTTTCCTGACATCACATTATCTGACCTTTTCCGCTTGACTCATACATATACTAGATATTACAAATAAGGGAAACCATGGGACCTATGTTTCTTTGGGCCTGGCTTACTTCACTTAATATAATTTTTTCCAAGTTTTTCCATTTCCTAACAAATGGGGCAATGTCATTCTTTCTGATGGAGGCATAGAATTCCATTGTGTATATATACCACATTTTCTTGATCCATTCATCTACTGAGGGGCATCTGGGTTGGTTCCATATCTTAGCTATGGTAAATAATGCTGCAATAAACATAGTTGTGCTGGTCGCTTTAGTGCAAGACCATACTATATTCTTTAATACACTGTGCATGTGGGTAATGGCTAGGTGTAGTTCAAGCAACATCTTTTGAGCTCTCTAATCCTAGAGATCGCTTATTAGAATTATTTTTTAAAGAATGACTTTAGCTATATATTTCATCTATGCCCTCTATGACATCCCAATAGATTGCTTTCAGTGGCATTCACCACTTGATTAGAAATGTATCTTCAAAATGCAAACTGAATCAAGTTACACCCAAGGCTGAGAGGTTTGCAAGCTGAATCAATGGTGAGGGTTCTTAATTTAGAGAAAATGTTACCACCAGATTCAACTCAATTTAGCAAATTAAACTGGGCCATTCTGTTACAATGCAGATGTTAAAATTTTATCTCAATCTCAAAAATCTTCAAGGGATTTTATTATTTCAAATTTATTGAGCTAGGTATCAATGAACCAGAATTTTTTTAATAGAATGCTTTCAAGATTTTCCCCTTAGATTAAATTTCTTTGTAAAAGAGAGTGTGAACATAAATCCTTAGTTACTTACATTTAAAATTATCTGTATTACAGAAAAGCACAATATTGAACCCAGGTAATTGTGTGATTCTCCTTCTTTATTTTATTTTTTTTTGTCAATCATGAGGCTTGAACTCTGGGCCTGTGAGCTGTCCCTGAGCTCTTCAGCTCAAGTTTAGTGCTCTACCACTTGAGGCACAGTACCACTTCCGGTTTTTCTGGTGGATTATTGGAGATAAGAGTCTCATGGACTTTCCTGCCTGAGCTGGCTTTGAACTGTGATCCTCAGAGTTCAGTCTTCTGAGTAGCTAGGATTGCAGGTATGAGCCACTGGTACCTAGTCCTTTTTCAATTTTTTTATTGCTAGGAATTTTACCAAATTTGAACACTAGATATCTGCTTTCTTTTTTTTTTTTTTTTTAAATAGGAGGCTGTTGTCTTCATTAAGAAGATGTTGACATTGTGACTTTTGTACCATATGATTAAGTGAATTTAGAAGTACAATCTCAGGTGATTGATTTCAAAGAGCAAACAGACACTTTGAATCTTGTATGGAGTGGCTGTCTTAAATTCTAATTCTGTGACAGTTACTTTCTTATTTGTTAACCTAACCTAAAACTTTCACCCAAGGATAAAATGTTGGAGATTTTGTGTTTCAACTTTTTCATCGAAATGATTATAAGGTTTTATTTTATTTCATGCTCTGTAGTGACAGATCAAATGTCTAGGAGTCCACTGATCATTCAATTGAATTATTTTTCTGACTTTCATACATAAATGATCAAAACAATGTATCTTTTAGTCTTTTTTCCCCTTACCTTTCCTTGTTATTTCTTATCTACTTCTTTTGTGTGGAACATGGTCTTAAAAGCAAAAGGAAATGGTTATTTCTTCTTGACAGGCGATTGAATATCTATCATTTTCTGTTTCTAAAGCCATAAAATATCCTGGCATTTACTTTTAGCCTTTGCTTCATTTGGCTACATTTCATGTTAGTGATAACTCTATTCTCAGTTCATCTATACTATAATAGTGAAAAATAATTCTTATGCCTTCGAATACTCTCAATTTTCCCCAGGAATTAGGACTTTTCTTCTAAATCTTTGCCTACAGTAGTGGTCCTCACCTTTCTTCCATGAGCTAGACTCAAGTAGTTATTGTCTAATTTTATCATTGTAGCTTATAAAGATTTTGAACTCAGACTAAATTTATGCCCGTTTAAATGTTATGCTACAAGTCTCCATTCCAGAGTTAATATTCCTTTGCACTTTCCAGTCATCCCAGTATAAAATTAAGTTGATAGTTTGAACCTTTAGGCTGGATTGTTATTTAAAACCATAATCTATTGATCAATTACATTGTCCTTTTTTTATGCAGTACTAAGGTTTGAAATCGGGACCTTGCACTTGCTAAGTAGGTCCTCTGCTAACATAACCCATGACCAAAATTCTTTTGATTTTATTATTTTTAATAAGTTATCACTATTTGCTGGGGCCAGCCTGGACTAACATACTCCGATTTCCACTTTCCAAGTGGCTGGCATGACAATAGCACACCACTACATCCACCCTTTCATTGGTTGAGATAGGGTCCTTATTGCCTGAGCTAGCATAGAACCATGATCCTCTCAATCAGCTTCTTGAGTAGCTAAGATCACAAGTGTGAGCCCTGGCATCCAGCATTCACCTTGCATTTCTAAGTAGTTCCCAGGTGAAGCAGTTGCCAGCCATCTCCCCTTCATGGTAGCCTTGAATCAGCCCTGGGGTGAAGAAAGCAACAGCTTTCTTCCATCTCAATATGGAAAATGTGTCTTAATCCAGGCACTGGTGGCTCATACCTGTAGTCCTAGAAACTCAGGAGGCTGAGATCTGAGAATTGTGGTTGAAGGCTAACCTAGACAAGAAAAGTCCATGAGACTCTTATCTCCAATTAATCACAGAAAAAACTGGAAGTATCCAGTGTAGAGTGCTAACCTTGAGCTTTGGAGCTCAGGGATAGGGCGCAGGCCCAGCGTTCAAGCCCCAGGACCTGCCAAAAGAAAAAGAGAGGGGTGGGGGGAGGAAGGAAGGAAGGAAGGAAGGAAGGAACGAACGAACGAACGAACGAACGAACGAAGGAACGAAGGAAGGAACGAAGGAAGGAACGAAGGAAGGAAGGACAAAAACATGTCTTGTTCCTGAGGCAATGGTCAGAAGTCATTAGAGCTGTTTTACCTCTGAACTCATTTGAATTTAGCATGTGAAAATTAGTCTGCTTAAGCTGATGGAAATTGTATTTGCTTTACTAGGGTATTTTGTTGAACTATATGAAGTTGTTGATTTTGCAAAGTCCCTTTAACCTGTGAAAGTTGCAATTTCACTGAAGAAGGTAATAGTTTGAAAAACTGTTACCAACATGGGAAAAAGAAAAGTCACATTGCAGTACTTTCCCCACTTATGTTGATAGGACTTGTGACTAGTGTTTCTGTTGCTAGTAGAACACAGAACCAAATAACAAAGCAGAGTCTCTCTTAAGAGAGTCATAGGTGACTTCCAGGAAGTAGCTACAAATGGAATCTCTTCATGTATCCCTCTGGCCCATAGCTACGTTGTGTTCAGTGTTCAACCCCTGTTGCTTTTCTATCTGAGCTGTCCCTGTCAAAAAACCTAGGCTCAAGACTCATCTGGAGGACAAAAGAAACTTCTATAGATCACAGGATTTTATAATCTCAGACCTATGAAAGGTGCCTCTTGTCACAATAGATGAAACACACATAAAGTTGCATGCTTATTTACAACTGCAAAATGTATAGTGATTATAAGGGCCTTATTCTAACTAATACAATACATATATCCCCATTCATTTCAATGACATGGTGATTTGGAAGAACTGATTTGATTTGGGGTTGGGAGAAGAAATGTTCATCTGTAGTACTACACTTGCCTAGTATGTGGATGCCCTGGGTAAGAACCATTTCTTAAATTAGTAGTTAAAAGGTTTATAAATAGGTGGATATGGAAAGATGAACACAGGCATCCAGTGCCTGCTCTGGAGAAGTAAATGGCCTGATAGGATAGCATAATCAAGTATATCTGCAATTAGCTATGGGAGGAAAGTGCCAGGACAGGTTCAGAAAATTGATAAGAAGCCATCTCACCAAAACGAGAACTAGTACAGAAGCTGCTGTGCTGATTGATCTAAGGTTTGAGTTAGAAAGTAAGATTGACATAGAAAGGGGATGAAAAGAAAGGTATTTCAGTTAAGGAATCAACATCCATGGAAATTCAGAAGCATGAAACATCTGACGGTGTTTGGATGGGATAAAGGTACACAGAGAGTAATTCTGGGCATCAAAGAAGAGATATAAGTAAGGATTGGAACATTAGTGGTCTTTGATGCCAGGGAAGGGAGTTTGAATGCTAATGCAAAGGTAGTAGGAACAACCCACTTAGGCAAAGGAGTTCTGTGAAAGTTGATATGTGCAGTCCTGTCAAAGCATTGTGGGAACTGGAAGGGAAAGTTCAGTGTCCAGGAGTCTTAGTCAATATATTACACTAATAATCTGTAATAATAAAATGAATAACAATAATACAATAACATATAATTAAAATAATACATAATAAAATAATAACTGAAATGATAAAAAGGTATGCCAACAGAAATACAGAAAGAGACTAGACATGTGAAATGTTCTTAATGAAATAGAAGCTAAGTAACTTATACCAGATTGGACATGGGATTTGTGTGATTGTAAAAGCTCTTGGAACTTGGGGCTACTGGGTTTTAGGTTATCTAGATGGATGGGGGGGGGTTCCGCTTGATAAAAATGCAACAAGGCAAATTTTGTGCCAAGGCAATGGATTTGAGTATTTTGACCAGGACATGCCTGCTTATCATCCAAATGAGAAAGTGCAGTGTGCATTACATTTCTCTAGTAGATCTCAGACACATTTAATGTGTTTAAAATTGAGTGGAGCGGCTGGGAAGGTAGCTCAGTGGTAGAGTGCTTGCCTTGCATGCATAAGGCCCTGGGTTTGATTCCTTAGCACCACATAAGCAAAAAGAAAAAAGCCGGAAGTGGCACTGTGGCTCAAGTGGTAGAGCACTAACCTTGAGCTGCAGAGTTGAGGGACAGCACCCAGGCCCAGAGTTCAGGCCCCATGACTGGACCCCAAAAAAAAAATTGAGTGGAGAAATATAAGTATAAGGTAGGTTTAAAGACAAAGCATATGAACAAAGATATGGAGCAAAATATGAGCATTCCAGAAAGGTCAGTCTATCAGGAAAATTTTTATAATTTGTAAACATTAGCCAGAGACATGGAGAAAAAAGAAAGGATATAGATTGAAACTACATTGTCAAGTACCTTAAATGTGAATGATACAGAGCACTGTTTCCAACAACTAAGAAACTGTAGGTTTTTCTCCAAATATATTAGAAATGATCACCAATATTCACCAAATTCTGAGCCATAAAGACATAATCGATTTCAAAAGATTAAAGTCATGTGGACTATATTTACATTTTTGTCAACAAAAGAATCAAATGAGGATCCATAAAACTATGCTATCAGTTGATAACTATTCTCATCACAACAACAAATGATAATTATTTGAGAGGCTAGACATTTGTTTGATTTAATAATTTCACAACATATTCATGTAAAAAACTATTGCACATAGAAAATGTACACTTTTGACCAATTATACTTAAAGAAGCGGTGAGAAAATACAATATCTAGAAAATTCCCAAATATGCCAAACGTGAACAAAATGAAATAATACATGAATAAAAGAAAATATAGGAAAATTAGAACATAGTCAATGCAACAAGGGAACAGAATGAAAGCAAGAGTCTAGACACATCCATAAAAGTACCTGTAGTGTGATTCAATTTCTATGAAAATCATTTAAGAGCAAAACTAATTTACAATAATAGAAGTCAGCACAAGTCTGGGTGCTATGACTCACACTTGTAATTTCAATTATTTGGGAGGCAGAAATTGGCATGATCACAGTTGGAGGCCATTCCAGACAGAAACTTTGCAAGAGACCCTCTCCACCAACAAAAAAGCAGGGCACAGTCCTGTGTACAACTACATAAATATAATAGAAATATAATTTTAAAAATTTGGGCAGTGATCCACGCTGGTCATCCCAGCTATGCAGCAAGTATAAACAGAAGAATCATTGCCCAGTCCGTGGGCTTTCTATTGATCTTGCTAGCTATGTCCTTTGCCATGCAGAAGCTCTGCAGCTTCATGCAATCACATTTGTCCAGCCTTTCTTTGATTTCTTGTGTTTCTGGGTCTCTATTAAGAAAACTTAGGCCTGTGCCAAGGAGACCTCGGGTTTCCCCTATTCCATCCTGTAATGTTTTCAGAGTGTCTGCTTTGACTCCAAGGTCTTTGATCCATTTGGAGTTGATTCTGGTGCACGGTGATATATAAGGATCTAGCTTTCGTTTTCTACAAGTAGTTAACCAGTTTTGCCAGCACCATTTACTGAAGTGGTTGTCTTTCTTCCATTCTATTTTTTTAGCTCCCTTATCGAAGATTAGATGGCTATAAGTCTGAGGGTTCATTTCTGGGTTTTCAATTCTATTCCATTGGTCCTGAGGTCTGTTCTTGTGCCAGTACCAACCTGTTTTGATTACTATGGCTTTGTAGTAGAGTTTGAAATTTGGTATTGATATTCCTCCAGCACTGTTCTTTCTGTTGAGGATCGGTTTTGCTCTTCTGGGTCTTTTATAGTTTCATATGAATTTTTGGATTGCCTCTTCTATTTCCTTGGAGAATGAGGTTGGAATATTGATAGGTATCACATTGAATTTGTAAATAGCCTTGGAGAAGATCTTCACTAGCCATACAACCGACAAGGGTCTCATATCTAAAATATACCTGGAACTCAAAAAATTAAATCCCCCAACAACAAATTCTCAAAAAAACAACTGCCCAATAAATAAGTGGGCTAAAGACTTAAAGAGAAACTTCTCTGAAGAAGAAAGAAGGATGGCCAATAGACACATGAAGAAATGCTCAGCCTCTCTAGCCATAAAAGAAATGCAAATCAAAACAACACTGAGATACCACCTCACTCCAGTTAGAATGGCTATAATCAAGAACTCTAATATCAACAGATGCTAGAGGCGATGTGGACAGAAAGGAACCTTACTGCATTGTTGGTGGGAGTGTAAACTCGTTCAACCACTTTGGAAAGTAGTATGGAGGTTCCTCAAAAGACTCCACATAGAGCTCCCCTATGACCCAGACATCCCACTTTTGGGCATCTACCCAAATGATCACAAACAAGACCACATTAAAGCTATCAGCACAACTATGTTTATTGCAGCATTATTTATCATAGCTAAGATATGGAACCAACCCAGATGTCCCTCAGTAGATGAATGGATCAAGAAAATGTGGTATATATACACAATGGAATTCTGTGCCTCTATCAGAAAGAATGACATTGCCCCATTTGTTAGGAAATGGAAAAACTTGGAAAAAATTCTATTAAGTGAAGTAAGCCAGGCCCAAAGAAACATAGGTCCCATGGTTTCCCTTATTTGCACTAACTAGTATATGTCTGAGTCAAGCAGAAAAGGTCAGATAAGTTGATGTTAGGGAAATGAACCCTAAGGTATGTATTCAAATGTTTTTTCTTTCATGCGATTGTTTCTAACATATTTATAAGATTATTTCTTTGTTGCTTTGTATGTCCCTCCCCCATGGTATAACCCCTGCTTTCACTGTATTTGATGTGGTATAATTTGTGGAGGGGAAGGGAAAAAACAAATCATTTAACTAGGGATACAGGTGGACCCATTGCAACAATGAGATGTACAAGTCATTATGGTGAAAAACGAACTTTACAATTTTGGTGAGGGGGAGAGGGAGGAGGAGGATTTGGTGGATGCTAAGGGATGGGAAGGGGAAACAAAAGAGGAGGCTACAATGCTTGATAAGGAATGTACTCATTATCTTGCCCATGTAATTGTAACCCCTCTGTACAGTATTTTCACAATAAAAAAAAATAATTGTAGCCCAGACTAGGACAGGAGAAAATGCCAGACCCTATTTTGAAGTAACAAAACCATAAAGAGCAGGAGCTTGGCTCAAGTGGTAGAACGGCTGTTTAGCAAGTTCAAGCCTTGAGTTCAAAGTCTATTAATTCTCCCCTATTATCTTAATCTGATGTGTAGCAAGACAAGGAAACTTTTTAGGGAGATAAAAGTAGTCCACATCTTGATTTGGATGGTGACTATTTAATAACTGGCTAGATACAGTTATTAAATTTTGTTACATTGTACACTGATGATTCATGCATTTCAAGGATGCAGATTTTACCTTAACTTTTTTTTTAAAAAAAGAGACATCCTGTGTGGTTCTCAAAAACTCAATATAACTTTTAAATAATCCTCATACATAACTTATTCCTTGCTTTTTAAAATTCTCTGCTAAATTACAAGAGCTTTTTCTTAATAAACCAGCCTCTTCAATTAGTAGGTATAAAATCTGACACTTCTGATTATGTGGTTCAAATTTTTGCTTTAGTTTTTTTATTCATCAAACCTTCCCATGTAGTTATGAATAATGAAAATTTCATCTGGCAAATGATTGGACTATCAACTATATACCAGTGTTCTAGGGATTTAGCATGCTGACCTCATTAGTCTTCACAGCACCCTATGATGAAAGTTCTGTTGTCATCTCATTTCATACAGGGGAGTATTAGAAGCCCAGGGACTCAGATCATTTACCCAGAATCCCTTGGTGTATAAAGAATGTAGGAGCCCATCACCCTAGGAAGGACTGCTTTTGAATGTAGCCATGTTGGCTACATATTCATCCACTGACCAGTCTACTCTGAAAGCTACCCTATATGTCAACAAACACAGACAGCACCAACTGTACCTAATCATAATTATGAAGCCAGAAGGATCCATGTTGTCATCCTGATCCTTTCTCCCAACACTGGGAAACTAATACCCTTGGAACCCCACAACTGTTTTCTGCCCCTCCACTGTGCCTCTTTTGTGAAACTGACTCAATAACTGATTTGATAGGTCTGGTTCTCACCTTTGGGTTAAATCTATGCCATATTCTAGCCTACATATAGTGCAGAAGTGCAAGCTTTCAAAGGCCTGGTGTTCCAGAGCCTTAGGAGCAAGCAATGCATATGCTCAGTTTTAGAATATCTCTGCAAGCAAGTTAACTGATTCTATCCCTGTTAAAGGCACAAGCCAAGCCCTGTTCTGCCTGTATCCATTCAAACTGTAAGCTGTACAAATACCCTGCAAAACTAATATAAGTTTTAAAATGAAATCCCAGAATCTAGCAAGCTGGCTTTTGTTCTGTTCTGTTTTGCTTTGTTTGGGGGATTTGTTGTTGTTGTTTTGTTTTGGACTTTTCTCCCCATTAGATTCTGAGAACTTGAGATACATACCTCATACATGTGGAATGTTCCTTATCCTTCTTGCAGGAGTTGGCACAATAGTAGATATCACACCACAGCAGTTTACAGAAAGATCTTACAGTTATAGTTATTAAGCACATGGAGAACTAGGGTTTCAATCCTGAGGCACACATGTCCTTTCTCTCAAGCCACAAAATAAATCCATGCTTTCTTAGGAGACTCAGAAGTTCATGAACTTGAGATTGTTGGCTTAGTATCCTGTAGTTACCCAACTCAGATGCTAACTAATATCCACGAGGACTTGATTTTATTTGGAGATCCACCTGAACCTCAGCAACGGCACTTTCTGTTGTGCCAATGGAAAAAAATGTGTTCAGACTCTTAGCTTCTGGCTGGGATAGCAGGTTTCCCTTGGGCCAGGGTAGCAGAGCAAGAATATATGAAAATGACCTTGATCTTTTGATTGAAAAAATGTATTCACTGAAATGTTCTTGCTCTTACTCAGCTCTAGTGAGGGACTGGATTCTGGCCCTGGTGGTGGAGTCATCATTGAGAGATATGAGGGAGCAATCAATAGAATAATCATTAGTATTAATAACAGTATGGACAACAACACTAATAGAATCGATCTAGTGCAGTAATGTGTGGAATAGCAATTAGTATCAGTAGCACTAACAGCAAATATTTCATGAAGTAATTATTATATCATAGTCACAGTGCCAAGTAAATAATAAGCCTGATGCCTTCACAGCCTTTATAATAGATGGGCATTGCTACTAGTAGATTTGATAGAAAAGAAGACAAGATTTTGTAGGTGTTTTTCCCTTTAGTGTGGACATTGTGAGCTTCTGATGCTATTCTTAGAAGCCTCGAAGGCTGTATATTGGCAAAGTGGTTTAGAAATGGGTACATTTCTAAACAGATTATTTACTTGTTTATTTTAAATTATATTTTTATTATCTTTAGCTGTACAACAAAGTTGCCATTCCACAATTTAAAATATTCAGATTTAATGTAAATGACTTCATTCAAGAATGAGTGGAATTAAATATTGTGAGTAATCACTCTAATCTGAATTCCTAAAGCTTGGAAATACCTGGTCAATTCACTTTGGTCCCACAATTAACATGCAGTCTTGAGGAAAACGGCACACATTTTTTTTCTGAAGTTAAAATCATAACATTCTTAATTATACTAGAGCTTGGCAGGGGACAAAAGAAGTCACTACTCTATGAATTCTTCCATTTAATATTTGCCCTCCCCCCAAATTTAGATACTAGGATTGCATATCTGTGAATTTGTCAAATAAGACTTTAAATAAATGTATATGAATATATTAACAAAGAAAAAACTTGGTATGGAAAGCTAATATGGAAAATGTAAAAGCTAGGAAATTCTTTAAATGTAGATACATAGATAGCCATAAATATTAGAGATATAAATAGATGATTACAAAGAGAAACACATACACATGTAAGAAATGAAAAGTTATGGTAGATTGTTCTAAGGAATTATTTTGGTCTTCAAGTAGCTATAAACTCTACAATTCTATTCTCTCTTCCATGATAAGGTCTTCAGTAGAAGCAGACTACCATGTGATGACTGCTGTTCCCTATCTCTCATTCTGATGAAATCAAAAGTCTCTTTGAACACAATTTCACGGAAATTTTATTTAGCTTTATTTTTCAAAGATAAGGGTTTAAAGGATTGTTGTTGTTCAAAAATAATTGCCATCCTCTAAGCCGTAGAACATTTTAAATTTCTGGAATGAAAACTTACAGTTGCCTGTAGTGGCGTACACCACAGAAAGATAGATAGGTAGATAGGTAGGGAGAGAGAGAGAGAGAGAGAGAGAGAAAGATGACAGATAGATGATAGATACATACATAGAAGATGGATAACTAGCTTGATAAGTATATGGATAGATAATGGAGATAGATATTTGATATATAGGTAATAATAGATGATAAGTGATCCAGCTGCCTTTACCAAATATTGTTCTTATGGCACATAATGCACTTACATGTGTTTTATGTACTTATTTTCGTATCTTTTCATAGAATTCTTACCCAAATCTCTCCAATGGCAATGTCATAATGTAAATTATAGGTGAATTGTCACTGTCATGTAGATTATGAAATGGACATATACCTTCTATGGTAATTTCAAGACATCACACTACCTGGGAAATCTGACAGATTGATTAACACTCAGGAAAAAATAATACCAGGACACATAAAAAGCAAAGACAATTATGAAAAAACAGAATACAGTCAAGATCGTGCTTGTGGGCATATAAAATAAAAGTGTAAATGGAGAAAGTACACAAGCTACAAAATCAGATCAGTAACAAGGGAAATTTCCAAAGGAGAATCGATTTGGTTAAATTTTTTATCACATGGTTTTCTTCCATTACATGCTTTAGCCTATAAATGAATGAGGTAATATTCCACAGGGAAATTGTATGATTGACTCTATGTTTTTAATCCAAAAGGGAACACTAACATTTTAAGTATTTATAGTTCAACTTCATTCTGAAACTTAAGAAAAGAACACTTTGGCATCATCTGGGTAAGATTTATGGATTCTGAGGAAATTTGTACTAGACTTTGTCCAATTCATCAAGCCTTTAGTCCCCTAAAGATACTAATACAATATGGAATTTATGGGCTGAAGTATTTCATTTTTGGGCCAGGAAAAGAGATAGTTCTAAAGTGAATAAAATTTCAGACAATGAACACTTCTGTTTTACTTTTGCCTTGCTATTGGACTATAATCATTAGTTAATTTTTAAAGGAAATTCAGATCTTTTTAGCAATGTATTAAAATTTTATCATATTAAAGAATAAACTTTATTCAGCATTTAGAAGTGTGTTTACATGTTACAAATACGTAAACCTTGGAAAAAATCATAAAATAAGGAGAAAATGAATTTTAGAATTCAGTGCAGCACCTTAAAGAATCACATTAACTTTCTTTGTTTGTACTTCTCTTCTCTGCTTATTTCTTTCAACTCTCTTCTTACTAAGTTATTTAGTCATAAATTTTTCATAGAATAGAGCAAGTAAGGCACATTTATTTAAGGTCTTAAATGTTTATACTGCATGCTTAGTGCCTTTGATAAATCTGCTTTTGCTGTATGACAACTAAATATTATCCAACTGTAGTAGATGTGAACATTCTTACAGTCTTCTCTCTGGGTAAATATTAAGTTTGTTTCATAAAATATTATAAATTTAAAAAAATATTAAAAGCTACCAAAAACTACATATACAATAATAATATAAAAGGCATATCATTTTTTATCTTATTAACCTTTTTGCACTTCATTTATGTTTTAAGTTATGTCTTGGGTCATGCATGTGAGTTCATGTCTGTAATCCTATTCCTCAAAAGGCAGAGATTGGGAGAATTGTAGTTTAAGCCCACTCAAGCTCAAAGTCAGTGAAATCCTAACTGAAAAAGATAAAAAGAATTGAAAGTGTGGTGGCTCAAGTGATAGGGAAAATGCTAAGCAAATGCAAGGCCCTGAGTTCAAACCACCCAATAAGAAATAAATAGCTGGGCTCCAATGGCTCATACCTGTAATCCTAGCTACTCAAAAGGCTAAGATCTGAGGATCATGATTTAAAGCCAGAAAAGCCTGAACTAGAACTGTGATTCAAGTGGTAGAGTTCTAGAGTCAAGCAAAAGAAACTCAGGGCACAAGCCCTGAGTAAAAGCACCAGGACCTGAACTAAATAAATAAGTAAATAAGCTGATACTTTGTAATCTTTTAAAAATATTTTTTCTCTGCCTTTTTGCCCAAGGGATTTGAGTTTATGGTATGTTACTTCCTTTTATCCTTAATCCTTCTAATTGGAGCCCATAACTTTAGGGTAAAGATTAAAGATATGAATTCTGTGTGTGATGGAAGAATAGCTGTTTCTATTTGTTTGCTTTTGGACGTAAATGGAAGAGCAGAGACACTTCTAAAAATAGAATAGGTGTTAGAGCCTCAATCCTATTGCCTTCTGACCAGATCTGATTATTACCCTCACTCCTCAGAGTTTTCTTGGATCCACTTTCATCTACCAATTGGAAGGAACACTCAGTCAAGAGTAGGACTGACTGTTTCCAAAATTGATATCATGATTTAATGTATTTTCTGAGGGAGTAAGATTAATTGATTTGCACTCTCTGCCCTTCAGGTAAATGGACAGAACTGTAATTACTGAAATTACTAATTTTTCTTATATTTTTTTAAGATTTCAATTCTGTGTTTGTCATGCTCATAATTTTTAGCACCCAAATCCCTTGCATGTTGTCCATGCAAACCTATAAATATGCAAAGAGTACTGCATTTAATTGGTGAGTGATATTAATCTGGAAATCAAATGGTGAAAGAAGTTGAAATTAAAGCTCATCAAGACCATGCTTATTATATCTTCTGATTGAACAACTTTCAATATAACACCATAATTCCTGTTTCCCGGATTTCTGGATTTCTAACATCCTTAGAAAGCAGCTAGAGGTGAAGTGCTTGTGCTGTACCAAAAAAAAATCACTAATTTAGAATTATTGCAGCGGCAAAAAAAAGAAAAGGTTAAGTAATACAGAGATAGAGAAATTTGTTCTCCAAAATGATGTGTGCAGTTCTGGCCACATCATTTAGATGATCACTTGGGATATTTTTAAATAACCATTAACAACCTTGATACTGTTTTAGGATTCATTTTGTTAATATCTTTCCAGAAATGGTTTGTTCAAGTTACAACTCATCATAAAGTCATGTAAAACACAGCTGAGTATTTGTCTACTGGTTAGTAGTATTTGTGAATCCACAACATTTTTGTTTTACTAAAGTTATCATCATACAAAAAATTTTAATTGGTTAACAACCAACTAAACTCTGCAAAATTTTCATTAAACATGACCTGAAGTCTTAACATCTAAAACATTGATGAACAGAAAAGTTTTTAAGGGGAAATAAAATAAGTAAGACATTATAAGTAATAAGTAATAATAGTAGGATAATAAGTGGGAGTAATAATAGTGGGAGTAATAATAAGAAATAATAGTGGGAGTAAATATTTATGACAAAATACAGGAACTAGGTGAGGCTGACTACCTCTGTTCATTGTACTCTGGAAGGATGGATGGATGGATGGATGGATAGATGGATGGATGGATGGATTTTGGTCAGTGGATAAACTGACCAATAAAAGGAGGAAAACCAATGATGAGAAATAGATAAAGAAAGAGAGCAAGAGTGAATGAAGAGAGATGGAGAATGATGAAGATGGAGAAGAGATGGTGAGGATGTAGGACCAGAGGAAGAGCTGGTAGAAGGGATGAATGGAATTATACATGTATCCAAAGCAACATTCAAAGTTTCCTTTTGACTCATGTAGAGATTTTTATTACACTTTTCTCCAAAACAACATTTTAAATTAATCTTTTTCCTCCAATAATAAATGTCATATTTATAAAGCTAAGCACACACACACACACAAACACACACACACACACATGCAAACCAATATGGTGTAATCACACAACACACTTAGTAATGATGTCAGAGTTTTAAAATCAAAATACATTAAGGGCAAAAACATAGTTTTATATGGCGTCATGAATCTGACACTGTGATTTGCCTCAATCTGATTCTTATAAAAATATAATAATGAATAAGAATAATATATTAGCATTAGTTAAGTGCTTATTAAATGCCAAACAGTGTCCTGAGAAGTCTGTATGTATTAACTGTTGAGTTCTCTGAGGAACCCGATTGAGTAATGAATTGCTATTGTTCATACTGAAGAGGCAAAAAGTTACTGAAGACAGAGCAAATGAGGTCATTTATTATAACCTCATTTAATGTTTATAGAGAACTGGTCATTCCAATAGCTGTAACCCATTTGAATAAGCTCTAGTACTGAAGATATGTCAAGAACTCAGCCTCTGCCCTCTTGGAACACCAGGCTAATTCTTTAGCTGCCTTTTAAATGAATTTTTCTTCACTAGAAAGTATCAGGTTCCTTTTGGAATTCTCTGCCAGAACTCAAGACATGGAAGAAGCAGAAACAGCAGTACAAAGTTCGCAGTGTTAATTGGAGATACATTGATCAGAGGTTCAGAGTTTAGATGCTGAGGCCACCCTGTGTCTGAGCCCAGTGAGATCTAACTTAAGGCCCTTATAATCTTAGCACAGTTTAGAATTTCCCTATGCTTCTGTTACTCTATACAGTAAAGGGAATGAAAATAAGGTCTACCTTTTAGGGCTGCTGACGATATTTATAAAGCAACACACATAAACCTGACACATTATAAGTCAATTTTTATATTGTGAACTACTCTTTAAATTTAATATTCTTTCATTATTGAGGTTCTATTATGAATGGGAAAGCTTCAGGGTTTCAAAAATTAGGTTTAACAACAGCCATCTAAAGGATAGATATAGGTATAAAGGATTTAGATACAGGTATATAGGTATAGGTATAGGTATAAAGGATAAGTATAAAGAAATGGGAAATCAACCAAGCACTGGTGGCTCACACCTGTAATTCCAGCTACTCAGCAGGCTGAGATCTGAGGATCTCAGTTGGAAGCCAGCCTAGGCACAGTCATCAGACTCTTATCTCCAATTCACCATCAAAAAGCCAGATGTGAATGTGTGGCTCAAGTGGTAAGTACTAGTCCCCCCCCACCAAAAAAAAAAAGCCCAGATATAGCACCCAGGCCCTGAATAAAATAACAAAAACAAACAAACAAATAAATAAAAATAGTTCAAGCCCACCAAAAACCAAAACAAAACCAAATCTGGGGAATCATGGTTTGTTTTGCTTTATCTGACCACTCACTAGGATAGTTTTTTTTTAACAAAAACTTAAGTAAATTATTTAGCAAATAAGGTTAAATGGACATAAAACATTAAACCCTGAAGGCAAAGGAGAAAAATAACAAGGAGTAACAAAGAGGTGAATTGTTAATAAACTCAGGAGCACTATTGTGGAACTTTGGTGTATCTTAAGGAATTGGCCAGCGATTCCAAAATACCAATCTGATGATACACTAAGATACAGTTACCTGCTACACATAATTTAAGATTTTTTAGTGCCTGGGCAATCATCAAAGATTACAGAATCTTATAATAAGAAAAAACTTTAGAGATGGGTTTTATTTGGTTGGTTGCCTTGGAGTTCAATAGTTGCTAGTTTTAGAAATTAAATCTCCCCTTTTCCTAAATCTGAGAATGTATGTTAGAGGAGCAAACATCTCAGTACAAGTTGGAGAAAGATAGCTAGCCAGCCGTGGCACAGTGGAATATTTTTATATGTTGTAATTCTCCCTGTAGATGGAGATAAAACAATCTGAGGGTCATTGAGCTCCTGCCTACTATACTTTTTCTTTTTACTTACATTGCTTGTGTGTGTGTGTGTGTGTGTGTGTGTGTGTGTGTGTGTGTGTGTGTGTGTGTGTGTGTGTCCGCGGGCAAAATTGTAATTGTAAAGGTGATGTACAGAGGGTCATAAGTACATGAGTACATTTCTTTTTGCACAGTGTCATCCCTTCCCTTGATTCTGTTCAGTTTTCCCCTTCTCATCCCTGCCCACAAGTTGTATAGTTCATTTTCAACATAGTGTCTAGTGAGTATGACTGCTGCATTTGTTCACCCTCTGTCCCTCCATTTCTGTGCCTTCCATTGCCCTCCCAGAGATGGATAAACTAACAAACAAGACAAAAGGAAAAGAAAACAAAAATAGCAATAAGGAACAGAAACCTTCTGGTCTCTGCTATGCTTTTTTGTATTTAAATTTTTATTTTAAAGCATTGTCAATTCTCAAAAATAACAAAATGGAATAAATATATTTTCTTTGGTATATTTAGTAACCTGCAGAGTATCTCGTATTCTGTTTTTTATAATTTTATTTTTTTAATTGTATTTTCTTGTAAAGATGTTCTTCCTTCTGCTACACTTTTAAAGAACAATTCTGTGGGAAAGATTTCAAAAGTCTTGCACTGAGCTTATGCACACTTTCTGAATAATGTCTGTTATCACCTATAACATTTAAACTTTTCCCAGGAAAATGAGAAAGGAAGTTTCAAAGTTCGTGTCAATCCAATAAAGAAAAACAATTATGGGATTGGAAGCAAGAATCAGTTGATATGGTAGAGTGCCAGTCAATGAACAAAGCCTGAGGTACTTAGTTAAATCCCAGTACTGAGTTAAATCCCAGTACTGAGTTAAGTCCCAGTCTAGGAACAAAAAGAAAAACATGGAAAATCAAAGTTGAAGTTATTGTAGAGTACAACAATGTTTGAGATTATTTTCAAGGTATTTGTAGAATGTAAACTACTGACTTTGTTTCTTGAACCAGAAATTAAAACACAGCTTGTATCCGGGTGCTGGTAGCTCATCCTTGTAATTTTGTAGCTATCTCAGTGGCTGAGATCTGGGGATCTGGTTGAAAGCCAGACTGGAAAGAAAATTCCATGAGATCCTTACCTCCACTTCACCAAAAACCTGAAAGTGGAAGTATGGCTAATATGGTAGTGTGCTAGCCTTGAGTAAAAAAGCTATGCGACAATGCCTAGGCCCCGAGTTCAAACCCTGGTCTAGGCACAAACAAAAAATGTGCATTTATTATTTTTTTTTACTAACTTACAGTATGGAGTTTTCATTGTCCCAATAAACTTTCCCATTGATCATATGGCTAGCAAGAGTCAAAAGGGAAATACAAAACAAAAGGCAAAAAAAAATTTCATGGTTTCTATATTAGAAGCATAAATCTCCCTGCATGAGAGAATTCAAACATAAAAGTTTGCATATGAAGGTCCTGACACCGGGGATGTTTCTCAGCCTCCACAGATGACAGCGCAGCTGAGAAGAAAAGCGGAAGCCTCCATGCCGGCCTCATCGTTGGTGTCCTTATCCTGGTGCTCATTGTAGCCGCAGCCATCCTGGTGACAGTGTACATGTACCACCATCCCACGTCCGCAGCCAGCATCTTCTTCATTGAGGTGAGTGCCCAGGACAGCCTGGGAAAGGCAGCTCGTGGCTGAACTGCCTCTGAGCAAACAATACCTGCATGCAATATGTAGCCCATGACCTAGGCCGTGTTGAGCTGGTCGTTCTCACACACTTCGCTTGCATGCACAGATGGCTAGATTACTTGCATAGGATGAGTTCAGTCACCTTATCTCGGAAGCTTGGAAAGAAACAAGCTATCTGCTTTATGCAGAGCTAACAGAAAATGGAAACCATACTCTTTTTTTTTCTTTCTTTTTATCGGATAATGCTAAGTGTGTTAACCAGCTGTTCCTTTTCCTTGGAGGGAAATTCAGCACTTCCCAGGGACAGAAGGATATGATTTAAATCAATTTAGATTTATTTTTAATTTAATTTGTTATTTAAATGAATTTATAAATCAATTGAACGCATACTAAATTGAGGGTTGACTGTGTACATGATATGATATAATGGGTGTGTTCTCAAAATCTTCACAGAATATACAGGGGGAGGGGAGAACGTGATTTTCACTACAAAATAAGAGACAAAAATAAGATGGCAGACATTGTTACCATTCAACACACAGTATAATTGTACGTGTATTATATAAATACACAGACTCTTTTACATAAACTCAGAGACAGCACCATGTTTACCTGGTGCTGTGTTTTCATGGGCAGAATATTGATTTGGTACCAATGCCAGATAGGAGGCTAGACATAGGGACCAGAGCAAGCTAAATGTCTAGCTGGTTGGAACTGGGGAAACCTAGACTGAAAAAAATCCCTGTAACCAAGCCCCAACACCTTCCTCCCTCTCTTCTTCTCTGCAGCTCTATCCATAATAATACACACATAGCTTTCTCCAACATTGACCTTTCTGGTTTGCATTAGTGGTGAGTTGGTGTATGATTTATTTTTCTCTCCAAGACTCATAAGATCCTTGAAATCTGGATTAAATATCCTAAGTTTCTTTAAAAAAAAAAAATAGAAACTCCATCGATACTTCCTGGAAGAAATAAATATCTGAGGGCATTTCAAACATGCAATGGGATTTTGTTTAAGATGTATTTCAGAAATGGCATCTTCATTTAACATCATAGTCTCAGGCCTTGCAGTATCCAAAAGCCTTTATTAAATTTTGTCATGGGCAAGACTTTCAAAGAAGAAAGTGAGCATCTCACCAGGGTTGTGAATGTGTTCGTCAAACAGCTGATAAGTGACAAGCTGCAAGTCTCAATGTTCAGCCAGACA
Source organism: Dipodomys merriami (assembly GCF_024711535.1). Taxonomy (NCBI): domain Eukaryota; kingdom Metazoa; phylum Chordata; class Mammalia; order Rodentia; family Heteromyidae; genus Dipodomys; species Dipodomys merriami. The sequence continues at coordinate 9,410,333 of NW_027205603.1, forward strand.
TCAGGCTGTTGCTGTTGGTGCTGTGAGTCCTGGGATGTCGAAGCCTTTTAGTACACTGTGCAGTTGATTTCCTGACTCTGTGACAAAGGACATTGGGAATTAACTGATCATGCTGGTATTAGTAGCAAATTACATAGTGCACTTTGCCTAATTTACATTGTGTACCTAGCTAAATCTAGTTCACAGAAATTTGTACCACAACAAAACTAGTCTGGAAAAAGAGCAGACATATTTTATCTTTTACATTGGCCTTTTTGAATCTGTCCCTTTGCTTTAACGATCAAAGCATGGATGTAAGTCCACCTGTGTGTGGAATGTGTTGGTGTGTGTTTGCATACAGTGTATTTATGGAATGATAAAGTGGGGTGATATCTTAGTGATAATGTATTACCATCTCCTGGTAGCAGAGAGACTGGGGCTCAGAGGAGTAAAATGACTTATCCAAAATCAACCCACCATAGTTGTAGAAATCTAGAATTGTGTGTGTATGAGTATTCTACATGTAACTGCAGTAGCATCATTCTGCAGGCTCTTTGTCTTCTTTCCTCTGTGCTTTTCACCCATCCCTTGAGTCAGTTGCTTGAAAATGTTAAATCACTCCCTCTGTGACACTCTGCTAAGGTTACCCATCTGAATTCTAAAAGGTGATACGTACTATTGTTAAATCTAATGAATGTTGGTACTCCAAAACAAACAAACAAAACAACCCAGACTCACAATGACTATACAAACTAGGATGTCAGAGCTTGGAATTTTCTTAATGACTAATTAGATTAGAATCATAGGCATGCAAATATGGAGATTGAATACAGCCATATTGTTTACATTGCATTTATATTTCATGTTGCACGGCGGTCTACTTTTTTAAAATGAAATTGATGTGTTTTTTCACTGTGAAAGTGACACTGTTGATTACAGAAAATTAGGACAAGGCTGAAATGCAAAAGAAAAAGTCATTCCAAATACTGGTGAATGCAGAAATAATAACTGTTCATTTTTTAGTGAGTTTTCTTTGAGGACTCATATGCATAATTTCATGTTTGTCCATTTTATATCACTGTGATTTCACCTCAGTGCAAATTGATGTTGGCTTTTTTTAATGCCCTCTTCCTGCTCAATTAGGAACTCTTTGTAAACTTGACTTAAATGGCTATAAACCATCTTATTCATTATTCATTCAATAACTCTATACTGATTGCACCATCTGCTGACAAGGGGGTAATTCAGAAAGCAGAAGGGCCTAATGAGTGTCCAGAAATTTAAAAAAACAAACAAACCAAAAAAAACCCACTGTTTTCCACCTGAGATTGTGTGTTAGGTATCCTTTATGACTACACCAAGTTACCAAAGGTCTAGTAGCTTAAAACAACACATATGACCTTATCCAGGCAATGTGTCAACAGGACTAATTCCTTCAGGGAATTCCAGGAAAGAATTATTTCCTTGTCACCATTACTTTCTAAGGTTACCTAAATTCCTTGGCTTGTGGTCTCTCCTTATATCATTTCAAGTCTGTTTCTGCCATCTCATTTTCTTCTACTACCTCAAACAGCTCTGCCTCCTTCCTATAAGGCCCCTTGTGCCAACACTGAATTCAACTGAATAGCGTAGGATACTTTCTATATGCCAAAGTCTGCAGACTTCCTTCTGCCATATAAGGATAGGATAGGATTTTGAGTTTATTAATACATGGGCATCTTTGGGGAATTATTATTCATATGATGTGATGCACATATAATGTAAGATACATCACATATAATCAATTAGCTGCTGATGCATTCTTATATTTGATTGTGGGAAAATACTCTACTTTTCACTAAGTTATCCACCTTTAGTGAGGTCACAAGGTGACCTAAGTGTATCTTGTATACTTCATAGTCAAATCCACATCGCAATAAACACCTGCATAAACTCAGTCCTGTATTTGACTGAACATATATTGTGAAGGAATTTAATGACTCTGCCCATAGGCAGGTACCAGAACTCAGACCACCAAACTTCTATCATAGTCATCTCTTCCCAAAAATGTGCTCTTTCCCAATTCTTCCTATTATAATTGGCCTTAGTATGGACCTATTCATGATAATAGCTAACATTTATAAAATCTACTCTAGAGGTGATTTCCACTTATTCCCTCATTGAACCCTTGTGAACATATTATGAGATATTAGCATTGTCTTCATCATAGATGAGGAGACAGAGATACAGACCTAAAGAAATCTGCTCAGCATTATGAATCGGCTGCTTTCACAGCACACTCAGACTATGAGCCTAGGATCCAACTCTGATGACCAGCCTTAACCACCATGTTAGATTCCTTCACTCTGTAGTAAGGGTTTTTCTTCATAAGCTGCAAGTAGAAATGTGGGGTGACATGCATGCAACAATATGGATTATGTTCTACTTTGAGATCCCTCAAAGTGGAATCCAAGGGAAGAAACAGATTAAAGACATTTAGTAGATAATGCCGAAATCACTGCCCAAAGATATTCATGTTTACATGAAGCTATTGTTTTTACTATCTGAGAAACAATAATACTACCAGAAGCTATTATCTGCATATTTCCTCCGAACAAAAAATATATTTTATGCATATTGTGAACACAGACACTTTTCGAATAAAATATTTCCATGGGCTCTGGTTTTTAAATTTCTAGTTTGTGACTAGTAAATAAGGTTATGAAGAAAACTTTCACCCCATAAACTGTTAAAAAGTGAATTGACTCTTTATGTCCCAAGTGAGTCTTCTTATACAAGGTCAAGAATCAAAGTTCCAATCTCCTAAGGAAGTATCTTAGCTCCATTCCTTCTTGCAGAATAGTCTGTTTTTCATAAATTTGTCTCTTGGAATTCCCTGTCATTCTCTGCCAGTCTTGGACTTAGCATTTCTTTAAATACTTTTTCTTGGTTAGAAGGTCAAAGAAAATTTAAAAATTTTAAATAGAACTGAAAATTCAACAATTGTCGGTGAGTCATCAACCATCTGCACTGACTTCATGAACAGCCTGCATTTGCATTTATCTTTCTTGCTTTTTCAAAAAAGATATGGGCACTGTGGCTCATGCCTATAATTCTAGATACTCACGTGGCTGAGGATCAAAGTTCTAAGCCAGCCCAGAAGGAAAGTCTGTGAGATTCTTATCTCCAGTGAACCACCCAAAAAGTCAGAAGTAGAGCTGTGGCTTGAATGGTACCATACTGGCAGAAACCAACAGCCCAACAGATAAAGATATATGACTCTGACAAAAATCTACCATATTATACAAGAAAATCTATACTTCCTTTATTTTTTTAAAAAACGTGTGTGATGGTCTATTTTCTTAAATATTAATTTCTCTGAATGAGAAAACAAGTTGTCTCACAACTCTTAAATCATACATACCAGCATAAATCATGCATACCAGTTTAAATCATGCATACCAGTTTAAAGGTAAAGCTGCAAGGAGGTTTTCACAGTAATGACTGAACACAAATGTTTCAATGCAAATCATTGTTCATATCATGGCTCAAATGTCTTAAGCATTTCTTGAGAGGGGCAAAGTATATGCCTTTCTTGTATGTACCCATATTTTCTCCTAGAAAACTACAGAGCTTATATCACAGCTAGAATAAATAAATGAAGATTTTATTTTTAAAAAAAGCCTTCAGCACACATTCAACAACCTAAGGGTTTCTTAACATTTCCAAGCAAATTCTATGATTTCCCTATGCAGTATATTTTCTTGAGAGTTGTGTCTTATCTTAACAACAATAACAACAACAACAACAACAACTATAGACTTATAGACAACTTTGTATCATTCTTGTGAGAATTTTGCAGCATTCTACTCTGTAATATAGACACATGTGGTTGATGTAAAAAATAACTACATACACCTTCCACTAATATTCACATTCCCAAAGGGGATTCTTATCTCTCTTGTTACTTTGCATAGCCTTGGTTCTCTAGCTGTGTGGTTTGAGATACTGTAAATTTACGATCAATTCAAACCCACAGAAACCTTGGCTCCTAGAATCTCACTGGGTAACTTAAGACTGAGGATGGGGAAGCAATGTGCTTGGGTGTTTTGCCATCTGTCTGCCCAGATGAGACTCTCTTTCTGGCACCACAGCCACAGGATGGCAGGGACCTTCTGAAGAACTCTGATCCCAAGGGCTATTTGTGGATAACCAGGACTCATAAAGACTGACACCTATGGCTCTTCACTTTTCTTGGGGGAAAATAGGGCCACCCAGAAAGAAACCAGAGAAAGAAGTCAGGCAAGGATTCTGGAAACACTGCTTGGGAGAAGAACACATTTATTAAAAGTTTGGTCTCTTACCGCACAGCTGCTGGATAAATAAAAAATGGAAGTATGGAAGACATGGTCCACTGACTGACCTATAGAGTAAATAAAGATATCATTTCATAAAAACCTCACATCTTTTTTTTTTTTAATCTTGAAGTCACACATTCTGGCTTTTGCTTTTGAGGTATTTCTTGAGCTTCTTTCAATCTTCAAGAAAACCCAAGGGGAAGAAACGAATACATGGAAAGTAAATGTTTCTTATTTCTCTTCTTAGAGCAAGCAAAAAGAAAATCTTCTGTGACAAGAAGGAAAGGTTAGGAAGAATCTAAATGAAATGATTTGATTCCCCCCCCCACTAAAAAAGCTGTGTTATTAGAGCTTCCAGAGTTATTGAAAAATTAGAGAAATCGGTGAAAAGGGCTACCTTAAAAAGAGGGACATTGTAATTTTCTTTCCTCATTTTCTCCTCCAAGAGGCTAGATTTTTTTTCTCCTGCACTGAAGATTAAATGTTGAGCCTCATGCGTGCTAAGCAAGTGCTTTACCCCTTTGAGTCTTTTCACTTTACTCTGTTCTTTCTTTTATTATTAATAAGTTTTTTATTGTGAAAATACCGTACAGAGGAGTTACAATTACATGCGCAAGGTAATGAGTACATTTCTTATCAAGCATTGTTGCCTCCTCCTTTGTTTCTCCTTACTATCCCTGCCCGCCCACAATCCTCAGATCTCAGCCTCCTGAGTAGCTAGGATTACAGGCGTGAGCCACCCATGCCTAGCTTTACTCAAGCTAGTTTAGCACCACTATCCTCTTGAGTAGTTGGGATTACAGTTGTGTGTCATTACACGTGATGTTAGATGCAAGAATTTTATTCTGTTCTTCACCACATGTTTTTGGGACATCAGCTCAGGTTCATAAATATCACCAATAAAACAAGATTCCTTTTTAACATGTCACCTTTAATTTACACTCCTGGTTAGTGTATTTTCATTTACATTTCCAAATCTTAAAATAGTTTGTTTCTAATTTAATGACATGTTTTCTTCTCTTCATTGGGAACGATTATAATAAATACTGAGTATCATACATTTTGCTGAGCTTTGTACTCAAATTCCTTCACAATTATCATTTGTGAACAGATTAATTTTAATTACAGAAAATTTTAATTACAGAGACAGACAGACAAACTCCATCAGAAAGTTCTTAAGAGATGAAAGAAGCTCATGAATAAATAAGTGGCTACAGCTTGATGTGGCATTTCAATACTTGACTTAGGTCATTTTAAGAATATGACATTGGTCCCTCCCCCACAGTATAAGCCCTGTTTTCACTGTATTTGATGTTGGTATAATTTGGGGAGGGGAAGGGGAAAAAAACAAATTGTTTAAATAGGGATACAGATGAACCCATTGCAACAATGAGATCTACAAGATGTTATGTCGAAAAATAAACTTTACAACTTTGGCGGGGGGAGGGGGGTGGGGGGCGGAGGTAAGATGTGAAGGGATGGGAAGGGGAAGGAAACAAAGGAGGAGGCAACAATGCTTGATAAGAAATGTACTCATTACCTTGCTCATGTAATTGTAACCCCTCTGTACGGTATTTTCACAATTAAAAAAAAGAATATAACATTGTATTAGGTATTCTGATTTCTTTCTTCTCTTACATCTTGAAGAGAAGATTGCTGTTCTTTCAAAATCAATTCTTGACTAATTTCTTTTTTGTGGCTTGTAACTGTTCTCTGTTAAATACATAAACCTTTCTATTTGTAGAATCAGATCATAGGAACTTTAATTTCAGCGATAATTATCATTTCACACAATAACAAATTTATTCCATTACCAAATTATTCTTTCCGTCATTTTTGGATAGCATAATTTCTTCTGGCAGAAAGAGAAAGAAAATTGTATTAATGTGTTGTTTATTATGGTATGCTGGGGTTAAAATTGTTTGTGACTGTAAGAAAATTAAAAATTTAAATTTGAATTCCATCAAAAATGGAAGAGTCTAAGGAACAGAAATATAAAAGAATCCATTATAAAGAATGATAATAATTAAGCTGTTATAATTCTAGTAGCCATGATTAACCAAAGGATTTTTGTTTTTTAGCTTGTGGTTCTGGAGATTGAACTCAGGGCCTATGCTTGCTAGACAAGTGCACCACTACTTGCGCCATGCTTCTTGTTTCTTTGTATATTTATTATTTTTGAGGTTATGTATGGATTATGTGTGTGTGTGTTTCTATTTTTGCTCTGCTAGCCTGAGCTGTGATATTCCTACTTGTGCTTCCCTGTGTCACTAGGGTGGACAGGTAAGTGCCACTACACTCAACCATTGATTAAGTCTCATGAAGTTTTATGTCTGGGCTGACCGTGACCTGAGGTTCTCCAATCTCCACCTCCCAAATAGGTAGAGTTAGAGGCTTGAGCTACCATACCCAGCCACCAAAGGCATTTTTAATCTGCAGATCGATCAAGATTACTTTGTTCCACTTTTCTGTGATGATCACTCTAATAAACCTTTCTCACCACAAATAAAATTCCTTCTACTTTAAACAAAAGCAACTTTTTAAATATGATATATTAAATGAATGAATACATATCTAATTCCATACTATATGATTAAATAAATATAATAATGAGAAATTTCTGTAGATAGGGTAAGTGTTGGACAGACAAAAAAGATTCATGAATTTTTAAAATTACTTTTGAAGCTAGGCACTAGTAATTCAGATCCATATCCTAACTTCTTAAGAGGGAGAGAACTAGAGGATTATAGTTCAAAGCAACCCCCCCACACACACACACATACACAAAGAAAAAGTCTATGAGACTTCATTTCCAAAATAGCCAGCAAAAAAAAACTGCACTGGATGCATGACTAAAGTAGTAGAACACCAGCTGAACAAACATGAGCTGAGCAAGCTTGAGGCCTTGATTTCAAATCCTATTACAGGCAGAAAGAAAAATACGTTTTTAAGCATTAACTCATTGCAATGTGGCACAGACTTTAAAGGAGTAATAATAGTTTCATAACAAGAAAGTCTCATAAAATAAAATGTTTATATTTATTCAAAAGCATAGTGCAAGTTAAAACTTTATGGTTTTAATCAGAGCTACTTGTCTTGCACTAGTGCACCAGACTTATCTTCTTTTATATCAGAATTAATGTCTTAGAATTAACATTATTGTTAGAATTAACATCTTATCTTTTTGTTTCCTTTTATCTCCTTGTTTTAACCTTGGCCAATCTAACTGGAATTCAGTAACTGCTAACTAGATGACTCTTGAATAAATATAAATTGAATATGAGAAGGAAACATAGATGTGGCAGAGAATGGATAAAGAACATTGAGTTCATGGGTATGTGGTTGCCATCTAATGATATATCCTATAAGGCTGGGGGCGGAGTGCAGGTGCAGCCTAGAGCACTAGGCTGATGTATACACAAGGCCTTGGGTTTTATTTAAAAATGAATTATGTTTGTTGGGGTTGGGATGGTGGCTCAGTGGTAGAGTGCTTGCCTTGCAAGCCTGAGGCCCTGGGTTTGATTCCTCAGCCCCACATAAGCAAAAAACAAAACAACAAAAAAAAAGAATTATGTTTGCTACATGCCACTGGCTCATGCCTGTAAACCTAGTTATTCAGGTGCCTGAGATCTAAGGATCATAGTTTAAAGCCAGCCCAGGCAGAAAAGTCTGTGAAACTCTTATCTCCAGTTGACAACCAAAATGGCCCTTATCAAGAGTGAGGTCTAGTCTGTACCCCATATAGATAGAGGAACATAGGCAACCTATGTTCTCCTTATTGGAGGAGAAGGACTAAGGAGATTAAAGACTGGACACTCATGCCAAGGCAAGGATGGAGGCAAGGAGAAGTTCTAGCAAAGAGGAGCACAGTTTTAATAGGCTGCCAATTGCAGATGAGCAGGAGGAAGGTGGATTAGCTGAAAGAAGGGAAAAAATTTGGGTGCATACAAAGATCTTGTACAAGCTCCAAGATCTGAAAAAGGGGAAACTGCAGGTATCTGGTGGGTTTGAAAAAAGGAGGCATAAGTCACATGACCAGTCCCCACACTAAGAGAAAATGCTGGAATTGGTATAAAAATGGAGTAGGGTATGGACAATAGAGATTAACAAGAATAATAGAGATTAGAACAAGGTGAGACCGTATGAGATGTGTTACACAGCATTTCATACTGACTTTTTATGCTATAATACTTAAAATTTACTCTCAGCAAATTTTCTGCGTACAATGAATCTAACCATAGTCTTGAAGCTATGTAGTAATGCTCTAGATTTATTCAATCTGTGTAGCATGTCCTTTGGCCTCCTTCTTCCCATTTCCTTCACCTTCTAAGTTCACTCACTGCTTTTCTAGTCTATTCTATGCATTCAACCTTTTAAAAATTATACCTGTAAGTAAGATCAGTCAATATTTTCCTTTGTGTCTTTGGCCTATTTCATGTAGTATCAGGTTCTTTAGTTCATTCATGTGGTCATAAATAGAAAATAGTAGTGTTTATTTCTTTGGGGAAACAAAAGTACTTTATTGAATGTGTGTGTGTGTGTGTGTGTGTGTGTGTGTGTGTGTGTGTGTGTTTTCTTTAAATTCATCTGTTTATAGATACCTTGTTGGAATATCTTGGCTACCATGAATAATTCAAAAGCACAACTTTGAACAGTAATCACGAGTTACAGCCAAAAGTGTTATTATAAATACTGAGATTTCTTGGAGAAATCCCCTTCTCTCCATCACTCCCCTCTTCTCTTGGGTAATTGTTGATGAGTTTATCCACATGGCAGCTGAAAGGCAAGAAGAACAAGTGATCTTGATAAGTCACAAACCAAATCATTGATGGATCCCTGGATAGTACATCATTGATGGTACCATCAAAACAATTGTTTTTATGAGTTCTAATTGATATATCTCAGGCATTTTGTTTTTCTTGCATTCATTTTTTTCATTGTCTAAAATGTTGTAAGTGGATTTATTTCACAACTATACGCTGTTGCACGCAATAGTATTTCAGTGACTATTTTTGCAACTTTGGTCACAGTATGCATGGACTGTACTCTCAAATAGAGCTTCCATAGAAATTGGCTATGGCCCTGAGCACTACAGGGTATTTTAAGTCAGTAATGTTGAAATCAGCTATTACACTGGACCTCTCGCTCTCAGTACTTCTATAATCCCTCCTCAAAAATCACATTTTCCTTAGATGTTATTTCCCCGCCATCGTAATGTTATATTGATTCCTATGTTAGGAACATAAATCATCATTTTATTTCACTGTATGAATTGTCTTGACCAAAGATAGTACTTATTGAACGTTGAAAAATAAATTAAATTTCTAAGGTATATAAAGAGATTCACCATTTGGGGTACCCATTTTTCAATATGGAAGCTTAAATCATTTTTTTAAAGTACTATTGTTTCTATTTCACTTAAGTGTACACTTAAAAGTAAATGATATTATAATATTCAGATCATATGTGAAGATCTATCTTTGTAGTTTGAAAATAGGCATCAGTCTAAGTCTTCAAATTTAGATTGGATGCATACATTATCCTATGGGGCCATTTTCTAATTGTGTAAGTAAGATGTGGCTTAAAGCCCACAACTACTTTAGGGTAGAAAATAACTTCCTATTTCCCATCCCTAAGGTCAGAGCTGGTGAGATCCTAACCTTTCAGCTGTCTTTGACTTTTCTCAGACACACACTGGTGCTCCTCCCACAAACAACTTCATGGAAACGATGCCTTAAGGAACACAGCCAGTCTGATTGTTGTCGAAACAGCACTAACTCAAGTCTGAGTTTTACTAGGACATTTACGACCAGAGCAGCTTCGTCTTGTCTATGAGCGCCGTCACTGTACAATGGTGATTTGACTCCTTTTCACACCCGGTGCAGGTCACTTTTCTTTAGAGTAAATTGCCTGTCTAATAGAAAATTACTACTCAATTTTAGGAGAAAACAACCACTGGAGCCAATTGAGACCCCTTAGAAGGAAGTTAACAGATTATATTCGTGTGTGTAGAGCTGAATGCTGAGAACTGAACTTGGGTCTTGATGAGGAAAAGATCTATGTATGGCTAGCTCAAGAACCATTGGAAGGAGAAAGATGGAATTTAATTTCATTTGCATGGAGATATGTGTTTGAAGGTTCTGTCAGTCAATTATCTTTAATTCTCATTACGCCCCAGCAAGGTCAGTGATTACAGGTAATATAAAGTGAGATTATAAGAAATTAAATAGCTTCAAAGGCTCCTAGAGTTTGTTAGTCATAAAGAGAAGGGGGTAGGGGGTGTCCCTTGAATATCACATTGTGGTTTAAGGATGAAGACATGAAACTTAAACTACTTCTTATTATAAGTATAAATTATCTTAGGGACCTATTAGAGTTTGTTCATTTTGGGGGGGGAGGGGGTAGGGGGTCCGGTCGTGGGGCCTGAACTCTGGGCCTGGGCGCTGTCCCTCAGCTCTTCACCTCAAGGCTAGCACTCTACTACTTGAGCCACAGAGCCACTTTCGGCTTTTTTTCTTTTTGCTTATGAGGTGCTGAGGAATCGAACCCAGGGCCTCATGCATGCAAGGCAAGCGCTCTACCACTGAGCCACCTTCCCAGCCCCGAGTTTGTCCCAGTCCCAAGTTTGTTCACTTGGTAGCAATTCTACATGTGTTTGGTTACTTTCTTTTCCCTCCTTAACTGGTGAATTTGTATTCACTCTGTTTTCCTTTTTTTTTTTTTTTTTTTTTTTGGTCCATTGCAGAGCTTTGAACTCTGGACTGGGTGCTATCCTTCAGCTCTTCAGCTCAAGGCTAGCACTCTACCACTTGAGCCACAGCACCATGTCCGGTTTTCTGAGTAGTTAGTTTATTGGAGATAAGAGTCTCACGGACTTTCCTGCCTGGACTGGCTTTGAACCGCAATCCTTAGATCTCAGACTCCTGAGTAGCTAGGATTACAAGTGTAAGCCACCAGCACCCGGTTGTTTTCCCATTTTGGGGGGGTATGGTAATATTTATCTTATTTTTTTCATAGTTTTTTTTATCCACTTCTGGCATGCTTAAACACAAAAATTATACTAGCCTGTCTTTTTCAGCCCTTGAATATTTTTCAGATCCTTTTGCAATTCTTGGAAATAATGATGTATTATAGAGAAAACAAATATGGCTGGTAGCCTTGTTCTTGGTGTCAGCTCTCTTTGGTACTCCATTGTGGATATTTCAAGAGTTCAAAAGGATATGACACTCAGTCTCTGGGATACTGAGAGAGAAGAGAACATGTGTACACACTCTCCATGTACGCAATTACAGAAACAATCACAATGTACTCTGAAAAAAATGGCCAGAGATATCAATAAAGCATCTCAAAATGGCTGAGCCAACAAAAGAGAATGAGAAGTGACTTCTTAGATGTGGGTAGCGCTCTGAGAAGTTGGCCCAGAAATTCTGTGAAATGAGTAGCATTTGTCTAAGTAAATGTGATGGGTGGATCGCATTCCAGATTGTCGAGAAGACCCTAGGCAAAGCCTCCAGTTGAGAAATGATGGCTTATGAGCAGGACAATGAGAGAAGACAGTGGCTGATTCTTTTTTTCTTATTAATAAGTTTTTTTATTGTGAAAATACCATACAGAGGGGTTACAATTACATGAGCAAGGTAATGAGTACATTTCTTATCAAGCATTGTTGCCTCCTCCTTTGTTTCCCCTTACCATCCCGGCCCTCGCATCTCTTCCCCCTACCCCCCACCACACCCCCACCAAAGTTGTAAAGTTTGTTTTTCTACATAATGTCTTATACAGCTCATTGTTAAAATGGGTCCACCTGTATCCCTATTTAAACAATTTGTTTTTTTTCCTTTCCTCTCCCCAAATTATACCAATTTCAAATACAGTGAAAACAGGGGCTATACTATGGGGGAGGGACATACAAAGCAACAAAGAAATCATCTTATAAATATTTTAGAAACAATAGCAAGAAAGAAAAACCATTCGAGTCCTTATCTTCTTCTTTGTGATCATTTGGGTAAATGCCCAGAAGTGGGATTGCTGGGTCATAGGAGAGCTCTATGTGGAGTCTTTTGAGGAACCTCCATACTGCTTTCCAAAGTGGTTGAACAAGTTTACACTCCCACCAACAATGCAGTAAGGTTCCCTTCTGTCCACATCCCCTCCAGTATCTGTTGTTATTAGAGTTCTTGATTATAGCCATTCTAACTGGAGTGAGGTGGTATCTCAGTGTTGTTTTGATTTGCATTTCTTTTATGTCTAGAGAGGTTGAGCATTTCTTCATGTGTCTATTGGTCATCCTTCTTTCCTCTTCAGAGAAGTTTCTTTTTAAGTCTTTAGCCCACTTATTTATTGGGCAGTTGTTTCATTGAGGATTTGTTGTTGGGGGATTTAATTTTTTGAGTTCCAGGTATATTTTAGATATCAGACCCTTTTTGGTTCCATGGCTAGTGAAGATCATCTCCCAATTCTATTGATCTTGCTAGCTATGTCCTTTGCCATGCAGAAGCTCTGCAATTTCATGCAATCCCATTTGTCCAACCTTTCTTTCTTTTTTTGTGTTTCCGGGTCTCTATTAAGAAAATTTCGGCCTGTGCTAAGGAAACAAGACCATACTAAACCTACCAGCACAACTATGTTTATTGCAGCACTATTCACCATAGCTAAGATATGGAACCAACCCAGATGCCCCTCAGTAGATGAATGGATCAAGAAAATGTGGTATATATACACAATGGAATTCTATGCCTCCATCAGAAAGAATGATGTTGACCCATTTGTTAGGAAATGGAAAGACTTGGAAAAAATTCTATTAAGTGAAGTAAGCCAGACCCAGAGAAACATAGGTCCCATGGCTTCCCTTATTTGCAATAACTAATATATGTCTCAAACAAGCAGAAACGGTCAGATAAGTTGATGTTAGGAGAAATGAACCCCAGTGGCTGCTTCTTAATCTTTATTTGGTCACTGGCTCTATACCTGCCCAGGTGCCAGTCAAGTGCCTGTAGTGGGCCTTAGTATCAGTTTGTGTTTCTGGCATCTTGGTTTTTTAATTTTTTGGTTGGTTAGTTGTTGGGTATTCTTTTATATTTTTTAAATTATCTGTAAGTAGTTATAGAAAGGATCATCAATTCAACATGTCAGTTTATTAAATATGATCAGCGTCTTCCTTTCATCATTCTCTTCCATCTCTCCCAGGCCCACCCATTCCCTCAATTTTCCTAGTTCCATTTTCCATAGGTACATGGATCTTACATTTGCATTACCCCATCTTTTCACTCTCCATGCATCTACCCCTTCCCCTTGATCTCACCCTCCCATTATACACAACAAAAGCTCCAACTTCCTAATATGCATTTTGCTAAACTGTGAGTTGGTTGTTCAAAGGCATTACACCTTTGGAATCATCCCCTGTACATGACGTAATTTAGTCAATATCTTTTTATGTATATAAACAGATGACCCTGTATATGTTATATCTTTATAATTTAGATCAAACATCCACAAAGGAGAGAAAAGCATGTGCCCTTTGGGATTTAATTTTCAGTGAGTTCTGGAAACCCCAAACAGTAGAAGACAATAATAGACCTTCAAGTGTTTGAAATATATGATTAAAAACTATTTTTTCATATGGACATCAGTGGCTCATACCAGCACTCTTACCAATACTCATACCTAGTCACTCAAGAAGCTGAAATCTTGAAAGGAAATGATTCAAAGCCATACCGGGCAAAAAAAAGAAACTCCAAAAACAAAATATGGAACTGGAGGTGTATTTTAGTTGGTAGAGTGTCACACAAGCTAGTCAATTGAGAACAAGAGATTGAGGTCAAGCCCTGGTACCAGAAAAAAATATATATTTCTTCTCAAATTAAACAGTTTGTACTTAATATTGCCGCCAGTGGAAAAATCATCTACTTCATCTTTTCAATGCTTTAGTTTTTTTTAAGAAAAGCATATGAATTATGTGGATTTTGTTCATCCCAATAGATGGTTGCTCTAGGCCTGCATTAGGACAGTTTTCCTCTTGGATTTGCCAATGATAGCACTTGATGATCATCAGAGGATAGTTCCAGAATGAAAACAACTGCCACATGAGGAAGAACTGAAATAGGACCAGCAGAAAATACATCAACGAAGACTCAGGCTTCATTTCATACACAAATTATGGCTTGAAATTCAGAGCTGCACCAAAAGATAGATAAGTCATTATATTGTTCTTTTTTTAAGGAGAAAAGTAAAATTAAATCCATGACCCCGTTACTGGTACAAACAGGAGTAATTCTTTTGATTACATCGCAAGTTTGACTGATTCAGGTCCAAGCACATTGTTTTCCCTTCCAAAAGAATTGCCAAATGAAACATAGGACACTTAGCGACTTTAAATGTCAAATAAAAATAAGTCATTTTAAAGTAAAAATATATTGCATTAAAGATAGTTTTCAAAAATCACTTATCTTTTTGAAATTCAATTTTAAGTAGTTTTCATTTTTTTTTACTAAATCTAGCTACCCAGCATTATAATCTATCCATATGAAATATTTAACCAAATAAGGAAAATAGACATTGACATATTTTGAATTATAAATTATATATAATTAAATTATATGTTACATATAATATGTATGAAACATTATATATCATATATTATTAAATTATTAAATATATATATTCCCCTATACAAAGGCTCATGCTGTAATCCTAACTACTCAGGAGGCTGAGATCTGAGGATTACAGTAAGAAGCTAGCCCAGGCAGGAAAGTCTGTGAGCCCCTTGCCTCCAATTAACCAGCAAAAAGCTGGAAGTAGAGCTGTGACTCAAGAAGTAGAACACTAGCCTAGAGCAATAAAGCTCAGAAACAGCACCCAAGCCCTGAATTCAAACACTAGGACTGGTGCGCGCACACACACACACACACACACACACACACACACACACACACACACACACACACACACACACACACACACACACACACACACACACACACACACACACACTCCCTTCCTCTGAACAGTAAAACCAAAACTAAATATTATTTAAATTTACTTGCAGTACAAAAACCTGTGTTTAGTTTTCATCAACATCTGTCCTCACACAAACACAAGGAAGGCAGAATTCAATACTGCTTATAGCACTTGATTTTGGAGAGGCATTACCCTTGCATTTTTCCTGTGTTGTGTGGCTAATCTGTTTCAGTATCCTTAAGAGCTAGGCAGAAATGCAGAGTTCCAGGCTTCCCCAGACTCACAGAAGTAGACTACATAGGGACAGAATTCTCCGTGATTGGCAGGCACGGGCTAGGTCGAGAAATACAGATTTCGTTCTGTAGCTTGCAAACATGCATTAAGAATGCATTCATAGGCTCCCTTAGGAGGCGGAAGCTTGTAATATTGCCAGAACAACTGAAGGAGACCAACCTTGGGTGATTGGACTTCTAGGCAATGTTATATTCAGAAGAGAGAGAGAGAGAGGGAGAGTGGGGGGAGGAGGGAGAGAGAGAAGGAGAAAAAGACTTTAATTTTTTTAATTATTAAAATTGGGGGCCGTGAGAAAGGGGAGTAGACTCTAGTTCATCTTGTTCATTTCGTTTTCCAGATAAGGAAAAAGATATGCAACTTTGTCCAAGTCCTCTGTTGGAAGCTGGTTTCCCCCTTTCACTTTCTCTCTGTTCATTGAGAAAAGCAACACAGAGTAGCAGAACTTTCAGATCAGCTGCTTGTCCAGGGCCATCAATCACCACAGATGTCATCTGTCTCTCAGATTTGAAAATTATCCCCTCTACTTTTAAATGCATGTTTCCCACTTCCTTTCAAGGGCTCAATAACACAACACAAAGCTCTGTTGTCTCTCCACCCTGGAAGACACATCTCCAGCTGCAGTTCTGTGTACTTTGCTGAGAAGATGCTACAGGTTTGTTTGTTTGTGGATGTGTCAGCTAATTGTCCTGCCACAGACCACTGAGATAGACTTGGATGACTGTTCAGTTCATAAAACTGAAGGAGTAATTAGGGAGAATCCCTGCTCGTGTGGCCCACCCCAGTGTCAACATAGCAACAGGAACACTTTTTTTCTTCTGATTGTGATTAATCACACAAATAATTCTCAGAAATGAAATTAAAATCGCCTACACATCACACCCCAAATATGTTTTCAAGCATTGCATCCTGGATCTCTGCAACAAATTAATCTTCCCGTCTGGTTTGAATTCTGCAATGTTCCGCATGCATCCTGTTGTGTTAGCCAGTGACCCTGTGAACTTTGTCAGTTTTCTGGAACAGTTTGAATTCACTGTTCTAAAAAGACCACAGATATGGAAATGTCCAAGCCTCAAGAAAGAAGTTTGGTATACTCCTTTCTTGACATGCCAAACTACAAGTTCATGTCAGGCCGGAATAATATTGAGAGCCTCTGCTTTTCTTGATGACTGTGTGCGTAAGTCACATAGCATCGATACTAAGGATCTTTTCACAAAAACAAAATAATCTGTTGAGTATCTCAATGTCATAGTTTCCTTTTGTTTTCATTTATTCAGACATTTCAGATTGATACTGAATAGCTTCAGATTGATACTGAAACACAATTTCAGTTAGGATTAATTGTTTTATAATCTTCTCTTAGGCTTAGGAATTTCAAACATTAATCATATGAGGCATGAGTATCAACCATCAGAACTACAGCATAGAAGATTTGTTGTTTCTTTTTAGTGGAGGTAGTAGTGGTGGTAGAACTTCAGAGCCTTATGCTTGCTAGATAGGTGTTTTAGACCCCTTTGGGGGTTATTTTTCAAGTCAGGTGTTGAGTTTCTATCTGGGACTGGTTTCAGATCATGACCTTCCTACCTATAGTTGGGATCACAGTCACGCACCACCATACCCAGCTTAGTAATAGTGATGCAAAATCTCCCTGATTTTTGCCTAGGCTGGTCTCAGTAATCATCCTCTGGATCTCTGCCTCTCCAGGTAGCTGGGATTACGGCCATACACCATTATTCTCGACCCTTGTTTTAGTTTCTTTCATTGTGGTCTCTCCAATTATAATGTCAATTACCAGAGACAAGCAAAAACAAAGATCCAGGGATTTCAAATGACAAATAGATATTATTTTAAGGATAAGGAAACAAAGGCTCCAAAACCCTGAATGAGTTTTTCACGATCACATAATTTTTGGCGATGTAGAAAAATTTTTTTATACTTTTGTGAAAATATTTTATAAAGAAAGAAGAACTTTGATGCAGTTGTTATATTTATTTGACAGTTTTTAGGGCTAAGTAAGTCAAGGAATTGTGAAAGAACATAAAATAAGATAAAAAATTTTAAAGTCCAGTTGTACTATTTTTTAATAGATTTCATTACAGAGTATCTCTAACCCAAAGTGCTTGAGATCAGAAGTAGATTTTGAAATATTTTGGAGTTAGGATATTTTCAGATACCTTGGGGGAATTTGGGGGATGGGATGCACATCTAAACACAAAAATTATTTGTCACCTTCCATCTATGATCTAGAGGTACTTTGATAAAATGCTTCTAATAGTGCCATTTATGAAGCAAAGTTTTGTAGTATGGAATTTTCCTTTTGTGAAATTATATCTATCCTCAAAACATTTCAGAATTTGCAGCATTTGCAATTTCAGCTTTTCAGATTATGAGATGAGATAATCAACCTGTATAAATTTTAAGATACTGTCTTGGAAAATTCCCTTTCTTTCCATTAAGTCAAAACTATGGGAATAGATATAGTACGTGAACTTTTCCTGGAGTAAAAAGCAATCTTGCATTATTTTGGAACTGTGTTATACCCATTGTATTGAGTTTATCTGTCATGTGGGCCCTGGGCCATGAAATCACTCCATACATGACAGAATAGACAGGTATGATTACCATTGGCTTCCTTAATAATTTTGTCTGGTCCAAGAATGATGTTATAAAAATCCAAATGGTCCTTGTTAGTACAATGGCTCTCCACCCCTTAGTGCATATATGGATGTTCAAATTATGTGTGAGAGCTGGCCTCTCTAGGCATTTTATTTCTTACTGACATATTTCTATGCCTTTTAGTGAATAATGAATCAAGAAAAGTTATCTTTAAGTATATGTACATTATTCCTGAAAATAAATCTGTATTGTCTCAACAGAGGATGGTTCACTATCTAGAGTATATCTGTGCTATGTTTAGAACTTCTAGGATGAATTCACAGTGAACAGTGTCAGCAGCCCTGCAAACTCTCGCCTAAGCCAAACTGAGGACCTTAGTCATTCGATTTAGTACCAGAAGCCTCAAGTGATTAATTGTGTCACATGTTTAAGGCATAAATAACAATAAAACAAGGCTCACAAATGTTGGATGTTGGATTCAATATAAACCATTGAATTTTGGAAATACCATTTTAAGCATGACTCTTTCATCTGCTACCCTCAAAGTTTTGTAGGAAATGTTGAGTTGCCAATTGGAAATGAATGACTTATAATCATATAGGGAAAATGCTCATAAAATGTAACTTCAGCAAGCACATTATGAATGTGATTGTCATTGCCCCTCCTTGGTGATAGTTATCTACCTAGAGCATCGTGTCTTTTTAAGTGCTCGCTGCTAGCTGCTATGCATTCTTGACTTTGGAAATGTAGAGCTACGAAGCAAAGGCATAATGTTTGCTTAGAGAGTCCGGCTTTGTACCAGCCCAGTTGTGGAGTTATGGAGGCTGATGGAAGCACTATGGTGTCCTCTTCAGAGCAGTATTACTTTGAGCTACAGCATGTATCCGCTGGCGATGGTCTATTGTCCCACTAAAAGCCCACGATTTTGCTTTATGGCCGTCTCCTTAGTTTGAATTCATTCTTCTAGACAATAGAGAGCTTTGATGTCATTTACTTCATGAGACTTGATCAGCTAATGAGTAGTAGGCATTCTGAGCATACAACGTTATAGATGCCACACATACTATTAAGCTCCTCTATGACCCAGCAATCCCACTTTTGGGCATTTACCCAAATGTTTACAAACAAGACCACACTAAAGCCACCAGCATGACTATGTTTATTGCAGCATTATTTACTATAGCTAAGATATGGAACCAACACAGATGCCCCTCAGTAGATGAATGGATCAAGAAAATGTAGTATATATATTCACAATGGAATTCTATGCCTCCATCAGAAAGAATGGCATTGCCCCATTTGTTAGGAAATGGAAAGGCTTGGAAAAAATTCTATTAAGTGAAGTAAGCCAGGCCCAAAGAAACATAGGTCTCATGGTTTCCCTTATTTGCAATATCTAGTATATGTCTGAGTCAAGCAGAAAAGGTCAGATAAGGTGATGTTAGGGAAATGAACCCTAAGATATGTATTCAAATGTTTTTTCTTTCATGCGATTGTTTTTAACACATTTATAAGATTATTTCTTTGTTGCTATGTATGGTCCCTCCCCCACAGTATAACCCCTACTTTCACTGTATTTGATGTTGATATAATTTGTGGAGGGGAAGGGGAAAAACAAATCGTCTAAATAGGGATACAGGTGGACCCATTGCAACAATGAGATGTACAAGTTATTATGTCGAAAATGAACTTTACAACTTTGGTGCAGGGGAGGAGGGCAGGGAGGATTGGGGGGTTGGGGGGAGGATGGGAAGGGGAAACAAAGGAGGAGGCTACAATGCTTGATAAGAAATATACTCATTATCTTGCCCATGTAATTGTGACCCCTCTGTACAGTATTTTCACAATAAAAAAAAGAAAGAAAAGAGTAGAAAGTTACCTCAATGGGCATTTCTCTCAAAATGTAGAACTATTCATTACTACTTGGTGTAAAAACCTTCTCCCGCAGCCCCTAATGGGCACACCATTGGCAAATCTAGCAAGACACCAAATGCCTGTATATGCAAATAGACATCTAACCTTTTCTTGCATTAAAATTCCTCAGATAGAAATAAACTTCCTTCAATATTTATTGCCTTATTTATCCCCAAATCACAGGCACTTTGATAAATGAAGTAATCGTTTCCAGTGTCACTGCGGCAGTGAAATGCATTTTAGTGTCTTTTGCTCCTGCAACTTCATAATTCATCTCAGCACATCTATTTCCAAACCACCGGAGGTTTGCTTGATAGACAGAATGCTGGGGGCTTGGGGGCTGCAAGTAGCCTGAATTGCAGGGCCAGAATCATCTGTGCAGTATTTCACCTCATAGGCTCCAAATTATTCACACCTTCTGATTAAGGATTCCATTTTTAGAATATGCCACTTTAAATGTTCAAGTATAAAAAGCCCTAAAGAGGTGTGCATGGGTTATTGAACAATTTCTTAAGATATTAAAGGATATTTCTTGGCACTACACTTGCTAGAAAGTCCATCCGCTAATTGAAAGCACACTTGTAGGACTCGTGCAAAGTTATGCAAAATTGTATTTTTTATTGAATTTAGCAAGATGAAGTAATAGTGATATAGACTTCTAGAGAAGAGAAATGTCAATGGCCATGTATTTTTTAAGACTTCATTTTTACCTGGTTGTATTTGGGCACTTTTCCCATACATATGCATAAGGATGAAATATTGCCTTTAAGAAACTTTTAACTCCCAAATGAACTTCCACCTGCTGAGGGTATAGAGCCCCAGGACAGATTTAAGTGCAGCCTTTGAGAGTGTAGAGAATGGAACATGTATCAATTTTAACTCTCATGAGACTAAAACATCATTTAACCTACTTGCTACATTTAATTGAGAAGCTAATCTAGACTAGTTGGCAAACTATGTTTCTGATGAGCATGTCTCACCCTAAAGTTCATTACTATTGTTATGTTTTTCATTTTCTGTTTTAGAGACGCCCAAGCCAATGGCCTGCGATGAAGTTTCGAAGAGGTTCAGGTCATCCTGCCTATGCTGAAGTTGAACCAGTCGGAGAGAAAGAAGGTTTTATTGTATCAGAGCAGTGCTAAAATTTCTAGGACAGACTAGCACCAGTACTGGCTTACAGGTGTTAAGACTAAAATTTTGCTTATATCTTTAAGACACACACACATACACACACACACACGCGCGCACACACACACACACACACGCGTGCGCGCACGCACACACACACACACACACACACACACACACGAACCCTAAGCTGCTATAGCCTGAAGGAAAAGAGATTTCTGGACATACCCAATCCAGGAAGGGCAAAAGATACACTAAATCTTGTATAAGACATTGTGTATACTAAACATAAAATTCCCTAATGGGATGACATCCAGAGTTCACTTGGAATATCTCCTCTGGACTTAGCAGAAATATGACAAGATTAAAATGCTTTTGGCTTTAGGTGCAGGGTTGCAAAGGAATTGAGAGAAAAATAATAATAATAAAGCTTTAGTTCACAAGGGATCTACAACCTTTGGTTCAAATGTTCTTCTCTGAGGTCTCAAAGATAACCATCTCCCAAAGGCTGGAACTCTTTCTCTCGAAAGGGTACTGATGAAGTTTCAAGATTCCTGAGCATAGCTCATATGGGAACAAAACCAAACCCAAGCTAAGAGGTTTTCTATCTTTTCTAAACAGACCTGTGGCAAAAGGAGTTTGGTTTTCTACTCTTGATCCAGCTGCTGCATCAAGTTGATTACTTTATGGGATGAATCTTGCATCGGCACGAGAGATTTAAACTATGCCTACTTCTTCCTTGATAATGAGTGTCCCTTCTGAGACCTGTGACAAACTTTCCAAGCTTTTAGCTAAGAGATAAAAAGGAGGAAGTAGCAGAAGAGGCTTTCATACCCCTGCCTCAGCACTGATTTGTTTTAAGAAGTGTTACCTCTCGTTTCCTCTCTATTCAATACTACAAAGCCAACCATCACTCTCGGCTGATGGAAGTAACAGGAAATAACCAAGAGTTCCTTGATCATTTTTGAGACAAAACCTTTAAGGGACTTTGTGGTTGTTGTTTTTTAAAAAAAAATTTTTTTGCCATTTCTGTAAGCAAAGCCCATTTCATTGTGGATTCCTGTCTAACAAGCCATTCAAGTCAGCATATCCCTGGTGATAGAAGAAATGAATGAACCCTGCTGAACCATACAATAATTTTCTTTAAAGCACATAATAGTTACTTAAAATATATATATATAAATATATTTTTGTTTATAACTAACACAAGGCAGGCTCTTGTGACTCTAAAGAGTGCATTTTGTCATCGTGACAACACAAATGCAAGATGTATCACTGCATTGCTTCCATAGAGTTGTAAAATAATCCTTAATGGTAGAATATTTTTATGTCACTTAGCAAAGGTGGTTCAGTGAGATGCAGCATCCATTATTGTCCTACCTATTTGATCCACTTTTTCTCTCCTACCCACCCCTTCCCTCTTTGGTTCAAGGAAGACAATACAAAAAGCTCTGAAGATGAAACTACCACTGGCCCACTAATCAGCTTTTGAAAAATTCACTGTACATAAAGAAAGGAAAAGTTTTGTTGAGTAGGAAAGTGGTTAATGCATATATATTGACCTCCTAACGTTTAAATTCAGGCATGGTATATACGATTTCATCAATATCCTGACCCCATTTTTATATTCTGTGCCAAGAAAACTGTTGGCTCAATGATTGCAGATTTGGGTCTCAAAAAGGAACGAGGTCTCAAAAGTAGCACTTTACTAACAGCATAGATTCCACATACAATGTCTGTATTAGACAGCACCAGTACACTAACAGAACACCAGCACTGTGACTGTCTGACATAAACAAGTGCTGTTTTCTGCCATGCATTTTTCATTCTTGGTTTCGTTTTTTTTGGCTTTTTGCTTTACATTTTTAAGTATCTGGTGAGCAGTAACTTTTCTCTAGCCTATTTCTTTAATAATGGCAAAAAAAGAATAAAATTGAAAATACAGGTGATTGGAGGATATGAGAACAATCTTGGGTGAAGCTACATTCAGTTTATATGATAGGGTCCAACTTATTCCCATCGAGTAGGTTTGGTCAGATAGCAATAACCAAATGACTTGCCAATGTAATTGGTACAACTAGTCTTCTACAAATAGGTAAGAAATACCAAGACGACTTCCTTTTGAGGTCAGATGATGTGTTGCTGTGCGCTTTGGCAATGGGTATGACTTCCAACAGTAACTGATCAACACTTACAGGGATGTCTGCACCCCTCTCTGACTCCTTGCACAACTTCTTTATAAAGTCATGTTATCCTTCTGCCCTTCAAAGCTCATCTTCCATTTCAGATTCAAACAAATTGGTAATTCCTTTTAAATAAATAAATATATAAATAAATAACCCATGAATTCGTCAGTGAAACTTAGATACCACTGAATAATGAAAGGATACTTTTCTGGAAGGCTGGGGGAACTTCCGAAGGAAATTAAGATGAAAGAAAGTGAGACACCTCTCTGTTGTCTATGAATCCCTGAATGGCAAGGGAGAAGTATTGTCTCAATACTTCTCTTTTCATGAAACTTGCCTTCTCTTCAGACCTTCTCATTAGTTCTTGGAGTCTGTTTGCTGGAAAGAAGAGCAAGCACACACTTTCTGGGATTTTCATAATGAACATGAATGCGTTGGACTTTACATTTATCTTGTCTTAAAGAAGACATACATGTGTACAGGCCTCTGTGTGCCACAGCCATTGGGAAAGTTTAATAACAACAATTTTAAAATAAGATAGGGATAACATTTAAACTTTTGGAGACATCAGGTCAATGGTGCTATAGAGGATTGTACTAATTTCACCTTAGTTATTTATTTCAAAAAAGAAGAATTAGTGAATACAGGTATTTAAAAGACAAGAACAATACCTCAAGCCAACCAGATTGTACGAACTATCATGTTTGTTTATGAAATATTTTGACGTTCAGATATACCAACAATTAGAACTGAAGATAAATGACAAGGTAACCCGTTGTTCACAATTTTACTTTGGTTTGGGGCACCGAGGGAATTTGCTAATCCCACATGTGTATTATCTGGAATGGTGCTGTTCAATATTATATCCACTAACCAGCCGGGGCTAGTAACTGAGAGAAGGTCCATAAAGCAGTGACAAGAATACCAGATGACATGGCTTTGAGTCTCCATTATGTCACCTTGGGGAAAACACGTCAACCTCCATGACACTCAGTTTGCAATTTTGGAAAATAAAAATATTTTTGTCCTGTCTTCTTCCGAGATTATTATACAGCCTGATTAAATGTACAGATGTACAGCTTTTTGAACTCCTAGTCAATGTGATGCAAATAAAGCACACCAAAAGGTCCAAGGCCAGCACAAAATTGCATTCAAAAGAATAGTGCATCAATCCAAAAGGCGATCAAAGACAATCAATTCAATACCTTCTTGAGAAAGTGTTAGGAGAATGCCTTCTGAACACACAGTGAAATTGCTTAAATTCCTTTTCGCGGTGTCTAAATTTGCTTCACAGGACAACCATCCAAATTATTTCTCTTTTTCCAAGCTCAAATTGACTATGAGCATTCTTCATCTGGCTGGGTTCTTTATTATGTAGAGTCACTTAATTTCCTTAGTACCTTTAACTTCTCATTTTATTCTTTACAGCAAGAGAAATCCCAGCAGCTGACAGAAGCTTTTTCTTTGGAAGATAGTGCTGTAACATGAATAATTTCATTTCATTTTTGCTTCCTGTAACACAAATATAAGGGACTATATGACATTAAAGTATAAACATAGGTGCAACTTAATTTTGAAAGTTAAATCTTGCAAAATTAAGACACTTTATGCAAATATCCAGATAATACATAGTCTCAAGTTGGTGTGCTTATCTAGATTTGGGGGGGAAAAAAGAGCATCTTGTTATTCCTTAGTGAAGAGCCATAAATTTAGTAACACCCCTAGCATCTGTGGCCCATAAAGAAAAAAAGAAATGAAAAGTTTTGCTAGAATCCTTTCCGTGATTCAATGAACTTTTGTAAGAAATGAACATTTACCATTAACTGAAAGTGATTTCCACAGTATGTTTTTTTCCCCTCTTGTGAAATATTCTTTTGCTCTGAATTCCTTCAGTTGTTTTCCAGCTGTTGTATTATAACACACTCCCTCAATTCCAATTCCAGGTCATGCTTTCATTTCACAAGCCCTCTTCTCACTTTAAGCATCCAATGATGAGAGACCCGTGGAAAGTTTTCTCATCCAACCTGTTGATTTTATAGCTATGAAAGCTACAGCCCAAAGAGATACAGCAATTTTCCTAGGGTTAGAATTGGATCATGCACTTCTCATTAATTATTTTTTGTTCCAATTTTTGTTGGCCCTCCAAGAAGGTTGGAAAACGTCACAGTCCATATTCACATTGATTTGATTTGATGTAGGAATTGAGTAAAGCTGGGTAACTTTTTTAGTTCTGTTTTTAATTCCTTGAAGGTTTCTTATTTACATCATGAGAATATTTTACATTTTAATTACCAGCTATGGGTTTATGGCAGTAAAGGTGATGGCGATCATTTTTTATAGTATATATTTATGAGGCAGGGAGCATGCCCCAAGTAATTGAAACTGGATATTTTAGAATTGGATAGTTTAAGACTGTCAAACCAAAGTTTATAGTCACTTGATGTGCCTTATCTCAGATGTCCTTGGCAGATTAGAGATTTCTTATGGTTAACTCTGAATCTGACCCATTCATATGTACATCTATTTTGCACCAATTAGAAAGCATGTTGAAGTTATACAGACATAGCCCATTAAGAATATTATAGAATAAATGGCCAACTAAAACTAAAACATCAGGCCTCCCTTTACTTTTTTAGCTAAAAGTCCCAACCTAGACTTGGAAAACATTTTTGATTATGTATTAATATGGATACACAATTAAAACTGTTAAGCATCAAACCTATAGCTACAGAATATCCTTGGAAAGTTCTCATAGTACAGTCATGAACACCGAAAACTCTTAACTTAGTAAAACTCCAAATGTGTATTTGAATTTCTGTTATGCTATAGATCAGACTCAGTAGTGTTACATAAGATTTTTAAATGAGCGGATCATCTAGCAGCCACTTAACTTATTCCCTGGTGTAGTGTTCACACTTCCAGAATCCATTGCTTTCACGGTGATTGTTGCAAAGAAGCAAGATGATAATTGTTAAAAGAAAATCACATATTTTTCAGTGAATTTTCCACAAGCTATCCTTACTTTCTCTATAGTGCAGTTATTATGGACTATAATGACTAAATTAATGTCTAGAGGAAGAAAATACTCAAAACTTGCTGTTGGGAGTTAATTTTTAGCTTATTGTCTACATGGAAAAATGGTATGTTATTTTAAGGTAAAAGTCTGAAAAACATTAAATGCAAATCACAAGCTGGTACTCATTTTTATCTAATCAAAGATTTATTGACCTTTGAGAAATACCCTTCTAATAGAATAAAGTAAATTTTTTACTTGGTAGATAGTGATTTATATTCAATTTTATCCCAATGGAAAGGCCTCATTGATTTCTATTTAATCCATTCAGATTTGAATTTCTTTTTCTTCTGAGATAGGGTCTCCCTATGTAGTACTAACTAGCCTTGAAGTTACTATGTTTCCCAGGTTTCCAATTCACAAACTTCCCATATCAGCCTCACAAAGTGCTGGGATTCGAGGAGTACACCACCACCACCATACCCAGCGTGCAGTTTGAATTTTTAATAGCAGTTTCCATTTTTTCTAGCATTCCAGAACTACATATTCACGATGAAGTAGAGACATCACTGAATGATCATACAGCTGTAAACCTTTAGAGCTAATCTAATGCATAGCATGAAACTAAATTTAGCAGTCTGCTGCATTGGGAGTTGGTGTAAACATGGCAGTGGGGTAAACAGAGATGATTTGATTTTAGAGAAAGTTATAAAGATCTAAACGCCCCATCAGGCAGTTTTTTGGCAGTTTTCAGAGTAGTGTTCAAGTAAATATTCTATGAAGATCAGTTAAAATTTAGGTCATTCAGATACTAGAATGCAGATTTTGCAAGAGATGGTAAGAGCTAAGTGACATACACAAAGTATAGGATGTCCAACTGATACCAAACACAGCCATCATCCTGACTGCCTCTACAGGACCAGTTTTAATGCCACTCAAAACCTGCTGTAGGAAACAGAACAACCTACAGCCAGGTAATGACGCCAAACCAACTGCACTTACATACTCGTCATTTGAAAGTCAGGACTATGTTCTTTTGTTTTCTTTTATTAATGACCATGAGCCAGCCAACTATCCAAAGGCAACAACATAATATCAGAATAACTCTCTTGAGGAATAGCTAAGAAAGGGGACCTTCATCTGTGGTACCAGTACTAGATGTCTGTGAAGTTTGATTTTTCTCAAGACACAATCCCTCTTGCTATTAGTCTCACCATCGTGAGGAATGTCTATACAACCATTACCATTTTAAAGGTAGTTTGACCCAAGATATGGTCAAATTGTCATGTGGATAGCAAGAAAATCATAACTCAAATCTCTTCTACCAGGCTCTCCTGAAAATAACATTATTAGAAATTTGAGCTTCCCTTGCAAAGAAATCATTCTAAGAAAATCAATTAAATGTCTTTAGCCATCAACATCTTGTGTTTTACTGTAATTCAGTCTCAGTGCCCTTGGCTGAGAAGCTGGGCAAGTCTTTTCATTGGTTCGTCAAAACAAATCTCCCGTTTGCCTGATTTGAAGCATTTGGACAGGGCCTGGGAAGTACATTACTTCCAAGGGGGGAAAAGTAGAGAGAGAGAGAGAGAGAGAGAGAGAGCCTCTTTTGCATGCCAGCTGGGATCATGGGAACTTCAAATGCCAGGAATTTACTACTGTTTCTGGTAATTCTGCTTGTAGTTATTTGAAATGTTGAAGGGTGAAAAGAGAAAAAAGTTGAGCACTTGGGGAGGTGTGGGGAGGGAACTTGCTGTTCATGTTTCCTGCCAATTTCAGCAGTGCACAGAATATCTGTAATGCATTTTGAAGTGGGCATAATTGTACCCTTTGTCAGAAGCACAAAGCTCACTGTGGTGCTGCTTAAAGAGAACACTGAGGAAAATCTGACCCTGTAAACCCAGTCAACCTCGAACAAAAGGCAAGTCTGGAGGGGAAGGGGGAAACATTGCCCATTCCCAGGGTGATTCTCACTGTTTACCCGAACCCTGTATGTGCAGTCAAGGATATGTCTTTCAGGTGAAAATTAATTTTGCAGAAAGATATTTTTCCTCAAAAAAAACTTAATTAGCACAAGGCTTGGAAAATTGAGCAGGCTGAATTCCTTCCAGTCCCCTGGCTAGCTTTCCTATGGCCTCTTGTCATGTCAATGAGACAGCCAAAGGCTGACTTCCTGTTAGGTTAAGATTACATTGACATAGTTCACAATGACCTGAGGTTGGACCTATTTGAACCTGTAAATTTAAAAACAACTGTATCTGAATTTGCAGGGAGGATGCTGGAGAGCAAAAGAAGTCTTATTTCTATAGGAGCTCTCTGGGGAAAGTTCAGTACAAGCTTCCTGATTATTTTCCCTTTAAGATAACTTAAGAGATGCTTGAATGTATTTCCTGTTGATCTGTAACTTGGCCATCTATCTCGGACCTGGGAATCAGAATTGTGACAATCCATTCATGTTTTCTTCCTAGTTTCGTTGTTGTTTAGTTTTATTTCTTGTTATTTTTAAGTATTTATAGAAAGGAGTTAGCATTGAACAGATCAGTTGATGAATACGATGCATTGTGATCAAAGTCACCCCTTTCATCAGTCTTCCCTACCTCTCCCAACCCTCCCTCTCCCCTGAATTTTCTTAATTTTGTAGGATATGCATTGAATATTATGGCTGGATTCTCTGCCCTCCCTCTCTTCATTCATCTAACCCTCTCCCTTTGACCCCATCCCCCACACATACTTTTCAAGTACCACTTTCCTGGCACATCAGGCCAAAGGGGACAAAGCACACTTTTTCTCTCATATGTGGAAGCTAGAACCACTTTATATATGCACAAGTAAACATAACAGGGTTGTATGCAAGGGCACACAAATATATTAACAGAAATATGGTATTTGCAGGGGAGGACTCATAGTTTCTTTTATCAGCATTTCTGCAGCTCTTCTCTTTCTACATTCAGTGTTCAGGTAATCTTTTGTTCTCTAGAAACAATTTGATGAGAAATCCAGTGCACCAACTGCCATAATAATACAATACATCATTTTTAAGGTCTAGAAGCCGGTTGTGACCAAATGTGATCCGTGTTCTTGCTGTTGATTGCTATTTTCAGATTTCAACCATGTGGGTCCCCCACACACACACCTATAATTAGAATCATCAATTTGGGATTTTAGATGGGGAAGAAGAAAGGAAGGAAGCTATTTGTGTAATATTGCTGTCTTATTTGGCTGCATATTAAAAACAATAAATAAGCATTTTG